>NC_091063.1:22704676-23337676 GCF_000393655.2 Nicotiana sylvestris | reverse complement strand
CAAACGAACCGTGCCCGCATAGACCACTCAAGCCCTACATGTACGCTTGTATAACTATTTTGCACAGGAATAAAAATAAGTCTTTTCCTGGCGGATAAATATTTTGTCCTTCTAATTTTTTTTCTTGCATTTTCTCAAGGAATTTCCTACATCCGACCCCCTAAATGTATCGAGCCGAAGGGCCACCTTAATATGAGTTCGAACAATCACTCTCGGGGACTACCATCTGAAAATAAACTCAGGTGGTCCGGGTTGTTGGAATTCGGGGGCACAAGACCAATTAGGCAAGCGCCCGAACTTTAGAGGGCATGACTATCCCCACTCGGGGACTATTATCCTAGGCAACTTGGATAACTCGGGGTGTCAAGCCTACTGGGCAACACCCGAACTAAAAAGGCTACGAGCAAATTAAAATGGCTAAGAGACGTCCGAGACCCGTAACAAAAACAACAAGGCCTCGAAATTTCCTAATCGGTTCTATCTACCCTTGGCAAACTATAATCTAAGAAAGTATAAGTACTTTGGGGAAAAAATTTCAGCCACACCGAAACCCCATAATGCCTTAAAAACAAAATAATGTTAAAGGCAAGGCTTGTTCGAACCTCAAGGCATAAACCTTACTATTTCATGCTAAGGCATGTTAATCTTTGCAAATATAAAAAAAAAGCAAAGAACTTAGAAATTGCTGAAGGAAAAAAAGGCTTTAGACATATCAATTTTTTTTACAAAGGCCGAAACAGCCTCAATACAAATTCTTTACAAAGGCCAAAACGGCCTCAACCAAAGATATAAACAAAAAAATTTAAAAGAGCCTAAGTGGCCTAGTCTTCGTCGGGGGCCGCCTCGTCACCCTCGATATCCCTCTGTCTTCGGACTCGCTTAAACCCTTGGAGTCATTATTATCTTCGGGATAAGCCAACTTTTTAGCCTTGTCTTCGAGCTCCTTGGCGCTTTCGATTTTGACCGACAAGTCAAAACCTCGAGCATGAATTTGCTCGATCGAAGACGGCCGAATTCAGCTGTGACTGAAGTTCCTCGATCTTTTTGGCCTACACTGAAGCCTTTTCCTTTACATTTCGAAGCTGGAACTCAGCCGAAGCCAGTTTTACCCGGGTAAACTCTTTTTTCGAGGCCAAACAATCCTTGTTGCCTTTCAACTCTTCGGCCTCAGCCTTCACCATATCTGCCTCTGCCTGGAGTTGCTCAATCTGATCAAGCTTCTGTTGGACCTACGGGTTGGGACCGTTAATTAGTCACCATGTCTGATTCGTCGTCACTAACTTCAAAAACTCTTCTTAAGTTCTAAACCAGGTTGGCATGCTCTTTCCGAACCACCTCTAATTTAACCCGGAGGCTCTTAGCCTCCCCTTCACTTTGTTCACTGAGAAGTTTGTAAGTATTTTTTTTCCTTAGTAAGCCATCGAATATCGGCGTCGTACTGTTCCAGCTCTTCCTGATAGCAGAAGAATATCTCGTGGTGAAGTACCGAGGCCTACAAGCACAGAGAAAGGAGTTATGATCACCTACAAACTAATCTAAGTACAAACTAGAAATTATTAAGAAGTATCTGAAGTTGCCCGACTTAATGCCTGTTGAGCTTCATTGAACAGGTAGGGGGCTTCCATATCGTTCATCTTAGCCCGGTCCTCCTCTGTCAGCAAGCATCGGAGGTAACTAGCTACCCCTACGGGGGTAGAAAGAACTCGGGCGTCTTTCGTGATGGACATAATGATCGACCGCTTCCGGTCAGGATTCATACTCGAAGCAGGGAACCAATTGACTAGTTTGGGACTTGAGGAAGGTCCACTCATCCCCGATTAAGGACTCTTCCTTGGAACCGGTAAATTACCCAACCTGGTGATGTCCTCTGTAGCAGTAGAGTCTACGCCATCAAAAAAGTTTTAAAAAGGGTCTACCGCCCCTTGTGGCTCTTCGTTGGGGCATCCTTTCAGCATCTGAGCCTTGGTAAACATAGACTTAGTAAATAAAGGCGACCTAGAGAGGTCTATCACTCTGAGTATGCCCTTCGGGGAACTATCTGCTGTCTGGGAAGAACCGGCTACAACCTCATTATCAGCCTCCCTAACTCGAGGCAAAGTAACCTCGCCCCCTTCTGGTTCGGAAGCTTCGGCTAAATCTCCCTCATTGATCTCCACGAGTCGAGGCAATTTAGTTTCAGCTCTCACCAGTTTGGAGGCCCCTCGTACCTCGAGCCCTGACCGCACACGGGCGACCAATGCAACATTTTCTTCTTCTTCTTCTTCTTCTTACTCATCCTTTAGTCGATGGAGCGAATCCGAAGAGGGTGCTTGAGTGTTGGTGCTACCTTTAGATTTACGCACCAAATTCCTTTTTGTTCTCTTCTTTTCCAAGCTCAGAGAACTCGGGGCCCTCTTCCGTTTCTTCTTATCATCCTGCCTTGGAGTAGGGGATTCGACGGTTACATCCTCGTCACCGGATAGAGGCCTCATGGTAACATCCTTGGAAAGACCTACAAAGGGAAACGGAATGAATAAGAACTCAATGACACGAGGAAAAAATCAAATATTATTTCACTCGGGAAAGGAAACTCACCGTGAGAACGGACCTCCCACTGGCCTTTCAAAAGCTCGCACCATGCGCACTCGTAATATGGTTTTTGGGACACAAGGCCCTTGACACACTTCTTGAGTCGAGGAATTTCATCCAAAACCCGGGCAACAGTTGCATCGATACCTAACATCGATAAGAAAGGAGAAAGAAGAGAGTAAAAATAAATTTCGGGAAAAACTGAGCTTTACTTACGTTTTGTATTCCAGTCCTCGGGAATGGCATGTCCTTGGCCAGAATCAAATCCGAGGTCTTCACGCGGACAAATCGTCCTAGCCAACCCTGGTCTCAATTTCCATCGATGCTCGAGAACGGAGCTTTACTGGCCCGACGAGCAAGTTTGATAAGCCTCATGGATGAATCAGGGATTGTATAGGCGCATAAGGTGATCGACAGTAAACGGGCATCCGTCAATCTTGCTCACAATGAATGGAGGAGAATGACTATCCTCCAGAATGAGGGGAGGATATGACCAAGACCCACCTCATACCTTTAGTAGAATTGGATGATCACGGGGTCCAACGGACCCAACATAAAGGGATAAGTGTAAACACTTAAGTATCCCTTAACATGAGTAATGATATCTTCTTCGGGGCTGGGGACCACCACTCTTTTTCTGGCCCAGTTACAGTCCTTTATGACTGTAGGGAGGATCTCTTCGGTGATCGAGCAAATATATCTCGATACCTTTTCACCCCGGCCCGAAACGGGTGAATGTTTTTCAACTTTAAAGTCGGCGGTCACCAAGCACCCGCCAGGAATAACCGCTTTAAGAGGAGGTTCTGCTTCTAGTTCCTCACCGGCCGGCAGTGATGAAGAAGAAGTTTCTTTTTTAGGAACTGTCTTAGAAGTCTTTGCCATTTTTATTTCAAATAAAGGGTAAAACATGAAAGAGAGGAAGTTAAAAGGGTACACTTGACTATGTGGAGCGAAGACAAGCAAGAGTTATTGCAAAGACCGCAAGAAATCTGGGTACAAGTGTTAGAGAATGCAAAAAGAAATTAAGACCAAGAATAGAAGAAGTTTGAACGTAAAGTTGAAATGAATGAAGGATGGAGTATTTATAATTTTCAAATAACGGTTCAAAATCAGGAGTATCCGACAAGCAACTAACGAGCATTTAATGCCATTAAGACGTGACTGACGAGATGTTTCGCTTATTTTTGTCGTTTCTGACGCGAGGAATTGAGGCAAGAATCGGGAGCTCATATCGTTTCTCGTGGTTTAATCTCCAAAAAATGAGGGGACTATCTGTGTACGGTTGAAATCGGGCTCGTCCATTGTATGACAGATCGGGCTTGAAACGTGTGGGTTGAAGATCAACCCTGGGTTCCATTGAACCAAGATACGAGGGCAGAATACCTTTCCTCGGTACACTACTAGAAATCCGGTAAAAAGCGACCAAAAAGCGACCAAACATGCATGGTCGCAATATTGCTGGTCCTTTTATTTTAGGGACCAAAGTTGGTCGCTAATTAGCGACCAACTTTGGTCTCTAAGGTAAAAAGACCGAATATTCCGGGTAAAGACTATAGCTTCCAACTTTGGTCGCTTTATTATTTTAATAATATAATTTTGGCGACCAAAGTTGGTCTCTAAATATAAAATACGTTTTTTTAATTTATTATTAATCATAAAAAAGCGACCAACTTTGGTCTCTAATCCAAATATTATATTTTAAAATCTGAAAAATAGAGACTAAGATTGGTCGCTTTTTTATTATTTTTTTAAAAAAATAAGCAACCATAGTTGGTCGCTAACTTCAAGAAATAATTTTTTTATTTAATTATAAGCGACCAACTTTGGTCGCTATATTTCCAGAAATTATTTTTTTAAAATGGAATAGCGACCAAAGTTGGTCGCTTTTGAGAAATTTGGGTTAAATAGCCTAGAAAATTATTTTTTTAAGGGAAAAGCGACCAACTAGCGACCAATGTTGGTCGCTTTTCTTGGTATATTTTTGGCAGAAACTGCGTGTTTTGGCAGCTACGCCACCTGCCAGCTTACCAAAAATCCTAAACAGGCATTTTATGCCAACAACAACAACAATAAAAAGCAACAAAGTATAAAGTTCAATAGAACTAACACATTAAGCTAACAAAACTAAGTTAACGCTTATTACAAGCCCATTCGAAAACTGGTTCTATTGTCTAGTTCAAAGTATATAAAGTACTCAAGGAGTGTTCTTTCAGTATCCTCGTTCGAAAGTTGGATTGCCTCGCCCGACTCATTAGGTGGCTGACTGCGTATGAATTCCCGCACATCAGTTGTGAAGCGAACCAATAAGAAAAATTACATTGAATTAGTATTTCAAAATTTATATAATAGTAAATCAAAATACTTAATGAAAAGTAAAAAACTTACATGTATAGTCGAGGCTCGACCCTCGACCCACCTTTCTGGATTAGTCTCTTTCTTCTTCTTTACAATACGAGTCTCATTGAATAGCTCATCTTGCTTCATTGGCATCATAAAGTTGTCTGGTGGCTTTGGTGATTATCCTCGTGGTACTATTACTCGGGATGAACTTGGATACAGAGAATAACTTGGATACAGTACCCGACAGGGTGTGTCTTTGATCAATTGTTGTTCTCATTAGCGACAATGATAATGAGAAGGCAATGGCATGTGTTTCAAACAGTGATGGTGTAGGTAGGAATTTAACATTTCCTAAGCAGATAAAAGAAGAGGTTATAGAGGAATTCTCTACTTCATTTTTCAAGAGGAAAAAAAGTTTAATTGAGAGTGACAAGGTGCATAGTCCAATTCTTTCCATTACCATCAACTTTGTCACTCTCAATTAAACTTCTTTTCCTCTTGGAAAATGAAGTAGAGAATTCCTCTATAACCTCTTCTTTTATCTACTTAGGAAATGTTAAATTCCTGCCTACACCATCACTATTTGAAACACATGACATTGCTTTCTCATCATCATTGTCGCTAATGAGAACAACAATTAAAGGCACGCTCTGCCAGATATTATGTCTAAGTTATTCTTGGTGGAAGTTCCATTGCATGTCTAATAAAGTCATCAACCCCTTCTACAAAATTCTCCCGCAATCCTAAATTTCAATTCATATCCACAAATGTTCAATTCATATCCTAAAGGCTCAATTCATATCCTAAAAGTTCAATTCATACACAAAAATTTCAATTCATATCCTGAATTGAAAGGTTCAATTCTTATCCTAAAAGTTCAATTCATACACAAAAATTTCAATTCATATCCTAAAGGTTCAATTCATATCCACAAAAGTTCAAGTCATATCCTAAAATTTCAATTTACAAACTAAAATTCCAATACATAAACCAAAAATTTCAATTCATATCCTAAAGGTTCAACTCATATCCACAAAAGTTCAAGTCATATCCTAAAATTTCAATTTATAAACTAAAATTCCAATACATAAACTAAAAGTCCAATTCATATCCTAAAGGTTCAACTCATATCCACAAAAGTTCAAGTCATATCCTAAAATTTCAATTTATAAACTAAAATTCCAATACATAAACTCATATCCTAAAGGTTCAATTCATATCCTAAAGGTTCAACTCATATCCACAAAAGTTCAAGTCATATCCTAAAATTTCAATTTATAAACTAAAATTCCAATACATAAACTAATATCCTAAAGGTTCAATTCATATCCTAAAGGTTCAACTCATATCCACAAAAGTTCAAGTCATATCCTAAAATTTTAATTTATAAACTAAAATTCCAATACATAATCCTAAAGGTGCAACTCTTAGGGTTTCTTCTCTTCAAACAATTTCTTCCCCAAATTAGTAGGTAAAACTAAATATTTTGGACTAAATGTATTAATAAGAACCCTAAAAATTGCAAATAATATATAATTTTGAACCCTAACATGGAGAAATTAAACCGTAACATGGAGAAATTAACTTTGAACCCTAACATGGTTGAACAAATAAGATATAACTTTGAACCCTAACATGGAGAAATTAAACAAAATCTGTGTATTTCGAAAAAAACAAAGAAAGGAGAGAGAAACCTACCTTGGGAATGGAGGTCGCGGCGGTGGAGTTGCTGTCGTCGGTGGCCGTCGGTGGCGCGGGTGGCGCCGCTGCTGCTGGGAGTCGGGGGGTTGAGTGTGAGAGAGAAAAGAGAGATTTTGGGGAAATTTTTTGAAAGAATGGGAGGGGAAACCCGGTTTTGACACTAGAATTAAAAATAGCGACCAACTTTGGTCGCTATTTTGGTAGCTAAATAAGTTTTGACTTTTTGACCAAAATAGCGACCAAAGTTAGTCGCTATTTTTTGACCGTTTGACCTTGGTCGCTATTTCTAAAAAAAATTAAACTCCTTTTAATTCAATTTAAAATTATGTACATATGTAGTATAAATTTAGTATTTTAATTCAATTTAAGCTATATATATATACATATATAAATAAATATATAATATTTTCAATTTAAGCTATATATATATATATATATTGATATAAGTCGAGACGTTTTAATTTATTGTTAATATATATACATGCATATGAGTAGGTTATAAGTCGATTAATCAATTTACAAGTGTATCAATACCTAAAAGAACCCGTCTCTGTGTTCCGAGCGCTTCATGTTCTTATCTTCATGTTCTTATATATATATATATATAGCTTATATACTATATACTATATATATCGAATATACCTTGATATATAATACACTATACTATATACTTAGTATATATATACTATACTATACTATGCACTAAGTATTAGTACATTAGCTAATATTATATCGAATATCTATATATATATATATATATATATATATATATATATATATATATATATATATATATATATATATATCGATGAATCAAGTTCAAGTCATATCCTAAAATTTCAATTTATAAACTAAAATTCCAATACATAAGCTATATATATACATATTAATTGATATAAGTCGAGACGTTTTAATTTATTGTTAATATATATACATGCATATGAGTAGGTTATAAGTCGATGAATCAATTTACAAGTGTATCAATACCTAAAAGAACCCGTCCCTGTGTTCCGAGCGCTTCATGTTCTTATATATATATATATATATATATATATATATATATATAGCTTATATACTATATACTATATTATACTATATATATCGAATATACCTTGATATATAATACACTATACTATATATATAGTATAGTGTATTATATAATACACTATACTATACACTTAATATATATAATACACTTAGTATATATATACTATACTATACTATGCACTAAGTATTAGTGCATTAGCTAATATTATATCGAATATAGCTTATATATATATATATATATATATATATATATATATATATATATATATATACATAAGCTATATATATACATATTAATTGATATAAGTCGAGACGTTTTAATTTATTGTTAATATATATACATGCATATGAGTAGGTTATAAGTCGATGAATCAATTTACAAGTATATCAATACCTAAAAGAACCCGTCCCTATGTTCCGAGCGCTTCATGTTCTTATATATATATATATAGACACACACGCACGCTATATATAGAGAGAGAGAGAGAGAGAGAGAGAGAGACAAGCACGCTTCGTAGTACTGCTTAACTGCATATATAGCATGTTAGAGTATATTTTAGTCTATTCATTCTTTGTATTACAAAAGTGTTAACGGGTTACATTTATATTATTTAGATAGTAAATACAAAAGTGATTTTTAATTTTGACCATTGTTGACCTGAAAAAAGACCAACTTTGGTCGCTAAATATACATAAATTTAAATTTGCGACCAAAGTTGGTCGCTAAATTTAAATCAGATTTATTTATATATTTATATAATATTTAAAATAATAATATAATTGTTAAACGTTAGAACTGGGTCCTAGATTAGCGACCAAAGTTGGTCTCTATTTTTGTAAGCGACCATCTTTGGTCGCTAAATTTGAATTATATTTTTTATATTTTATAACTTTTTTTAAATAAAAATATAATTATTAAAATTTTATAACTGGGTCCCATTTTAGCGACCAAATTTGGTCGCTATCTGCTTACCCCTTAATTAGCGAACAACTTTGGTCGCTAGTTTTAAATTATATTTATTTATCTTTTATAAATTTTTTAAAATAATATTATTATTATTATAATTTTATAAGTGGGTCCCACTGTAGCGACCAACGTTGGTCGCTAATATCAATATACCTTTGACCAAGCAAGTCTGACCAGTCCGGTCAATATTTTGACGAATTTAGCGACCAAGTAGCGACCAACCTTGGTCGCTAATGTATATCAAATAATTATTTTATTATTTTCGCCAATTTAGCGACCAATTTTGGTCGCTTTTTCGGGAATTCTAGTAGTGGTAACATCGACTCCATGACCCCGGAATCGATCCCGACCCCGAAGGAGCTTGAGAAAACATTGTCAGACCGGATAACGGAAGATGAAATATCTGTAATTGGTCGGATATCACGGCGGGAATCTCGACAAGTATCAATAAGAAACTGAAGAATCAGTAAATCATGAGATTCTTACCTTTTTGAGGGTAAACAGTAATGTTACATATATATTATTAAAAACATTTCTGTGAGGTAGACAATAAAATTAGAAAGAAAAAAAAGGACCAAGATCAAAATGATAAAAGGTGATCCAATCATCGATCAACTTGGTAGTTATACTCAAAACTCGACCTCATCTAAACTTGTGAATTTAAACAATTATAAACGAGAGTATGTTGACTTTTATATTAGATAGGTTAAGTGGTTAAATAAATAGAAAAAAATAATTATATATAACAATAATAATTATTGAAGCTTAAAATTTGTTAGGCTTAAAACAAATGCTTTGAGTCAAGCCTCGCAGAATGAAAAACATACACTCAAATCAGTCACACGTACTAAGTTTCTAGTAGTAGTTTAATAGACCAAGCTAGTTATATGCAAATCTTAGAAAGACGAAAAGGCTACTCCATTTCATAGTTCAAAACATAGGTCGTTCCTTCTAGTGTTAATTTCTTTGCAGCTACAATGGTGTTGAAAACCAAGAGATCCACTACTGACGAACATGATTTTTCAAAGAAAACCAAAGCCAATTTTGAGCTCAAACACGCCTTTCACTCAGTCAAATCTCAAATCCCTTTAAACCATTGCCTATGGCTTTTCATTACCATATTCCTTCAGATCCTCATCCTCTTCTTCCTCATCGGCTCCTATCCGCCGCACCCTCCGCCGTCAAACACCCAACAGTTGTTCGCTCTCGACCCCGACTGCCAATCCGGTTACGTTTACGTCTACGATCTCCCCGCAACATTCAATACGGAGTTCAATGACGAATGTGATGAATTAGACCCGTGGAAATCACGCTGCAGCGCGGTTTCCAATGGTGGGTTCGGGCCTAGAGCTACTGGGCTCGAACGCGTTGTACCAGCAAATCTTACTCTAACTTGGTACTGGACTGACATGTATGCTGCTGAAGTAATTTACCATAACAGAATGTTGAGTCACAAATGCAGAACTTTGGATCCAGAAAAAGCATCGGGGTTTTACATTCCGTTTTACGCTGGACTTGATATTGGTAAATTCTTATGGTTCAATTATACAGCTAAAGATCGAGATCGTAAAAGTGAAATGGTTCTTGATTGGTTAAAAAAGCAACCAACTTTTACTAGAGCTAAAGGAGTTGACCATTTTATTATGCTCGGTAGATTAACGTGGGATTTTCGAAGATTAAGTGATAAAGATTCAGAATGGGGGTCCAGTTTACTTTACATGTCGTTAATGAAAAACGTTTTCCGTTTATCCGTTGAGAAACATCAGAACGATGATTTAGAAGAAAGTGTTCCTTATCCTACAGCATTTCATCCAAGATCAGAATCCGACATAGTACAATGGCAAAATTACATTCGTAATTACGAACGTACGAAGATGTTTTCTTTCGTTGGTGCTAAACGTGAGAAAATCAAGAATGATTTTCGTGGGGTATTAATGGATTACTGTAAAAGTGAAGAAAATTGTCGTGCCGTTGATTGTGCAACCACCGTCTGTTCCGACGGAGCTCCGGCGATTATGGAAGCGTTTCTTGATTCAGATTTCTGCTTACAGCCAAGAGGTGACGGGTTGACTAGACGGTCAACGTTTGACTGTATGTTGGCCGGTTCAATTCCGGTTTATTTCTGGAGAGGAACATTTAAAGGTCAATATGAATGGCATTTGCCGTGGATGTCTGAGACTTATACTGTGTTTATTGATAATGATGATGTGAGAGATACAAATGGGTCATTGATTTTAAAGGTATTAGAAGGTATTCATAAAGATAAGGTAAAAGAAATGAGAGAAACTTTGATTAATCTGCTTCCTAAGTTTGTTTATGCGAGATCAGGTGAAGGTATAGGAGGTGTAAAAGATGCATTTGATACTAGCATTGATAAAGTATTGAAGAGGTTGAAGTCTCGTAGAGATCAACTTTTTTCACGGAGTCAAAGGATATTTTGAATAGTAAACATTGATGAACAATTGTTTTGAAACAATGATAAATTTATCTCTGTATAATTTATAAGTGATTAGTTTAAGCCGTAAATTTAGCCATTTATACTTATAGTTAAGGTAGTCTGACTCCATGAATACGGGAACTTTAAACAACGAGCTGCCCTTTTTCTTTACTTATTTTGATTGATGCATAGAAATAGTTAAATTTAGAAGGTGGAAATCAACTTTTTTCTCTTGTAAAAATCCTCACTTTTGAATAAAGTGAGACCACAATCAATATAGAATCATCATCGCATTTTCCTTTATATGTCGGGAGAAGTTGTAGTGTGACTCATGCAAATCTTTTTTGTACCTCAATCTTATATTTTTAGTTCCACAAAAATTTGGGTCCACAAAATTCTAAGACAAAAAAATTGCCTCATACAACTGACATTAGTTGTATGAGATACAAAATAAAAAATTTCATATGTCAGTAACCACCAGTAATTTTATCTGTTTCTTTTTTAGTACTCCCTCTATTTAAGTTTATGTGAACCTATTTCTTTTTTGGTCCGTTCCAAAAAGAATGACCCATTTCTAAATTTGGTAACAATTTAGCTTAAACTTATAATTCTACCCTTAATGAGAAGCTTTTATAACCACACAAATACTCTGGGCCCCTTTTTGATTTGTTTAGGACCACAAATTTTAAATTTTTTTTTTTTTTTAAATTTCGTGCCCAATCAAGCAAGTTCACGTAAATTAGAACAGGGAATATGTAATATGTTTTTTACCCGCTAACCCTGCTTTTTATTACTCTTCTTTTGAGGTAACTTTACTACCTTTAAAGGTTGAGAAAGTCATAAAGTTGTTTAAGTCATAGAATTTTACCTCTTTGAGAGATTCTTACTGCTGCAAATGATATTAGGTGATGTTCGTCTTGCCCTCCTATCGAGAAACAACCACTGTCGAATAATCAGGCGATATGGTCCAGGTATGGTATAAAGTTGGCATTATCCCGAGAAGGGTAAATAGATATTCTCTTTCGATATTTACATTAAAGCAATGTATTTTATTATAATTAATTAAGTACTCTATTCAGTAAAAATATAAATTAATTAACCAGAGTTAGATGAGAAAAGAATATGTGAAATACAAATGACATATTATTTGATATAAATTATGGACACCCCTTCCATAAATTTTACGGCAATCAATGAACAGCCACCTCTACTGTAGTACTCCCTTTCGGTCATGAATAAGTGATTTTTTAACTTTTTTTTGTGGTTTAAAATATATGATTTTTTTTAAAATTTTAAAAATGAATTAATTATATTTTTCCTAGATTGTCCTTTGAATAAATAGTGTTGGAGTATGTGTTAGAGTGTTTATGTAAGAGATAGTAAAGATTAATATGATTAATTTTATTGCTAATTAATGTTAAAAGATAAATTTTTTAATATGTATAAAAACAATAAAAAAAATTAAGTATTGTGAACCGGAAGAGTAATAAATTTTAATTACGGGCTCCCAAAAAAGTAGCCCCACTTCCTTTAGAGCAAACTTCCCCATATTTTATCCGGTAGCCCAAAAATTGTAACATACATTTTATAGCCTAAAAATAATTCTAGTGGCTAGCCCAAAAGTACTGAGGCTCACATCTGTAAAGACAGATCACGGAAAAGAGAGGCAACCACACTATGCTACAAAATCACCGATTGCATCCAATTCTCAAACGGCTGGAAAATGGCGTCCAAGTTTGGGTTAGTTGGTGGCATACCGGAGCGTAGAGTTCGACCCATTTGGGATGCCATTGATTCTCGCCAATTCAAAAATGCTCTCAAGCACTGCACCCCTCTCCTCTCCAAATACCTCAATTCCCCTTATGCTCTGGCACTTAAAGCTTTGGTTTTGGAAAGGATGGGTAAAACGGAAGAAGCATTTCCCTTAAAAAAAGAAATCACATATCTATGTTAGGGATAATTTACAGATAACTCTTTTATTAGTAAGGTGAAGGAGAGAAATGGTGAATGCTCTGAGTTTACTGAAAGATTCAACTATTACTGCTATTATTATGTGTATATTGTCCATCCAAATAATTATAAAGATAACTTCATGCCAAAATCAAGTGTTATTTTCAGCTTCTCATTGTGGCAGTTAGATGTTGGTAAACTTTAGTGGACAGTCCTGTTTTTCTTGTGATAGCTTAGTAGGATTAGGCACTGAATCCTTACCTAACTATATAAAATATATACTAAATAGACTGTTACTATACAAAAATTATACAAAATAAATTGTCACTACACAAAGTAGACTGTCAATATAAAAAATTATACAAAACAGACTGTCACTATACAATTTATATACAAATAGAGTGTCATTATACAAAATATATACAAAAATAGAATGTCATTATACAAAAAATATACTAAATAGACTGTCATTATACAAAATATGTACAAAATAGACTATCACTATATAAAAATATACTAAATAGACTATCACTTTACAATTTATATACAATTAGCTCTCACTATACAAAATATATACAAAATAGACTGTCACTATACAAAATAGATTGTTACTATACAAAAATATACAAAATAGACTGTCACTATACAAATAGACTATTATTATACAAAAAATATATAAAATAGACAGTCACTATGCAAAAATATACAAAAATAGTCTGTTAATTTACAAAAAAATATACAAAAATAGACTGTTATTATACAAAAAATATACAAAAATAGACATTTCGTATATGACCTGCATTACATATTTCATTCAATTGTTAGCTAATATTTATAATATTCAGAAGTACATTTAAAAAGGCAAAAAGGGTTGCTATATCACACCAGGTGAGGGTTTAACCTGCGACCTTCAGCTTAGGAAACAGGCGCTCTAACCATTGAGCTACAGGCGCTTGTGTTGTCATGCTTATTCCTTTCGGCTACTATATGCAATACGTTTGGGTCGAAGGGCCATTTTTTGTAAGTAGGACAAATATGAGCTATTAAAATTTTGAAGGATTATAGAGGGTAGTTTTCTCCTTCCTTTACCCTATCTTTTTGAGATTTAACATTCCAGAGTGGTCCATACTCCATTGTTTGTTTTGTAATCCGAAATCACCCCGAGGCCCCCAGGACCTCAACCAAAAACACAAACATACCTCATAACCTTATTCAAACTTATATCAACCTTCAAAACACCTCAAACAACATCGAATCAACCAAAACACATCGGATTCAAGCCTAAGTTTCCGAAAATCTTTTGAATTTCGTTTTTGATCAAAAACCCAACCAAACCACGCCCGAATGACCTGAAATTTTTCGCACACATCCCAAATGACACAACAAAACTACTGCAACTCTTGAAATTCCATTCTGAGCCCTATATCAAAATCTCACCTATCAACCGGAAAACGCCAAAAATCCAATTTCGTCAATTCAAGCCTAAATCTACTCCAAACCTCAAAAACTCATTCCGATCACGCTCATAAGTCCCAAATCACCTCCCGAAGCTATCCAAACCATCGGAATTCACATCCGAGCCCTCTAACACATAAGTCAACATCCGGTTGACTTTTCCAGCTTAAGCTTCCTCAAAAGAGACTAAGTGTCTCAAACCTTACCAAAACCTTTCCGAGCCCTAGCCAACTAACTCGATCACATATAGAACCGATAGACAAAGCAATAAGAAGCAGAAATGGGAGAAACAGAGCGGTAACTCATAAGACGATTGGTCGGGTCGTCACAATTAAAACGATTAAAAAGTTAGAATGCACAATAGATTTTAGATATGTATTAAACCAGATAATTAGGCCAATTATTAATAGTTGAGTGACCGTGCTAAAACCAAAGAACTCGGGAGTGTCTCACACCTTCTCTCGAGTTAATAGAATTTCTTACCCGATTTTTTGTGTTCGCGGACCGTAAATAGAATTAATTTCCTCGATTTTAGATTTTAAAATAAATCGGTGACTTGGGACACCATAATAACTATCCCAAGTGGTGACTCTAATTAAATAAATAATTTTATTTCAAATAATGTCACTTTAATTGGGAAAACTCTCTTATCTTCGGAAAAAAGAGGTATGACAACTAGTCTTAGCTGAATGTCCCTAAAATTAGCGGTATTTAAAAATGGCCCTCGAGCTGCCCACATGTATTGCTCTTCGGCGTTCTCTACTAGATTGATAGAGCTTATGTTATATTTACTATACCTATGTGTTAAGTTGTTTATCAAGTCTACCAAGTTGGCATGATGTTGCTCTTCAAGTATACCCGATTGGTAGAGTTTATGCTATATTTTCCCTTCAACTTCAATCAAACCATCCCAAATATGCTCCAAGTGGTACAAATTTGAAACAAAACTTCCAACAACTCGCACAGACAATTCTCAATCACTAATTTAGTTAAATAACACCAAATCAATTAGATTTATTTTGTCTTCTTCAGTACTTTCTAAGTTCAAATAATAGAGTTTAGAGCTTTTTTACAGAAAATTATTAAATTGGTGTTTGAACTACAACTTTAAGCATAAATTATAAATATTGAATAACTATGGTGTTCAAGTAAAAAAAACAGGAACATTTCGCTAAGATCGTAAAAATTAGGATATTTTGCCAAGACCAGTCCCATTGGTACTTTCTTTCGCATGTGGCGGTGGGTTTTTGTTAGAACCTGGGCATGGTCCTGAGCTTGACGTTGGTCCTTGATCCATATTTTAGAACCATATTCATCTTGTATAAATAAAGTCTTATATTTTTTATACACCTATGTATAAAAGGTAAATTAACACTATTAATATTTTGAGAAGCAAAATATATTTTCTTAAATAACAAATAAGTAGTATTAAAATTTTTAAGTCTAAAATTATCTTTTATATTATTTTTAAATAAGTAAATTTCACAACTCAATTACAAAATTATTCTTATTTACATTAACACCTAAATACCATGACTCTCATTTTTAAACTTAGATACACAAACTAATGATGGGGCAACTAAGTAAATTTCAAGATAAGTTGGGTTGAGATCCCTTTGTTTTGGGTGAGATTTATGGGATGTATTTGGGCTACTTCATGGGTCAGAATGAGCTATAAAAAATGATGGGTTAACTTGGGCTCAGCCTAAATAGACCCATGAGCTAAATATTTGTAGCCCGACCCATTAATCTCTGAGCGGGTTGGACGGGTAAATATTTTACTCTGCCTTGATAATCATGTAGAACAGTAAAGTCCCATTATTTCTTGTTATTTGATTAGCATGGTTACAACAACAAAAAAAAAATTAGTGTAATCCCATAAAGTAAGGTTTAGGGGGAGGGGTAGAGTGTACGCATACTTTACTCATGCCTTGTGTTGTTTCCGATAGATCCCTGAATTAAGATAAAAATAAAAGAAGCAGACACAACACATAATAACATCAACAAAATAAAGTGATAGGAAGACGGGATGATAGAATAATCGAAGCGGAAGGATCAACGAAAGGTAAAAGAAATCTATGGATACGAATGTATGTTGATTACTTTGTTTACATATCTTGTAAATATGGATTTCTATATTTTATCACAAACTTATGAAGATTTGAAAGCGTGGTTTAGGGACTATAATAACAACAACAATTATTATGCCTTACTGCCCAATAACAAATGGACACAAATATATAAATTAAACTAAGTGAGAAGTATAGAAATCTTCCCGTGAGGTTTTGACGTGTAACAAATACAATCCTTGTAGTTTTCACATTACATGTACCTCTCTTCTTTCATGTTTTGTTTAACAAATCCATATGTTATCATAAAGAGACAAATTTGCCTTTATGTGTTATTCTAATCCTTTCATAACATTCACCTACTTTATACATGCATTCAATAATTAAGGAAATAATTTCAATGGAAGAAGGTAGTGTAAGGAAAGTGTCGTATACAAAATATAAAAAAATAAAATTAACAAATTAAATAAGGGTAAATTTGTCCTTGTAGACATGTAAAATTTATTGGGTCTAATCCATACAAAATTTAAATTAAATTCAATTGGGTTAAATAATTAATTTGGGCTTTACAAGTTAAATTAGTCCATTTTATTATTTTCAAGCCCAAGGTCCATTCCATCTTAAGGCCCAGACTCATGCCATGTGTCAAGTGACATGTCATATCTAGTCAAACTGCAAGCCAAAAAGATAACGCCACGTGTTAAATGTTGTGGCAATCCAAGTAAAAAAGCAAGAACCAACCACAGGTCGCCAAGTAGCTAAAATGACATGAGCCAATCAGAATCAAATAAGAGAGTTCATATGTAGTTGGATTGTCCATCCTCTACAACTATAAATAGAGGGGTTACATAACTCTTAGGGGACATTCAGAGTTGGAGAAGAACACTCCGCAATTGGTGAAGGCATCAAGTGCTTAGTTCTCAACAAAGGAGTGATCAACAGAGTTCTTCCCGGAGATCAACCCGTAACAACAAAGTGTTGCTCGACGTTCTTGGCGATTAAATACATCACAAGGAAGTTTGCATCATCCTACATTCGAGAAAGACACTTCTCAAGCCCTCGAATTACGAAGAATTTTAGAGAGGAGAATCAAGGAATACATAGAATTGTACTAACAAATATTTATCAATAAAATCTCTTTTTCTTTATGTTATTTTTGTTGCAGTTTTTCGTCTTGCGAAAATTTGTTGCAAACAGTCCTTCCGTAGATAATAGTATCTGTAGTTTTTCATATGAACATGAAAGATGTTCTAGCGAATTTATTACTAGGAGTGTTCGTCATAATTTGATGCAGGGACGAAACTAGAAGCCAAAGTATGGGTTCATCTTATTAATTTTTGTCCAAATTCTATATGTATTAAGAAATTAATTTTTAATATGTACAAAATAAAATTTAGAACCCAATTACTAACATCTTATATTGCTATTTTAGAATTTAAAACTCATAAAGTTGAAATTCTGACTCATCTTTGAGAGGATGCAAATTTATATATTTTTCTAATGAAAGGAAAATGAAAATTGTGGACTTTCATGTCAAAGAGAACTTGTTGTATGATTAGTAGTGGAAATTTGATGGTTGGGGAAGACTATTCAGTTTTTTTTTTTCTTTCTCAAAAGAGATCTAAATAGAATAATATATCATATCATATCATCATACTATGTTATATTATAAGTGGGAAGGCCAAAAATAAAAATTGAATTACTATATTACCCAATTAAAACTAAGTGACAGTTTTACCCTTCTCTTAAACAATATTTTCATAATAATTTTATATCAAAAAGTAAATTCACGTTACTACCCTACCAAAGTACTCATGTAATGTTAATACACAAAAAGCAACCAGCAACAAATTAAGAATTTGAAGAGTTACAATTAATCATATAATATGAACCAAATTCTCTTAAATGCAAATTGTATTTCAATGGTCTTTCTTTGTACAAAAACGTACTCTACATATATGTCTCTTCAATTGCTATTTGTAATCTTTTAAGTTTAACTTGTATGAATTTCAATATCATCTTGGTTAACTAAATAGGAGAGCAAATGAAAGGACAGTAATCCCATTACCTATTTTGATATAATAATTAATACATTCATGAATTAACATCTTTTACGTTCCCTATGTTGCATGCTCAGTTTATCTCTCTCATTTCACTTATTGTCTTTTTTGATAAGATTATTTATTTAAAGATTTCATTAGAAAAGCCACGTTGTAAGATTATGTCTTTAGAATTCTTGGCAATAGCAGAGACGAAAAAATTAATATTCGACCACGTCTGATAGAATTTTTAATTCCACTACTTTCAAGAACGAGTAATATCAAGGTTAAATGATGCCATGCTTTTGGTGCAAACCTAATCTGCTGGGAAAATGAAAGTGAGTTTTCTATTTTCTGACCAAATATTCTATTCACATAATTCAAAATTAGTTGCTTTTATTGATGTAAATTGAATTATTCTTGTCCCTTCGGATATATTATTGTTAACCTTTTTTATAGTATAATTTTGTGGGAGATGCTAAACGACTACACTGGTGTGACCCAACTTTGGCCACACCAGTGAAAAGACATAAATGACCCTCTAATTAATTAGCCTACATTTTTTCCTCCAAAACACAAAATTAAATTTCAAGTCTTGAAGTATGGGAAAATTAAATGTTGGGAGATGAAGAGTCTTGTGTATTATATTTGTATTTCCATTGTATTTATGTGTATTTTATGTTTATACAAATTATACAATTTAGTGTGTATATAAATTATTGTATTTTATTCCTTTCTTAAAAACAAATATGGTATACGATTTATTATACTTCCTTCATATCAAACCAAGTCAAGTGGACACTTTACCCTATCTAAAAAATGGATTCAAACCAAGAAAATTCAGTGGTGCAAGAAAATATGAATCCATATCTACTTATTATTTATATTTCATAATTAAATTGCTAATTATATCCCAAAATATAACTATTGGTGTCAATTGACTAGTGGAACCATAGTAAATGTAATTATATGATCGTTATCAATATACGCATGACCTTAATGAATGAAATTATATGTTGGCTACTATACACATATATATAAACGTTCAATGTAACTATATATAAAGCGCAACAATGTAATTAACTAGTGTCAATATCTACTTATTATTTATATTTCATAATTAAATTGCTAATTAAATCCTAAAATATAACTGTCACGACCCGGATTTCACACCCTCGAAAGTCGTGATGACGTCTATTGGTGAAAGCTAGGCAAACCAAATTATCCTAATTACTTAACCTTTTCCAGTTTTAAACCATTATCAGTGATGAGTAGATAGCAAATAGCGAAAAATAATTAAGCGGAAGATAAAATCTAACAATTTATCTTAATACAAAATTGCGGAAGTCTAAATACAACTCTATCCAGAATTTGGTGTCACAGTTTCACAGACGGTCTAAGAATACTACATACAAAGTCTGAAAGATAAAATATACACTGTTTCTGAAATGAGTAAAGGAAACAGGATAAAGGAAAAGATAGGAGGTGATGCCAAGGCCCACGGATGTCTGCAGGACTACCTCGTGTCGCCTGTGTGGGCTGAAGACAGCACCCTCACTGCGGTCCAAGCACTCCGGTATCAGTATCTGCACATAGTGCAGAGTGTAGTATCAGCACAACCGACCCCATGTGCTGGTAAATTCCTAACCTAACCTCGGCGAAGTAGTGACGAGGCTAGGACCAGACTACCAAATAAACCTGTGGGTTATGGCATACAAAAATAATACGAAGTAGATAACAATGATGGCAACAATGATCAACCAGTGATATAGATAGTAGACAACAAGAACACCGTAAATGTTTCTCAACAAATAAAAGATACAAGTGCAATCAATTAATCAAGTCCTTCAAATATAAATCTCTAAGATAATATGTTTTTCAATGAATATATTTGCTTTAAATAAATATCTTTCGAATATAATTTTTTCGAATAAAGGTCACCTTGTGACGCCTCATTTCATAATCATAAATAATATAGGTCTCCGCCCACTTTCATATTTTCACGACACCTCGTGCCCATATTTATATCACAATCATACGGACAACTCACGTGCCATTAAATAAAAACATAATATTTTCCCCGGCACCACGTGTCCACATATTTCTATCTTACATTGCACAACAATATCTTCATGTTACTCAGTTCATAGGTTCCATAACCCAATACAATTAAGAATGTTCAAAGAGCCTCATTCACTTAACATAAAGTAGAGTACAGCTTCGAACCCAATTAGGAAACCAACAAGAAAAGATGAAGTTATATTTAGAAATCATTTGATAAAGAAAATACCTTTTCCAATTAAAGTACACTATCGAATGAATTATTACCTTTAATACGAGAAATTAATAAATCAAAACATAGTAGAAATTCCTTTTTAAGTAAAGTACAACCTCAAACGGTTTAAGGAAAATTTAATTGAGAAATCAATTGAGTTAAAAATGTAACAAATTCTAAAATTTAAAGTATTAAACATAAAAAAAATAAGGCGAGGTATTGTAAACACTATGGATTCCAACACAAAAGATCACAACATTAAAGGGATCTAAACAGTTAATACACTTGAATTGTTAATAACAAGTAAACACAACAAATAGAAAGTGCACGGCATCACCCTTCGTGCTTTAACACTCTCTCACCAAAACAATACACGACATCACTCTTCGTGCTTTACACTCTTCCTCACCCAAGCAACAATCACAAGAAATAAGGGTAAGGGAATCTATAACATCGAAATAAAATCAAGTAACAACATAAAATCAGTAATAAACGCAAAGGACAACATAACTCAATTAGAATTAGGAAAATTCAAGGACAAGTGCACGACATCACCCTTCGTGCTTTTACTCTCGTCCTCACCATAAGAATCAATATAAACTGCACGGCATCACCCTTCGTGCTTTTACTCTCATCCTCACCATAAAATCAATATAATCGGCATGGAATTGTACATCGTGCTGCACGACATCACCCTTCGTGCTTTACACTCTTCCTCACAAAATCATATACGGCATCACCTTTCGTGCTTTAACACTCTTCCTCACCAAATCATACATGGCATCACCCTTCGTGCTTTAACACTTTTCCTCACCTAAACAACAATCACAAGGAATAAGGGCAAGGAAATAAATGAAATCACAATAAAATCTCGGCAAGGGAACAATAGTACCACAATCAAATCGTGGTAAGGGAAAAAACATGAAAACAATAACATCCCGGCAAGGGAGACAATATCATGATTCTCTCTCTCTCCTTTCTTCTTTCACGTTTACTTAACAACTCAATTCACAACTTGAGCCAATGCTCTACAATGTTCAACAATTCAATTCTCAACTTGAGCCAATGCTCTACAATATTCAACAATTCAATTCTCAACTTGAGCCAATGCTCTACAATGTTCAACAATTCAATTCTCAACTTGAGCTAATGCTCTACCATGTTAAATTAACAATAATACTTCCACAAGTCATATTCCTCAATAGAAATTATCATATAAAGCATATACAATATGAAACGGAGTCACATTAATGAAAGTATAAGACTCACGGGTATGCTTGACACCAACGTATAGATACTCATCACCATGTCTATACGTCGTACTCAACAAATAACACATAACAAATAGGACACAACTCCTAATCCCTCAAGTTAAGGTTAGACCAAACACTTACCTCGCTTTGCAACCAATTCAAAATTCCAACAAGCCTTTGCCTCGCGAATTCGTGCCCGAAATTCCCAAATCTAATCATAAACAATTTGATTCAGTCAATAAAAATTATAAGAATTAATTCCATATGAAATTCTACATTTTCTATTAAAAATCCGAAATTGCACTAAAAATTTGCCCATGGGGCCCACGTCTCGGAATTTGACGAAAGTTGCGAAATATGAAACCTCATCCAACCCCGAGTCTAACCATACCAAAATTACTAAATTTCGATAATATTCGACCCTCAAATCCTCAAATCTATCCGAGAGGGTTTTCAAACTCTTCCAACTAAATTCACAGACTTAATGCCAAAACTAGTAATAGATTCGGGTAATCTAACCAAAATTAAGTTAAGAATATTTACCCCATTATTTTCTCTGAAAATCGCCCGAAAATTGCATCTCCCCGAGCTCCAATTTGATAAAAATGGAAAATGGGACGAGTCACATTTTCAGAACTTAAGAATCTGCCCAGAAAATGTTGAGGGCACTATTCACGCATTTGGGTACTGTTCACTACACTATTCACGGGGTACTATTCACGGGTACTGTTTACAGTCACTATTCACGGATACTGTTCACATGTTGTAGAAAAATCAGCAACTGTCCAAAGAGAAAAATTCAGTAGCTTTTTTTTTATCCGTTAACCTTTTGAAATCCACCCGAGGCCCTCGGGACTTCAACAAAATGCATCAACCAATCCTAAAACATGATACACAATTAGTCTAAACCTCAAATCGCATCAAATAATGCTAAAACCATGAATCACACCCCAATTCAAGCCTAATGAAACTAAGAACATTCAACTTCTATATTCGATGCAAAAACCTAGCGAATCAAATCTGATTGACTTCAAATTTTGCACACAAGTCATAAATGACATAACGAAGCTATGAAATATTTCAGAACTGGATTTCGACCCCGATATCAAAAAGTCAAATCTCCGGTCAAACTTAAGAAATCTTTAGCCTTAGATTTCTAGATTCTGCTAAATGGCGATAATTTGATCTAGGGACCTCCGAATTCGATTTCGGGCATATAACCAAGTAACACATCACGATACGGAACTACCGGAATGGTCAAAACTTTTATCCGGGTTCATTTGCTCAAAATATTGACCGAAGTCAACTCAGTTGAGTTTTAAAGCTCTAGTTCACAATTTAATCCATTTTCTTCACATAAAAACTTTTCGTAAAATTATACGAACTGTGCACGTAAGTCGAGAAATTATTGATACTCCTTTTCAAGTTCTTGAAATATCGAGATAATTATTTAATTTAAAGATGACATTTTGGGTCATCACAATAACGATTGGTGTCAATTGACTAGTGGAACCATAGTAAACGTAATTTATGGTCACTATCAATATATACTTATTATATATATAGTCATTAAATGTAACTATATAAAAAACGCAATAATGTAATTAACTAGCAATAATATCTACTTATTATTTATATTTCATAATTAAATTGATAATTATATCCCAAAATATAACGACTGGTGTCAATTGACTAGTGGAACCATATTAAACATAATTATATGGTCGCTATCAATATATGCATGACCTTAATGAATGAAATTATATGTTGGCTACTATACACATATATATAGACGTTCAATGTAACTATATATAAAGCGCAACAATGTAATTAACTAGCATCAATATCTACTTATTAATTATATTTCATAATTAAATTGCTAATTATATTCCAAAATATAACGATTGTTGTCAATTGACTAGTGGAACTATAGTAAACGTAATTTATGGTCGCTATATATATATATATATATATATATATATATATATATATATATATATATATATATATATATATATATGTGATGACCAAAAATGTCATCTTTAAATTAAATAATTATCTCGGTATTTCAAGAACTTGAAAAAGAGTATCAATAATTTCTCGACTTGCGTGCGCAGTTCGTATAATTTTATGGAAGGTTTTTATGTGAAGAAAATGGATTAAATTGTGAATTAGAGCTTTAAAACTCAACTGAGTTGACTTCGGTCAACATTTTGAGAAAATAAACCCGGATAAAAGTTTTGACCATTCCGGTGGTTCCGTATCGTGATTTGGGACTTGGTTATATGCCCGAAATCGAATTCGGAGGTCACTAGATCAAATTATCGCCATTTAGCGGAATCTAGAAATTTAAGGCTAAAGATTTCTTAAGTTTGACCGGATATTTGACTTTTTGATATCGAGGTCGAAATCCAGTTCTGAAATATTTCATAGCTTCGTTATGTCATTTATGACTTGTGTGCAAAATTTGAAGTCAATCAGATTTGATTTGATAGGTTTTTGCATCGAATATAGAAGTTGAATGTTCTTAGTTTCGTTAGGCTTGAATGAGGATGTGATTCACGGTTTTAGCATTATTTGATGCGTAAAGCACGAAGGGTGATGTCGTACATTGTTTTGGTGAGGAAGAGCGTTAAAGCACGAAGGGTGATGCCGTGTATTGTTTTGGTGAGGAAGAGCGTTAAAGCACGAAGGGTGATGCCGTGTATTGTTTTGGTGAGAGAGAGTAAAAGCACGAAAGGTGATGCCGTGCATTTTCTACGGCTGTGTTTATTTGTTGTTATCAATTCAAGTGTTTAAACTGTTTGAATTCCTTTATTGTTATGATCCTTTGTGTTAGAACCTACAGTGTTTGCAATATCTCACCGCATTTATACATATATATATATATATACATTCCAATACTTCAAACTTCAATAGTTGTTACACCCTTAATTCAATTAGTTCCTCAACTATATCCCCTTAAACCGTTTGAGGTTGTACTTTACTTAAAAAAGACTTTCTACTATGTTTTAGTTTATTGATTTCTCGTATTAGAGGTAATGATTCATTCGATATTGTACTTTAATGGAAAAAGGGTATTTTCTTTATCGAATGATTTCTAAAATTAATTTCATATTTTCTTGTTGATTTCCTAATTGGGTTGGAAGTTGTACTCTACTTTATGTCAAGTAAATGATGCTCTTTGAACATTCTTAATTGTATTGGGTTATGGACCCTATGAATTGAGTAACATGAGAAGGTTGTTGCGAAATGTGAGAAAGAAACATGTGGGCACAAGGTGCCAGGAAAAATATGATGATTATTATTAATGACAAATTATGATATAGGCACGAGGTGCCGGGAAAAATATTATGATTTTATTTAATAGCACGTGAGTTGTCCGTGCGGTTGTGATATAAATATGGGCACAAGATGTTGTAAAAATATGAAAGTGGGCTGAGACCTATATTATTTATGATTATGAAATGAGGCGTCACAAAGTGACCTTTACTCGAAAGAATTATATTCGAAAGATGCTTATTTGAAAGATATTTATTTGAAGGAAATATATTCAAAACATATTTATTGAAAAGCATATTATCTTAAAGATTATTACTTGAAGGAATTATAAGCGAAAGATTTATATTTGAAGGACTTGATTAATTGATTGCACTTGTATTTATTATTTGTTGAGAAACATTTATGGTGTTCTTGTTGCCTGCTAATTATATCACTGGTTGATCAGTGTTGCCATCATTGTTATCTGCTTCCTATTATTTTTGTACGCTATATTGTACAGGTTTATTTGGTAGTCTGGTCCTAGCCTCGTCACTACTTCGTCGAGGTTAGGCTAGGCACTTACCAGCACATGGGGTCGATTGTACTGATACTACACTTCTGTATATTTTTGTGTACAGATCCAGGTATTTGATCGATAGTAGCTATTCGTTGCGGTGGAGACTCAAGGTAAACCTGCTGCAGCATTCGCAGTCCTTGGAGTCACCTTCAATTGAGCTTATTTCCATATGTTCCCTTGTTTCAGAATAGTGATGTATTTATGTTGTATGACTACTCCTAGAAAGGCTTATGACTTGTGCTACCGGTTTTGGGAATTGTAAATTGTTTAAGAAATTCCATTTAAAGTTGGTAATTTTCAATGTTATTTCAGTTAATGTTAGGCTTACCTAGTTTAGAGGCTAGGTGCCATCACGACTCCTTCGGAGGGATTTTTGGGTCGTGACATATATATATAGACGTTCAATGTAACTATATATAAAGCGCAACAATGTAATTAACTAGTATCAATATCTACTTATTATTTATAATTCATAATTAAATTGCTAATTATATCCCAAAATATAACGATTGGTGTTAATTGACTAGTGGAACCATAGTAAACGTAATTTATGGTCGCTATCAATATATATATATATATATATATGGACGTTCAATGTAACTATATTAAAAGCGCAACAATATCTACTTATTATTTATATTTCATAATTAAATTGCTAATTATATCCCAAAATATAATGATTGGTGTCAATTGACTAGTGGAACCATAGTAAATGTAATTACGTGGTCGCAATCAATATACGCATGACCTTAATGAATGAAATTATATGTTGGCTACTATACACATATATATAGACGTTCAATGTAACTATATATAAAGTGCAACAATGTAACTAACTAGCATCAATATCTACTTATTATTTATATTTCATAATTAAATTGCTAATTATATCCCAAAATATAACGATTGGTATCAATTGGCTAGTGGAACCATAGTAAACGTAATTTATGGTCGCTATCAATATCTACTTATTATATATATATATATAGACGTTCAATGTAACTATGCAACAATGTAATTAACTAGTATCAATATCTACTTATTATTTATATTTCATAATTAAATTGCTAATTATATCTCAAAATATAACGATTGGTGTCAATTGACTAGTGGAACCATAGTAAACGTAATTTATGGTCGCTATCAATATCTACTTATTATATATATAGACGTTCAATGTAACTATATATAAAGCGCAACAATATAATTAACTAGCATCATTATCTGCTTATTATTTATATTTCATAATTAAATTGCTAATTATATCCAAAATATAACGATTGGTGTCAATTGACTAGTGGAACCATAGTAAACGTAATTATATGGTCACTACCAATATACGCATGACCTTAATGAATGAAATTACATGTTGGCTATTACACACACACACACACACACACACACACATATATATATATATATAGACATTCAATGTAACTATATATAAAGCGTAACAATATAATTAACTAGCATCAATATATATATATATATATATATATATATATATATATATATATATATATATATATATATATATATATATTTCATAATTAAATTGCTAATTATATCCCAAAATATAATCACTGGTGTCAATTTACTAGTGGAACCACTGTAAACATAATTTATGGTCGCTATCAATATCTACTTATTATATATATAGCCGTTCAATGTAAGTATATATAAAGCGCAACAATGTAATTAACTAGTATCAATATCTACTTATTATTTATATTTTATAATTAAATTGCTAATTATATCCCAAAATATAAAGATTGGTGTCAATTGACTAGTGGAACCATAGTAAATGTAAATATTTATGGTCGCTATCAATATCTACTTATCATAATTTGTGACGACCCGGCCAGTCGTCTCATGAGTTACCGATCCATTTCCCCCATTTCAGCTTCTTTACGCTTCGTTATCCGTGTTTTATCGGATCGAGATGATTAGTTCGAGTTCGGAGAGGATTTGGTAAGAAATGAGACACTTAGTCTCTTTTAAGAAGGCTTAAGTTGGAAAAGTCAACCGGATGTTGACTTATGTGTTAGAGGGTTCGGATGTGAGTTCTGATGGTTCGGTTAGTTTCGAGAGGTGATTTGTGACTTAGGAGAGTGATCAGAAGTGGTTTTGGAGGTACGGTGTAGAATTAGGCTTGAATTGGCGAAGTTAGTATTTTGGCGAATTCCGGTTGATAGGTGAGATTTTGATCCGAGGGTCGGAATGGAATTCCGAGAGTTTCTGTAGCTTCGTTATGTCATTTTGGACTTGTCTGCAAAATTTGAGGTCATTCGGACGTGGTTTGGTTGTGTTTTTGATCAAAAATGAA
Organism: Nicotiana sylvestris; assembly: GCF_000393655.2. Lineage (NCBI taxonomy): Eukaryota > Viridiplantae > Streptophyta > Magnoliopsida > Solanales > Solanaceae > Nicotiana > Nicotiana sylvestris. The sequence continues at coordinate 23,309,411 of NC_091063.1, read as the reverse complement.
ATTTGAAAGTTCTTGAGATTCATAGGCTTGAATTCGATGTGATTTAATGATTTTGGTGTTAGTCGAGGTGTTTTGATGATTGGAACGAGGTTGAATAATGTTTAGGATGCGTTGGTGCTTTTGGTTGAGGTCCCGGGGGCCTTGAGTGTGTTTCAGGTGTGTTTTGAGCGAGTACGGACACCCCGGAACTTAGAAAAATGGAGGGAGCAGCAGTTTTGGCGCGGACCGCGCTCCTTTTCGCGCTGGCCTAGTGCTGGCCGCGGCCGCGGTCGTGAAGATTGCAGGTTGCTGGTCCTACTTCGGAAGCTCATATCATTTGATACACAAGGAATTTTGAGGTGCTTCAAAAATGAAAGTTGTAGCCCTTCGTGTCTAGTTTCCAGAAAGGTAAAGATGTCGCAATTTGGACATCTATAGAGAAAGTTATGGCCAAAATACTAAAGTCTGTCCCTGCAGAGCAAGACCTGCGCGGCCGCGGTCGTTTTTGCGCGGACCCCGCTGGTTTTGAGCGGACCGCGGTCATTTTTGTGCGGTCAGCGGTGTCGGAATCCGAGGGGTACTTTATAAATACGAGGTTTTGAGTTTTATTTGATATTTTGACCTAGAGAGCTCGAATTTTGGCGATTTTTCGAAGGTTTTTCAAGAAATTGGTCGGGGTAAGTGATTCTAACTCAGATTTGGTTAGAGTACATGAATCTATCACTGAATTCATCATTTAATTCTTGATTTGATATGAAATTTGGGAAAAAAATTGTGGAACCTTTCAAAAATGTAAAATGATGATTTGAAGGACCAAATGATATCGGAATTGGATAATTTTGGTATGGTTAGACTCGTGAGGGTATGAGTATTTTGAAAATGTAAATTTTACCCGATTCCGAGACGTGGGCCCGGGGCTCGGGTTTTGCTAATTTCGAGATTTTTGATATTTTTCGAATGTTTTCGCTTGGGCTTTGTTCCCTTAGCATATTGTGACGTATTCGTTCTGATTTTGGATAGATTCGACGCGTGTGGAGGCCAATTCAAGGGGCAAAGGCGTCGTGAGCTAGAGATTTAGCCAGTTCGAAGTGAGTAATGGTTGTAAATGATGTTCTGAGGGTTTGAAACCCCAGATTGCACATCGTAGTGCTATATTGAGGCAAGATATGCGCTGGATGATGAGCGTGGGGTTTTCACTACTGGGGATTGTGACTTGGTCCATCATGATTGATGATCTTACCAAATATTTGACTGAAATTCATTTGTTACCATCATGATTTGGGCTGGTTGCCATATTTGGGCTTCGTGCCAACTATTTGGACCCTTCGGGGATTTTTATCACTGTTTCCTTACTGCTTGACTTATTATTTGAACTCAGTCCTGTTGATATCTACTGTTTTACAAACTCTGCCACTTTTACTTAGATTTGAAACTTAAATGATATTTCTACATCATGTTTTGGGCTGAGAACTATTATTTTACTAATGCCCAAGGGGCTTATGATGATTTCTAGACTGAGTGAGGCCGAGGGCCATATGTGAGGATATGCTGAGTGATATGAGGCCGAGGGCCTGAGATACTATTTATGCTATGCGGTGGCTTGAGTGATGTGAGGATATGCTGAGTGATGATGCCACGAGGTGGCTTGATATAGCGCTTGGGCCGTAAGGGGCCCCTCCGGAGTCTGCACACCCACAGTGAGCGCGGGTACCCATGTGATTTGAAACAGTGGTAACAATGACACTGTTGGATGAAAGTTGGTCAGGTAACAATGACTGACCATTATGCTGAGTGATTGTGAGGTAGCCCGAGGGGCTGATACTGTATTGAGAGTGAGCCCGAGGGGCTGATACTATGCTGAGCGATTGATACTGTGCCCGAGGGGCGAATTTCTACTTGTTAATTACCTGTTAAATTACCTGTTTTACTTGTTTTAAAAAGGAATATCATTTGATTTCTTCACTGATTTACTACTTTAAGTGATTTTACCGCTTGATATGGAATTGCTTTGTACCTTTATGTGTTTTCATACTTTCGGCCATTATTTGTAATTATTACTCACTGGGTCGGAGTACTCACATTACTCCCTGCACCTTGCGTGCAGATCCAGGTACACCACAGGCTAAGTGAGGAATTGTTTAGCTGAGCAGGCAGTATCCGGGAGTATTGAGGTAGCTGCATGGCATTCGCAGCCTTGATTTCTCCCCTCTATCTCTATCTTTTATTCCGTATTTTTCCTAGACAGACTTGTAATAGGTGGATATTCTGTATTAGAGGCTCATATTCGTGACACCGGATTCTGTTGGGCTATGGTGTGGTATTTTAATTGAACTTCCGCAGATTTTATTATTAATTATACACTTGAATGAAATGACTTAGTAAATTCTCTGTGATATTTATCTATAATCTGAACAAGAATTTGGGATAATATTGTCGAATGGTCGGGCTTGCCTAGCAGTGTATTGGGTGCCATCATGACTGGGGTTGGGGTCGTGACAAGTTGGTATCAGAGCCTAGGTTACTTGGTCTCGCGAGTCATGAGCCGATTTAGTAGAGTCTCGCGGATCGGTACAGAGACGTCTGTATTTATCCTCGAGAGGCTGCAGAACCTTTAGGAAAGACTTCATATTCTTGAATTCTTATCGTGCGTCTTTGATTCAGCTTGAAAAGTGACTCTTACAATTCCTTCCACGTGTTCGTATGCGCGAACGAGCGCTCAGTATTAGATGTGCCATGATGGCTTGTGATTCCCTGATAGAAGGGAGAGATGTGTCCTCTGTGAGTTGATGTTGGGCCAATCTGAAGGACTTGAGGACGGATCTTTTGCCTATGGCTTGAGCACCGAGGTGCTAATTGTGCAAGCAAGTGTTTTGAGCTTATATGTCTGGTATTGTCCCTATTAGTGGGAATGATGGTTGGATAGCTACGTGATGAGTATGTTAGTACTGCGAGATGTATCTATATGACTTGGAAGTGACGAGAAAGGGCTGCAGGATGATAGATGAACTATTAAGTGTTTGATTTTCATTGTGATTAGATGTGTATCCTCGAGTTATGGGCGCGTGGAAAATCTTTTCATGTCTCCTATTTGGAGTGAAGTAAATTTCATGTTACGGTATGAGTTTAGACTCAGGAAGATTAAGTGATCGTGTAATGTGTATGATAGTGGAAGGTATACAAAAATGTTAATTGGAGGTGAAACAAGTGGGTAATCTCCTGAGGAGTGTTCTAAGGTGGTGTGATCCTTATGTTGTCTATTAGAAGATCTCATTTACAAGTGAAGAATATGCATTGAAATCTAAATTGGGCCGCCTAAAGAGTGGGCTTAACAGTTGTGTGAGTAAATGCAAGAATTGCAGAAGAGTTAAAATTCCAGATGATTCGTGTTTCAACAAGCTTATGAAGGAGTGAGTTTAATCTCACTATGGTATTACGACAACAATAGAGTATATGCGTTGTGAATTATTGAGTGCGTTTTGATCTATGGCTTTGAGCCAAGTTGGGGAGTTTGCTATTAATTAAGTTGATTGCACGGTTATGTGCTATATTGGTTCCAGTTTGAGGCGTGTTGGTGAGTTAGTTATGGCTTACGAAGATTTAAGGTCAATCAGGCGGTGGTCGGGCCCGTTTTTATGCTATTCCAGGAAGGACAGATGTTATTTGCTTCAGATGATGTCGTTCTAGGAATTGTTCCAGTCTGCCACAGAGATGCCTTTGTATTATTCGATCCCGGTTCCACCTATTCTTATGTATCCTCATATTTTGCTCATTATTGGGTACGCCCCTGGAGTTTCTTTCTTTTTCTGTTCATGTATCTACCCCGGTGGGCGATACTGTTGTTGTGGACCGTGTGTACCGGTCATGTGTTATGATTATTGAGGGTTTGGAGACTCGAGTCGATCTATTGCTATTGAGCATGGTGGATTTTGATCTTATATTGGGCATGGATTGTTTATCTCCGTGTCATGTTATTCTAGACTGTCATGCTAAGACAGTTACTTTGGCTATGTCGGGTGTACCGCGGATTGAGTAGCGTGGTATGACTGATTATGTTCCTAGCAGAGTAATTTCTTTCTTGAAAGCCCAACATATGGTTGGGAAAGGTTGTCTGTCATATCTAGTTTTTGTGCGAGATGTTGGAGCTGAGACCCCTAGTATTGATTCTGTCATAGTTGTGAGGGATTTTCCCGATGTATTTCCTGCAGATCTTTCGGGCATGACACCGGATAGGGATATTGATTTCGATATCGACTTGGTGCCGGGCACTCAGCCCATTTCTATTCCACCGTACCGTATGGCACCAGCGGATCTGAAGAAATTGAAAGAGCAGCTTCAGGAACTCCTAGAAAAAAAAATGGGGGGGGGGGGTTCATTCGGCCTAGTGTGTCACCTTGGGGTGCACCAGTCTTATTTGTGAAAAAGGAGGATGGCACAATGAGAATGTGCATTGATTACAGGCAATTGAATAAAGTAACAGTGAAGAACAAATACCCTTTGCCTCGTATTGATAGCTTGGTTATGTGCGAACAGATTTGAAAGTTTTCTTAATGGTTTTTACCATGGTTCGAGCCGGATATCTTCTACCGGTGCGCGGAACATATTGTATATTATGAACCCCTCCTAAATGGGAGCAAATAGAAGATTTCTAACTGCCGGAATGTAATTTTCCTATAGCCCGGAAATTCTAATGATATTCTTGCGTTTGCAAAATGATGGCATAATAGACGTGGTATGCTGTGCATGTTTAATATTTTCATGTACGAGGTGGCAGTTCATTCTTGAAGAAAAGGTCATGAATTCTGGATAGAGTAGTCAGTTTCAAATATTTAGATTGAATGTTATAACTGCTCGGTAAGGCCTGAGAAGGGTGCACATTATATTCTGATTAACAAATGTCTATTGGCGTTTCAACGCTCACTTGGTTGATCGACTACCAATATTTCAATCTTGTTATGTATTTAGAAAATTTTTGAAAATAATTATCTTGGGATGATCTTACTTGAGGGATGTGTCAGTCATTTGGGTGCTGATGTTGTGATCAGTTACAGTGATTTATGTGATCTATGAATTTGGAGACGGGGAATTCTCAAAAATATACTATTTCGGGATTGTGACATGTTGAGGAGAGTATTTTATCTAACTCATTAGATGCACTAGTCGAGCTAATTGATGGTGATAACTATACGCTGTGAGCGCGGATATATATGAGGTTTGAACCTGCGTGCAAGCACCGAGCCAATATTCATGCTCGGAAGATACGTAGGCTATGATATGCCTAGAGTGGGATATTGAGCTTAAAGGTATAATGTTTCTCGTATTCGTAACTTTGTTAAGAACTATCTGGACTATACTTGAGATTTCCAAGATGCTAAATTCCAGAACAAACTTGGTAATTACTAATTCTGTGTTAACTTGCTGATTTGAGCTATGACAGCGCAATTTGCTCATGCCTACGATAAAGAGTGTTATTCATGCTAGTCCAAGAGCATGAGAATCTTGTTTCACTTAGCATATACATGTGTACTTGTTGGATTACTTCTATATGATATGCTTGGATTGGAGGTTTGTGAGCGTGCCGGGTGGATTATTTTATTGGCAACTAAGTTGCTCGTGAAGTTAATGTCAATGTGAGCTATATGAGAGCCGGTTATTATTATTCTATTCAGGTATCTTGGTTCCACTGTGATTGACGAGCTCATATGATATCATTGGGGTGGTACTTGTGGAACTTGCAAAGCGGCTCTCTTCTTTGAGGTATTTTCCCTTTCTGGGGTAACCGAATGGTGCAATAGTGAGGTTTACTGGTATGGCATTGTATTATGTACTTCTTCGTGGGCATGATTATTCGTTGTGGTACTAGACATCAAATTGCGCTTGGTTGATATGGTAAATGGTTATGGTTTACCGCATGATTTAGTTATCATTGGCAGCATATGAAAGTGTGAGATGAGACTTTAGTTGATAAGAGTTTTTCTATCGGCATTCGGGTGTTGTGTGCAGCTTCTATGATTAGGAGTTATCACTACACGCATTTGAGTTATGTGGTCTATCATGTAATAGCAACTGAGGTTGCAGGTGTGGGTTATTACAGCTTGTTCGAGCTTATTCACAGTATAAATGTGGGATTCTGATCATATGAAAGATTTCAAAAGTGGAAACGTGGTCCTATGGATTATGGGCTAGATTGGATTGCAAAATTTCAGTTACAATGTGTTGTCGGACCTATATGAGATAGGGTGACGTGGGATCACCCCCGGGTATATGCGTGGCGAGGTTACTAAGCGATTGTTTGGCTTTTGGGACAACTCTGGGCACATTCGAGGACGAACGTTTGTTTAAGTTAGGGAGGATGTGACGACCCGACCCGTCGTCTCATGGGTTACCGCTCCATTTTTTTTTCCCATTCTCATCTTCTTTATGCTTTATTATCCGTATCTTATGTGATCGAGTTGGTTTGGAGTGGTTTTGATAAGAAATGATACACTTAGTCTCTTTTAAGAAGGCTTAAGTTGGAAAAGTCAACCGGACATTGACTTATCAGTTAGAGGGCTCAGATGTGAATTCGGACGGTTCGGTTAGCTCCGGGAGGTGATTTGTGACTTAGGAGTGTGATCAAAAGTGGTTTTGGAGGTCCGGTGTAGAATTAGGCTTGAATTGGCGAAGTCAGTATTTTGGCGAATTCCGGTTGATAGGTGAGATTTTCATCCGAGGGTCATAATAGAATTCTGAGAGTTGTTGTAGCTTAGTTATGTCATTTCTGATGTTTGTACAAAATTTCAGGTTATTCGGACATCATTTGGTCGGGTTTTTGATCGAAAGTGTATTTCGGAAGTTTTTGGAAACTTAGGCTTGAATTCGATGAGTTTTGGGTAATTTGATGTTGTTTGAGGTGTTTTGATGATTGGAACATGTTTGAACGATGTTATGAGTTATGTTGACATGTTTGGTCGGGGTCCCATGAGGCTCGGATATGTTTTGGATGAGTTTTTGGAAGATTTTGGCATTTTGATTATGAGCATGTAATGATCCAAAGGTCCATTTTTAGTTTTAGAGATTGAAATTTAATTTTGAGACTTCCAAAATTTTTATAATGAATTATAGGAGTGATCTGGAAAGTTTGGTCTAATTTCATCAAGTCGCGATTGAGTTTTTGACGCGAAACATGAGTTAATTGTTTAACGAGCGAAATGGGTATTGAACTGAGCAAATGAGCTCTGAATTGAGTTTCGAATAAAGGTCTATATTCGTATTATTATTTGTGACTCATAGGAAAAATAATCATCGAATTCCAAGGTCCCAGGCCCGAGAAATGAATTATTGAGTAAAATTGTTTTCTGAAAATATTTAAGGAAAATGGAAATGAAATTTGATTAGAAAGTGATGGTATCGGGCCCGTATTTTGGTTCCGGTGCCCAGTACAGGTCTTATATATGGTCTAAGTACTTTCTGTAAAGTTTGGTTGAAAATGGACGTCGTTTGACGTGTTTCAGACGCAAAATGAAAAATTTGATGTTTTATGAAATTTGAAGGAATTCTTGGATTTTAAAGCTTAATTCATGGTATATGACATTATTTTGGCGATTTGATCGCACGGTTAAGTTCGTATTGTATTTTGGGACATGTTGGTATAATTGGTTAAGGTCCCGAGGGCCTCGGGTGGATTTCGGAAGGTTAACGGAATGGAAATCGGATAAAAGGATTGCTGGAATTTTCTGCTGCAGAAGTTGTCTTGGACAACAACTGCGCAATCGTGGAGCCTATTTTGGAAGCTTATATCTCAAAATACATAAAGAATATGTATATTTACAAAACATGAGAGTTGTAGCCCTTGCATACTAGTTTCCAGAAAGCTAAACCATTAATTATTCTGACATTTATACAGAAAGTTATGATCGATTGAATAAAGGTTGGTAAAGCTGTTTTGAAATTTTCCAGAAATGTTTGATGCGAGAGGGCTACTTTGGAATCTTATACCTTGAAATCCATAAGGAATCTGAAAATTTCCAAAACATGAAAGTTGTAGCCCTTGCATTCTAGTTTCCAGAAAATTAAACCATTCATCATTCCGATATTTGTACAGAAAGTTATGACAGATTTAGTGAAGGCTGGGACTGCCTTTTGTTTTGGCTGGAAATAAGTGCGCATTTCATAGATGCGACTTGCCTGGAAAACAGCTTATATTTGGGAATTAGCCATTTTTATTCATTTGTGACGATTGTAGAGCTTGGGAAAAGCGATTTTCAACAGATTTTTCAAGGGAAACATTTGGGGTAAGTGTTCTATATCCGAAAGTGATTAGATTTCATAAATACATAGTTATATTCATCGTTTAATTCGGATTTAAATGGAAGAAATTGGAATTTTTGCAAAACTTTTCAAAAATGAAAAAATTAAGATTTGGAGGTCGAGTTGTTGTCGGAATTTGATAATTTTGGTATGGTTGAACTCGTATCGGAATGGTTATCGGATTTTATGAGTTTCACCGGATTCCGAGACGTGGGCCCCACGGGCGAATTTTGAGTGTAATTTCGGATTTTTGATGGAAAATGTAGAATTCCATATGGAATTAATTCCTATAATTTTTATTAACTGAATCGAATCGTTATGGCTAGATTCGAGGCTTTCAGAGGTCAATAAGGAGCAAAGGCATCGCGAGCTAGAGAATTAGCTGGTTCGAGGTGAGTAATTGATGTAAATGATGTCATGAGGGTTTGAAACCTTGGAATTTCACATCGTAACGCTATATTGAGGTGACTTGCACGCCGAATAACGGGCGTGGGGTAGAGCACCGTTGGGGATTGTGACTTGGTCCGTCCCGAGAGATGTTTTTACCGTGTTTTCTACTTGAACTAAATTGAGAATCATCCTTACTTGGATTTAATTGTTACATTTGGGCTTCTTGCCAATTATTTGAATCCTTCAGGGATTGATATCACTGCTTTCGCATATTTTGCATATCATTTGACCTCAGTCCAAGGTTTTAAATACTGTTTTGCAAACTCAGCCATCTTTCTAAGATTTGAAAACTTAAATGATATTTCGGGCGGAGAACTACTGTTTTACAAATGCCCAGGGGGCTTATGATGGTTTTTGGACTGAGCATGGATCGGGCTGCGCGCCGCGGCAGTATTACATTGATATTGAGGCCGAGAGCCTGGTTGATTATACTGAGATTGATATGAGGCCGAGGGCCTAGATTTGATGCCACGAGATGGCTTGATATTGCGCTTGGGCTGTAGGAGCCCCTCCGGAGTCTGTACACACCCCCAGTGAGCGCCGTCGATGATAAATAAATGGATGGCTCGAGCTGCTCGCCGCAGTGGGTACTAGAGTGTACCATCATATGCATTGTATTGCACTCATGCATTTGTTTTTTTATCTGTTATACCTGTCTCAGTATTTGGTACTCTGACTTAATTGACTTGTTGCTTCACTATTTGTTGTTCTCAACAGCCAGTTATAGTTTACTTTGTATTTTTTTCATGATTTCTTATTCTCAGCCTTTATTTATGTTTATTACTCACTGGGTCGGAGTACTCACATTACTCCCTGCACCTTGCGTGCAGATCCAGGTACACCACAGGCTAAGTGAGGAATTGTTTAGCCGAGCAGGCAGTATCCGGGAGTATTGAGGTAGCTGCATGGCGTTCGCAGCCTTGATCTCTCCCCTCTATCTCTATCTTTTATTCCGTATTTTTCCTAGACAGACTTGTAATAGGTGGATATTCTGTATTAGAGGCTCATATTCGTGACACCGGATTCTGTTGGGCTATGGTGTGGTATTTTAATTGAACTTCCGCAGATTTTATTATTAATTATACACTTGAATGAAATGACTTAGTAAATTCTCTGTGATATTTATCTATAATCTGAATAAGAATTTGGGATAATGTTGTTGAATGGTCGGGCTTGCCTAGCAGTGTGTTGGGCGCCATCATAACCGGGGTTGGGGTCGTCACATGTATGGTCTTTCTAGTTGAAGTTTGTGGAACATACACGTGGCGAGTTTCAATAAGTTGGGCACAAGGTAGAACTTTTGCAATATTGTACTTTTAGAAGTGTATTTTTGGTTCGTCGATGACTAATTTATATAATTTATGTTTTGCTTTATTTTTCTTGGTTCCAAGATAAAAACATAATCTTATGACCAACTTTTTCCTTCAACTGACACCTGTAAAAGAAACTAAGATGATCATTAAAAAGGCCGGAGAATAACAAATGAGCAATTTGATATTGTAGCTATGCAATAACGAAAAAACCCAACCAACATAATGTAATTGGATATACACGAAGAATATTGTATGTGAGGAAATGTTAGGTAAGTCAAGATCAAGTGACATATTTTTACCTCATAAACTAAAATATGTGATTATAAATAATAACTAAGTCAATATAATGGTTCATTTTTTTTTTCATATAGAGAAGGTTTTCAATTAAAATTTGAATTACTTTGAATTTGAGATATGGTCACTTAAGTAGCATGTATTCTCACTCAAATAAGCTAAAACTATTAATATGTATAATTTGTAATAGTATATCAAAAATACTCTTTGAACAATACGCATGTAATTTAAATTTATATATTTTATCTAAGTTTTATAAAAATAATTGGGGATACACGTGCAATGCACGTGTCCAGAAACTAGTAACTATAAAAGGTGTTATGGTTTGTCTGATTTTCTTACTCTATTTAGATTTTACCTTTTCTTGAAGGGAAAAAAATATTTATCCAATTGATTTTATTTTTTCTTAAATAAAAATATAGCAGATCTTTTTTCTGGAGGAGAAGTTTTGTACTTTTATAAATTGAGAATCCCTTCTTCACACAATAAAAACAATAGCATCTACAATGTAGTCAATCTTGTTTAGGGAGAGAACTTATTCTCTCTATAATTTTTTTTTCTTTTATATTAATAGATTGATGTGTTCAATTGATCAAACCATATTAAAATATTATATACCTCTTTTAATATAATTCTCTTTATCATTTGATTTATCGCCGCTAAAATTTATTTTGTTAGCTTCCGCGTAATGTCTTGTTATTTCGATACCAACCAAAGTCTGCATAACAAATATTACAGAAATCTGCTGTGTGATTGAAGTTGGAAATATATATTGAAATGGAGGTTGTATAATAGATGGATGAAGATAGCCAAAAATGTTTCACCTTTCATTGCCAAATACTCTAAAGTGTACAAATAAAAGAAGGCATATGTAGAAGCATGGGTCGCTTTAACTCTCAACGGGTTAACCCTATCCTTCAATTAATTGGTATAATCTTGTTTCTTTTCATTTTAATTTAATGCATGTGGGATCTTCTGAGTTCTGACCCCATATTGTGTCCCAACACAAAATGCAAGTTTGCAATAATAGGCCTACCACATGTAAAAGGAAAAATTCTGCGACACATTAAATATTTATATTATATTTATCATTCGTAATTATACTTTTAACAAATTTACTATTCATAGCGATATTTGAATTTTATAGCAAATTCATAAAATAAGAGATCAATTGTTTTAAACTGAAACAAAAGGGCAATTAGCTCGATTGGTTGGAGCTCCTACTTAGCTAGTGAAGGTCTTGAGTTCAAATTTCAAAAAGAACATTTTATTTTTCTGTGTTTCGCCTTAGTTGTAGCACGAATGAATACAGATGATACATGTTGTATTCATTATATATTATATTCGTTACACGAATGAATTCAATTACACGTTTGAATATAAGTGATTATTTATTCCATGCAGGTTCAATACTTACAAATATTAATTGTTAAAAATCAGTATTTACAAATATTGAACTTTAGTATTGATGAAAGCAACAACAACATTTGAGAAGGATAATGTATACTGTCACGACCCAATTCTATTATAGGCCGTGATGACGCCCAACATCGTTGTTAGGTAAGTCAACACCGATCAACTAGTGGTTTCCCGTTTAAGTAAATTATTAAGTAGTAATATTTTCTTAATTGTTAAAAAGATTTAGAACTTTGCAAGTGTAACATAAATAAGCGGAAGCAATAAGTGCTACTCGAAATCATGTAAGTAAACCCAAATCATAAGTCTACTAGTGTGTGTGCCAAGACCTGGTGTCACAAGTGTATGGACAATCTAGTAGAATATACAAAAGAATACTAGCCTACTGTTTGATAGGAAATAGACAGAAAAGTAAAACATAAGGAAGACTCCAGCTGCTGCAGAACGACTCGGAAGGCAGCTTACCGTGAAGTCTCAAGGTGGGGATTAACTACGAGCGCCAGATGGGCAACCAGATGCACCTGGCTCAGATCCTGTAAAATTAAGTACAAAAGTGCAATATGAGTACATAAACAACATGTACCCAGTAAGTATCCAGCCTAACCTGAGGAAGTAGTAACGAGGGGTCGACTTTGACATTTACTATGGGCTAAAAATAATATAATCTAAGTGTTATACTAAGCATGAATTTCATGAATAATACTGAAAGCTCAATAATAGGAAATGATGAGTTCTTCTTACACAATTATAAGTTTCAAATTCAGTTTTATCATTTAACATCTTACACTTCAAGACATTTAAGCAGTATCAATCATGGAGAGTTCCAAATAATTAGCATGCGCAAATTTTGTCGAGGTCGTACGGTCCGATCCAATATAATATTTAAATTGTGCACTGCCGGAGGGTCGAACGACGCAAACCATAGATGCACCTATTTACTACCGAGATGTTCGGCCCAATCCACAAATAGCAATTTATTTCAAAAAACAAACCACAAAGTTCACATTTACAATCAAGTAATCCATGAAATCTTTCAAATAAGTGAATTTAACCTTTTACACTTATTTATCAAGTTCCAACGACTTAAGTAATTGAATTAGCAAGTAAGGGTGCAAACATTTCAAGTAAAAAAGGATACAGGTCCTAAACTACCCGGACAATAGCATAATAGTTGCTACGTACGAACTCTCATCACCTCGTACGTACGTAGCCCCCAAAAGTAGGTACATACATTTATTTAATTCACCTATGGGGATAAATTCCCTCTTTCAAGGTTAGAAAAGAGATTTACCTCGTCTCAAGGCCTACTTCCCAAATCAAGAATGTGCTCAAACCTCCAAATACGATGTCAAATGACTCGAAACTAGTCAAATATTACATAAACTAATCAATTTATGCTCAAAAGTTTATATCTTCACTATTAAAGTGATTACTCACCCTAAATTGCAAGATTCCTAAAATTCACTTTGGGCCCACGTGCCCGGATTTCGAAAATTTTTGAAGAAAAGAAAGTTGTTACCCATAGCCTTAGGATCATAAATATATAATTTTTACTAAGTTCCATAACCAATTTCGTGGTCAAATCTCATTTTTATAAAAAACCTAGATTTTCATCTAAACCCTTGATTTTCACTAATTTTTGCATGTTAATCTACCTATAATCTATGCATTTAACTCATGTTGCGCAGAAATTACTTACCTCAAAGTGCTAAATGAAAACCCTCTTCCAAAAGCTCCAAAAATCGCCTAAGAGATGAAGTGAAATGAAATAAATGGCCTAAGTCCTGCATTAAAAGAGCTGGACACATCCCTCAGATGTCGCAAATGCGACAAAAGCCTAACAAATGCGAAGCCCGGGCTTCAGCTGCTGGGCTCGCAAATGGGACCAAAGAGTCGCAAATGCGACTTCTGCTGGGATCGCAAATGCGACATAAGTGTCGCAAATGCGAACACTGCCTGGATCGGGCTCCTTCGCAATTGCGACGCCCTCATTGCAAATGCGAGGTTTGCATTTGCGAACAATCTCTCGCATTTGTGAGACCTATAGCTGTTGCCAAGAACACCAGAAATCTGGTGTGTTTTCAATTCCTTCCACACGTTCGAAACTCACCCTAGCCCTTGGGGCTCCACACCAAATACTCACACAAGTCTAACAACATCATACAAACTTTCTCACGTGATCAGAACACCGAAATAACATCAAAAACCACGAATTGGACGCAAAACGCATGAATTTACTCATGAACTCTAAAAACGTCTAAAACACTTCCGCACGTCCGATTCCTATCAAATCAACTCGGAATGACTCTAAACTTTGCGTGAAAGGCTTAAATGAAATTACGGACCTATCCAACTTCCAGAACTGAAATCCGAACCCGATATCAAAAAGTCCACCTTCGGTCAAGCATTCCAAAAACTTCAAGTTCTAACTTTCGCCAAATGACTCTGAAATAACCTACAGACCTCTGAATCCACTTCCGGGCACGCTCCAGAATCACCATACGGGGCTACTCACAAGCTCGAAATCCCAAACGGATATCTAGAATGTAAAAGTCCATTTTAACCCAAACTTATGAATTTGCTCAAATTGCCAACTTTCACTATTAGGCGCCGAAACGCCCCTAGGTCATCCAAAACCCAATCCGAACATACGCTCAAGTCCAAAATCATCATACGAACCTATTGAAACCGTCAAATCCCGATTCCGAGGTCGTTTACTCAAAATGTTGACCAAAGTCAAACTTGACATTTTAAGTCATCCTTAAGGAACCAAGTGTTCCGATTTCAACCCAAATTCTTCCAAATTCCGAACTACCCATCCCCGCAAGTCATAAATCAATAAAAGCAAGTACGGGAGGTCATATTTAGGGGAACAGGGTTCTAGAAAGTAAAATGACCGGTCTGATCGTTACTTTCTCTACCTCTTAAACAAATGTTCGTCCTCAAACGAGTTTAGCTTCATACCTAAAGTGCTGAATAAGTGTGGATATATGCTCTGCATGTCCTCCTCCGACTCCCAGGTCGCCTCCTTGACTGGTTGGCCCCTTTACTGAACCTTCACCGCAGAAATCCTCTTGGACCTCAACTAGCGAGCCTGTCTAGTAACAATAGCAACTGGCTCCTCCTCATAACCCAAGATCTCATGTAGATGAATAGTGTCGAAGTCTAACACATGTGACAAGTCAGCGTGATACCTCCGGTGCATAGACACGTGAAATATTGGATGAACCCTTGATAGGCTGGGAAGTAAATCAAGCTCATAAGCAACTTCCCCAACTCGCCTCAACACCTCAAACGGGCCTATAAACCCGGGTCTTAGCTTGCCCTTCTTCCTGAATCTCATAATACCCTTTATCAGTGAGACATTCAAGAGAACCTTCTCACTGACCATAACTGATGTATCACGCGCCTTCTAATCCGCGTAACTCTTCTGTCTAAACTTGCTGGGCGAAGTCGCTCATGGATCAACTTTACCTTTTCCAAGGCATCCTTCACCAAGTTAGTACCATATAATTTAGCCTCGCTGGGCTCAAACCACCCAATGAGAGAACGATATCGCCGACCATATAAAGCCTCAAATGGAGCCATCTCGATGTTGGACTGATAACTGTTGTTGTAAGTAAACTCGACCAAGGGTAAGAACAAATCCCACTATTCACCAAAGTCAATCACACATGCTCTGAGCATGTCCTCCAATATCTGAACTGTCCACTCTGACTGCTCGTCGGTCTGTGGATGGAATGTTGTGCTGAGCTCCACACAAGTCCCCAACTCACTCTATACAGGCACGCCGTACAACCGAGCTACCTCCCGAATATTAATATGGGCTAACTTCTCTAAAGTATATGTAGTCACAACTGGAATGAAGTGTGCTGACTTGGTCAACCTATCTACAATGACCCAAACTGCGTCAAACCTCCGCAAGGTCCGCAGAAACCCAAATACGAAGTTCATAGTAATGTGCTCCCATTTCCACTCAGGTATAGTCATCTGCTGAAGTAGGCCACCTGGACTCTGGTGCTCATACTTGACCTGCTGGTAATTTAGGCACCTAGACTCCACTATGTCTTTCTTCATCCGCTGCCACCAATAATGCTGCCTCAAGTCGCGATACATCATTGTAGCACCTGGATGAATGGAATACCGAGAACTGTGTGCCTCCTCTAGAATCCTCACCCTCAAGCCATCGATATTAGGAACAAATAAATGACCCTGAATTTGCAGAACACCATCCTCACCAATAGAAACCTCCTTGGCACCATCCTATAGTACCATCTCTTTGAGGGTTACCAAGTGCAGATTATCAAATTGTCCAGCCTTGATCTGCTCCAATAGTGAAGACTGGGCAACAACACATGCAAGAACTCGGCTGGGCTCTGAAATATCCAACCTCACAAGTCTATTAGCAAGGACTGAATGCCCAAAGCTAGTGGTCTCTCCTCTACTAAAATTGTCACGACCCCAGTTCACCCTCCGTAAACTGTCGTGAAGACACCTGGTCTCTACGACCAGGTAAGCCTAATGTCACGACCTTAACCCCGAACCCGGTCGTGATGTCGCCTCTCGTGAAGACAAGGCCAGCCAATTTACACAATTCACCCTCTTAAACAGTTAAATAACATAAAGATACTTCAAACATGATTCAATGGCAATATTTAGCGGAAATAGAGATAACAAAATGGAAACCCAACCCGACACAACCCTAACCGGGGTGTCACAAGTCACGAGCATCTGTTAGAGTATAAATACAACTATAATGTCTGAAATATACAAAAACATGACTGATGAGCAAAAAGGGAGAGAAAACGGTGCTGCGAATGCTGGCAGCCACCTTGCTAAACTCCGATAACTCTGCCACCGATTAGCCAAAACCCACTACCGGGTGTATGAATACCTGCATCTGCAAACAAGGTGCAGGGAGTAAAGTGAGTACTCCAACTCAGTGAGTGTAAGCACGTGATTTTTGCCCTATATGAGAATTACTCCCAAAAATTCAAAATAAAATGATTTTCCTTGGTGTGCAATTTTGTGATATTTTGAATAATTATTTGTATTTTTCTGTGCATGTTTATTTGTTAAATTAATAAAAATATACAAAAATATGTTGCATTTTGCATGTAGGATTTAATTCTACAATTTGTTAGTAATTAAGTTTGTTTACAAAAAATGAAAATTACAAAAATAGGCATCTTTTGCATTTTTAGCATTTAATGTCCAAATATACAATTTTATGCTTAATTATTACTTAATTGTGCGTTAATTGTTATTGGTAGTTAATTTGCGCTTTCATAACTTAATTTAGTTCTTAATAATCATTTAAGTATTTTTATAATTTAGTTTTAGAAAAATAAAAGAAGAAAAGATAACAAAAATACAAAGAAAAATTGGATTGGGCCACTTCTTCAAATTTCAACCCCAGGCCCAAACAATTGTCCAATCTTCCCCACGACCCAGTCCACTTCAGACCGGGTCGACCCGTTCCGCCCCATTAACCCATTAACCCAACACCCACTCTTCATTTTGGCCTAACACAAAGCAAAACACAAAAACAAAAACCCTAAAAAAAACAAAAAGAACTCACCCGCCCCCATCCCTTCTCTTCTTCTTCACTTCTTCTCCAAAGCTCCAAGCACACAACCATGGCTGGCCTTACCTTATTCTTCGTCTACTCAGAACAACCAACGTCACCACCATCCACGTCGACCTCCCCGTCTGCTTCGCCGCTGCTTCGCCGGAAAACCCTCGGCCAAAATGGAAGGAAAACCCATCGCCATGGATGCCATGTTTTGTGTGTTGCTACTACTTCATCTTCTTCAGCCTGCTCCAGCAGCGTCACTGCTGTTGCTCCGTCGTCTCTGAGCTTTGCCATCGTCGTCCATGGCGGTGCTGCCTTCCCGCCATTGACGCTGCTTCAAGCTCGAGTTTTCTGCTCTTCGTCCAGTTCGAAACAAACAGACCCATCATGCTACTGCTGTCATTGCCCTCGTCGACCACTCGTTTCCATGGCCAAACGACCTCCGTTACTGCTTCGTCCTCTTCGAGCTTGGGCATCACCATGGCCAAGCTGTCTTCACGCTACTGTTGCTTCCCTCATCTTCTTCGCGCGAACAAACCAAGCGCACCTCCAGCTGCTTCTGTCTCATCAATACTGTTCCAACGCCAACTAATTAGGTTCGTATTCATCATTGTTTGTTCGAACTTTGGTCGAGGCTCGTCGAGTTCGTCGTTGGTTAGTCGTTTGTTCGTCGTTTCGATCCGGTTAGTAGATTTTGAGTTTTTATTTTTGTCCGTATTTTATTTTGATATTTCTCGAATCTAAAATCGGCAAATGTTTGTTTTGTTCATGTCTATCGTTTGAATTAATTTTTTTTAGTTTGTTCATGTGCTTTGTTAAATTAATTTTTCAGATTTCAAATGAAAGATTAATTAGTTGTTTTTCATGTTTGTATTATCGTTTAAATATTTGTTAGTTTGTTAGATTCAAATTGAAATTTAATTAATTATTTCTTCAATTTGTTTCATGTGTTGTTATGTATTTTCCAGAAATTATTAATGTTGTTTGAATCGTTTTAATCCGTCATGTTTTGTTGTTTTTAGTTCATGTTCATCTTTGCTTGAAGTTCATGTTTAATCCAGTGATTTAATGTGAGTTTTATGTTTGTTTTTGATTTGTTGATTTAGTTTGAATCATGTATTTTGTTGTTTGTATTGTTGTATCCTTGCTCATCCATTGATGGTCTAAATTAACCAGGATTGGTTCCCGATATGGTTGATTTATTTCCATTAATTTGGAGTTGTGTTGTTCATCGTGTTCATGTGATTTGTTGTTGAAGATTGTTGAGAAATTGGTCATCTTGGCTATATTTTGGTCAAGTTATGATTAATTGATTGTTTAGAGCTGATGGGGGTAGTTTGGTAAATTGCATTGCATTCAGGGGTAGAATTTGTAATTGCAATAACGTCGGAGGGGTAGTTTGGTAATTGAACATTATTTTGATTCTTTATGTTAAGCATGAGGGACAAAATATAATGGGGTGTGGGTGATATAATTGTTTAACATAATGGGGGACAAAACATAATGTAGTGGAGGAGAATATTGCATTTGTTTATGTAAGCATGGGGGACAAATTGTAATGGGTTGTGGTAGATGTATTTATTTAATGTAGGTATGAGGGACAAAGTTTAAAATAAAGAAAACATTAATAAGTGGGACAAAGCATGCCATTAAGGAATAATTTGGGGTTGGGAATTGAAGACTTGTCTTGCTATATTTAGAGTCATTTCTTGACATTAAAGGAGGACTAGACTTGGAGAGAAAAAACTTGGACTTGAACATAAAGAGAGAAAAGGAAGACTTAAAGGGGGAGAGGATTATTATTTGGGAAAATATTTTTGAGAGTAATACTTTCTGAAAATCTGAAGAAGTGTGGTAGAGTTTTGAAGAAGAGAAAGACAACTTGAACTTCTACTTGAATAAATTCTGTTTGTCTTTTCTCGAGTGTTATTCAAAATCAGTAAACTACTGCATCTTGTATCCGTCTCTCTTCTGTTTTGACTGTGATTGCACTTTGGTATTGCTGATTTTTTCAATCCGTTGCTGGGTTATTCTACTGGTTATTACTGGTTTGCGGTGTTGCTGAACCTGCTGTTGCTGTGTTATTATTGCTGTTGACTTCTCCTTCTTTTGTTCTCGTACTGCCATTTCCAGGTACACATTTGTATATTCTCGGCTTGAAGCAAAAATGAAATATTAATCAGGCTTTGTTCCTGTTGAATTCCTCCTGTTTAGATTTGTGGTTGAATATAATTTTCTTTTCTTTGTATAAAAATGTAGTTGATTGATTAAATTAGTAACGATGTCACATATGTATAACTTCTTCATCTAATAATGTTAGTTTAAATTAATCAAAGAATAGTTAATCTGTTTTGATATTATGGTGTGTCAATCTCACGTTTTAGTATTATTGAATAATAGAATATAGAATGAAAGCAGTTTTTCTTTGTACAAACTCGGTCGCAATTTTCCATTCGCATTAGCCGTAAACTAATAATTAATAAGTTACGTTTTTAGCATGTAATTAATTAAGAGATTTTCTTTTATTTTAGAGACGAACTTAATAGGAAAATATAGTCACTGTAGGTTTATCCTTTTAAATAAAAATGAGACGAGCCTCGACAAACAAAAATGCACAAGCTGCGGGGCCCTCTAAATGTATATATTAAAATACTTAGAATTCGGGACAGGCCGTTTAGCGAATTTTACGGCCTTCCCAAAATAACAATACGCTAGTTGCTTTAGGCGCACCTTTAATAATTTAACCTTCTTAAACACGGGTGCACATTGATGTGACCCAAATCCAAATCTCAACGGAGTCAAAATGTGTCGACGACCACGGGTGCATTGATTGTGACGTGGTTCGAGATGCATTTTCACGACGTTGCAATTCTATAAAAATAAATGATAATAATAAAAGCGGTTTAAACTTAATAAAAGCACATAAGTCACAACATGTATTTAAATCAGATATTTAGCCATTATAACAATTTAAGCGACCGTGCTAGAACCACGGGATTCGAGGGTGCCTAACACCTTCCCTCGGGTCAACAGAATTCCTTACTTAGAATTTCTGGTTCGCAGACTTCATTTGGAAAAGTCGAAAATTTCCTCGATTTGGGATTCAAGATAAACCGGTGACTTGGGACACCAAAAGCCAAACCTTTCCCAAGTGGCGACTCTGAATTAAATAAATAATCCCATTTCGAATATTGTCACTTAAATTGGAAAAACTCCACCCGCGCATTTAACCCTTCGGGGCCGGGCGCGCAAAAAGGAGGTGTGACAGCTCTGGCGACTCTGCTGGGGATTTAACCCAGAACCACTGGTTTAGGGTTCAAGAATTCGAGCTTAGAATAATTGTTATATTTGGCTTTATTATCTGATATTTATTACATGTTTTGACATAACGTGCTAAATGTTGTCTTTCACCGCTTTGATATTATCTGAACTGTATATAAATTGTGCCGAAACCCTTCTCTCTTCACCTCCGGGGAGAAGCTCGCTGGTCGAGGCTCCCTATTCTGTTAGTGTCAATACCTGAAATAAGAAAGAGGACGGATAAGTTACGAAGCCGGACGACCTTTTGGTTCCCGGTAAGTTGCCCCTCCTCGACTCGAGTTGTCCGCTCGGGTACACAGTCTAGAACATCTACCCAGGTTATAAACCTAGTATAACGAAACCTCATGCCAGATCCCTATGTAGGAACGCTTATTTGCATCATGTTGCATTTGACATAGGGGACTCAACACAGGGGTTGGGTCCGTCTAGGACAGGCAACCTGGAATGAAAAGACCATCCTGCTGCATCCCGTTTGTTTTGCGCATCTATTTGCTTTAGATCTGCATGTTGACCGATTTCCGAAAAATTTTCAAAAAAAGAATAGCAGGGTAGGGAGATAATTACTTATTCTTTTGGAAACCAATTTTCAAGTAATGTCAAAACCTCACCAGAATTTTCTTTAAAAAAAAATATATGTAAAAAAAAATGAAAAAACAAAGCTTGTCTTTCAGTTTGACTATTCCTTTTAATCACTTTCAAAATCCAAAATATATATAAATATATAAATAAAAATCAAAAAAATTATTGTTCATTTGTAGTACTCTTTAAAAGATTTTCGAAATTTCAAAAAAAATGAAAAAAGGAAGTTTAAAATGTATAAGTATTTCCTTGGTTTCTTTTTAAAAAATAAATAATAAAATAAAATAAAAAAAACATATAAACAAAATTCCAGAAAAATAGTTATTTTTCTTTTCTTTAAAGGATTTTATTTTTGTTTCCCCTATTTTGATCCGACCGAACTACGCGAGTCTGATTCTCACCGGATGTGAGATACGTAGGCAAACCTCATCGGTTCCGGCCCCAATTTTTAAAAATCCAAAAAAATATATTTTTCTTTAGTTCTTTCTTTATAAATGTTTCTTTAGAAAATACAAAAAAAAAAGAAATAAAAAATAATATAGAAGTTTTCTTTAAACTCAAATAAAAAAATAAAAAAAAATAGTCTCCTTCTTTCTGAAGTCTTTCATATGAAAAAATGAAATAAGAATTAAAAAGCAGCAACAAAAATCCAAAAAAAATACTCTTTGCTTTTTAGTCTCTTTTTTGTATAATGTCCAAAAAAAAAAGATTTGAAAAATTGAATTTCAAAATATTAGGATTTTTCTTTAGAAGTGCTTTTGTGAATAAATAAAACTCAGAATTCCACATCATTTTCTTAAAAGTCCCTCTTTCAAAATTTAAAAGGCAACATCATATACATTTTTTCTTCCGTAGAAAAGGTAAAACAAACAAAAAAAAATCAACCAAACACATTTTCTTTTTGTTTAAAAAATAATAAAGAAAAAAAAACATTTCCAAAGTTCAAGTCAAAAGCAAATAAATTTTTAGAAGTCTTTCTTTAAAAAATAAAACAAAAATCAAAATAAACAAAATTTTCTTTCTTCTTTTAAAGCATTTCTTTCAAAAATTCCAAAAATAAGGGTTAGTCTAGTTACTCCATTTTCGATGCAAGAACTATGCCGGTTTGATTCTCGTAGGATGCGAGATACGTAGGCAACCTTCATCGGGTCCAACCTCACCTTTTTCTAAAATAGCCAAAAATCAATAAATAAATTAAAACGTGTCAAATTTTAAATTTTGCCATAAATAAGTTGGGTGGTGTCCAACCTTCCCTTTTGCTAAAAATAGCCAAAAATATATGTCAAATTTTAAATCTGTCATAAATAAGTCAGGTGATGTTGTTTTGTCATAAATAGCCGAATGTTCCCGAAAGGGACGCCGGAAGGCTGACTTTGCATAAACAGCCACCTTTGGGTCATTTTTTAAGGTTTGGTCCAGTTGACCCACACAGCCTTAAAATCTTCGTCACCGAGGCGTTGAAAGGCCGTGTTGGCAATATTGAGTTTTCTAATTTGAAAAAACGATAAAAAGAGTCATAAATAAGTCAGGTGATGCTGTTTTGTCATAAATAGCCGAATGTTCTCGAAAGGGACGCCGGAAGGCTGACTTTGCATAAACAGCCACCTTTGGGTCATTTTTTAAGGTTTGGTCCAGTTGACCCACACAGCCTTAAAATCCTCGTCACCGAGGCGTTGAAAGGCCGTGTTGGCAATATTGAGTTTTCTAATTTGAAAAAAAAACGATAAAAAGAGTCATAAATAAGTCAGGTGATGCTGTTTTGTCATAAATAGCCGAATGTTCCCGAAAGGGACGCCGGAAGGCTGACTTTGCATAAACAACCACCTTTGGGTCTTGTTTAGTATTTTTTATCCAGTTGACCCACACAGCCTTAAAAACCTTCGCCCTGAGGCGCTGAAGGGTCGTGTTTGCAACACCAGGTTTTTATTGTAATTTGAAAAAAAAACAAACAAAAAAAAACAAAGAGTCAGCGGTCGGGTGAATACCGTTTGAATTTTGTCATAATAAGCCGAGCCAGCTTCGGTCGCGTCTTAAACCGTTCTTACCGAAGTAGCCTTAGAGTATCTTTCAGTTGTCGAAAGGTTATTTTCGTAAAAGAACGGACAAGTTTGTAAAATGATCCTCCCCGGCCTCAAAATTCATGTGAAATTTGGAAGGGGCCACGTTTGCAAAAAAATAACCGTTCGGTTGCATTTTGTGAGTGTTGCAACCCAATTTTTTATTATGAAGAAAAAAAAATGTTTCATTACTTTTACCTTTCATTTGGCCCGAACTACGCAAGATCTAATTCATGCGGGGTCATGATACGTAGGCAATCTCCATCGGATTCGATCATAGCTATAAAATAAATTGAAAAAAAAACTGAAAGAAAAGGAAAAAGAAAATCGAGTGAAAAAGAAAATAGAAAAAAAGAAAAAGAAAAAAAGAGTGCAAAAAAATAAAAGAGCGGCAAAACAAGATCAAGAGTGACTAAAGAGAGGCAAGAATAAAAGAAAAGAGGTACATAGTGAAGAGGGCTAGTTTAGGATCGGGATGAAACATGCAACCCGTTCAAACACATGGTAAAAGCGTTTAACTGTTTAGGTGCATTGCATCCCATCGTGCGATTTCCTATATGTTAAATGCTTCAAAACTAACAAGGTTGTGTGTGTGAGTAAATTAGCCAGGTACTGTTCAGGTGATTGGTTTTGTTGGTATGCAGTGATGAGCAACCTTGCACGCGGCCACAACATTATACACAAAACTGAGCTCCACCTCCCAGAAACGCCCATCCTTACCAAGCTCCATATAGTCCCCCAATCAAATGTTCATCAGTACAATCGTCACCCAAGAGAGTCTTTCAAAAGGAATCAGTTCACCTCTATTGGTGAATCATACTCAGGCTTGTTCCAAAAGCTAGTCAGGCGAAGTCTGCTGTAGCCAGTGGCCCCAAATCGGCCAAACACTGAGTCCCCCCCTCCCTGCATCGAGCTGATACTAGATGTGAATACCACTCTGGAGCAGTGGGGCACGGTACAAAAGTCTGTTGGTCATTGGACCCTCAAAATAGCAGTTGAGGACTTGATTGAAGCTGAAAGAATCGTTCACTGGGACGAAAAGGTTCCTAATATGATGAACATTCCCTTGCCTACTCTCACAAATGGGCCAATAGACGGAATGATCTGTGAAGCTGAGGAATTTGATCCGGCACTGAAGGCTATTGCAGCCATTGCCGAGACAGAAGAAAAGCCAAAAAATGATTGTCAAGCCTGAAAGTTCCCCATCAGACGGGAGTCTCGGTAGCCAGTCTTGCTATCCTTTCTGCATCTGGATTATCTCAGGGTGTGATCCAGATGTTTTACTTTATTGTCTTACTTTCCGATGTAAACCCTTCTATCTTCAAATCTTGTCAATTTTCTCATTCTCTTTTAGTTCTGTTAAATGCAGATTTCAATAATATGACATGCTTGCGGACTTCATGCCCGGATCTTAAAACTCTGTCAGACCTCGAAATAATGAATCAAGAATTGGGTCGCAATGAAGAATAGCTTAAGGAAACAAGACAAAGAGTTGGAACAACTGAAGGAAAATTGATTCCCGAAATTGGAAAGGTCCATACATTACAACAAGAGTACTGCCAAAAAGAGTGCGTTGTATTTGGGACACATCGAAGGAAATGTCCTTGAAATAACTGTCAATGCAAATGCAGTCAAAAGGTACTATGTTGGATCCTTTATATAATGAAATCTTTTCCGGTTGAGATGACGAAGGCTTTCATTTTCGCTACCCAAACACTATCAACCCTTTGCAAAACCCATTTGAGCTGGTCACTCTTCTTTGATTACCCTCTTTGGAACCTGAAAATATTATTGAAAATAAAATGAAAAAAAAATTGAAATGAAAAAGAAAAATGAAAAAAGAAGAAGAAAGAATTGGAAAAATAAGAAAATATATATACAAAAAAAAGTAAATAAAAAAAAATCCAAAAACAAAAGTTCTGAACTACGTCTGACTTGATTCCGAAAGGATACGTAGGCAACCTCTCCTTGGGGTTCAGTCACACCAAAACAAAAATCCAAGAAGTCCCCCAAAAGTGAAACTGGGGCAGAAGTTATAATGGTTCGGCAATGATCCCGCCCAAAAGGTTCCAAAGTTGTAGTTCAACCCAAATTCTTTTTACCCCAAACCTTGTTCAAGTCCTTCTGATCAATCGGCAAAGCGGTTCAAAATGGGAGGATGGAGTTATTTGGACCTGATACAACAAAATGAGAAGAATAAAATGAGAGAGTCTTATTGGTGAAAACCCACACGGGCACCGTAAGGCGACGGTAAGCAGAGAAAATCAAATGAGAAGTCTTGTTAGTGAACACCCACACGGGAACTATAAGGAGATGGTAAGAAATGAAATGAAAATGTCAGCTCGTGCAAACCCGCAAAGGGCGCCCATGATCGAAAATGAGATCCTCACAACCACCGTCATCAACAGAGTCCTAGAAGGGTTCCTCGGTATTCAAAGTAAAGTTGCGATAAATATTTGGGAGTCAGATGGTTTACACAGATCAGGCATCCAGTCCAAAAGGCATGTCATGTTCATTGAAGTCCGCATGTACTCCGGATAAGTCCTTCTCTCATTTCCCCGAAAGGGACACTTCTAGTTTTAAACTCTCTCCATTCAATTATTTGTTTCTCTTTGAATCCCTTTTGGTCTAACACTGTTCCAAAACCAAGACAAAGAAAGATTGGCAAGACTGATTTACAGGGCTTTCGTTTGATACACGCTGATGTGCAAAAGGCACCCAGCCTCAGCAGGGGGCATCAAGACGACCTCGACTGGTCATGGCAGCCTATAAAGGCAATTAAAGTTGAAAGGTTTGAGTTTTCACATGGTTAATCGCCTCCACGAAGTTTAAAAAACCAACGCGATTCCCACACGATTCCCCAAAGAAAGTCCTACAAAGGTAAGATTAAAGTTGGAAAGGTTAAGTCCCACGCGATTAGCCCACTGCAGTTTAGGTTTGAGGATCAAAAATCCCAGACACAAAAAAAAAACAATCCCCACAAAGCCTCCATTTGTAAATATTACCCAAAGAGTCTGCCCCAGCAAAATCCCCACAGATTTTTCCTCTTGTACAGATCCCCACAGGGTCTCCCTTTGTTAATAATAATAAAAAAAGAGGGATTTCCCCAACAAATCCCAGCGAGTCCCTTTGTAAAAATTCCCCAGCGAGCTTACCCCAACAAATCCTGAAAAGCCCGTTTTGCAACAAATCCCCAGCAAGTCCCCTTTGTACAAATCCCCACAGAACTTCCCCTTGAACAAATCCCCACAGAGTATCCCCAGTAAAATCCCCGTTGAGGATCTCCAAGAAAAACGGGACACAAAAAGAGCCTTACAAGGCAAATCATCACGGAATTTGGAAATACAAGCCTGAGCAGTCCAAAAGGGTTTCGCCAATTGAATCCAATCAATGACAGGATTTCTCAACAGAAATAAGGACGCAACAAAGCAATGGGAACAATCAAGGTCACCGAACCAACCGCCATTTCCGAACTAACAATTGTTCTTTGTTTGAGAAGTTGAAACAGGTATAATCCAAGACAACCGTGCAAGAAGCAGGTGTCACCCAACGAAGAAGGTACATGAGTACAAGAAACAGTTTGGCAATAAGGAATTCACTCGAAAGGTAAGTTTCCAAGAGATTCCCTTTTATCTTCTACTAAAACAAGAAAATTCAAAAAAAGAGGTCAGTTAGTATCCTCGAACTTTGTCCCCAGCCAGTCAGCATTAGGGTTTTAAACCCTAAACTGAACTTTTCCATTTAGTCAGCATTAGGGTTTTAAACCCTAAAAACTGAACTTTTTCCCATTCAGTCAGCATTAGGGTTTTAAACCCTAAACTGAACACTTTCCCATTCAGTCAGCATTAGGGTTTTAAACCCTAAACTGAACTTTTCCATTTAGTCAGCATTAGAGTTTTAAACCCTAAACTGAACTCTTCCCTTTAGTCAGCATTAGGGTTTTAAACCCTTAACTGAACTCTTTTCCATTCAGTCAGCATTAGGGTTTTAAACCCTAAACTGATCTTTTCCTTCAGTCAGCATTAGGGTTTTAAACCCTAAGCTGAACTTTTTCCTTTAGTCAGCATTAAGGTTTTAAACCCTAAACTGAACTTTACCATTCAGTCAGCATTAAGGTTTTAAACCCTAAACTGAACTTTTCCATTTAGTCAGCATTAGGGTTTTAAACCCTAAACTGAACTTTTTCCACTCAGTCAGCATTAGGGTTTTAAACCCTAAACTGAACTCTTTGCCATTTAGTCAGCATTAGGGTTTTAAACCCTAAACTGAACTTTTTCATTTAGTCAGCATTAGGGTTTTAAACCCTAAACTGAACTTTTTCCACTCAGTCAGCATTAGGGTTTTAAACCCTAAACTGAACTCTTTTCCATTTAGTCAGCATTAGGGTTTTAAACCCTAAACTGAACTCTTTTCCTTCAGTCAGCATTAGGGTTTTAAACCCTAAACTGAACTTTTTCCATTCAGTCAACATTAGGGTTTTAAACCCTAAACTGAACTCTTTCCTTTAGTCAGCATTAGGGTTTTAAACCCTAAACTGAACTTTTTTCATTCAGTCAGCATTAGGGTTTTAAACCCTAAACTGAACTCTTTTCCATTCAGTCAGCATTAGGGTTTTAAACCTTAAACTGATCTTTTCCTTCAGTCAGCATTAGGGTTTTAAACCCTAAACTGAACTTTTTCCTTTAGTCAGCATTAGGGTTTTAAACCCTAAACTGAATTTTCCCATTCAGTCAGCATTAGGGTTTTAAACCCTAAACTAAACTTTTTTCCATTCAGTCAGCATTAGGGTTTTAAACCCTAAACTGAACTTTTCCATTTAGTCAGCATTAGGGTTTTAAACCCTAAACTGAACTTTTTCCACTCAGTCAGCATTAGGGTTTTAAACCCTAAACTGAACTCTTTTCCATTTAGTCAGCATTAGAGTTTTAAACTCTAAACTGAACTTTTCCATTTAGTCAGCATTAGGGTTTTAAACCCTAAACTGAACTTTTTCCACTCAGTCAGTATTAGGGTTTTAAACCTTAAACTGAACTCTTTTCCATTTAGACAGCATTAGGGTTTTAAACCCTAAACTAAACTCTTTTCCTTTAGTCAGCATTAGGGTTTTAAACTCTAAACTGAACTTTTTCAATTCAGTCAGCATTAGGGTTTTAAACCCTAAACTGAACTTTTTCGTTTAGTCTGCATTAGGGTTTTAAACCCTAAACTGAACTTTTTCCATTCAGTCAGCATTAGGGTTTTAAACCCTAAACTGAACTTTTTCCTTCAGTCAGCATTAGGGTTTTAAACCCTAAACTGAACTTTTTCCATTCAGTCAGCATTAGGGTTTTAAACCCTAAACTGAACTTTTCCATTTAGTCAGCATTAGGGTTTTAAACCCTAAACTAAACTTTTCCATTTAGTCAACATTAGGGTTTTAAAACCCTAAACTGAACTTTGTTCCTTCAGTCAACATTAGGGTTTTAAACCCTAAACTGAACTCTTTCCTTCAGTCAGCATTAGGGTTTTAAACCCTAAGCTGAACTTTTTCCTTTAGTCAGCATTAAGGTTTTAAACCCTAAACTGAACTTTACCATTCAGTCAGCATTAAGGTTTTAAACCCTAAACTGAACTTTTCCATTTAGTCAGCATTAGGGTTTTAAACCCTAAACTGAACTTTTTCCACTCAGTCAGCATTAGGGTTTTAAACCCTAAACTGAACTCTTTGCCATTTAGTCAGCATTAGGGTTTTAAACCCTAAACTGAACTCTTTCCTTTAGTCAGCATTAGGGTTTTAAACCCTAAACTGAACTTTTTTCATTCAGTCAGCATTAGGGTTTTAAACCCTAAACTGAACTCTTTCCAGCCAGTCAGTATTAGGGTTTTAAACCCTAAACTGAACTTTTCCTTTAGTCAGCATTAGGGTTTTAAACCATAAACTGAACTTTTTCCTTTAGTCAGCATTAGGGTTTTAAACCCTAAACTGAATTTTCCCATTCAGTCAGCATTAGGGTTTTAAACCCTAAACTGAACTTTTTTCCATTCAGTCAGCATTAGGGTTTTAAACCCTAAACTGAACTTTTCCATTTAGTCAGCATTAGGGTTTTAAACCCTAAACTGAACTTTTTCCACTCAGTCAGCATTAGGGTTTTAAACCCTAAACTGAACTCTTTTCCATTTAGTCAGCATTAGAGTTTTAAACTCTAAACTGAACTTTTCCATTTAGTCAGCATTAGGGTTTTAAACCCTAAACTGAACTTATTTCACTCAGTCAGTATTAGGGTTTTAAACCCTAAACTGAACTCTTTTCCATTTAGTCAGCATTAGGGTTTTAAACCCTAAACTAAACTCTTTTCCTTTAGTCAGCATTAGGGTTTTAAACTCTAAACTGAACTTTTTCAATTCAGTCAGCATTAGGGTTTTAAACCCTAAATTGAACTTTTTTCCTTTAGTCTGCATTAGGGTTTTAAACCCTAAACTGAACTCTTTTCCTTCAGTCAGCATTAGGGTTTTAAAACCCTAAACTGAACTCTTTTCCTTCAGTCTGCATTAGGGTTTTAAACCCTAAACTAAACTTTTTCCATTCAGTCAGCTTTAGGGTTTTAAACCCTAAACTGAACTTTTCCATTTAGTCAGCATTAGGGTTTTAAACCCTAAACTAAACTTTTCCATTGAGTCAACATTAGGGTTTTAAAACCCTAAACTGAACTTTGTTCCTTCAGTCAACATTAGGGTTTTAAACCCTAAATTGAACTCTTTCCTTCAGTCAGCATTAGGGTTTTAAACCTTAAACTGAACTTTTTTCCTTCAGTCAGCATTAGGGTTTTAAACCCTAAACTGAACTCTTTCCTTCAGTCAGCATTAAGGTTTTAAACCCTAAACTGAACATTTTCCATTCAGTCAGCATTAGGGTTTTAAACCCTAAACTGAACTTTT
Source organism: Nicotiana sylvestris (assembly GCF_000393655.2). Taxonomy (NCBI): domain Eukaryota; kingdom Viridiplantae; phylum Streptophyta; class Magnoliopsida; order Solanales; family Solanaceae; genus Nicotiana; species Nicotiana sylvestris. The sequence goes on along the minus strand of NC_091063.1, from coordinate 23,279,226 downwards.
TCATTTAGTCAGCATTAGGGTTTTAAACCCTAAACTGAACTTTTTCCGTTTAGTCAGCATTAGGGTTTTAAACCCTAAACTGAACTTTTTCCATTAAGTCAACATTAGGGTTTTAAAACCCTAAACTAAACTCTTTCCCTTAGTCAGCATTAGGGTTTTAAACCCTAAACTGAACTCTTTCCAGCCAGTCAGTATTAGGGTTTGAAACCTTAAACTGAACTTTTTCCGTTTAGTCAGCATTAGGGTTTTAAACCCTAAACTGAACTTTTTCCATTTAATCAGGATTAGGGTTTTAAACCCTAAACTGAATGTTTCCCTTTAATCAGGATTAGGGTTTTAAACCTTAAACTGAACCTTTCCATTTAATCAGTATTAGGGTTTTAAACCCTAAACTGAACTTTTCCTTTAGTCAGCATTAAGGTTTTAAACCCTAAACTGAACTCTTTTCCTTCAGTCAGCATTAGGGTTTTAAAACCCTAAACTGAACTCTTTTCCTTCAGTCAGCATTAGGGTTTTAAACCCTAAACTGAACTTTTTCCATTCAGTCAGCATTAGGGTTTTAAACCCTAAACTGAACTTTTCCATTCAGTCAGCATTAGGGTTTTAAACCCTAAACTGAACTTTTCCATTTAGTCAGCATTAGGGTTTTAAACCCTAAACTGAACTTTTTCCACTCAGTCAGTATTAGGGTTTTTAAACCCTAAACTGAACTTTTCCCTTTAGTCAGCATTAGGGTTTTAAACCCTAAACTGAACTTTTTCTCTTTAGTCAGCATTAGGGTTTTAAACCCTAAACTGAACTTTTTCCATTTAGTCAGCATTAGGGTTTTAAACCCTAAACTGAACTTTTTCTATTAGTCAGCATTAGGGTTTTAAACCCTAAACTGAACTCTTCCCCTTAGTCAGCATTAGGGTTTTAAACCCTAAATTGAACTCTTTCCATTTAGTCAGCATTAAGGTTTTAAACCCTAAACTGAACTCTTCCCTTTAGTCAGCATTAGGGTTTTAAACGCTAAACTGAACTCTTCCATTTAGTCAACATTAGGGTTTTAAACCCTAAACTGAACTCTTCCATTTAATCAGGATTAGAGTTTTAAACCCTAAACTGAACTCTTCCCTTTAGTCAGCATTAGGGTTTTAAACCCTAAACTGAATTCTTCCATTTAGTTAGCATTAGGGTTTTAAACCCTAAACTGAACTTTTCCCTTTAATCAGGATTAGAGTTTTAAACCCTAAACTGAACTTTTCCTTAGTCAGCATTATGGCATCAACCCTAAAACTGAGCTTCTGTCCATTCAGTCAGCATTAGGGCCCCAACCCTAAACTGAACTTTTCCCCAGTTGGTCAACATTAGAGTTTCAACTCTAAACTGAGCTTCTCCCCAGCTAGTCAGCATTAGGGCTCCAACCCTGAACTGAACATTTCCATTCTGCCAGCCTTAGGGTTCCAACCCTAAACTGAGTATTCTTACCTTGTGGCAATATCATTGATCCAATTCCTTCATCAATGCTATGAACTTCCTGGCAAATAACTCACGAAATTTTCCTAGTGAAACTGGGGCAGAAAATTTCGTTCGTTTGTTTTTTCCCCGTAGGTCTGACCTCGAGGCGCACGGATCGAGAAGACCCACGAGATGAGCCTCAACCCAGAATAAAAAAAAAGAGAAGATGTTCCGAGATGCTTGAAAAAACGAAGGGCGGATCGCTCCGAGTTTCGATCAAGACCCCGAGTTCTACCACTCCCGTCTCACTCAGTGTCGCAGAAATAAACAGGCACCTACAACTTGCAAGCATCAAGATTCGGATCGAAGTCTACAAGAAAAATCAGCTAAGACCCGAGATCAAGTTACAAAAGAATCATAGATAAGAATCTTGTAACTAGCAAGTGACATGCATAAATAGTTAGTTTAGTTTCAATTTCCTTTGGTTGTAATAAGGCGGTCAGTAAAGCGGTGGTAGCAACAACAACAACAGTAACAACAAGCACTGCAGTCCCACGGTAGTCCCAGCTACCAAAACTTTCCGAACTACATTAACCTGATTCTCCTTTAGCCAGGGATATGTAGGAAACCTTTGAAGCAAAGGTTCGATTAAATCTTTTTCAAAATAAAAAATAAAAAAAATGCTTCACACGGAGTACTCGGATGGGCAAAAATCGCTCGCTTTATCTTTGCACGAAAACCCTTCGTGTCTTCGGGCAAAGAGGGGCAGCTGTAAGCACGTGATTTTTGCCCTATATGAGAATTACTCCCAAAAATTCAAAATAAAATGATTTTCCTTGGTGTGCAATTTTGTGATATTTTGAATAATTATTTGTATTTTTCTGTGCATGTTTATTTGTTAAATTAATAAAAATATACAAAAATATGTCGCATTTTGCATGTAGGATTTAATTCTACAATTGTTAGTAATTAAGTTTGTTTACAAAAAATGAAAATTACAAAAATAGGCATCTTTTGCATTTAATGTCCAAATATACAATTTTATGCTTAATTATTACTTAATTGTGCGTTAATTGTTATTGGTAGTTAATTTGCGCTTTCATAACTTAATTTAGTTCTTAATAATCATTTAAGTATTTTTATAATTTAGTTTTAGAAAAATAAAAGAAGAAAAGATAACAAAAATACAAAGAAAAATCGGATTGGGCCACTTCTTCAAATTTCAACCCCAGGCCCAAACAATTGTCCAATCTTCCCCACGACCCAGTCCACTTCAGACCGGGTCGACCCGTTCCGCCCCATTAACCCATTAACCCAACACCCACTCTTCATTTTGGCCTAACACAAAGCAAAACACAAAAACAAAAACCCTAAAAAAAAACAAAAAGAACTCACCCGCCCCCATCCCTTCCCTTCTTCTTCACTTCTTCTCCAAAGCTCCAAGCACACAACCATGGCTGCCCTTACCTTATTCTTCATCTACTCAGAACAACCAACGTCACCACCATCCACGTCGACTTCCCCGTCTGCTTCGCCGGAAAACCCTCGGCCAAAATGGAAGGAAAACCCATCGCCATGGATGCCATGTTTTGTGTGTTGCTACTGCTTCATCTTCTTCAACCTGCTCCAGCAGCGTCACTGCTGTTGCTCCGTCGTCTCTGAGCTTTGCCATCGTCGTCCATGGCGGTGCTGCCTTCCCTCCATTGAGGCTGCTTCAAGCTCGAGTTTTCTGCTTGCTGCGTCGACCACCTTCCTCCTCCTCGACGAACAGCTGCTCTTCGTCCAGTTCGAACCAAACAGACCCATCATGCTACTGCTGTCATTGCCCTCGTCGACCACTCGTTTCCATGGCCAAACGACCTCCGTTACTGCTTCGTCCTCTTCGAGCTTGGGCATCACCATGGCCAAGCTGTCTTCACGTTACTGTTGTTGCCCTCATCTTCTTCGCGCGAACAAACCAAGCGCACCTCCAGCTGCTTCTGTCTCATCACTACTGTTCCGGCGCCAACTAATTAGGTTCGTATTCATCGTCGTTTGTTCGAACTTTGGTCGAGGCTCGTCGAGTTCGTCGTTGGTTAGTCGTTTGTTAGTCGTTTCGATCCGGTTAGTAGATTTTGAGTTTTTATTTTTGTCCGTATTTTGTTTTGATATTTCTCGAATCTAAAATCGGCAAATGTTTGTTTTGTTCATGTCTATCGTTTGAATTAATTTTTTTAGTTTATTCATGTGCTTTGTTAAATTAATTTTTCAGATTTCAAATGAAAGATTAATTAGTTATTTTTCATGTTTGTATTATTGTTTAAATATTTGTTAGTTTGTTAGATTCAAATTGAAATTTAATTAATTATTTCTTCAATTTGTTTCATGTGTTGTTATGTATTTTCCAGAAATTATTAATGTTGTTTGAATCGTTTTAATCCGTCATGTTTTGTTATTTTTAGTTCATGTTCATCTTTGCTTGAAGTTCATGTTTAATCCAGTGATTTAATGTGAGTTTTATGTTTGTTTTTGATTTGTTGATTTAGTTTGAATCATGTATTTTGTTGTTTGTATTGTTGTATCCTTGCTCATCCATTGATGGTCTAAATTAACCAGGATTGGTTCCCGATATGGTTGATTTATTTCCATTAATTTGGAGTTGTGTTGTTCATCTTGTTCATGTGATTTGTTGTTGAAAATTGTTGAGAAATTGGTCATCTTGGCTATATTTTGGTCAAGTTATGATTAATTGATTGTTTAGAGCTGATGGGGGTAGTGTGGTAAATTGCATTGCATTCAGGGGTAGAATTTGTAATTGCAATAAGGTCGGAGGGGTAGTTTGGTAATTGAACATTATTTTGATTCTTTATGTTAAGCATGGGGGACAAAATATATTGGGGTATGAGTGATATAATTGTTTAACATAATGGGGGACAAAACATAATGTAGTGGAGGAGAATATTGCATTTGTTTATGTAAGCATGGGGGACAAATTGTAATGGGTTGTGGTGGATATATTTATTTATTATAGGCATGAGGGACAAAGTTTAAAATAAAAAAAATATTAATAAGTGGGACAAAGCATGCCATTAAGGAATAATTTGGGGTTGGGAATTGAAGACTTGTCTTTCTATACATAGAGTCATTTCTTGACATTAAAGGAGGACTAGACTTGGAGAGAAAAAACTTGGACTTGAACATAAAGAGAGAAAAGGAAGACTTAAAGGGGGAGAGGATTATTATTTGGGAAAATATTTTTGAGAGTAATACTTTCTGAAAATCTGAAGAAGTGTGGTAGAGTTTTGAAGAAGAGAAAGACAACTTGAACTTCTACTTGAATAAATTCCGTTTGTCGTTTCTCGAGTGTTATTCAAAATCAGTAAACTACTGCATCTTGTATCCGTCTCTCTTCTGTTTTGACTGTGATTGCACTTTGGTATTGCTGGTTTTTTCAATCCGTTGCTGGGTTATTCTACTGGTTATTACTGGTTTGCGGTGTTGCTGAACCTGCTGTTGCTGTGTTATTATTGCTGCTGACTTCTCCTTCTTTTGTTCTCGTACTGCCATTTCCAGGTACACATTTGTATACTCTCGGATTGAAGAGAAATGAAATATTAATCAGGCTTTGTTCCTGTTGAATCCCTCATGTTTAGATTTGTGTTTGAATATAATTTTCCTTTCTTTGTATAAAAATGTAGTTGATTGATTAAATGAGTAATGATGTCGCATATGTATAACTTCTTCATCTAATAATGTTAGTTTAAATTAATCAGAGAATAGTTAATCTGTTTTGATATTATGGTGTGTCAATCTCACGTTTTAGTATTATTGAATAATATAATATAGAATGAAAGCAGTTTTTCTTTGTACAAACTCAGTCGCAATTTTCCATTCGCATTAGCCGTAAACTAGTAACTAATAAGTTACGTTTTTAGCATGTAATTAATTAAGAGATTTTCTTTTATTTTAGAGATGAACTTAATAGAAAATATAGTCACTGTAGGTTTATCCTTTTAAATAAAAATGAGACGAGCCTCGACAAACAAAAATGCACAAGCTGCGGGGCCCTCTAAATGTATATATTAAAATACTTAGAATTCGGGACAGGCCGTTTAGCGAATTTTACGGCCTTCCCAAAATAACAATACGCTAGTTGCTTTAGGCGCACCTTTAATAATTTAACCTTCTTAAACACGGGTGCACATTGATGTGACCCAAATCCAAATCTCAACGGAGTCAAAATGTGTCGACGACCACGGGTGCATTGATTGTGACGTGGTTCGAGATGCATTTTCACGACGTTGCAATTCTATAAAAATAAATGATAATTATAAAAGCGGTTTTAAACTTAATAAAAGCACATAAGTCACAACATGTATTTAAATCAGATATTTAGCCATTATAACAATTTAAGCGACCGTGCTAGAACCACGGGATTCGAGGGTGCCTAACACCTTCCCTCGGGTCAACAGAATTCCTTACTTAGAATTTCTGGTTCGCAGACTTCATTTGGAAAAGTCGAAAATTTCCTCGATTTGGGATTCAAGATAAACCGGTGACTTGGGACACCAAAAGCCAAACCTTTCCCAAGTGGCGACTCTGAATTAAATAAATAATCCCATTTCGAATATTGTCACTTAAATTGGAAAAACTCCCTCGCGCTTTTATCCTTCGGGGCGGGCGCGCAAAAAGGCGGTGTGACAGTGAGTATAAAGGTAAATAACAACTGAGCAGTAAGAAATCATGTAAAGCAACCAACATGCTGTATAGAAGCAGTGTAAAACCCTTTGAGAAAAGCAGTGAAGCTGTGAAATCTTTAGAAACATCTTAGCTCAGTTTAAAACCTCTTTTGAAAATGACTTTTTCAACAGTTACGCAAAATGAATGCAAAACAGTTAGTGCCGATAAACACAGAACATTCGCCCCTCGGGCACAAATACCATAGTATAACAGGTAAAATGACAAGTAAATGTGAAAGATGAACACATAAAGGTTCGCCCCTCGGGCTCACTCTCAAAACAGTATCAGCCCCTCGGGCTCCCTCTCAGAATAATATCAGCCCCTCGGGCTTACTATCAGAACAATATCAGCCCCTCGGGCTCACTCTCAAATCACAATGGGTACTCGTACTCACTGTGGGTGTGCAGACTCCGGAGGGGCCCCTTACGACCCAAGCGCTATATTAAGCCACCTCGTGGCATCATCTCTCGTCACTCGGCCTCACAGCACTCGGCACTCAGCCTCATATCGCTCAAGACACCTCGTGGCGTATAATAGTATCTCAGTCCCTCAGCATCATATCACTCAATATATCCTCACATATGGCCCTCGGCCTCATATCACTCAGCATATCCTCACATATGGCCCTCGGCCTCACTCAGTCCGAAAATCATCACAAGCCCCTCGGACATTAGTAAAACAGTAGTCTCAGCCCAAGACATCATTTAGAAATATCATTTAAGTTTCAAATATGAGTAACAGTGGCTGAGTTTGTAAAACAGTAAATATCAACAGGACTGAGTTCAAGTAATAAGTCAAAAAAGTGAGGAAATGGTGATAAAAATCCCCGGAGGGTTCAAATAGTTGGCACGAAGCACAAATATGGCAATCTGCCCAAATCATGATGCTAACAAATAGGTTTTAGTCAAATACAGTAAATTCATCAATCAGGACGGACCAAGTCACAATCCCCAATAGTAAACAATCCCACGCTCATTATCAGCGCGTGTCTCACCTCAATATAGCACTACGATGTGCAATCCGGGGTTTCAAACCCTCAGAGTATCATTTACAATCATTACTCACCTTGAACTGGCAAAATCTCTAGCTCGCGACACCTTTGCCCCTCAAATCGGCCTCCACGCGCGTCAATTCTATCCAAAATCAGAATGAATACGTCACAATATGTTAAGGGAACAAGGCCCAAGCGAAAACAATCAACAAAGGGCATGATTCCCAAAATTACCAACACCCGAGCCCCGGGCCCACGTCTCGTAATTTGACAAAATTCACAAAACTAGAATCCATATACTCTCACGAGTCTAACCATACGAAAATTATCCAATTCCAATACCATTTGGTCCTTCAAATCATCATTTTACATTTTTGAAAGATTTCACAATTTTCTTCCCTAATTCCATCCCAAATCACGAATTAAATGATGAATTCAATAGATTCATGTACTCTATCCAAATCTAAGTTAGAATGACTTAACCCGATGAATTTCTTGAAAAACCTTCGAAAAATCGCCAAAATCCGAGCTCTCTAGCTCAATATATCAAATAAAACCCAAACCCTTGTATTTATAGAGTACCCCATAGATTTCCACCTTCGCAGGCCGCACAAAATCGACCGCGGTCCGAACAAAAACGATCGTGGCTGCACAACTTTCCTCTACAGTGATAGACTTTAGTATTTTGGCCATAACTTTTGCTAAAAATGTCCAAATTGCGATATCTTTACCTTTATGGAAACTATACACGAAGGGCTACAACTTTCATTTTTGAATCATCTCAAAATTCCTTGTAGATCAAAAGATATGAACTTCCAACGTAGGACCTGTGAAAAGTTCTTCACCGCGGCCGCACACCATTCTGTGCGGTCCGCACAACACCTACCGCGGCCGCACACCATTTTGTGCGGTCCGCACAACACATACCATGGCTGCACTTCTTTTTGTGCGGACCGTGCGGGTGAGTTCCGAGGCCTGCAACCCTTCTGAACCTGCTACAGCTATGATTTTCGGCCTAAAACATCCCGGAACCTACCCGGAACTCCCAGAACTTCAAACCAATTGTACCAACACCTCCCATGACATCGTTCAAACTTGTTCAAAACTTCGGAATGCTCACAACAACATAAAATCACCAATTTAACATTGGATTCAAGCCTAAGAACTCCAAGAACTCTTAATTATGCTTTTGATCAAAAAATCTATCAAATCTCGTTCGAATGACCTGAAATTTTGCGCGCACACCCCAAATGACACAATGAAACTACTGCAACTCTCGGAATTCCATTCCGACCCCTATATCAAAATCTCACCTATTGACCGAAAAGCGTTGAAATCTCAATTTCTCTAATCCAAGCGTAAACCTTCCACGGACTTCCTAAATGCATTCCGATCACGCTCCTATGTCCCAAATCACCTAACGGAGCCAACCAAATCATAAATATTCCAATCCGAGAAAATACAAACAAGTCAAATATTAGTCAAACCTTTCCAATTTTAAGCTTTCAACTGAGACTGTTCTTCTAAATTAAATTCTGATTAACCTAAAACCCAACACCAACGATTTACATAAGTCATATTGCATCACACGGGGCAAGTCATTCCCGAGAACTGGCGAGCGAAATGCAAAAGCTCAAAATGACCGGTCGGGTCGTTACATCCTCCCCCACTTAAACATACGTTCGTCCGCGAACGTGCTCAGAGTTGTTCCAAAAGCTAACCAATCGCTGAATAACCTTACCATGCATATACCCGGGGGTGATCCCACACCACCCTATCTCATATAGGTTCGATAACATAATGCAACTAAAATTTCACAATCCAACCTAGCCCATAAACCTTAGAACCCCATTTCCACTTTTGAACTCATCCACAAGATTAGAATCTCACATCTATATTCAGAATAAGCCCGAACCAGTTGTAATAACCCATACCTGCAACCTCAGGTGCAATTACATGATAAACCACGTAACTCAAACGCTCGTAGCGATAACTTCTATTCACTGCAGCTGCCCACAACAACCGAATACCGGTAGAAAACCTCTTATCAACTAAAGTCTCATTCCAACACTTTCATATACTGCCAACGAATATGAAACATGCAATAAACCATAACCATTTCTTAGATCATTCATTCATGAATCCACTTCTCCTTTGGCAAATGCCATAGTAATTTCCGAGCCGAACCTCGATATTATCATTCCATCATGCTGAAATCGAATTCGTTCGTATTCATTAATGATCCCCAATGATCTCCTCTAATCCAACACACCTCTTTGGTGACATGACACATCAATATAGGCCTAAGCCACAACTTGCATAATACGCGCACCAATAAGCAACAGTCCGAACATACTCAAATCATGAAAATAACTCAAATGAAAGAGCTATACCTCAAGCTCACCAGTACCACCACAACACAAGGCTGAGAACCCATCTCACATAATAGGAACAGAACACACGAATCTAATATGCAAGGTCATACCTCCACATATATTCACTATAATGCGCGACCTTATCTAAACACTGCTCTACATGGAACACCTCAAGTCACTCTGCTCAAAATTGACGACCACGCGCAATTGATGTCTAGAATCAAAGTAAATCATCATAACCACGGAAAAGCAAGTACATAACACCGAACAACCTAAAAGGACATAACAGATGCGCCATCCGCCAAGCATTATCCAATACTCCTTCCGCTCGAATCCTACTGAGAGACCCCAATAACATAGCACCACATGTGCTGATAACCAACAAATCCTAATGCCTCGCAACATGGAAAGGTAACTCATAGGCCTCCCCAGATTACTAATAATCTTAATAACCGACGAATCAACACCTCTCTCAATAATACAATTCGTAGCCAACCAAGCCGACTCAAGTTAGAACACGCATCCACATTGGCTTGCCAACAAACTCCTTATCAAGGTGAAGTTGCTCCTTCCACCCCTTTTACTTTGTTGGTGCCATGCGATACGGTGCCCGGCATCAAATCAACAACCCTGCCTAGCGACATGCTCGGCCACAAGAAACACATCCGAAAAGTCCCTCACCACCGGAACTAAATCAATGGTAGGAGCCTCTGCTGTGACATTCATCACAAAAGCCCACATAAGAAAGACAATTCTTCCCAGCCTTCCGCTGGGTCTTTGAAATATAAAACCACTCCACTAGGACATAATCCGTTGAACCTCGCCACTCAATCCGTGGCATTTCTAGCATAGCCAACAGTGCCGCCTTAGCGCAATAGTCCAAAATGACACAACACGGAGACAACCAATCTGAACCCAATATCACATCCAAAATCTAACATACCCAGCAACGAAAGATCCGCTCGGGTCTCCAAACCCCGATAGTAACTAAACAGTGCTTATACACACGCCTCACAATTACAACATAGTCTGAATGTGAGAACTTCCCTGTCTCCAAATCCATATGGCACATGAATCAACATACTTGATCCCAATTCCGCCGTCCGAATGTATACCACATCTCAAATACCCAATCATTCCATGAAAGATACTCTAAAATTCCCTTGTGCCATCAAGCAACTCGAATAACAGCAGTGGATCTAACAAGAAAGTGCCGCAATGATACCGAAGTACCATCAACTTAATCTCATTACCTTTTCTAAAACATATACCCACGTCAAATCACTCCAATTACCAATACCATTTCCTTAATCATCTGAAGATCATTCCTCTAATCATCTGAAATTGCCCGAGCTGCCTAAGAATTTTATGACCTTCCTTTTAGAACCGAACCGAAACCTCACACACGCAATTCTCAATCATTTACAACATACTGCTTAACCCATACCATTCTAGGATAACCATGAGAACTTCATATCCCTTCCGAATCGCAAGCCACTATACATTCCACTAGCCAAGAACTTTCCATTGATCTCATCTAGCAAAGAACCACTATACATCCCATGCTCCTCATGCCCATAGAAAATATACATCTCCAACCAAGGTAGAAACCATCAAGAACTCTCTGAGCTCCCCTTGCACAAACCAGACCTGCTAGGACCGAATCCTTCTAACTCGACCAAGCTATGCAAGCCATCAAAACTTAAGAGCATTGCCGCAAAATACCTGTAGGAACTCATTACCCTATACAAACCCAAGGAACTAATCATATCCTTACCATACCTATCCAGCCTACGACCCAGCTATCCCATTTATCTGAGTTTCCTTCTGATGTACCTTCAACTTGATATCCCCTCTTGCTGTAGCACCACAATTCCTCAACCCAGACTTACCATACAGGACCCAAGCATAAAGCCACACTGTCTGAGACCCATAAGCCGCTGAATACTCTCTTATCTATTCCCAAAGGCACCACATTCAAAATACTTTACTCTGAGAAAACTTCCTGCGAATCTAAATCCGTTACCTTTACCTTCCTAATACTGATACATAGGATCCCATAATTGATATAAAAGTGACACAAGTCTTGCCACCCTCTAATGCAAACCTCAGTTTCTAGCCCAATTATACACTTGAAAATCTTCAATTATTACCTGAAAGTCTTGAACCCATTAGAACCATTCCCAAGAGTCATCCACTCTACTCAAACTGCAGTTATCCTGATCAAATGAACCGTCAACCCGTGCCTTACTAGCACTCTGACACCGCAGAATGTAACCTCATTCTAGTACAACCAAGCAACTTCATGCTCTATGCACTGAGCATCCTTTACCAACAATAACTCAAGATATTTCGTGATTCTCGTACCCTATGAAGCATAATATAATCTCTGTCAAAATTTTCCTTTACTCGAGCCATCCTCGATCTCAATTTCCGCAAGCCATAACTGATTCACCAGCACGCCTCAAACTGGAACCAACATAGCACCTAATCATGCAATCGCCTAATCAATAGCAGACTCCCCCACTTGGCTCGAAGCCATAGATCAACAGACACTCAATAACTTATAATGATTATACTCTATTGATGCCATGATACCATAGTGAGATTAAACTCAAATCTTTTATAAGCTTGTGAAAACACAGATCATCTAGAATTTTAACTCTTCTGTAAATGTCGCATTCCACTCTCGCAACAGTTACACCCACTCACTAAGCGACCCAATTTAAGTTGCAACACATATCCTTCACTCGCAAATGAGATCTTCCAACAGACACTTAAGGATCGTACAACCTCAGAACATTTCGTAGGAGACAACCCACCTGTTTGGCCTCTAACTAACATTTCTGTATTCCTTCCACCGTCATAAACTGTATGCAGTCACTTAGTCTTCCTGAGTCTGAACTCATACCGCAATATGAAATTTACTTCACTCACAACTGGGAAACATGAAAAGATCCTTCACATGCCCATAACTCGGTGCTATACCTCGAATCAAGATGGAATTCAAATACCTAATAGTTATTCTATCTTCTAGCAGACCTTCTTGTCACTTCCAAATCATGTGGATACATCTCGTAGTACCAATATACTCATCACATAGTTATCCAGCCGTCACTTCCACTAATAGGGACAATACCAAACATATATGTTCAAAAATACTTGCTCATACAATCAGCACCTCGGTGCTCAAGCCATAGGCAAAGAACCGGCCTCAAGTCCTCCAGACTGGCCCAACATCAACTCACATAGATCACATCTCGCCCCTCGATCAGGGAATCACAAGCCATCGAGGCACATCAGATATTGAGCGTTCATGCGCGCACACGAACGCGTGGAAGGAATTTCAAGAGGTACATTTCAAGCTGAATCAAGGACGCACGATAAGAATTCAAGAATATGAAGTTTTCCTAAAGGTTCTGCAGCCTCTCGAGGATAAATACAAACGTCTCCGTACCGATCCGCGAGACTCTACTAAACCTGCTCATGACTCGTGAGACCTATGTAACCTAGGCTCTGATACCAACTTGTCACGACCCTAACCCTAAACCCGGTCGTGATGGCGCCTCTCCTAAAGACAAGTCCAGCCAATTTACACAATTCACCCTCTTAAACAGTTAAATAACATAAAGATACTTCAAACATGATACAATAGCAATATTTAGCGGAAATAGAGATAACAAAACGAAAACCCAACCCGACATAGCCCTAATCGGGGTGTCACAAGTCACGAGCATCTATTAGAGTATAAATACAAATATAAGGTCTGAAATATACAAAAACAGGACTGATGAGCAAAAAGGGAGAGAAAACGATGCTGCGAACGCTGGCAGCCACCTTGCTAAACTCTGATAACTCTGCCACCGATTAGCCAAAACCCACTACCGGGTGTATAAATACCTGCATCTGCACACAAGGTGCAGGGAGTAAAGTGAGTACTCCAACTTAGTGAGTAATAAAGGTAAATAACCACTGAGCAGTAAGAAATCACGTAAAGCAACCAACATGTTGTATAGAAGTAGTGTAAAACCCTTTGAGAAAAGCAGTGAAGCTGTGAAATCTTTAGAAACATCTTAGCTCAGCTTAAAACCTCTTTTGAAAATGACTTTTTCAACAGTTACGCAAATGAATGCAAAACAGTTAGTGCCTATAAGCATAGAACATCCGCCCCTCGGGCACAAATACCACAATATAACAGGTAAAATGACAAGTACATGTGAAAGATGAACACATAAAGGTTTGCCCCTCGGGCAATCTCTCAGAACAGTACCATCCCCTCGGGCTCACTCTCAGAACAGTATCAGCCCCTCGGGCTCACTCTCAGAATAATATTAGCCCCTCGGGCTCACTCTAAAAATAATATCAGCCCCTCGGGCTCACTCTCAGATCACAATGGGTACCCACACTCACTGTGGGTGTGCAGACTCCGGTGGGGCCCCTTACGGCCCAAACGCTATATCAAGCCACCTCGTGGCATCATCTCTCGGCACTCGGCCTCACATCACTCGGCACTCGGCCTTACATCACTCAAGCCACCTCATGACATATAATAGTATCTCAGGCACTTGGCCTCATATCACTCAGCATATCCTCACATATGGCCTTCGGCCTCACTCAGTCCGAAAATCATCACAAACCCCTCGGGCATTAGTAAAACAGTAGTTTTCAGCCCAAAACATTATTTAGAAATATCATTTAAGTTTCAAATATGAGTAATAGTGGCTGAGTTTGTAAAACAGTAAATATCAACAGGACTGAGTTCAAATAATAAGTCAAAATAGTGAGGAAATAGTGATAAAAATCTCCGGAGGGTTCAAATAGTTGGCACGAAGCCCAAATATGGCAATCTGCCCAAATCATGATGCTAACAAACAGGTTTCAGTCAAATACACAGTAAAATCATCAATCGGGACGGACCAAGTCATAATCTCCAATAATAAACAACCCCACGCTCATTATCAGCGCGTGTCTCACCTCAATATAGCACTACGATATGCAATCCAGGGTTTCAAACTCTCAGAGTATCATTTACAATCATTACTCACCTCGAAAATCCCTAGCTCGCGATGCCTTTGCCCCTCAAATCAGCCTCCACGCGCGTCGAATCTATCCAAAATCAGAACAAATACGTCACAATATGCTCAGGGAACAAGGCCCAAGCAAAAACAATCAACAAAGGGCGCGATTCCCGAAATTACCAAAACCCGAGCCCCGGGACCACATCTCAGAATTTGACAAAATTCCCAAAACTAGAATCCTTATGCTCTCACGAGTCTAACCATACAAAAATTATCCAATTCCGATACCATTTGGTCCTTCAAATTATCATTTTACATCTTTGAAAGATTTCACAATTTTCTTCCCAAATTCCATCCCAAATCACGATTAAATGATGAATTCAATGATAGATTCATGTACTCTATCCAAATCTGAGTTAGAATCACTTACCCCGATGAATTTCTTGAAAAACCTTCGAAAAATTGCCAACACCCGAGCTCTCTAGCTCAATATGTCAAATAAAATCTAAAACCTTGTATTTATAGAGTACCCCACAGATTTCCACCTCCGCGGGCCGCACAAAATCGACCGCGGTCCGCACAAAAACGACCGCGGCCGTGCAGCTTTCCTATGCAGTGATAGGCTTTAGTATTTTGGCCATAACTTTTGCTACATATGTCCAAATTGCAATATCTTTACCTTTCTGGTAACTAGACACGAATGGCTATAATTTTCATGTATGAATCATCTCAAAATTCCTTATAGATCAAAAGATATGAACTTTCGTAGTAGGACCAGTGAAAAGTTCTTCACCGCGGCCGCACACCATTTTGTGCGGTCCGCACAACACCTACCACAGCTGCACTTCTTTTTGTGCAGACCGTGCGGGTGAGTTCCGAGGCCTGCAACCCTTCTGGACCTGCTACAGCTATGATTTTCGGCCTAAAACATCCCGGAACCTACTCGGAACTCTCAGAACTTGAAACCAATTGTACCAACACCTCCCATGACATCGTTCAAACTTGTTCAAAACTTCGGAACGCTCACAACAACATCAAATTACCAATTTAACATAGGATTCAAGCCTACAAACTCCAAGAACTCTTACATTGTGCTTTCTATCAAAAAGTCTATCAAATATCGTTCGAATGACCTAAAAGTTTGCACACACATCCTAAATGATACAACAAAACTACTGCAACTCTAGGAATTCCATTCTTCTCTCTGAAAGTTCAAGCGAGTTCTTGGAGTGCTTTTGTAAGAAGCCCCCTCATGTTGGCGTGCTATAAAATGGAATTCGAGTGATAGGCCAGCACTCCACGATTCCGAATACACCTATAAGCTCGCCTCAATCTTAGATTTTTCCTTTATATGCTTTAGTAGATAGAAAGACTCTTTGATGGGCTACTCCCCAAGTAGAACAACCTCACTGTCTCCCGAAGCAGCCTAGTCACACAATGCTACTTTCAAAACTGCGGATTCTGTAATAAGACCCTATTCATGGGCATTCTCCGACTTAGAATCGAATTCATACCCGGCAATCTGCGATCTACCCAACACCTTAGTTTATGTTGAATAGGCGTACCCTACTTCCAGCGACTCGCATCGCTCTTCAAGCTCCGCCCCCTTACTCCACCTCAACATCTATTTACTTGGTGGCACTTGAATTGGAAGTTGGTAACTAAGTGAGAAAATGGCTGACAAGAAGCGGGGCATGGAACGGAGTTTAATTCATCGCGATAGGAGTTCACCAAGTCGACGGAGAAGTTTGGAATTTTGGTGGAGCTGCAGATTTGCTGCTTCTGTTGTTTCCGCACCTGCGGATTGGGGACCGCAGGTGTGATGCCGCAGATGCGATGAAAAGGACCGCAGAAGCGAAAAAGGGCCTAGAAAGGCTGGGGCCGCAGAAGTGGCTGAGGAGCCGCATCTGTGATAGCACAGGTGCAGGAAAAAGGATCGCAAAAGCGAAAAATGGTCGTTTAAGTGATGACCGCAGAAGTGGTCCGTTGACCGCAAAAGCGGTACCGCAGAAGCGGGTAATTGGCCGCAGATGCGAAATCCGTGGGCCAGAAAGTATAAATTGTTTCCTTCGCGATTTTTGAGCTATTCCATTATTTCTAAGTCGGCTTGAGAGCTTTTTGGACAATTTTGAAGAAGGATTTCAAGGGAACTTCATTGAGGTAAGGATTTTGGACCTAAAACTCGTTTCAATGGTATTATTTCACAGATTAGACTTGTAATTAATGGAATTTAAGGATCAAAAGTTTGGGGAAACTAGGGCTTGGTATTGGAAACCTAGACTTGAGGATTTGAGGGATCATTTGTGGTTGGATTTTTGTACTTTTGATATGTATGAACTCGTGGGGAGATGAAGAATCTATTGATGTAAATTTTATCGAATTTCGAGACGTGGGCTCGGGGGTCGGGTTTTAGTAATTTCGGGATTTATGTTATAAATTGATTATTTTTGCTTGGGCTTCGTTCCCTTAGCATATTTTGACGGCGTGATTCTGATTTTGGATAGATTCGACGCGAGTGGAGGCCTATTCGAGGGGCAAAAGCGTCGCAGGCTAGAGTTTGGACCGGATTGAGGTGAGTAATGATTGTAAATGATGCCTGAGGGTATGAAACCCCGGATTGCACATCGTTGTGCTATATTGAGGTGACGCACACGCTAGATGACGAGCGTGGGGTCGTGCACTATTGGGGATTGTGACTTAGTCCATCCCGAATGACTGTTTTACCGCGTATTTGACTGAAAACCATTTGCTATCATCATGTTTTGGGCTGAATGCTATATTTGGGCTTCGTGTTAACTATTTGAACCCTTAGGGGATTTTTATTGATATTTCCTCACTGTTTTGACTTTATACTTGAACTCAGTCATGCTATATTCTACTGTTTTTCATGACTCAGCCATTTTTACTCTGCTCTAACATTTAAATGATATTTTGGGCTGAGCACTATATTTTACTGTTGCCCGAGTGACTGTGAGATTCTGACTGAGTAAGGCCGAGGGCCTATGTTGTGAGGAAACACTGATTATGATTATGAGGCCGATGGCCTGAGATTTGTACGCCACGAGATGACTTGTTGATATGAGGCCGAGAGCCTAGTGATGATGCCACGAGATGGCTTGATATTGCGCTTGGGCCGTAAGGGGGCCCTCCATGAGTCTGCACACCTCCAGTGAGTGCGGGTACCCATTGTGATGTGAGTTATATCTCGAGGGGCTAGTATTGTTCTGATATATTGTCCGAGGGGCGGATTTGTTGATATTGAGCCCGAGGGGCGAACCTTTAAGTGTTTATATTTCTTATTTGCTTTTCATTTACCTGCTTAATTGTTGAAAAGGCTTTCATGAAGTTTAAGTTGAACTAAAATGACTTTTATTTATCCTTACTAATTTACTATTTTTACTGGCTTTTACTGCTTCATTATAGCCTGTAATGTGCCTTACGTGTTTTCATATCTCTCAATCATTTATTTATGATTATTACTCACTGAGTTGGAGTATTCACTTTACTCCCTGCACCCCGTGTGCAGATTCAGGCGTTGTTGCTCCTACTAGCGCGAGTTGAGAGCTCCCGACAGACTTCGGAGTCCTCGAGGTAGTTGCTTGGCGTTCACAGTCCCGTGTTCCCCCCCCCCCCATCTCATTTCTATCTCTTTATCAATTATTCTGTAATAGTTTAGTAGGTATTCCAGACTTGTAGCGTATTGATAGATGCTCATGACTAGTGACACCCCGGTATCGGGCTATGTTGGGTTGTATTCCGCAAATTGTTTGTATTGTCACTGCTTACTTTTGGATTTATATCATGTTTAAGACGAAACGCTTATTATTTAATTGCTTAAAACGGAATTGGAAATGTGTCGGCTCGCCTTGTCTTCACAAGAGGCGCCACCACGACCAGGTCCGGATTTATGATAGTGACATTAATTATTTAATTAACTGCTTTTAGTGTTTATGAAATTTATTTAAATAAGTCGAGATGTTGCGCACTTATCGTTTTAGCACACATTGTGAATCACACCACGTGAAACGAACTCGTGATTCGTAACATGTTTATTTTAATTATTATTTAACGTTTTGGTCGAATCGCGTGAAACTCACACTCGAATTGGGAATTATATCATGACTATGCCACGAAAATCGTACCCATAGTCACGATAATTTTATTTATCGTGCCTAAAGTAGACTACAATGTTCAGAATTATCTTCCTAAGCTGCTTTGAGATTTGTGGTAAGGTCATGATCTATGGAAAGTTCTTTGTAAGATCAGTTATTGGATTTATTGGCAGATTCAGTCACTTAATTAAATAAGAGAAAATCAGACGAATTAATTTATAAGAAGTGGGTTAACTGCGATTATGTTAAGAGACTAAGTCAGTTCATGAAAAAAAAATGAGCCAACCACGTTTGCTATTAAAAAAATAAAGACGACTGTGTTCCAAAAATTCCAATAACGCTTTGGCTATGTTGGGTGGGTATAAGCGGACATGGGCCAAGTATGGGATAAAAATACTACAAGGATAAATGATATTCAAATAGGCTTTCGCGCGAAAGCCTAGTTGTGTGAGACTGTCATATTAGGGGTGGGCATATATCGGGTAAAACCGATAACCCGAACCGTTAATTCTTTATTGGGTTATCGGTATTGGGTTATTGGGTTAACGGTTCGGTAACGGGTTAATTTTTTTTTATTGGGTTATCGGTTCGGGCTCGGTTTGCATTTTTGTTATTGGGTAAAAACCGATAACCCAATAAGAATGATGTAATTTACTAATTTACCCTTAAGTATATACTAGGGTTATTTATTTTCCTAATTCCCTCTTCACTCTTCAGTCTTCAGTCGTTTGTCTCTCAGTTCTCATTCTTGTTTCCGTCGCAGCCCCCAAGAGTCAAGACGCAAGACTCACCACCAGTTCTCCGCCAGACATCAGTAGATACTGCACAGAAGTGGGAGCGTGCTTTTGTTAAGAAACAATAAAAGTTGGCAGTTTACACGTTCTGGCAGTTTGATTTCTTTGTTTTATATATTGCAATTTTTTTTAGTTGTTTTATATTATAGGGTAAACCGATAACCGAACCGATAACGATATATAATCGATTAACCGATAACCGATAACCAATATCTTATCGGTTTGGTTATCGGGTTATGATATTTGTAAACCGATAACCGATAGGCAAAACCGATAATGCAAAACCGAACCGAACCGACCGATGCCCACCCCTATGTCATATTGCTCACTAATTCCTTTTAAAGTCTGGGCCTGAACAAATGGGCCTCAATCATGGCCATGATTTTTCAATATCCCATTATCAATTTCGTCAAAAAAAATCATAAGAGCAAGAAATTACATAAATTCCTACTTAACTTCAATTGAACTTAGTTAAACATGAACATCACATTATCACTTATCAAACAAAAATAAAGAATCGCAGATTCCATTAAGCTATACATTATAAATCCTAATCTGCTTGGTTCATTAGAGGTCATTTACTCATTCCATCTTTGACGGAAAAGTTGTGCAAAAAGTATCATCATTTCTTCAAACTTCTAACTCTCAAAAGTTATTACTCAAGTAATCCACCTAAAACTCTTTTAAGCAGATTCCAAAAGGACGAAGTGGTTTCCAGATCAAAATCCTCGTGTTTTTAGCTTAACCTTCAAATTAAAGAAATCTTTATTAGGCGACCTCAAGTCCATTTCTTCATAAATAGTCTAAAACCTTACAATCTCCAATAGGAAAGCAATAAAATGAACACACTGGTTTTCTAATGGCTAACATACATTAGATCAAATATATGTCGACTTAGCCATAGCTAACAAGTAAATTTCCATTTCTGACTTAAACACAAAGAAATCACCACGGGCAAGCTAAATTTGGATCATTTTCATCTAAAATAAATTGCACAAAAGGAAATAGTGAATCATGGATATTCATGGGGATTATGAAGGATCGGTAGGATCTCAAGCCTTAAAGCATTACAAACCAATTAATAGGGAAATTCATAAACCACAACTCAACTTCACTACCAGCAATCATATCATCATGAAAACTTCATTCATTTCTAAGCCCATAAGGAGTAGGCAAAATGTTTGGAAAAGATGAATACAGAGAAAGGATTAGAGCCCAATAGAGCTGAAAACTCCAGAGAGAAAAATCAGCTTCAAAGCAAGCAACAAGCACAACCAAACATGCCAGAAAAAGAACAGCTTCAAATATATGCCCTGAAATTCTAACAAGGACTCGAAAAGCTGAAACCTCATCTTTTTTGAAGTTTTCTTGAGAATGTTTCTTCGGATTCTTAGCTTTTGTAATTGTTCTGTGTGTAAAGATGCATAGATCAAACAATGCTTAATATGGAGGTGTATGTGAGCTTCTATGCATAAAAATCAGAGGCTGTGAAAAGAATCTGTTAGCGCCCCCCCCATATAGTTTAGGAAAATGGCATCTTTGCAACTGAATTGGACAACTATCATTTTTAGATATTTTTTCTTATTTACAGCATCTTTTCTTAACCAATTTGGACAACTGTCAATCATAGATTCTTTTCCTATTTTTCTCAACCCCTTAACTTCTGAAATTAACCCCTTTTGACGTCTGATTTACTGCATTTTAACCCCTTCCAAACTCTTCTAAAACTTTTTATCAACTAAAAGAAAGATTCCATAAGTTTCTATCTCATTTACCCCACTCAAGTTGTAATTAATACCAACTAGTGTCTTTACCTCAACCTACTGTCCTCTTTTATCCCATAGAATCAATATTACTAAATAATAATTAATTAATCTAAATTAATATTAAGCTATCAAGTACAAATTAATAACAATCAGCAAACTAGTTGACCTATCAATTAACCACATGCGTAATTAAAACCATAACCTAATTAACCGATTAAACTTTAAGTAGAACTAAATCAAATAAATATTCAGAAAGCTAAAACATTTTCAATTATTAACCTAAGCATGCTGTCAAACTAATAATTAACACACTAAGACATAGAATTAACAACTCTAAGGAATGAAGAAAAGAAGTAGAGGATTACCATGTGAAACACTATGGACCGAAAAGAAAAGAATTTCGGACGATGGCCGGCATCGCCACACAAGCACTGGCTTATGCTTGAGAGTGTAACTAATGTTGTATGCGACGATATTAGCCATAATCCGGTCAACATCAAAGGACTCCCAATAGTTCTGGCCGGTCAATAGTGAATTGACCGGCAACCGACGACCTTGAAACGAGACAAAACCAATGGCAACTTATAGCACTCAATGAGAGAAGTCTATTGGTGTTGGTTTTAAGCCCAAACAAAACGGGATTTGAGAAAAAATCGAAAAGGGGTGGATTTATGTTTTAGGATTTCCTAGATTTAAAAATTAAGAGATTCTGGAGGTTTTCGAAAGAAATAACGGAGGGATATGGGATGAGAAGGAGGTGGGGATTGTGGGGTAAAGATTTTTGGGAGATTGGGGTTGTTTGAAGCGGCACCGCCAACAAAGGGTCTTGGGGCGGCTAGGGTTTGGGAGGGGATTTGGGAGAGATGAGGGAGATGAGAGTGAAGTATTTGTTAAGGGTTTGGGGGGGGGGGGGTATTGGACAGTTATAAGGGAAAAGGATAATTAGTTCGCAACCACTACATCTAAGGTAATCAATGGTAGGGATCAACCCGGATTAAAATGGGGTCGTTTTCTTTTAAAGTGGGGGCTGGATTGGGTCAAACTTTGGGATGGGCTTGGGGGATTTAAGGCAACTGGGCCATTTAATGTTGGCCCAGTCCATTTTTGAAACTCAAAATGGCCCCTTTTCCTTTCTTTCTTTCAATTCAAAATTAACCCACTATTAAGATACCCAATAAACCTTTGCATAATTAAACCATTAGAACCAAACTATCTAAAAATTAACTAATAATCGCAGTAATTGAATAATTAACTAATATGTAAATAAAAAATTAGTAATGTAATTTTGTTGTAATTTTCATGTATTAATTCTAACGATTAATGACTGATTAATTCCTAAAATGCAATTAAATCTAAAATATCATGAATGAAGATTTAATTTTTTTAAAGGTATTTTCTATGATTTTAAGATATTAAATATGCAACTAAATGCAAATAAACAATTAACAAGAAACCCCTAGAAATTCTATAAAAATTAAAAACAATTAGAAAAAAATTTATTTTTTTGTGAATTTGTAGGAGTATTTTTCGTAGAGCAAAAATTACGTGCTCACGGCTGCCCCTCTTTGCTCGACAACATGAAATTTTTTTGGGTAAAGATAAAATGAGCAATTATGAGCAATTTTTGCCCGTTAGACACTCCATTTGAAAGCATTTTGAAAAAGTTTGACCGAATCTTACTTCGGAGGTTCCCTACATATCCTTGGCTATAAAGAAATCAGGTCAGTGTAGTTCTGGGAGTTTGGTAGCTGGGACTACCAAAAAACTGTGATTTCATTGTTGTTGTTGTTGTTACTGCTTGCTGAACTCCTTATTGCACCAAAATCAAAATGAAAAAGAAACTAAACAAGCCTATCAGCCAAGAGTTACAAGATTTCTATTTATGAGTCTTCTGAAACTTGATCTTGAGTCTTTACTGATTTTTTATACAAACTCTGATTTGGAACTTGAGAAAAAGAGACTAAGTCTAGGAAATTCAGGCCAATAAGGAATTGGGGTGAATTCAAGAGATTGATAGCCCCAATTAAAGGGTTAAACCTAGAGATAGTAATACCCCACTTGAGCCAATTTTGTTTGCATTATTTGAACACCCAATTGAGCTTGAGAAAGTCAATTAGGGCAAAGTCACTCAAACTACCGAAAGGTATAGAGTGAGTAGTTATGTGCAATGGCTATATCATGATTCCAATTCTAATAATTTTGCCCTAAGTTTTAGATCCCGTTGGATACTCACCTAGGTATAAGTCACTTCCCTAGTGCATTTTTACCAATTAAGAAAACCTTACAAAAATATCATACTTAGTTTAATTTCCTGCATCATTAGTATAAAAGTATAATAGTGAACAAACAAAGAATGATTGGAAGTGCAATTAAGGACATTGCACATTGCTAGATTAGATAGGAACCCAATTCCAAACCTATCTTAACTCTCTATGGATTCGATCCCGACCTTTCGGGTAAAAGCTGCATCGACCGCTCTTGCCACTCTATAGTGGTGTAGGCTTGGAACCGATCATCCACCACATATGGAGTCTTAGTGTCACGACCCCAACCCCGGTCGTGATGGCGCCCAACACACTGCTAGGCAAGCCTGACCAACTAACAACCTCAATCCGTTTTCTTATAAAAAAAATCATTATCAGCTAACACAGTTAAATTGATAAATTACCCTAATAAGAGTTTAAGACAACGAGTTAAATATGCGGAAATTCAAATGATAATACTACTACATAGCCCATACAGATATGGTGTCACAAGTCTCGAGCCTCTAGTACAAGTTTAACATCCTAATACATAATCAGTCTAGGAAATGCAGATAAAACGAAAGGATAGAAGGGAGAGATCCGGGCTGCGGACGCCGTACAACTACCTCGATGCTCCCGGATATGAACTAATCGACTGAAACTCCTCACTCAGCCTCTGGAACACCTGAATCTGCACGCAAGGTGTAGGGAGTAATGTGAGTACTCCGACCCAGTGAGTAATAAGCATAAATAATGACTCAGAATAAAAAATCACGGAAAACACAGAGTAATCTATAATGCGGCAGTTTTAAACAAGTAATATGAGAGCAATAAACCAATGGAACGAAATATGGTAATGCTACAACAAATAAGCAGTTAAGTGACAGACATATAAAGAAAATCAACACATAGAACGATACCCTATAGTACCCGCTGTGGCGTTGTCACGACCCAAACTGAAGGGCCATGACTAGCACCCGACCACACTTGCCGAGCACCAACGTACATTTCATCTAACCTTCATTATTATATTTTAAGGCTAAAGAGATCAATATAAATGGTAGACCTAGATCATGGACAACCAGCAATAAAATATGACGGCATGAACATACATAGCAGGGGATGACCAGACAATCAAGAAACTACATATAAGGTATGAGCTACCACGCTACTATGAAAGACTATACAACAAAAACTAGCCGACAAGGCATACCAAACTATACATGAGCCGACACCTGTCTATGAGCCTCTAAAAGAACATAAGTGTTGCAACATAGCCGGAACAGGGCCCCGACATACCCATAATGTCTATAACAAAAATTGCATACCAAGACCAAGGCAAGTCCGGAGAAGGGATCTCGCCAATCACCGCTGAACTGGACAGTCTACTGTGGTGGGGGAGCTGCACCTGTCTGTCTATCAGGACCTGCAGCACGACATGCAGCGTCCACAAATAAAAGGACGTCAGTACGAATAAAGTACTGAGTATGTAAGGCAAGGAACCATAAATACGATCAGTAATGTAAGCAAGGATAAAGAATATACCACCTGTAACATCTTAGTACCTCTGAGGGCTACTTACATGAAATGCATGATACATATGTATAAATACATAAACCTTTAAAGCATTCGCCTCTGTGGGCATCATCATCATCATATCGTACCCGGCCATAATAGGCTCGGTAGAATCGTACCCGGCCACGTGGAGCTCGGTAAAACCCAACTGATCAGTGGTTGCACAATAGGTGCCGTACCCGGCCAACTATAGCGTGGCTCGGTAGAGTAAAATAGATACATATATATAATGCATGCTCGACTCATGGAATCACATTCTAAACCTTTCGGAGTGACGTAAGGTCGGTATCCTCTATACACGTTATTAGGACTAACTCTTCACTATGAACCTTATAAGATTTAGGAAGTACGAACAACATTGATAACATAAGAATAAGAGAAGTAACATTAACATTAATCGTTCCATAAGAGGGAAAACAATGTAAGTACTGCTAGCTTCTAAGAGTAGAGTATCTTGGAAGCTCGTTCATTACATTATGTACAATCGGAGTCGTGCAAAAGAAGGAAAGGGATAGCCTCACATACCTTGTATATACTTCCCCAATCTCAAGCTATGCAATTGTCAAAACTCCTTAGTCTACAATAAGAGAAACGATACTATCGTTATCATTTAAGCGTCATAACTATTATGTATCGACCACAACCTATTTTACGATGAAACGGACAGCACCTCCCCTATATATATGACCTCACACCATTCAAAATAGTCACCAAACAGCCCAAACAACATCAATAATAAACATATTGAGCCTCCCAATATAGTCCACACACAGCCTAATCACTCCATACATACGACGACCACCATAGTCGTGTCAAACAATCTGGAAATGTTACGAATAACTATCAGCCCATAACCCTACATATATATGGTGTTTCCCCACACCCTTCCTCCTCCAAAACTCCACAAGATAGTAGTAAAATACGCAGCCCAACAACAACGCAAAACAGTCCACAAAACAATAACATTACTACCAAACCTTTCGATATATATCTCACAAGTTCTAGCTTCAATGGCTTAGCCGCAACTTGGATAATCTTAAATACATATAGAGTAAGAGGTTCCTTACCTTTATACAGAAAGAACAACTCCAATTTGACCTTAAATTTCCATGAAATATCCCTCCAATGCTGCCACACAACAAAAAAAACGAAACTAGCGATCAATTAGTGTTTTTCGGCACTAGAATTACTTTAGAAGGCTTGAAATCACCTAGGATTGATATTAAGAACATGAGGGAGTATTTAAAGAACATAAACCCTTTAAAACAACCTCCCACACGGGCTGGAACGACACAAAAATGAGCAACAACAAGAAGAACAAGAGACTTACTAGCGCCACGGAATTCCCGACACTTGATTTGTGTTGTTTGCCCTTTTTTTGGGTCTTGAATCTTGAGAGAACCTTGAGAGGATGTTCCTAGGGTTCTAAGGTCTGAAAATAGTGAAAATAAATGACTTAAAACGGGTTGTAGTCATCCTATATAGGTCCAAATATCTTAAACCGACTTAGTGGGCCCCATAGAGAGGTGCTTGGCGCAGTCTCGCGAAAACGCGAATATCTCTCTACTCCGAGATCGTATCGATGAACGGTTTAATGCGTTGGAAACTAGACTCATAGATCTTTAATTTGGTGGGCATATCACCCCGTAATTCCTTGTAAATATTGAGAAAAGATTAGAAACATTTGACCTAATGTTTAAGTAAAATTATGAACCTAAGTTGCGACAACTTTTGTCGACTTTTGTTTCATAACTCGTTTGACTTAAAGACTTATGATACGGATATTATATGATTAAAATACCTTAATAAATGACCTCTTGAGTGTATTAAGCACCGCTAGATTACCTGAAAATACGAGTTACAACATCCTTGATTCGTTTAACTTCTAATACTGGTTAATCACCCTTATACACTCTTGTATCACTTAAGACCAATAGGATTGACTTCTTATCATCTCAAAGATAATTCCTTCTTGGATTTATGTTAACTAATATATGGCATGAACTAACACATGTGGATATGGGTTGTAACACCCTCCCCCCTTAGGAACATTCGTCCTCGAATGTAAGGGTTTATGGGGAGTTTAAATCATCGTGGATTCCAATGGAAATTTCCGATCAATTTTCCCCTATAAAATGGTCACTAGCAAAACTTGCAAGTAATTAAGCCCAACATATGGTTTCACAAGTCTACACAAAGCATTATGCGTATTTACATTATCTACATATCATCATTTTGTATTAAGGAGGAGTATTCTCAAATTATTGCTTACCTCATAGAGCCGTTTCTTCTTCCAATGTATCCTGTCTTCCACCAGCATCCTTGTTATCTTCATTCTGGAATAAGTAAGGGTATTTTGACTTCATCTCCTTTTCTGCTTCCCATGTCATTTCTTCCATATTTTTGTTCCTCCACAATACTTTGACGGAAGCTACATCTTTTGTTCTCAGCTTGCGGACTTGCCGATCTAATATCGCCACTGGCACTTCTTCATATGATAGGTCCTCTGTAACTTGTACATCTTTGATAGGGACGACTCGAGAAGGGTCTCCAATACATTTTCTCAACATAGATACATGGAATACCGGGTGGACAAATTCCAATTCGGATGGCAATTCTAACTCATAAGCAACCTGTCCAATCCGTCGAAGAATTTTATACGGCCCGATATACCTTGGACTCAGCTTACCTTTCTTCCCAAAACGCATAATACCCTTCATTGGTGAGATCCTCAGGAAAACCCAATCACCAACCTCAAACTCTAGATCACGACGTCGGACATCAGAATAAGATTTTTGCCTGCTTTGTGCCGTCCTCAATCGCTCCTGTATCACTTTCACCTTCTCAATAGCTTGGTGAATCAAATCTGGCCCATATAATTCTGTTTCACCGACTTCGAACCATCCAACTGGTGATCTACATCTCCTCCCGTATAGTGCCTCGTATGGGGCCATTTTAATACTGGAATGGTAGCTATTGTTATAGGCGAATTCTATGAGTGGAAGATGATCATCCCAATTCCCCTTAAAATCTAGAACACATGCTCGTAGCATATCTTCCAGTGTCTGAATGGTACGTTCAGCCTGTCCGTCAGTCTGCGGATGAAATGCAGTGCTGAGATTTACTTGTGTGCCTAAACCCTTCTGGAAAGACCTCCAAAAGTTAGCCGTAAATTGAGCTCCTCGGTCTGATATAATAGATATGGGCACACCATGAAGCCTAACAATCTCCTTGATATACAACTTTGCATAATCTTCAGCCGCGTAAGTTGTCTTCACTGGCAGAAAATGGGCACATTTTGTAAGTCGATCAATTATCACCCAGATGGAGTCAAACTTATGATAAGAGCGAGGTAATCCAATAATGAAGTCCATATTAATCACCTCCCACTTCCAGGTCGGAATCTCTATATTTTGAAGCAATCCACCGGGTTTCTGATGTTCTATCTTTACTTGTTGACAATTGGGACACTGGGCTACAAATTCAGCAATAGACTTCTTCATATTATCCCACCAATACTGCTCCTTGACATCATGATACATCTTTGTCGAGCCGGGATGGATGGAATATCGGGATTGATGAATCTCATTCATAATCTTCTCTCGCAACCCTGCCACATTAGGCACACACAATCGGCTCTGGTATCTCAGTGCCCCATCTTTTCCGATCCTAAAAGCCATACTTTTACACTGTTGAATGCTTTCTCTTAATCGTACTAAGATAGGATCTTCATATTGTCGTGCTTTTACCTCGGCTACCAAAGATGATTCTGATGTATTCTGTACAGTAACACCTCCGTCATCAGAGTCTAACAATCTGATTCTCATATTGGCTAGCTGATGAAGCTCTTTAATCAACCCCCATCTACCTGCCTCAATATGTACTAAGCTTCCCATTGATTTACGGCTGAGAGCGTCTGCCACAACATTGGCTTTACCGGGATGATACAATATCTCGACGTCGTAGTCTTTCAATAATTCAAGCCACCTACGCTGCCTCAAATTCAACTCTTTCTGCTTGAAGATGTATTGTAAACTCTTGTGATCTGTGTAGATGTCAACATGGACGCCGTATAAGTAGTGCCGCCATATCTTCAAAGCATATATTACTGCAGCCAATTCCAAATCATGGGTTGGATAATTCTTTTCATGCTTCTTCAATTGTCTTGATGCATAAGCAATCACATTCCCATGCTGCATCAATACGCACCCCAAACCTATACCTGAGGCATCACAATATACCACATAACCTTCTGTTCCTTCAGGAAGAGTGAGCACTGGTGCAGATGTCAATCGATTCTTCAACTCCTGAAAACTACGTTCACAAGTGTCAGACCACTGGAATTTGGTAGCTTTTTGTGTTAACTTAGTCAATGGTGATGATATAGAGGAAAATCCTTCTACAAACCGCCTATAATATCCTGCTAGCCCTAGGAAGCTGCGGACTTCTGATGGTGTTGTAGGTCTCGGCCAATTCTTTACTGCATCGATCTTCTGAGTGTCGACACTAATACCCTCATCAGATATCACATGGCCAAGGAATGCTACTGAGTTCAGCCAGAATTCACATTTGGAGAGCTTAGCATATAACTTACGATCCTGAAGCGTCTGTAATACTATCCGCAAGTGGCCCGCATGTTCCACCTCCGAACGAGAATACACTAGAATGTCATCAATGAATACAATCACGAACACATCAAGATAGGGCCTGAATATAGTATTCATGAGATCCATAAAAGCTGCTGGGGCATTTGTTAGCCCGAACGACATCACCAAGAACTCAAAGTGCCCATATCTTGTCCGGAAGGCCGTCTTTGGAATATCCTTCTCCCTAACCCTCACCTGATGATACCCTGAACGTAAATCAATCTTAGAGAAATACTTGGCACCCTGGAGTTGGTCAAACAGGTCATCAATTCTTGGAAGTGGATACTTGTTCTTTATAGTAGACTTATTCAACTGTCGATAGTCGATACACATCCGTAACGACCCGTCTTTCTTCCGCACGAATAGGACTGGTGCACCCCAAGGTGAAGTGCTAGGCCTAATAAAGCCCTTATCCAGCAAGTCCTTCAACTGCACCTTCAACTCTCGCAACTCTGCCGGGGCCATTCTGTATGGAGGAATAGAGATCGGTTGAGTGTCAGGCAACACATCAATGCTAAACTCAATCTCCCTTTCAGGAGGAAGGCCCGGGAGTTCATCTGGGAAAACATCTGGGAATTCGTTAACCACAGGGATTGATTGTAAAGTAGGCGGTTTCGCCTCCGCATCCCTAACACGAACGAGATGATAAATGTAACCTTTTGAGATCATTTTCCTTGCCTTAAGATAGGAAATAAACCTACCTTTCGGTGTAGCAATGTTCCCTTTCCATTCAATGACGGGTTCACCCGGAAATTGGAACCTAACCATCTTCGTACGACAGTCAACATTTGCATAGCATGAGGCCAACCAGTCCATTCCCATTATCACATCAAAATCAACCATTTCTAACTCAAATAAATTTGCCGAGGTTTGACGACTACAAATCATCACAGTGCAACCTCTATATACCCTTCTAGCAATCACAGAATCTCCTATCGGAGTAGATACCGCGAGGGGTTTACTTATCAATTCAGGTTCAATGCCAAACTTATTAGCCACAAAGGGTGTAACATATGATAATGTAGATCCCGGATCAATCAGCGCATATACATCATAAGAAAATACAGATATAATACCTGTAACAACATCTGGAGACGACTCGAGATCCTGTCGACCTACTAGAGCATAGGTTCGATTTTGAGCACCACTCGAACTCGGCACTGCACCTCTACCCCTACCACGACCTGTCGACTGCTGAAAACCCCGTGCTGGAGGTCGAACTGATGAGGAAGAACCAGACACAGATCCAGTCGGCTGAGCCATACCATCACCTCCTCTATTAGGACAATCCCGCATCATATGGCCAGGCTGCCCGCACGAATAGCATGCATCAGAACCTCGACGACACAGTCCAAAGTGGGCCTTGCCGCACTGATCACAATGTGGTGTTGGGGGTCTCATCTGACTAGTATCCCTGTGATGTTGCGAGCCAGATGCCCGCGAACTCTGACCTGGACCAGAATAGGATCGATCATATCGAGGCCTCTGAAACTGTGGAGGAGCACTAGCTACAGGTGGCGCCGAACTCCTCGAAAACTGTGGCCTGATGCGGCCTCTGAAGTCATCAGAATACCCTGCAAATCTCGCCCTCTTATGCTGGCCTCTATCCTGCTCCCTAACTGCCCTCTGCTGGCGCTTACGATCCTCTAGGGTCTGGGCATAAGCTTGAATACGGGAAATATCCATGCCCTCCACCAAGGAGGCTGTCGTACACTCATTTATTAGATGTGGTCCCAACCCATTCACGAACATATGCACCCTATCACTCATCTCGGCCACCATATGGGGAGCATACCTTGCCAAAGAATCAAACTGCATACTGTACTCTCGCACACTCATATTACCTTGTCTAAGGTTCAAGAACTTATCAGCTCTAGCTCGTCGTATCTCAACTGGCAAGTAGTGACGAAGAAAGGCCTCAGAAAATTCCTTCCACACAGCTGGAGGAGGGTTCGGACCCCTGGATCTCTCCCAACTATCATACCAGAGAACCGCTAAATCCCGTAGCCGATAAGAAGCCAACTCTACTGCCTCTGTATCACTAACATGCATAACCCGAAGTGTACGATGAACCTGGTCAATAAAAGTCTGTGGGTCCTCCTTGGGGTCTGATCCGGTAAACACTGGAGGGTCTAAATTAATAAAATCACGAAACTCTTGTACTAACTGGTTTCTCAGCAGCACCTGTATTCTGCCTCTGAGCCTGAGCAGCTACCAAGCTAGTCAATAACTGCAAAGCACTCTGCATATCCTGGTCTGGAGTGCCAGACGGAGGAACTGGAGGCGCTGGGTGCCTTCTAATATCCTCTGGAGGAGATGGAGTAGATGAGGTATGAGAGGGCATCTCACTTTGAGCCTCACTTTGTCCTGCTCTGACTTGGGGCACCTGACTGGTACCCTCTCCCGCTGCTGTATCAAGCCGTCTACTAATCGTTTACTTCCTAGTCGAAGGAATCACTGAAAAAAAATAAGGTGAATGTTAGAGACAGACACTTACGACTCAACTCTACGCACGATCTAGATTCAGGAAGAAGGTAACAACCCTAGATGTCATGTAGCCTCCTGATTATAAATGTGGCGCGCTACACATCCATAATCAAGACTCTACTAGACACGGCTCATAGACAACCCCTAGGACAGACTTGCTCTGATACCAAGTTTGTCACGACCCAAACTAAAGGGCCATGACTAGCACCCGACCACACTTGCCGAGCACCAACGTACATTTCATCTAACCTTCATTATTATCTTTTAAGGCTAAAGAGATCAATATAAATGGTAGACCTAGATCATGGACAACCAGCAATAAAATATGACGGCATGAACATACATAGCAGGGGATGACCAGACAATCAAGAAACTACATATAAGGTATGAGCTACCACGCTACTATGAAAGACTATACAACAAAAACTAGCCGACAAGGCATACCAAACTATACATGAGCCGACACCTGTCTATGAGCCTCTAAAAGAACATAAGTGTTGCAACATAGCCGGAACAGGGCCCCGACATACCCATAATGTCTATAACAAAAATTGCATACCAAGACCAAGGCAAGTCCGGAGAAGGGATCTCGCCAATCACCGCTGAACTGGACAGTCTACTGTGGTGGGGGAGCTGCACCTGTCTGTCTATCAGGACCTGCAGCACGACATGCAGCGTCCACAAATAAAAGGACGTCAGTACGAATAAAGTACTGAGTATGTAAGGCAAGGAACCATAAATACGATCAGTAATGTAAGCAAGGATAAAGAATATACCACCTGTAACATCTTAGTACCTCTGAGGGCTACTTACATGAAATGCATGATACATATGTATAAATACATAAACCTTTAAAGCATTCGCCTCTGTGGGCATCATCATCATCATATCGTACCCGGCCATAATAGGCTCGGTAGAATCGTACCCGGCCACGTGGAGCTCGGTAAAACCCAACTGATCAGTGGTTGCACAATAGGTGTCGTACCCGGCCAACTATAGCGTGGCTCGGTAGAGTAAAATAGATACATATATATAATGCATGCTCGACTCATGGAATCACATTCTAAACCTTTCGGAGTGACGTAAGGTCGGTATCCTCTATACACGTTATTAGGACTAACTCTTCACTATGAACCTTATAAGATTTAGGAAGTACGAACAACATTGATAACATAAGAATAAGAGAAGTAACATTAACATTAATCGTTCCATAAGAGGGAAAACAATGTAAGTACTGCTAGCTTCTAAGAGTAGAGTATCTTGGAAGCTCGTTCATTACATTATGTACAATCGGAGTCGTGCAAAAGAAGGAAAGGGATAGCCTCACATACCTTGTATATACTTCCCCAATCTCAAGCTATGCAATTGTCAAAACTCCTTAGTCTACAATAAGAGAAACGATACTATCGTTATCATTTAAGCGTCATAACTATTATGTATCGACCACAACCTATTTTACGATGAAACGGACAGCACCTCCCCTATATATATGACCTCACACCATTCAAAATAGTCACCAAACATCCCAAACAACATCAATAATAAACATATTGAGCCTCCCAATATAGTCCACACACAGCCTAATCACTCCATACATACGACGACCACCATAGTCGTGTCAAACAATCTGGAAATGTTACGAATAACTATCAGCCCATAACCCTACATATATATGGTGTTTCCCCACACCCTTCCTCCTCCAAAACTCCACAAGATAGTAGTAAAATACGCAGCCCAACAACAACGCAAAACAGTCCACAAAACAATAACATTACTACCAAACCTTTCGATATATATCTCACAAGTTCTAGCTTCAATGGCTTAGCCGCAACTTGGATAATCTTAAATACATATAGAGTAAGAGGTTCCTTACCTTTATACAGAAATAACAACTCCAATTTGACCTTAAATTTCCATGAAATATCCCTCCAATGCTGCCACACAACAAAAAAACGAAACTAGCGATCAATTAGTGTTTTTCGGCACTAGAATCACTTTAGAAGGCTTGAAATCACCTAGGATTGATATTAAGAACATGAGGGAGTATTTACAGAACATAAACCCTTTAAAACAACCTCCCACACGGGCTGGAACGACACAAAAATGAGCAACAACAAGAAGAACAAGAGACTTACTAGCGCCACGGAATTCCCGACACTTGATTTGTGTTGTTTGCCCTTTTTTGGGTCTTGAATCTTGAGAGAACCTTGAGAGGATGTTCCTAGGGTTCTAAGGTCTGAAAATAGTGAAAAGAAATGACTTAAAACGGGTTGGAGTCATCCTATATAGGTCCAAATATCTTAAACCGACTTAGTGGGCCCCATAGAGAGGTGCTTGGCGCAGTCTCGCGAAAACGCGAATATCTCTCTACTCCGAGATCGTATCGATGAACGGTTTAATGCGTTGGAAACTAGACTCATAGATCTTTAATTTGGTCGGTATATCACCCCGTAATTCCTTGTAAATTATGAGAAAAGATTAGAAACATTTGACCTAATGTTTAAGTAAAATTATGAACCTAAGTTGCGACAACTTTTGTCGACTTTTGTTTCATAACTCGTTTGACTTCAAGACTTATGATACGGATATTATATGATTAAAATACCTTAATAAATGACCTCTTGAGTGTATTAAGAACCGCTAGATTACCTGAAAATACGAGTTACAACATCCTTGATTCGTTTAACTTCTAATACTGGTTAATCACCCTTATACACTCTTGTATCACTTAAGACCAATAGGATTGACTTCTTATCATCTCAAAGATAATTCCTTCTTGGATTTATGTTAACTAATATATGGCATGAACTAACACATGTGGATATGGGTTGTAACACCCTCCCCCCCTTAGGAACATTCGTCCTCGAATGTAAGGGTTTATGGGGAGTTTAAATCATCGTGGATTCCAATGGAAATTTTCGATCAATTTTCCCCTATAAAATATCAGTATAACACTGTTGCGGCGCGCCGCCCGATCCCATAGTATCCTCACATCTGGCCCTTGGCCGTACTCAGTCCGGAAATAATATAAGCCCCTCGGGCATTAGTAAAACAGTAGTTCTCAGCCCAAAACATCAATTAATATATCATTTTAGTTTCAAAACCGAGTAAAAGTGGCTGAGTTGTAGAACAGTGGAAAACAGTACGACTGAGTTCAAGTAGTACATCAAAATAGTGAGGAAATAGTGATAAAACTCCCCGGAGGGTTCAAATAGTTGGCACGAAGTCCAAATATGGCAATCACTCCAAATAATGATGATAACAAATAAGCTTTAATCAAATACGCGGTAAAAGCATCACTCGGGATGGACCAAGTCACAATCCCCCATAGTAGACGACCCCACGCTCATCATCAAGTGCGTGTCTCACCTTAATATAGCACTACGATGTGCAAATCCGGGGTTTCAAACCCTCAGGATATCATTTACATTCATTACTCACCTCGAACTGACAAAAACTCTAGCTCGCTACGCCTTTGCCCTTTGAATCGGCCTCTACGCGCGTCGAATCTATCTAAAATCAGAACGAATACGTCACAATACGCTAAGAAAACAAAGCCCAAACGAAAACAATCGAAACATATCAAAAATCCCAAAATTAGCAAAACCCGAGCCCCGGGCCTACTTCTCGAAACTCAGAAATTTTCACATTATCGGGTTCCTTATCCTTCCACGAATCCATACATGTCAAGAGTTCTCAAATCCGACCTCAAATGGCCCTTCAAATCCCAATTTAAAAAATCTCAAAATCCCAAGCCCTAGTTCTTCCATTTTTAGCTAAATTTCCATGAATTTCTAGGTTAATTTCACAATAGAATCACGTTTTACGCTCATAAATCTTACCTCCAATCACTTCTCCTCGAATCCCTCTTCAATTTCCCTCAAAGAGCTCTCAAAATACTCAGCTATGGTGGAAAATGGCTCAAAATCGCGGATGAAATGTTTAATAAACTCACTGCCCAGACATAACCGCATCTGCGGTCCAATAGCCGCTTCTGCGGTACCGCTTCTGCGGTCATTTTTCCGCATCTGTGGAATTTCACTTACAGGGCCATCACCGCATCTGCGGTCCTCTCGTCGCTTCTACGGCTCCGCAGGTGCGGTCCCCCTTCCGCATCTACTGTTCCAGGCATTCCCCAGCCTTTCCGCTTCTACGAACCAAATCACGCATCTGCGATACTGCACCTGCGGTCCCCAAACTGCAGGTGCGAAAACACCAGCAGCAACAGAAAATCTGCTATCTCCCAAGTTCCAAAACATCCCGTTAGCCATCCGAAATCACCCCAAGGGCCCCGGGACCTCAACCAAAAGCACCAACACAACCCAATACCTCATTCAAACTTGTTCTAATCATCAAAACACCTCAAACAATGCCACCTTGAATTCAAGCCTAAGTTTTCTAAAAACTTCCAAAATACGTTTTCGATCAAAAACCCAACCAAACCACGTCCGAATGACCTGAAATTTTGCACACACATCCCAAATAACATAAGGAAGCTAAAGCAACTCTCGAAATTCCATTCTGACCCCCAGATCAAAATCTCACCTATCAACCGGAAATCGCCAAAATACTAACTTCGTCAATTCAAGCCTAATTCTACATCGGACCTCCAAAACCACTTCCGATCACACTCTTAAGTCACAAATCACCTCCTAAAGCTAACCGAACCATCGGAACTCACATCCGAGCTCTCTAACTCATAAGTCAACATTTGGTTGACTTTTCTAACTTAAGCCTTCTTAAAAGAGACTAAGTATCTCATTTCTTACCAAAACCACACCAAACGTAAACCAATCAACTAGACCACGTAAAACACGGACAACGAAGCATAAAGAAGCAGAAATGGGTAAAACGGAGCGGTAATTCATGAGATGACTGGACGGGTCGTTATACTTAGTAGAATCTCATCTACGACCCGAAAAAGTAAATTCTCAACGGTGTTCATTTTGCACACAAATTGAGGACAAATGATAAAAAGTGACGCATTTTTCAAAACATAAAATGGATAATTTTGAAAATTCAGTTCATTAAATTTAGTAACAAAATAGGGTTGTTTTTGCAAATATGGCCCTTCAGCACTTGAAGAAAGTTTTTAGGGTTGTTTCTGCCAACGGATATTAATTAACAGGGAAAAGACTGATTTGGGTTGACATTATGGTTATTATTGTGAAAACAGCCTTCTCGCGTCTTAGAAGAACGTCTTAAGGTTATTTTGACAAGGACGACCTAGGGTAATGGCCATGTTTTAAAAGGGTTCTTATTTTGGACAATTTTGCAAAAATAAGGCCGGACCTAATAGGGGTTGCCTGCGTATCTCACATCCGGTTAGAATCAGACCCACGTAGTTTGGTTAGTGTTGACACAATAGAAAAACATAACCTTTTGAAAATATTTGGCTTATTTTGAAATGACTTTTTTCTTTCTCTTTTATTTTCAAATTTTTGGTCGAGTTCGGGATTTTTCAAATACCTGCATTTTTCAGAATCAAGGTAAATTTTCTCTCTTTTACCTCACTCTTGGTTTTTTCTTGATTTTCTTTCCCTACTCTAGAAGCCAGTCAACATGCAAGTCGAGAAAAATAAATGCACAAGTAGCACGTAAAATGAATCAGGATGGTCTTTTAATTTGGGTACACCTGTCACAGAAGGACCCAACCCCTGTGTTGAGTCCCCAAAGTCAAATGCACGTGATGCAAACAAACGTTCTTACTAGGGATCCAACATGAGGCTATGTTATTCTAGGTTTGAATCCTAGGGTGTGATGTTCTAGACTTGGCTTACCCGAGCGGACAACTTGGGGGGGGGGGGCAGCGTACCGGAAATACAGAAGCTTCACCGTCTTTGCAACATGTCTTATCCTCGTTTCTAAAATTAGAGGTACGACTGTAACAGAAAAGAAGCCACGCGAAACACACACTTCCCAGAAGATTTAGAAGACTCAGAGAGAAGAAGGGTGTCGTAGCAATTTAATATATAGTTCACGGCAATATCTAAGAGGTAAAGAGCGATATTTAGCACATTAGGTCCAAACATGTAATATCAGACAATAAAAAAACAAGCCAAGTATAAAAGTCACGTAAGCTCGAATTCTAAATTCTGAACCAGAAGTTCTGGGTTCTTATCCCCAATGGAGTCGTCAGAGCTGTCACACCTCCTTTTTTCGAAGATAAGGGAATTTTTTCCAATTAAAGTGATATTATTCGAAGTGAGATTATTTATTTAATTAGATTCTCCACTTGGGATAGTTATTATAGTGTCCCAAGTTACCGATTTATTTTAAAATCTCAAATAGAGAAAATCGAAGCTATTTTATGGTTCCGCAAATACAGAAGATCGGGTAAGGAATTCTGTTAATCCAAGAGAAGGTGTGAGGCTCTCTCGAGTTTCATGATTTTAGCACGGTCGCTCAACTATTAGTAATTGGCCTAAATATCTAATTTAATACATATTTAAAACTTATTGCGCATTTTTACTTTTTAATCGCTTTTTAATTATTTAATTAACCGCTTTTAGTGTTTATGGAATTTATTTAAATAATTCACGATATCACGCACTTATTGTTTTTGTACACATTGTGAATCACGCCATGTGAAAAAAACCAGTGATTCACAATATGTTTAGTTTAAATATTATTAGAAGTTATGGTCGAGTCGCGTGAAACGCATACTCGAATTGGGGATTATATCATGACTTTGCCACGGGAACCGTACCCATAATCACGATGATTTTATTAATCATGCATAAAGCAAACTACAATATTCAGAATGATCTTCCAAAACTGCTTTGAGATTTGTGGTAAGGTCATGATCTATGGAAAGTTCTTTGTAAGATCAGTTATTGGATTTATTGGAAGATTCACTCACTTGACTAAATGAGGGAAAATCAGACAAATTAATTTATAAGAAGTGGGTTAATTGCAACTATGTTAAGGGACTAAGTCAGTTCATGAAAGGAAAATGAGCCAACCACGTTTGAAAAAAAATAAAGACAATTGTGTTCCAAAAATTCCAATAACGCTTTGGCTATTGGGCGGGTATAAGCGGACATGGACCAAGTATGCGGTAAAATACTACCAGAATAAATGATATCCAAATGGGCTTTCGCATGAAAGCCTAGTTGTGTGAAGTTGTCCTGTTAGTGACTTCCTTTTGAAGTCTGGGCCTGAATGAATGGGCCTAACCTCTATCATGATCATGATTTTTCAATAATCCATTATCAATTTCGCCAACAAAAAAAAATCATAAGAGCAAGAAATCATATAAATTCCTACTTAACTTTAATTGAACATAGTTAAACATGAATATCATATTATTACTTATCAAACATAAATAAAGATTTGCAGATTCCATTAAGTTATACATTATAAATCCTAATCTGCTTGGTTCATTAGAGCTCATTTACTGATTCCAGCATTGACAGTAAAGTTGTGCAAAAAGTATCACCATTTCTTCAAACTTCAAATCTCAAAAGTTATTACTCTTTTGATCCACCCAAAACTCTTTTAAACAGATTCCTGCAAAACAAAGTGGTTTCTAGATCAAATCCCCATGATTTTACCTT
This sequence comes from Nicotiana sylvestris, assembly GCF_000393655.2. NCBI lineage: Eukaryota > Viridiplantae > Streptophyta > Magnoliopsida > Solanales > Solanaceae > Nicotiana > Nicotiana sylvestris. Next base: position 23,239,501 of record NC_091063.1, on the reverse strand, counting down.
AACCTTCAAATTAAAGAAATCTTTACAAGGCAACCACAAGTCTATTTCTTCATATATAGTGTAAAACCTTATTGTCTCCAATAAGAAAGCAATAAAATGAAGAGATTGGTTTTCTAATGGCTAACATACATTAGATGAAATACATGTCGACTTAGCCATAGCTAACAAGTAAATTTCCATTTCTGACTTAAACACAAAGAAATCAAAATCACCACGGGCAAGCTAAATTTGGATCATTTTCATCTAAAATAAATTGCACAAAAGGAAATAGTGAATCATGGATATTCATGGGGATTATGAAGGATCGGTAGGATCTCAAGCCTTAAAGCATTACAAACCAATTAATAGGGAAATTCATAAACCACAACTCAACTTCACTACCAGCAATCATATCATCATGAAAACTTCATTCATTTCTAAGCCCATAAGGAGTAGGCAAAATGTTTGGAAAAGATGAATACAGAGAAAGGATTAGAGCCCAATAGAGCTGAAAACTCCAGAGAGAAAAATCAGCTTCAAAGCAAGCAACAAGCACAACCAAACATGCCAGAAAAAGAACAGCTTCAAATATATGCCCTGAAATTCTAACAAGGACTCGAAAAGCTGAAACCTCATCTTTTTTGAAGTTTTCTTGAGAATCTTTTTCCGAATTCTTAGCTTTTGTAAGTATTGTGTGTGTGTAAAGATGCAGAGATCAAAAAATGCTTAATCTGAAGGTGTATGTGAATTTTTATGCATAAAAATCAGAGGTTGTGGAAAGAATCTGTCACCCCCCCCCCAAATTTAGGAAAATGGCATCTTATGCAACTGAATTGGACAACTGTCCTTTTCAGATATTTTTTCTTATTTTCAGCATCTTTTCTTAACCAATTTGGAAAGCTGTCCATCATCTATTCTTTTTCTATTTTTCTCAGCCCCTTAACTTCTGAAATTAACCCCTTTTGACCTCTAGTTTATCACATTTTAACCCCTTCCAACCTCTTTTAAAACTTTTCATCAACTAAAAGAAACATTACTTAAGTTTCTATCTCATTTACCTCCCTAAAGTTTCAATAATACCAACTAGTGTCTTTACCTCAACCTACTGTCCTCTTTTATCCCACAGAATCAATATTTACTAAATAACATTTAATTAATCTAAATTGATATTAAGCTATCAAGTACAAATTAATCATAATCAGCAAACTAGTTGACCTATCAATTAAGCACATGCGTAATTTGTCACGTCCCAAACTACCCCCTAGACGTGACTGACACCCAACTAACACCACCTGCCAGGTGAACCCCTTTCTCTAGTGCTTAACCATCTACACAAACACTGAGAGAAGAAAATGCAGACCTAATAGTATTATTAATAATTAAAGAGGAAATGATTATCGTCCAATATCTTAGTCAATCGATAGAAAAACCAACAATCACTCAAATATTAAAACTCTATCCCAAATCCCACACTAAGACCATAGAGCATCTAACAGAGTAACATGAGTTTATTGACGGGTATGCAAACCCTAAATAAAAAGAAACTAACTAACACGAGCTAGGTAAGTCTGAAACGAAAGCCTCCACGAACAATGCAGTGGCTCATCTTAGCAATAGGAATCACTCGAGCAAACTCGCCAGCCACTAGCTCTATCTCCCGCAACAGTGTCTGCATAGATATGCAGGTAAGGAGTGAGTTATACGTAAATATAACCCAGTAAGATCCTCGACCCGCCACTTTAAATACCTCTGGAACAAGTATTGGAAAATACAAACACACCACAAAACGAATGATATAATAAATATGATAATTATACAATAACTCAATATATGTGTATCAACAGAGTTATTAAGAATTAACCAACAAGAGTACCCATTAAGGACTTGTCATAATTGCAGTAAAAGAAATTTGCCAACACACTTACGAGTCCACAACGGCACCACAATGCCTCAAATATGTAACAGAGCATACATAATGCTCACTGAAGCATACACAATGCCCAAATATATCATGAAGCATACACAATTCTCGAGTGATGTACAAAGGCATACACAATGCCCAACATCATGGCGCACAACCGTATCAAACTCAACATCATGGCGCACAGCCGTATCAAACTCAACATCATGGTGAACAGCCGTATCAAACTCAACACCATGGTTCACAACCGAATCAAACTATCAAACTCAATATCATGGCGCATAGCCGTATCAAACTCAATACATGGCTCACAGCCGTATCGAACTATCAAACAACTTATAAAATAATATTTTTTTTCATAAAATAATATATTTGCGGCTAATCTAAAACCACCGATTCCGCCAAGCACACGCTTGTCCCAACACATGGACCAGGCAGAAAAAACACACTTTCAAAACGGATTTTAGAAAAGCAAGTATCAAAGCTTAATGTCTCACTTACCTCGCTAATGACATGTTTCCCAACCTTGCAACGTCTAGAACACCAACCAAACAGTCTTCAATAGCCTCACTCTATGCATAATATTGATAGACAATGTTAATTATGCTAGTCGGGGTCAATCTTAATGTCCCTAACTTTCAAGCTTAGAGCTAAGTCTTAGTATTTTACCCTTCAAATACTATATTCTTAAAGGTAATATACATATCCCAATTAGTATCACCACCCATAATTAATTAGTCAATATTATATCTAAATTAGTGGTACTAATATCCCAAAGATAATCAAAATCTGTGTAAGGAAATTAAGGTTGATTAGGGAAATATAGTGTAAGAAAATATAATAGCCAAAACAGTAACTCTAAGAAAACGATGGTTAAAGTCTCCATTCTGTAAAAATCCTTACTCTCACCATTTATATAATTATACATACCTAATCCTTACCAAATCATGACATATATAATTATTACATCTCCACATTAAAAGTTATAGAAATAGGAACTGCATCCATAAAAAAAAAAATCCCATGGCAGTAGCTTGATCAAATAGATTCCCCCACCTTATATTAAATTTCTAAAAAGCTCAATCATTAACTATTCCAAATTTTCTTCATTACTAATTGACCAAAATCAATTAGAAAGATATATGAAAATTTAACAATACCTGAGGCCTTCTTTTCTTGGCTTTGCTAGCTATAGACTGATTACAATAATACATTGCTACAAAATAATTTGATTATCAATGAAAAAAATTCAATAGTTTCTATGTCCTTTGTTGCACGCCGCCATCCTCCCAAAGCCCTCTTCTTCTTCTTCTTATTTTCTTTTGACTCTTTCCAATAAATAAGATCCTAGTACTAAATTCCCAAGTATATGGCACGTGAGGTTCAAAAGGTGGAGCTAGACCCATTAGATTTTTTTTTTTAATTAAACACCCAATCTAGTTAACTAATTTAACATTAATAATATATAATATACAATTTAGTCCATTAGCAAATTTAATTACTAATACATTAATATATTATAGTAAATTCTTTTTCACTAGCTTAATATTTGATCCAATAGCTACAAATTAAATTATTTTCTAATTGCACAATTAATAAATATAAATTAAAAAAATTAGGTTATTACATAATTAAAACCATAACCTAATTAATCGATTAAACTTCAAGTAGAACTAAATTAAATAATTATTCAAAAAGCTAAAACATTTTCAATTATTAACCTAGCATGCTGTCAAACTAATAATTAACAAAATAAGACATAGAATGAGAAACTCTAAGGAATGAAGAAAAGAAGTAGAGGAATACCACGTGAAACAATGTTGATCGGAAAGAAAAGAATTCTGAACGATGGCTGGCATCACCACACAAGCACTGGCTTACGCTTGAGGGTGTAACTGCATGCGACGATGTTAGACATAATTCGGTCAACATCAAAGGACTCTCAATAGTTCTGGCCAGTCAATGGTGAATTGACCGGCAGCCGGCGATCTTAAAACGAGACAAAACCAACGTCAACCTATAACACTAAATTAGAGAAGTCGATTGGTGTTGGTTTTAAGCCCAAACAAACCGGGATTTGAGAAAAAATCGAAAAGGAGTGGATATAGGTTTTAGGATTTCCTAGATTTAAAGATTAAGAGATTCTGGAGGTTTTTGAAAGAAAGAACAGAGGGATATGGGATAAGAAGGAGGTGGGGATTGTGGGGTGAAGATTTTAGGGAGATTGGGGTTGTTTGAAGCAGCACCGCCGGCAAAGGGTCTTGGGGCGGCTAGGGTTTGGGAGGGGATTTGGAGAGATGAGGGAGATGAAAGTGAAGTATTTGCTTAGGGTTTGGGGGGGGGGGGGGGGTTCTCGGACAATTATAAGGGAAAAAGGGAATTAATTCGTAGCCATTAGATCTAAGGTAATCAATGGTGGGGATCAGCCCAGATTAAAATGAGGTCATTTTATTTTAACGTAGGAACTGGACTAGGTCAGACTTTGGGATGGACTGGGGGGATTTAAGGCAACTGGGTTGTTTAAAGTTGGCCCAGTCCAATTTTGAAACTCAAAATGGCCACTTTTCCTTTCTTTCTTTCAATTTCAAAATTAACCCATTATTAAGATACCCAATTACTTTGCATAATTAAACCATTACAACCAAATTATCTAAAAAATTAACTAATAATCACACTAATTAAATTATTAACTAAAAGGTAAAGAACAAATTACTAATGTATTTTTGTTGTAATTTTCATGTATTAATTCTAACGATTAATGAGTGATTAATTTCTAAAATGTAATTAAACCTAAAATGTCATGAAATGAAGATTTAAAATATTTTAAGGTGTTTTCTATGATATTAAGATATTAAATATGAAACTAAATGCAAACAAAAAATTAACAAGAAACTCCTAGAAATTCTATAAAAATTAAAAACAATTAGAAAAAATCTATTTTTTTGTGGATTTTGTAGGAGTATTTTTCGTATGGCAAAAATTACGTGCTCACAACTGTACCTCTTTGCTCGAAACATGAAGAGTTTTCGGGAAAAGATAAAGTGAGCAATTATGAGCAATTTTTGCCTGTTAGACATACCATTTGGAAGCGTTTTGAAAAAGTTTGCGCGAACCTTGCTTCGGAGATTGTCTACATATCCTTGGCTATAAAGAAATCAAGTCAATGTAGTTCTGGAAGTTTTGGTAGGTGGGACTACCAAAAAGCTGTGATTTCACTGTTGTTGCTATTGTTACTACTTGCTGAACTCCTTATTACACCAAAATCAAAATGAAAAAGAAACTAAACAAGCCTATCAACCAAGAGTTACAAGATTTCTATCTATGAGTCTTCTGAAACTTGATCTTGAGTCTTGACTGGTTCTTTATGCAGACTTTGATTTGGACCTTAATGCTTACTAGTTGCAGGTGCTATTTCATTCTTCTACGGCTTTTTCTGATCAAAACGGGACATGCGATGCTCGTGAATTCAGTCATGTTTTGAGTGGTTCCCATTTTTTCATCCGCTTCTGCGTTTTGGATTCACTTTTTTTTCTTTTATTCTGGATTGCGACTTCTTCTTTTGGTCATCTCGAACCCTTTGCCTCAAGGTAAAACCTGCTCAGATACCATAACAAACAAACGAACGGAATGTTTCTGCCCCAATTTTCACTAGAAAAATTTCGGGAGTTATTTGTAGCAAAACTCTATACTACTTCATTATTAAAAGCAATAAAAAGGTCGGGATTGGCGTACTCTAAGAAAACATGATTATTTTGGAATGATGTATCAACTCAACTAGGGAGTGGAAATCCTATGTCGAAAAAGAGACTGGGGAGTGGAGGCCCTATGTATAAAATAAAATCAACTATGGAGAATAGACCCTATGTTGGAAAAAAGACTAGGGAATGGATACCCTATGTCTAAAATAAAAATAAACAAGGGAGTGGTGACCCTATATTGGAAAAGAGACTAGGGAGTGGAGATCCTATGTCTAAAATAACATCAACTAGGGAGTGGAGATCCTGTGTTGGAAAAGAGACTAGGGAGTGGAGACCCTATGTCTAAAATAACATCAACAAGGGAGTGGAGATCCTATGTTGGAAAAGAGACTAGGGACTGGAGACCCTATGTCTAGAATAATATCAACTAGGGAGTGGAGACCCTATGTTGGAAAAGAAACTAGGGAGTGGAGACCAAAACCTGGAATGTCACCTCAAAATCTACGGAGTCAATAGTCAAAATCAGATCAATTTCTCCTATGTCTCCTTTGGCCGCATCAAAATCTCGCACATAGACGTTAGCCCGGATTCTTTCTGCTCCGATCTCCATTCTCTGGAGTGTTGAGAGAGGGCAAATATCAACCCTGGAACCACTATCTAGCATCACTCTCTTCATATAATAGCCCTCGCATTTAACAGTGACGTGGAGGGCTTTGTTGTGGGAGCCTCCATCTCGGGGAAAATCATCGCAACTGAAGGAAATCCTATTGACCTCAAAGAATCTTTCTGCCATTCTCTCCAATTTTTTAACAGAAGTATCAACCGAGAAATATGTTTCATTCAGTGTTTAAAGGAGAACTTTCTAGTGTTCATCCAAATTCAGCAGCAGAAACAAGAGTGAGACCTGGGAAGGAGTCTTCCGAAGTTGGTCAATTATTGAGTATTTTGAAGTTTTCATCTTTCTGAAAAACTCTTCCGTTTCCTCATTGCTTACAGACTTCTTGGATGGCAATCGTTTATCATTGTTCAATTTGGACTTCTTTAGATGTTCTGGGGTATGGTATCTCCCAGCCTGATTCATCTCGTTCACTTCACCCATAACCTTTTTCCTTTGTAAGTAACCACAGTCTCTTGTAATTCCAGGGGACTGCGGTGGGATATTTCATGAGACTATATGGTGTGCGACTGTTAACCACGGGCTCAGTCAGCCTTGGTGAAATTACCGAGCCCTGCGCCACATAGGTACCCTTTGGCACATACAATCTTGGCATGTTCAATGTCGCCTTCCTTTCCTCGAATTTCTTGGGAGTGTTGAGGATGAGTTGTTCTTATCTCAGGGCCTTAGGAACATAAAGAACCACGTTCTTAGTAGGTGCTGCCCTATATTTTATTTCAACAGCTTGAGGAACCGGTGTGACTTTCTTCTCAGTTTTGGCCTGTTTCACCGCCGCTTTGGGTCTTGCCTATGAATTGGCAATGGCAATGATGGCCTTTAATGCTAGATCAAACTCCTTGTCATCACAAATCATTCTAATGATCGGCCCATTGTTGTGATACAGTAATGGATTGTTAGTCATATTAGGGACCTTCTCGTTCCTCAGCATAACTCTCTTTTGTTCAATCAGGCTTTTGACCGCTATCTTGAGGGTCCAATAGTCTTCTATATCATGGAGTTATACTCCTCAATTATAAGTACATTTGGTACCAGCCCGGTATGATGGGGATTCGAGATTTTGCCGATTGGGAGGTACAGGTTGCAACAGACCCAGTTCGATCAACTTCTGCAGCAGATTGGAGTAAGATTCACCAATATGGGTGAAATTGTTTCTCCTGGGAGGCTCAAAAAGGTCTGAATTATGTTTGTGTGTGTTTTGTGGTGTACAGGGATTATACGAAGCTTCGTAGGGATGGTTATTTTTGGGAGGTGGAGCTCGGGCTTGGTTGTAGTGTTTCTGTGGTCGTGTGTAAGGTTGAGCATGGTGGTTCCATGATATAGGCTGCATCTTGGTGTGGATAATAGTGTTGTGGGGTTCTTGGTGGCATATAAGAGTGGTCAAAGGATCGACGAGGTCCTTTTGAACCCGAAGCCATCATGTCTCCCTCCTCCCTCTTTTTACGATTAGCCGAACCCCCTCAGCCATTTTGAATGGCTTGTGATGTAGCTTTTCAAAGTAGCTTGACTCAATATCCTACCAATTTTTAGGCCGTTCTCTACCATCTCCCATATCTTGACAGCCTCATCAAATGACTTGCCCATAGCGGATAACATATTAGTAATCAGCTTCCTGGGCCTGCAGGAAGACTGTAACTATGTCTGCTTTGTCCATGGGTGGTTTTACTTTGTCAGCCTACTCGTTCCATTTTATAGCATATTCGCAGAAACTTTTCGCGGTTTTCTTCTTCAAATTAGCCAAGGAATTTCTGTCGGGAGCGATGTCTACGTTATACTGGAATTGTTTGACAAAATCTCGGGCCAAATCGTCCTATATGTGCCAGTGGGAGATTTCTTGATCCATGTACCACTTCGAGGAGATTCCTATCAAACTTTCTCTGAAGTAGGCCATCAACAACTCTTCTTTCCCCCCAGCCCCTTTCAGTTAATTGTAGTATCTCTTTAAGTGAGCAATTGGGTCTCCGTGCCCATCATACTTCTCGAACTTTGGTATTTTGGAACCGGCAGGTAGATGAACATTTGGGAACATGCACAAATCTGAATAGGAAACACTTTTTTGGCCACTCAAGCCTTGCATGTTTTTCAAGCTCTATTCCAAGCTTCTCATCTTCTGAGCTATCTCTTCCTGCTTGGGGTTTCTAACTGTTCTTTCTTGCTTCATCGGAGACTTATAGTGTGGCTATTGGGCATACGAGTCTGGAGTTACATGAGTCATATCAGGTTGAAATTGTGGTCCTTGGAAGGTGAATGTTGTGGGTTCAAATCATGGCCTAGGTACGGTTGGTTGTGCCATGGTAAAGACTGGTGGTGCGGTAAACACTGTTGAAGGTGCCCATGAAAATGGTGCCTGGGGCGGACCTTAGAAGGCATACCGGTAAAGTTGGATGATATAGTATTGTACCCAAATGGGATGAATGGGTTAGTCATGGGGATATTGATGGTTCCACCCGTCCTGGGGATCAGCTCGGGAAATCTAGGGATTGTACTTGGTGATTCTCTGCCATTGGACCAGGCGTCCCATATTTCTAACATGCGGAGATGCAACCTCTTGTTTTCTTCGACAGTGGCCGATTCTGGTTGTGACATAACCGGTGTAGCATTATCCTCATTGATGATGCAGAGACTGCTTTCTGAAGACATTGGAACCCTTCCTTTGGATCTTGTAAAATAGGGGCGAGAAGCCAGATTATCGACAAAACCAACAATCTGAACAAAACCTGGCTATCATTTACACGACAACACCGTTGTCAGTTTTGAGACATTTAACTGATAGGGAATCGCACATTAAGGATGCAATGCACCTGAACAATTAAACGTTTCTAAAATATTTTTGCAACGACTGCGTGTTTAATCCCAGATTTTCACTATCTCTTCCTCACTTTTTCTTTTGTTTTTAGTCTTTTTTTTCTTTTGTTTTGTCATTTCTAGTTTTCTTCTGTTGTTGTTACTACTGATTTTTTTTCTTTCATCTTTATCACACTTTTATTCCTTTTCTTTTACTTATTGTCTCTTGGCCCTCTCTCTTTTGCTGATTTTTATTCGGATTAATCATGGCTATGATCGAATTCGATGGACATTGCCAACAAATCATGACGATGCATGAATCAGATCATTACTTAGTTTAGGAAAAATGTAAAATGAAAGCAAAGAATTTTTTATGATTTTCAACATTTCATTAAAAAATCTTTTTAGTTTTTTCATTACAAAGACTCAAAGATATTGATAACTGAATTAAAGAAAAACATACATACTTTAAACAAAATAGCAACAGACTGAAATGAATGAAAAGACAAACAGACTCAATACGAGGAAAAAGTAAAATACAGACTCAAAGACTTGAACAATCAAGAACACATGTGTGCTTCAAAGGTTATTCCGGGGGCCCATGGGACATCAGTCGGTCTCGGCGGGGGCCTTCTTGTAAGCTTTTCCTGAAAGAGCTCGAGGTCGGTCATAACCTGGCGAGCAAAAGATAGTTTTTAGTGGAAGAACATAGTTCGAGTCATATTTTTACACTCATGACATTTCATTGCTGCATAGTCTGCTATTTCCTTGATTCTAAGCTTGATGGCACCCTTCTCATGGAGTAATTGTCCAATCTGTTGCTCCCGAACTTCCACTATTTGCATGGCCTCATTGTTTTGGTCTTGCAACTGTAGTGCACTTTCTTCCAATTGGTTAATCAATGCATAAAAGTGTTCTCTTTCTGCTTTGAAGTCTTTTACCTGCTGATCCATTTTTTTTTCAAGGGTGGCCAGTTCTTTTCTTAGAATCGTGACTTCTCTGTCATATCTTTGCTTTAACTAGCGGGCTGACCTTGTCCATTCTTCTGCATCTTGTGCCAACTTTTCTCGAGCTTTGGTCAAATCTTTCTCGGCCTTTGTTAGATCAGTCGCATAGTCATGCACTTTTCGCCTTAGGTTGCTTATGATCCTTTCATCTCTTTCACTTTTCACGGGCGTCTCAGTAGCTATATTCATTTCCCGGATCTAAGCTCGGAGAGCTTCGTTTTTCCGGGCCAACCTTTTCTTTCTCATTCATCTTCAGCGGCTTGCAGCCCACTTTCAAATTTAATATTTCTGACTTGACTCTCTAATTTGCTTATGATGGCTCGGTTTCCTACTTTTTGGCTAACCAGATCCACTATTCTTGTGCTCCGTTAGTGAATTGTTAGGCATGAGGTCTTTTGACAAGTTTTTCTGGCTCTTGATCGACCCGAGCTCTCTTACCATACCATGCTATGTAGTTAGACTCTACCTCACCAGATGATAAGTCCCGCACCTGAGTCTGTGGCTCCAAAAATCTACACTAATGCCAAATATGTCAGACCTTTTCTTCAGAAAAAGTAACCCCTGGGCGTAGCTCAATAACTTGTGCACTAAGATCTTCATCGTGAGGGACTATTTGATACCTTCCCAATTGGCGTAGAACCCAATGTGGAGCATATGACTGAATACTCCATAGACCTATCAATAAGAGAAATCACACTTCAACTGACATGTAAATAACCTCATTGACGGGGAGCCAACTGAAAGTCCACTCAATTTTCTTTATATTTAAAGAACCCAGATGTGTGAAACATGCTTCAGTACCTTCTGTCAACTCATAGCCTTTTACACTATTTTCGTACATTTTGATGCAACTGAGCTCGGTTACTCCGTAGTTCATGTATCTTGGGCAGTGAAAAAGATGCTCTACTAGCCACATTTGCAAAAGCAGATTACAAACCTCAAAAAAATTTGCACCAGCTCGGTAGGCAGTTAGGGCTCAATAGATCACCGTGAGAATCATCGGCACAAAAGTACCGTTAGCCTTCTTGACCAGAAAGTCAATCCCTGCAAGTCCTAACTCTATGTATCCATCACTCATTGGGCATACCAGAGTGCCTAAGAATGCGACTACGAAGGCTAAACCTCTGCGTGCTTCCCACTTGTTTTTTTCCCTTGGTAACTCAAACCAGTGCCTGGAGCTTCAAATCTGTGGGGGTCCCCATACCGGCTATACAAGAAATGGAATGTACATAAATCTTTGGCCAAATTTTCATTTTTAAATTGCCGATTAATGCTCAGAAGGACCAAAAATTAATGAGGAGTCACAGTTCTGGGTGCTATTGGATATTGATGTCTAAGACTCTCGTCAAAACCATCAATACCTGCTATATCCTCTAACGTAGGGGTTATTCAAAGTCTGAGAAGTGAAAAACAATGTGCGCTGGGTTATAGAATGGTATCAGTGCCTCAATTATATCAACCTTGAGATTAATCTTCAGAAGACCGATGAGCTCACATAATGCCTTAGTCACATAACGTTTACTGACCTCCCTCAGGTCATTCCGCCACATGTGGAGTCTTAGTGGAATCTCATCTATGACTTAAAAAAGTAAATTCTCAACGATGCTCATTCTGCACGCAAATTGAGGACAAATGATAAAAAAACTGAACATTTATCAAAACACAAAATGGCTAATTTGAAAACTCGGTTCATTAAACTCAGGGATTTTTTGCAAATACGGCCCTTCAGCACTTGAAGAAAGTTTTTAGGGTTGTTTCATCCAATGAATATTGATTAATAAGGAAAAGACTGATTTGGGTTGATATTATGGCTATTCTTGTGAAAATAGCATTCTCGCATCCTAGAAGAACGTTTTAAGGTTATTTTGACAAGAACGACCCAGGGTGATGGCCATGTTTCAAAAAAGTTCTTATTTTGGTCAATTTTGCAAAAATAAGGCCGGACCTAATAAGGGTTGCCTATGTATCTCACATCCGGTGAAAATCAGACATGCGTAGTTCGGTAAGTATTGACACAACAGAAAAACATAACCTTTTGAAAATATTTGGCTTATTTTGAAATGATTTTTCTTTTTTCTCTTTTATTTTCAAAATTTCGATAGAGTTTCGGGATTTTTCAAATACCTACATTTTTTAGAATCAGGGTAAATTTTCTTTCTCTTACATCACTCTTGGTTTTCTCTTGATTTTCTTTCTCTACTCTAGAAGTCAGTCAACATGCAAGCCGAGAAAAATAAATGCACAAGTAGCACGTAAAATGTATCAAGATGGTCTTTTAATTTGGGTACACCTGTCCTAGACGGACCCAACCCCCGTGTTGAGTCCCCAAAGTCAAATGCACATGATGCAAACAAACGTTCCTACTAGGGATCTGGCATGAGGCTATATTACTCTAGGTTTGAATCATGGGGTGTGTTGTTCTAGACCTAACTTACCCGAGCGGATAATTCGAGCCGGAGGGGGGGGGGGAGCGTATCGGGAATATAGAAGCTTCATCGTATTTGCAATTTGTCTGATCCTCGTTCTAAAATTAGGGGTGCGACTCTAATAGAAAAGAAGTCACGCGAAGCGCACTCTTCCTAGAAGATTTAGAAGACTCAAAGAGAATAAGGGTGTCGTAGTAGTTTATAGTTCATGGCAATATCTAAGCGGTAAAGAGCGACATTTAGTACATTAGGTCCAAACATGTAATATTAGACAATAGAACAACAAGCCAAGTATAAAAGTCATGTAAGCTCGAATTCTGAATTTTGAACCAGACGTCTAGGTTCTTATCCCCAGCAGAGTCGTCAGAGCTGTCACACCTCCTTTTTCTGACGATAAGAGAGTTTTTCTAATTAAAGTGACATTATTCGAAATAATATTATTTATTTAATTAGATTCGCCACTTGGGATAGTTATTATGATATCCCAAGTTACCGGTTATTTTAAAATCTCAAATCAAGAAAATTGATTCGATTTTACGGTCTGCGAATACAGAAGACCAAGTAAGGAATTTTGTAAACCCGAGTAAAGGTGTGAGGCTATCTCGAGTTCCGTAATTTTAGCACGGCCGCTCAACTATTAGTAATTGGCCTAATTATCTGATTTAATACATATTTAAAACCTATTGTGCATTTTTACTTTTTAATCGCTTTTAATTATTTAATTAACCGCTTTTAGTGTTTATGGAATTTATTTAAATAAGTCGCGATGTCGTGCACTTATTATTTTTGTACACATCGTGAATCACGCCAAGTGAAACGAACTCGTGATTCACAATATGTTAATTTTAATTATTATTTGAAGTTATGGTCGAGTCGCAAGAAATGCACACTCGAATTAGGGATTATATCATGACTATGCCACGAGAACGCGTACCCATAGTCATGATGATTATGTTTAGAATTATCTTCCTAAGGTGCTTTGAGATTTGTTGTCACGACCCTAGTTCTCGATCTGTGAACTGTCGTGATGGCACCTAGTCTCTACAACTAGGTAAGCCTAACATTTGCGGAAAACAAGAACGAAAACATAAAAGCTATCAACTAATAAGTAAATTTAAACAAGGAAATGAGATGTCGCTCGGTCTATACAATAATAACTTCCGAATAGTACATAAATTCTCCTAAAACTCGGAATATCATAAGTCACATCTAATAAAGAAGAAAATACAAGAAGGGTTGACATGGGGTGGAATAGATAGGTACTTCGAGGTCTGCGGACGTGGCAGATATACCTTGAAGTCTCCTGAAGCAGCAACCACACAGCTAGACTCGAGGCTGATTGCTATTACTTGGATATGCACACAAAAAAACAAGTATTATAGTAAAATAAGTACTGAAATATAACAAGAATAAAATTCAATGAAAGCCAACAGCTCAGAACACAGTTATAGCAACAGAGGATCTCCCGGGATACCGTCCCATAGTCCCAAACGTAAATGTGCAAGGGGATCTTCTGGAATACTATTCCATAGTCCCAAAGTAAATATACAGTGCTGGAGGATCTCCTATAATACCGTTTCATAGTCCCAAAGTAAATATGCAGTACAGAGGGGATCTCCCAGAATACTGTTCCGTAGTCCCAAAATATATATGCAACTCAACGAAACAGAGATAACAGTTACAACAGGAAAACACAATTTAGGCTAAGTTTGAGTCAAGGAAGAACAAGAAATTTCACTAAAATATGCTACGCAGAGTTCAGATAGGCAGTTAAGATAGTTAAGGCATGTAGGCATGCTTTCCTAAACTAAACAGGATAGTTACATATGCTAATGTTGCTCAATTAAAGGAAAATAGATATTTGCTTAATGAAAACGGGGTTTTTCAATAAATAGCCCATGTACACACTCGTCACCTCACGTACATGGTACTCATATATCAAACAATACCAAATCCTAAGGGGAGTTCCCGCACACAAGGTTAGGCAAACCACTTACCACGAACCAAGCTCAAATCAATATGAAATAATGCTCTTTCCACGAATATCCGACTCCGGATGGCCTAAATCTAACCAAATCAATTATATAACGTAAATATAGCTACAAACAACTAATTTAGCTAATAAAATCAAAGCTAAGGCAAGAAAATAGAAAACGCCCAAAAATCTTCCCCGGGCCCACGTCCGAAATCGGGTAAAAGTCACAAATTACGAACACCCATTCACTCACGAGTTCACTCATACCAAAATTATCCAAATTCGATGACAAAATCCCACTAAAAACTCAAAAATTCGATTGGGGAACTTTTCTCCCATTTTCCCAACTTTCTCACTCAAATTCCTTTATTAAATGAAGAAAACAACAATAAATTAATGAGATACAATCAAAATCGAGTTAGGAATAGTTACCCAATAGCTCTCCTTCAAATCGAATTTGGTGATATGAATTTCAAACCCTCGAAAATTCCCTTTGCTGCCCAACGATTTCCGCTTCTGCGAGAGGTCCATCGCATCTGCGGTCCCGCACCTGCAAAATTCCCATCACAGGTGCAGATTTCACTTAAAACTCGGTTCCCGCTTCTGCGATCAAAAGGTCGTACCTGCATGTGCGCACCTGCGGACCCATGTCCGCTTCGGCCGTTCTTCACTGCTCCTGCGGTCTCTCTAGCACATTTGCGGGCATCGTAGATGCGGAATTCACCTTGCACCTGCGACCCCTGACAACTCCTTCTAAATCCGCTTCTGCACTTAATCTTCCGCACATGCGGTGCCGCACCTGCGGCTTCCCCACAGTAGGTGCGAAAACACCAGAAGTCTGAAGACTTCAGCAATAACATAAATTCCAATCTTGATTCGTTTAGCACCCAAAACTCACCCGAGGCCCCTGGAACCTCAACCAAACATACTACCAAGTCCTAAAACACCATACTAACTTAGTCAAGATCTCAAACCACATCAAACGATGCTAAAATTACGAATCAACCTCCAATTCAAACTTAAAGAATTTGAAACTTTAAATTTCTACAACTAATGCCGAAACCTTACAAACCACATCCGATTGACCTCAAATTTTGCACACAAGTAATATTCAACATTATGGACCTATTCCAACTTTCAGAATTGGATTCCGACCCCGATATCAAAAATTCCATTACAGGCACAAAACTCTAAAAATTCGACTTTCGCCATTTCAAGCCTAAATAAGCTACAGATCTCCAAAACAAAATCCGGGCACGCCCCTAAGACCACAATCACCCATCAAAGCTAATAGAATCGACAGAACTCCATTCTGGAGCTATCTTTACACTGTTCCAACTACGGTCCAAATTCTAAGACTTAAGATCTCATTTAGGTACTAAGTGTCCCAAAACACTCCGAAACTCAAAAAAATCTTCCTGACAAGTCACAATAGCAGAAAAAGATACAGGGGAAGCAGTTAATAGGGGATCGGGGATCTAACTCTCAAAATGACTGGCCAGGTCGTTACATCCTCCCTCTCTTAAAGCATTCGTTCGTCCTTAAACAATCATAGATACATACCTGAAGTGGTAAAAAAATGAGGATAACGGCTGCGCATATCCTGCTCGGTCTCCAAAGTCGCCTCCTCGACTGGCTAACCCCGCCACTGAACCTTTACTGATGCAATGTTCTTTGACCTCAACTTTCGAACCTGCTTGTCCAATATAGCCACTGGATCCTCAACATAAGATAGATCTTTGTCCAACTGGACTAAGCTAAAATCTAACAGGTGAGATGGATCACAGTGATACCTCTGAAGCATCGAAACATGAAATACCAAATGAACTTTTGCTAGACTGGGAGGTAAGGCAAGCTCATAAGCAACCTCCCCAACACGCTGCAACACCTCAAAGGGATCAATAAACCTTGGGCTCAGCTTGCCCCTCTTTTCGAACCTCATAACGCCCTTCATAGGCGAAACCCGAAGCAAGACCCGCTCTCCAACCATAAATGAAACATCGCAAACCTTCCGGTCCTCATAACTCTTTTATTTGGACTGGGAAGCATGAAGTCTATCCTGAATCACGTTAACCTTCTCCAAAGCATCCTGAACCAGGTCTGTGCCTAATAATCTAGCCTTGCTCGGCTCGAACCAACTCACTGGGGACCGATACCATCTACCATACAGAGCCTCATACGGTGCCATTTGAATGTTGGACTGATAACTATTATTGTAGGCAAACTCCTCAAGTGGCAAGAACTAATCCTAAGAACCTTCAAACTCCATCACACACGCACAGAGCATATCCTCAAGAATCTGAATAGTACTCTCAGACTATCTATCCGTCTAAGGGTGAAATGTTGTGCTCAACTCCATTCGAATACCCAAATCCTATTGTACGACTTTCTAGAACCATGATGTAAACTGTGTATCCCGGTCACAGATAATAGATATTGGCACGCCATGAACAGGATATAAACTCGAGCCAGCTGCTCGGAAGAATAGGTAGTCATTATAGGAAGGAAATGAGCTGACTTGGTCAGCCTATCCACAATCATCCAAACTGCATCAAACTTCCGCTGAGTCCGTGGGAGTCCAACAACGAAATCCATGGTGTTCCGCTCCCATTTCCACTCCGGAAAGTCCAACTTCTAAAGCAACCCACCAGGTCACCGATGCTCATACTTTACCTGCTGGCAATCTAGACACCGAGAAACATACTCCACTATATCTGTCTTCATCTTAAGCCACCAATAATGTTGCCTCAAGTCCTGATACATCTTTGCGGCACCTGGATGAATAGAGTACCACGAGCTATGAGCCTCCTGAAGGATAAACTCATGCAAACCATCTACATTAGGCATGCATAGCCAGCCCTGCATCCTCAATGCACCATCATCCCCAATAGTGACCTCCTTGGCATCGCCATGCTGGACTGTGTCCCTAAGGAAAGGCAGATAGGGGTCATCATACTAATGGTCCTGATACGATCATTAAGAGAAGACTTAGAAACCACACAAGCCAATACTCGACTATGCTCAGAAATATCCAATTTCAAAAACTAACTGGCTAAGGCCTGTACATCTAATGCCATGGGCCTCTCTGTTATTGGTAGATAAGACAAATTTTCCAAACTCTCTGCCCGGCGACTCAAAGCATCGGCCACCATATTATCCTTCCCCGGTGGTACGAAATAGTGATATAATAATCCTTAAGCAGCTCTAACCATCTCCTCTGACGTTTATTAAGATCTTTCTGCTTGAACAAATGCTGCAAACTCCGGTGATTAGTATAGATATCACAAGAGACACCGTACAAATAGTGCCTCCAAATCTTCAAGGCATGAACATGTGACGACCCGGCCAATCGTCTCTTGAGTTACCGCTACGTTTCCCCCATTTCTGCTTTATTATTCTTCGTTATCCATTTTTTATATGATTGAGTTAAGTAGGTTGCGTTCGGAGGGGATTTGGTAAGAAATGAGACACTTAGTCTCTTTTGAGAAGGTTCAAGTTGGAAAAGTCAACCAGATGTTGGCTTGTGCGTTAGAGGGATTGGATGAGAGTTCCGATGGTTTGGTTAGCTTTGGGAGGTGATTTATGTCGTAGGAGTGTGATCGGGATTGGTTTTGGATTCCGGTGTAGGATTAGGCTTGAATTGGCGAAGTTAGTATTTTGGCGATTTTCAGTTGTTAGGCGAGATTTTGATCTGAGGGTCAGAATAGAAATCCAAGAGTTGTTGTAGCTTCATTATGTCATTTGTGGTGTGTGTGCAAAATTTCAGGTCATTTGGACATGGTTTGGTTTGGTTTTTGATCGAAAGCGTATTTCGGAAGTTTTTAGAAAACTTAGGCTTGAATCCGATGAATTTTAGGTAATTTGATGTTGTTTGAGGTGTTTTGATGATTGGAGCAAGTTTGAATGAAGTTTTATAATGTGTTGGTATTTTTAGTTGAGGTCCCGGGGGCCTCGGGTGAGTTTCGGATGGTCAATCAGACCATTTTTGGCTTTGAGAAGTTGCATAATTGGCTGATCAGATATTGTAGGTTTTAAGCCTTCGCGATCGCGTAGAAGGATTTTGGGTTGGCCTGACTTTAACCTTTGTGTTCGCATTTGAGGTCTCGCGTTCACGGAGGGCTTTGATATTGTGCTTCGCCTTCGCGTATAAGTATTTGGGGGTCCAGTGGTTTTGTTCTTTGCGTTCGCATCAGTTGGGTCACGTTCGCACAGGTCTGGGAAATCAAGCATCGTGTTCGCAGTGAAGTCATCGCGTTTGCATAGTGTATTTTTGGAGTCGTGGAATTTTGCTCTTCGCGATCACGAGGCTTGGGGCACGATCACGATGAAGGAATACCAGAACTAGGTAGTAAGTTTATAAATATTTCATCCGCGATTTTGAGATATTTTTCCACCATAGTTGATCATATTGAGAGCTCTTTGAGGGAGATTGAATAGGGATTCAAGGAGAAGTGATTGGAGGTAAGATTTATGAACCTAAAACGTGATTCTATTGTGAAACCTAGAGATTCATGGAACCTAAGCTAAAAATGGATGAACTAGGGCTTGAGATTTTGAACTTTTAAATTGGGAATTGAAGGACCATTTGAGGTCGGATTTAAGAACTTTTGATATGTATGAACTCGCGGGAGGATAAGGAACCCGCTATTGTAAAAATTTCTGAGTTTTGAGAAGTGGGCCCGGGGCTCGGGTTTTGCCAATTTCAGGATTTTTGATATTTTTCGATTGTTTTCGCTTGGGCTTTGTTCCCTTAGCATATTGTGACATATTCGTTCTGATTTTGGATAGATTCGACGCGCGTGGAGGCCGATTCGAGGGGCAAAGGCATCACGAGCTAGACTTGTAGCCGGTTCGAGGTAAGTAATAATTGTAAATGATGTCCTGAGGATTTGAAACCCTGGACTGCACATCGTAGTGCTATATTGAGGTGGGACACACGCTGGATAATGAGCGTGGGTTTTTTACTACTGGGGATTAAGACTTGGTCCATCCCGATTGATGATTTTACCGCATATTTGACTGAAACTTATTTGTTATCATCATAATTTGGGCTAATTGCCATATTTGGGCTTCGTGCCAACTATTTGAACCCTTCGGTGATTTTGACTGATTTTCCTCACTATACTTGTTAAAATCATATCCTCGGTCATTTTTCTATCTGTTTTAAACGATTCGAGCCGGTTTTATCATACTATTCCTAAATGAGAGGAATTTGTAGGCTAAGATCCCTATCTTCTATTATTGTGCCCGAGAGGATGTGAGGTTAATGACTGAGATGGGTTGAGAACCCAATGGTGAGGATATTATATATGTTATGGATCGGGCTGCACGCCGCAACAATACTTATATGGATGGGGCTGCACGCTGTAGCAATATAGCGCTTGGGCTGTAGGATCCCCTCCGGAGTTTGCACACCCCTAGTGAGCGCAGTCGACTATCTATATGGATCGGGCTGCACGCCGCAACGATGTAAGGATCGGGCTGCACGCCGCAGCGGTTATTCTAATTTTTGTTATTATGAGAGATATATGGGTCGAGAGCTGAGAATGAGCACTAAGTGATGAGAGTGAGCCCGATGAGCTGATACTGTTCTGAGTGATTGACACTGTGCCCGAGGGGCGGATTTCTACTTGTTATTTACCAGCTAAATTACCTGTTTTACCTGATTTAAAGAGATTTCACTTGACTTCTTCACTGATTTACTGCTTTACGTGATTTTTACTGCTTTGATATAGAATTGCTTTGTGCCTTTACCTATTTTCATGCTTTCAGCCATTATTTATAATTATTACTCACTGGGTCGGAGTACTCACATTACTCCCTGCACCGTGTGTGCAGATTCGGGCATCGCAGATTCCGCTCCTGAGTGCTGATTTTCCCGTCCAGGCAGTGTTTCGGAGATCACAAAGTAGCTGTTGGCGTCCGCAGCCCCCGTGCCTCCCTTATCTTATCATTTTCATGTTCTTAAAACTATCATATCGGGTTTAGTGATTAGTAGACTGTATCAGGATTTCTCTTAGTTGCTCATGGCTTGTGACACCCCGGTTTGGGCTGTGTAGGGATGGCTTTTACTGTTGTTATCGTTAATTTCGCAAATTATGGATATTATATTATGCTTTAGAACTGTTTATGATATTTAACTATTTAAAAGAGGTGTTCTGTTTTGGTATAGCTGGCCTTTTATTCACGAGAGGCGCCATCACGACCGGGTTCGAGAATTGGATCGTGACAGAACAATAGCAGCTAACTCAAGGTCGTGGACATGATAGTTCTTTTCATGCACCTTCAGTTGTCTGTACGTGTAGGCAATCACCCTACGGTCCTGCATCAACACCGCGCTGAGGCCAACTCGCGACACATCACATAAACTATATAAGACCCTGAACCTGAAGGCAATACGAATACTGGAGTTGTAGCCAAAGTTGTCTTGAGCTTCCGAAAGCTCTCCTCACAAACTTCCGTCCACCTGAATGGAGCACCCTTCTGGGTCAGCCTAGTCATGGGTGCTGGAATAGATGAAAATCCCTCAATTAATCAACGGTAATACCCCACCAACCCAAGAAAACTCCGGATCTGTAGCTAAGGATGGTTTGGCACTACTACAAAAAAGGCCTTTGGCGGCAATTATTTAGCGGCAATAAGTCAATTGTCACTAATAGATTCTTTAAGCTGAAATATTAGCGGCACATGACCATTAGCCATTAAAATATATCCTTTTAGCGACAATAAAAAAAATTGCCACTAAAAATCACTAATTGAAATTAATTTTTTTTATATTTTAACTTTCCCTTACCACGAAAAGAAAATCATCTTTCCCTCCAATTTTGTTGGACAAGAATTATTGATTCCCTCCAATTAGAAAACAATAGGAAAACATTTTCCCAAATAATAGGATTCTGTCGCTGCCATTAGAAAAACCTAACCTGCGTGAAAAAATCATTGTCTGCCATAGTCACCAGTCTGCCATAGTCTCCGGCCATCTTTTTCCCAGGTAACTTTTCTTTTCCCCCAGATAACATCTCTTCTTACCCAACAGGTTGCTTGTAGTAGATTTACAATATGTAGCTCGATTGATTTACAATAGCAGTACTCCACTATAGATTCTCATATTCTCATATGCTGCTCAATTAATTTACAGTAGGTGGAAAAATCTACTCTTGAATGCATCAAAAGTAAATAGCAGCACTACACGATAAAGCAATTTTCAAACACTATTGTTTATGGAAGTCTATAGATTCTCATATTAATAAAATTCTTTTTTTTTTCTGTTAAGATATGAACTTAGCAAAATAAAACTAGAAGGTTGGATTATCGTCATATTATATGAGCAGAGGACTGATATTAAGTTGATTAATGTTAGTCAGGCCTCCCTTAGTACAATCGAAAAAAGATATTAGCTAAAGATCAATTCCAACCAAATTTATTATTGACCAAAAAGCAGTTGTACATTATTAAGGTATATAATAGCATTACGATGAAGTGGTTGTTGCAATCCATTAGCTGTTCGTGATTTATTTCAACTATCTTGAAAAGTTGCAAGTCTTTAATTCAATTAATTTGAAATACATAGGGATGGAATTATGGGCCAGAATATGTGTAGTACGAAGTTTTTAGGCTTGCAATCATCTTCACATCGTTGGATGGGGCCAAAACTCTTGATTATGCCAGGAAAATCCTATCCCTCTCATCCGTTGTGAGCACGTAATTTTTGCCTTACGAAAACTACTCCAAAATAAATCAAAAAATAAAATAAATTTTTTTTACTGTGTAATTCTTGAATTTGTGGGGTGTTAAATATTTGTGTTATGTCCGTAATGTTTACTTTGTCATAATAAAAATGAAAATTAAAATAAAATACATGTTGCATGCATATAGGATTTTATTATGCATTTGAAAGATAATTTAAATAAAATCACAAAAAATATGCATTCGTTCTATTTTTAAATGTGTCGTTATGTGATTAATGATTTATCTACGTGTTAATGGTTATTTAAAGATAATTAGTATTATTGTAATGATAATTTTGTTTTATAATTTTTTATTAGGATTTTATTAATTAATAATAAAATGGAATAAAATAAAATAAGTTGTAAAATAAAAATTGGACCTGGATTAAAATCCAGGCCCAAAACCAAATTACTCCCCCTTCAGCCCAATTCAGGCAACCCAGGCACCGGTCCAAATCAAACGAGTCAAAACGACATCGTTTGATTGTAGTTTATCAGGGACCGTTGGATCAAAGCCAACCAACGGCTGAGATCCCATGAACCTTAACCCATATCCATTACCCGACCCAGTGCCCCGATTCAGCCCGACCCCAGCAGTAAACCAAACGACACCGTTTGGCTAAGTGAACTAATCCTGGCCATCTATTCTCATTGATCCAACGGTCAAGATTAATCCACCCCACCCCTATATAAGGACCAAAACCTTACCCCGGCCCCCTAGCCAAACCCCCCCTCCTTCACTATTCATCGTCCCTACCGAAACTCACCCCTAACCCTAGCCGCCCTAGGATCCCACCGCCTGAAACCCGACGGCAACAACGCCGTCGGTCACCAAAATAACACCCTAGAACCCCCTGAACATCCTCTATCCAGATATGCTAGCCACTTGGCTCGAATCTTCTTGAAGGTTCTCGAATCTTCATTTGAAGATTCGAGCCGAGTTTAGATCTAAACCAAACAACCCCTAGTTGACACCATAGTACCCCCTAGCATGCTTTGTTATGGATCTGATGTTTGTTTGGCTCGAATCAGTTCCGAGCTTCTCGAATCTTCTTTTCAAGATTCGGACCAAACAAGAACAAACTCAGATCCGTTCTAAACTGACACCAAATGACCCCTAGGCTACCCTCACCCTTGTGTCGTATTTGGTCCCCCTCGAATCTGACCAGAAATGGTTAAGTCCCAAATCGAACCTTCAAGAACCCTAGAAATACCAGACTTTTGGATTCTGTTCACTTCAGACGAAAGATTGAGGTTTAATCGACCTTAGTCAAAGTATTTTCAATAGAAAATACTTCGACTAAGGTCTGTTTGATTTCAAACAAAGTCCAAATCCAAGTTGAGTTGAGTCCGGTTGAATTTGAAGGTTCAGAGGTAATTTCTGTTTCTTATGTGCATTCTACGTGTATTGTTGTTTGTCTTAATAGCCTGTTAATTTTTCATGATTTTATTTGATTAATTCTGACATCTTTGTCTCATGCCCGTCTATATGATCAAATATGAAACTATTTCTGTTGGTTGTGATTATTTACAATGTAAGTAATCGACTCGATTAAGTTCGTCGATTAGTTATAATATGAATTCTCATTTATGATAATGCTGATTGAAATAGTCTGCTTCTATTATTTTAGACTGATTATGGACAAATGTTGTAAATAGTCAACTGATTAATACTCGTCAATTAAATCATGTTTGTTTACAAATCAGTAAATTAAAATGTATGATGTGTATATATTGTTTTTTTAACAGGGCATTGTCAGTATATTGACAATGCTCCTGTGTTTGTTTAATTTTTCGTCCAATGTTGAAATTCAGTTGAACTATTAGGCTGAATTCAGTATAATATTGTTGTGATGTTAGTTTTGAATTCGAATTTACAAAGGTTGGTTAAATACAATTGTATTAGGAGGTTAATCCTAGGAATGGTTATAACTGTTAAAACAGACTTTAAAATCTGTTTTGTAACAGATTCTGACTTTAGTTTAAAGGCTGTAAATACAGTAGTATTTCAGGTTTATTTTGGATTGAAACAGTAGGGTAATGTGATAGTGTGCTTATAATGGAATGATAGTGGCTATAATTTATGTAATAACGGGGAACAAGGGATAATGGGGCTGCTGAAAAACAGGATAATAGCACTCAATAGGATTTAAATTATTCAAAAGTAGTTTTTAATGGAAACTTTCTGATTTTAAAAGGAGAAAAGGGTCCATCCAGCACTAAAAGAGTATAGGACCAGCCCTGTATAAATACAGGGAGCTGGACAGACTTTGGAGGGGGAGATTTTTGAGAGTTCAAGAAAAAATCTGATTTAGGAGAAGAGAAGAAGAAAAATCTGATTTAGGAACCTTTTCAGACAGAAAAGAAAGGAAAGAGAGAAAATCAGTAGTTCAAAAGAAAATCTGATTTAGCAGATTTTAAGAGAGTGAAAAGTTAGATTTGAGTGTGGAAAATCAAGCAGGAAATCAAAAATGAAAATCTGAAGAGGAAAAAGAAACAGAAAAGAAACAAAAGAGAACAGTCACACACACACACACAGATACAGCAGCAGAAACAGAAAATCAGAAAAATGGGAATTTGAAACTGAAAAGAAACTGAAATCTGAAATATTGTTCTTTTGTTGAATCTGTTCAACTTTATTTGATTCCACTGTTCAGTTAAAATCTGAAGTGTCTTTAAAAAATACTATACTGTGCATCTGGTTTCCTCGGGTCGTATTATTGCTCAAATCTGTGGAAATACTGCTATTCTGCTGAATTTGTTACTGCTGCTACTGCTGAAATTTTAACTCCTTCCTTCATTGCCAGGTACACATCTTTTAAACTTATGTTGTGATGGGTTTCAACATGACAATAAATACAGTTTGAGTTGTAATATTACTTTCTATTCATTTGAGCTCTTTAGCTAAAAATTCAGTTTTGTTTCTTGATCAAATAAGTAGTATATGTCGACAGGATGACTGTAAGTTAAATGTCCTTTATTGCAGTCTGTATAAGTGTTGTAACAAGGTTAAATTTCTAAATTTTCATTAAAGTATAGTTATGATTGAATGGTTAAGATAGGAAACTTGGCGTAAAGTTGGCCACTATTTAAACTTTATGGTATTGTTAGCTAGGTATAGCATAATATAGAAATATCAAGGAAAATATGCTATTAGTTTATTCTGTTAGTTAATTAGTTCTTGTTCAAAGCTAGTTAATGATTGGTTGCATTTTATTCATATATGGTGTAATAATGATTATGGTTAACATCAATAGTTGGAAGTTGCATTAGTATCCTCCGCTATGTTTGCAAACGTCAAAATAGGGCGAATAATGTTGTATGTAAAATTACTTATTAAGTCAATTAGGTAAATTTGTTCTCTTTCTTAAAATAACAAATGACCTAGGAATGTTATAATGTGAAAGTTAACAACAAGGGTTCTCATAAATTGAGAATCTAATCGGATTAATTATATATATATCTTACATTTAACCATAAGCAGAATCAACAATTTAATTAGGCCTGTTAGATTAAAAGTAAATATATGAGAAAAAGATGAGATGTACAAGCACAAGTTGCAACACTATATCAATGCCAATTAGAGATAGAATTTGTACTAAATAAATAAATAAAAATTGTTCAAAAACACTTCTTCCCTTCATAAATCATTTTTATGAGTTTCATATGCAATTCATCCTTTGGTATATGTATATAACGCATTTGTGAAGAATAATATTAATTATGTTCCTATTCTTTACTTTGAATTTGAATAGTCTGGATGAATATAATTTATACGCGGAAAAATATAAACGACTGTCTATATTTAATAAATTGTGAATTCTTTTAAAAGAATTCAAAGCTCCCTTAAATGTGAATTTCTCAGGATTTTCATATAAAATGTGTAGATATAATAAATAATTTGTGAAAAATCCATAATATTATTACAAAGATTTTGCGCAATGAGGGATGCGTTCGCGCACTCTGATTATAAAAAATTCGGATTATGCGTACGCACAATTTCGAGCGAATGTTTAATAAAAGGATTTCTAAATATATATATATATATATATATATATATATATATATATATATATATATATATATATATATATATATATATATATATTCATATAACCCGGGATGTGCGGTTCACTGTTTAAATGTAAGGGTGGTAACGTTCATAATTTTATTTTAAATCACGAACATATGAATTTATAATAAAGGATATAATCAATTATATTGTGTACACGTATGCGTGACATGATCCCCGTAATTATGAAAAGTATATAATACGAATATACGTACGCGTAATTCGTTTATATAATTATAAACAATAAGTAAAAGCGGTAGTAAAATCATGCAATAAAAACATATTTAATAAAATCAAGATAATTAAGCCAATAATAAAAACAGTTGAGCGACCGTGCTAGAACCACGGAATTCGGAAATGCCTAACACCTTCTTCCGAATTAACAGAATTACTTACTCAGGCTTTCTGGTTCGCAGAATAATAAACAGAGTCATATTCTCCTCGATTCAGGGATTAAAACTGGTGACTTGGGACGCCCTAAAATTCCCAAGTGGCGACTCTGAAATAATTAAATAAATCCCGTTTTGACTGTCCTTCAATTGGAGAAAACTCCCCACGTGCCCCGCGGGCGCGGTAAAAAGGAGGTGTGACAGCTCTGGCGACTCTGCTGGGGACTTTTATGTGTGTAAACGGTAACCCAGAACCATTGGTTCAGGGTTTAAAGAATTCGAGCTTAAAATATCTGTGTTAATTGGCTTTATTTATTATATGATTTTCAACTGTTTATATGCTAATATGCTAAATGTTGCTTTTTACCGCTTTAATATTATTTGAATTGTGAATATATACAACTGTTACGAAACCCCCTTCTTTCTGAGTCTTCTGAATTTATGGTGTACACGTGCGCGTGACCCACCTTTCTGTTAAAGTCATACCAAATAAGACGGAGTTGGGACAAGTAACTAGGCCGGGCAGACTTTCGTGCTCCCGGTACGTTGCCCCCGCTTCGGCTCAAACTGTCCGTTTGGGTAAGCCAGGTTTAGAACAATCAACCTCAGGTTTTACACTTAGAATAACTCAGCCATGTACCGGATCCCTAGTAGGAACGAATATTTGCATCATATACATTTGGCCTTGGAGACTCAACACAGGGGTTGGGTCTGTCTAGGACAGGTGAACCCGAAACAAAAAGACCATCCTGATGCATCCTACTTGCTACTTGTGCATTCATTTGCCTCGAACATGCTTGTTGACCAGCTTAAATGAAATCATGGTGAGAAGAGAGGAATAAAATAGGTTGTTTTAAAATTTTCAAAAAAAAATAGCTTAAAATCTTGAAATAAAAAGTGTTTAATAATAAAAAAATATATATAAAATTTTGAAAATGATTTTTTTTTTATTTTCAAAATGAGTCTTAACTTTATTAAATTAAATTTTCAGATACAAAATGAGCACCACGCAAAACCCCCCATCCACAAATACAGAAGAATTTCTATTTCAGCTTCAAAAGTGGTGGTATGATTTAGGCGAAGATGGTCAAAAATGGGTCGTCAAGCATTTGGGAAATCTCACGGACATTATGAAAGTTAAACCCCGTGATGATCTGATTGCGGCGTTAGTAACTTTTTGGGACCCTGTTCACAATGTCTTTCGTTTCTCTGACTTCGAGCTTACTCCTACATTAGAGGAGATAGCTGGATATGCTGGTTTTGACGGAAGTCTAAGAAATCAAAGCTTGATATTCACAAAGGCTCCTTCGGTACATCGATTCTTCGGTCTTCTGAACATCAGCAGTCAAATCAGGAAAAACAATGTCATCAATGGATGTTGTTCCTTCAACTTTTTGTATTCAAGGTTCGGAAAGTCAGATGGGTTCGAAATTCATGAGAAAGGCCTTACTAACAAGCAAAACAAAGACACTTGGCAGATTCACCGTCGCTTTGCCTTCATGGTGGCTTTTCTAGGAATCATGATCTTCCCAAACAAAGAGCGAACAATTGGATATTCGCACCGCAAAAATTGTGCAAATCCTCACCACCAAAGAAAATCACACCCTTGTCCCCATCATTCTATCAGACATTTATCGGGCTTTGACTTTATGTAAATCAGGAGCAAAGGTCTTCGAAGGATGCAAAATTTTGTTGCAAATGTGGGTGATGGAACATCTCCAACAACAGCCCAAGATCATACAGTATGGGTCAAACAATGATAATTGCATCGAGAGCTATGAGGAAAGAACAAAAAATTATCAGGCTCCAGAAGGAATAGAAGCATGGGTATCTCATCTAAAGGCTTTAACGGCAAATCAGATTGAATGGACTTTGGGATGGCTCCCGATGAGGGAAGTAATACACATGTCAACCTCAAATAGTTATCTACTACTATTGGGATTGAGAAGCATTCAGCCGTATGCGCCACTAAGAGTCTTAAGGCAACTAGGGAGATATCAAGTAGTTCCTGATGATGAAGATTTGAGTATGCAAGTAATCGAATTACACCCAGAAGCCACTATTCCCGAGGCTCTACTTCAGCAGATGTGGAATGGATGTCGATACTTAAAAAGTGATACTCAAGTCCCAGACACTACAAAGGGTGAGATAAATCCTGGATATGCAAGGTGGTTTGAAAAACGGTCTCGCGTGGATGATGTACCAGAGCCTGAGCTAAGAAGGCCAACAAAAAGACCCCATGTTCAAAACTTCAATGATAAAATCCAAGAACGGTTGATCTGGGGAGAAAAGGAAAAAGGGTACAAAGCAACTATCCATGCCCTAAAAGAAAATCTGAGAAGCCTCAGTTTGGAGAAAGATTTGCAAGCACAAGAAGCCGAAGGCGAGAAGAAGAGTCTAGCTTGTGAGAATGAAAATCTTCATGCTCGATTCCAAAAAATGAAAAGAGTTTCTGAAACACCAAAGAGGAGCTGGAAGGATCAAAAAACCATCGCCAATCTTTTTGAAAGAATGCAAGATTATGATTCTATTCTTGCAGAAAACGAAAGGACGTTGAGCAAAGCAAAAGAAAGGATCCAACGATTAAACGAAGAAGCCATGTCTAATAAGGAACGCCAAGATAGGCAATCCGAAAAAGACAGGGCACAATTCAAGAAGGAAAAAGACCATTGGATACGATCAGAAAACCAGCTTCGTGCACAACTAGAAGAGGCAAGAAGATGCAACAGAGAACATCAACAAGCAGACCTCCGACAGGGAAAGAGCGCAAGCAAGATTAGAGCAGGCCAGACTCCGAGCTCTGTTAGAATCAGCTCTAGATCGTGAAAACCGTGTAAGAGATATAGCCACCACTCATCAGCAGCAATTGCAGAACCAAGACCAACGTCTCCAAGATTTCAGGGCACAAATCCATGACCTGGCAATCTACACTTCTCAAAGTTACGTAAATTGCCAAGGAATGGATTATGAAAGGTTTACAGAGCATGCACCCACTTTTGCCTGTCATCTAGCAATAGAGTTGGAAAGGATGTATCGTACGCTGGGAGGTCATCCAGGTCAAGCCCCACATTGAGCAAATAATCTAATAATCTATAACACAAATGGAAAGTGGGGCGCGTTGTGAGATGTTAAGAATTGTATCTTTTATTTTGATTTAAGTGTGTGTGTTTCAAGCTATTTTCTTAAAGTTTTCGAATGTAATTCCATCTTTGTGTAATAAATAAACATGATTGACTTTGGTCCGAACTACGCAAGGTCTGATTCATGTTTGACATAATACATAGGCAATCTCTAAGAGTCGACCACCACGATAAAGATATCTATAGTAAATAAAAGCGAATGACAATTTTTCAATTTCAATAAAGCTGGGACGATACAAGCAACCGAGCGAATGCATAATAGAAAGGGATTATTTGTCTAGGAGCATTGCATCTCAACGTGTGATTATATATGTGTTAAACTCTCAAAACTAACAAGTTTGTTCATTTTCAGAATTCAAGCAGTTAGTTTCTCTAAAGAGTATACTGGCATATTATCACTATCACACAAGATCAAAAGGACCAATACCCGAAAGTATGTCTATCCCAGATGTTGACACAGGTATGGAGCTAGAGGAGATGGATGTCGGGAAAATGAAAGAAGAGATGTTTAAACTCAAGCAGCAAATGGCTGAGATGTACCAAGCCTGGTCTACAGGACAGTTACCCCCATCTTACCCAAATAACCCTGCTCCATCAATGACCCAAACTCAGGATAATATTACCACTGAATTATCCCCAAACTTCCCCATTTAACAGCACTACCGAGGCACCACCTCTCAGACACCACAGTCTCCACCTCCGAAACCAGTTCCATACTTTCCTCTACTTATGACTCCTGTTTTCGTAGCACCTCCCCCTGCTACATTTCACAAATCTCCTAGTGAGCCTACATTCCAGGCCCAGGACAACCAATATTACCCCCGGAACCCACCCTCAAAGCCTCTGAAATTAATTCAACTGCTCCTCGTGTTGATCTCCCAACCGAAATTGACAAGCCAGCCAAAAATGCTGAACAAGAAGAGATGTTCAGGAAGGTCAAGAGTTTAGAACAATCGTTCAGAGACATGTGAGGATTAGGTGGGCAAGTCAGTGTAGCATACAAAGATTTGTGCTTATTCCCCAATGTACAATTACCAGTTGGCTTCAAGATGCCTAAATTTGACCTATACAACGGGCACGACGACCCAGTAGCCCACTTAAGGGGTTTCTGTAGCAAGATGCGAGGAGCTGGGGGAAAGGATGAATTATTGATGGCTTACTTCAGTCAAAGTTTAAGCGGATCAGCTTTGGAGTGGTATACATGCCAGGACCATGGGAGATGGTACACCTGGGATGACCTGGCACAGGCATTCGCATACCATTTCCAATACAATCTGGAAATCATCCCAGATCGATTATCTTTGACAAAATTTGAGAAGAAACACAATGAAAGTTTCAGAGAGTATGGTTTTCGGTGGAGAGAACAGGCAGCAAGAGTGGATCCTCCTATGAAGGAGAGCGAAATGGTAGACTACTTCCTCCAAGCCTTGGAGCCAACTTACTATGCCCATCTGGTTTCAGCGGTTGGAAAATCATTCAACGAAGTGGTGAAGATGGGAGGTATGGTGGAAGAAGGTCTCAAAACAAATAAAATCATGAGCTATTCAGCAATTAAGGCGACTACTCAAGCTATTCAAGGTGGGGTAGGAGAAATCGGAAGAAAGAAGAGGGAAGAGGCAACAGTAGTTGATTCAGGAATTTGGTCAGGACCAAGAGGTTCACCGCCTTACTATAATCAACAACGACCTCGCCAATCAACTTACCACCATGATTTATCCCAACACTACTATCACCCTTCAGAGTCTCATTTCTCCATTAACCATGCTCAAGCATACAATTAGCCACCTGTTCACGCCAATTGGCGTGCTCCTGTCATACCAAGTACTTACCCACGAGCCTATCCCGGACCAGGTTTCAGGTCGAGGCCAAGCATTCAGGGGGGAAAGAGAACAGAAAAAGAAAACTTACACTCCATTGGGAGAGTCTTACACTAGTCTGTTCCACAGGCTGAGACAGCTGGACATGCTGAGACCAATACAATCCAAGCTACCCAATCCTCCTCCAAAGAATCTTGGATTACACCATTAGCTGTGAGTATTGCTCCGGTGCACCAGGCCATGACACGGAGAAATGCTGGCATTTGAAAAATGCAATACAAGAACTGATTGATACTAATAAAATCGAGGTTCAAACCCCAGAAACTCCAAATATCAATAGAAATCCAATGCCAGCCCATCAAGAGGCCAATATGATAGAAATCATACAAGATGATGGGGAGACAAAGAAGTCATCACAAACTGTCATGATGATCAAGTCTTATGAAGCCAAACTAGATAAGCAGTTAACAAAGGAGAAACCGGTACCTAAACAGAGCAGAAATGGCGATGAATCATCTGTGGTAGACAAGGAGGGATCATCGAGCAAAGTTGCTCCAAAACAAGAAAGGCCTAAAGTGATAGTACCAGGGGTTACTAACAAACCCATTGTATTCGTGGAAGGAGCCCGTACAGATCGGGTTATTATCGCACCTGTAATCCAACTGTCGGTCATCAATAACAAAGCCATCCCATGGAACTATGAACGGATGACTGTAATGTACAAGGGAAAAGAAGTCAAGGAAGAAGTGTGTGAGGTACAAGGCTTGACTCGTTCGGGAAGATGTTTTACTCCCGAAGAGTTAAGAAAAACTAAAAATAATCCAACACCAACAAAGAGAGCTGTGACGGAAGAAGAGGCGGAAGAGTTTTTAAGAAAAATGAAACTCCATGATTATTCTGTTGTGGATCAATTAAAGAAGACGCCCGCTCAAATTTCATTGTTGTCATTACTGATCCATTCAGAGGAGCACCGTCTGGCTTTTATGAAAATCCTGAATGAGGCTCATGTTCCTGAAAATATCTCTGTAAATCATTTGGAAAGAATAGCCAACAGAATCTTTGAGACAAACAGAATTACATTTGCTGATGATGAATTACCTGTGGAAGGTACTGAGCACAACAGAGCTCTTTACCTCACCGTGAAATGTGAAAACTCCGTAGTAACCCGGGTATTGGTTGACAATGGGTCAAGTGCAAATATCTGCCCTCTCTCCACTTTAAGCAAATTAAAAATTAAAGAGGAGAGGATCCAGAAGAATAGTATCTGCGTACGGGGGTTTGACGGTGGAAGCAGAGATTCATTTGGCGACATAGTGTTGGAACTAACAATAGGGCCAGTTGAATTCACAATGGAATTTCAAGTGTTGGACATAACTGTCTCTTACAACTTGTTGTTGGGCCGACCATGGATCCATGCTGCTAAAGCAGTCCCGTCAACACTACATCAGGTTGTCAAGTTTGAATGGGATCATCAAGAAATAGTTGTGCATGGGGAAGAAAGTTTAAATGCTCGCAGCAGTACCATTGTACCAGTCGAGGGAACAGAAAATGACCAGGGACCATGGGTATACCAAGTGTCCGACACAGTGTCGGTGGAGAAAATTCCAGAGGGAAAATACCTTCCGAATCCAAAGATATCCTCTGCATCAGTCATGGTAGCTTATGAAATGTTAAAGAATGGCTTTATACCCGGCAAAGGTCTGGGCTTATCTTTGCAAGGAATTATACAACCAGTATCTCTCCCCGAGAACTGGGGAACATTCGGTTTGGGGTTCACACCCACTGTAAATGACGTAATAAAGGCCAGGAAGTTGAAACACCAAGCATGGGTTCTTCCAAAACCAGTCCCACGTCTGTCAAAGTCTTTTGTCAAGACCGGTGTTAAAAACCGCCCGATAACAACAATTCCTAAATCCCGGGTCAATCCTGAGGAAGAATTAATTGAAAGATTCGAGAAATTGTTTGATGATGTGAATATGTTGGAAAATGGAGAAGGGTGTAGCGACGCAGAAGTTCAATTCGTTGGGCCAGAAACAAAGCTTAATAATTGGAAAGCCACTCCTCTCCCCATTCGAAAGGAGTCTTGGTAGTTTATTTTGATTTTCTTTCAAGTTTGTTTGGGTTACTTCAGGGTTGTAATCCCAAAGCTTATCTTACAGTTTGTTTGAAGTGTGCAAACCTTGTTATCTTTCATCATCCAATAAAAAGCAGTTTCCTTTTTATTATCATTCCTGATAGTTTTCTTTTCTTTTTCTCTTTTTTCTGTACAGTTCTTTTTACGCTGGCTCTAGTGATATGGCATGCATGAGGAATCCTCAGCCCAGTCTTAAAAATCAATCTGGTTCCGAAGTAATAATTCAAGAAATATATTGTGATTATGAATCAGAATATGATGAAGATGAGGTTTTTGAAGAGATTAGTAAAGAGTTAATTCACTTTGAGGAAAAAATCAAACCTAACTTGAGTGATACCGAAGACATCAATATAGGGGACACGAGTAATGTCCGGGAAACCAAAATAAGTGTCCATCTCGAACCAAAGATCCGAGAAGAGTTAATTAAAGCACTCATAGAATTCAAAGATGTTTTTGCATGGTCATATGACGACATGCCGGGCCTGAGCACTGATTTAGTAGTTCACAAATTGCCCACCGATCCAACGGTGCCTCCTGTCAAGCAAAGGCTGAGAAAATTCAAGCCTGACATGAGTGTGAGAATTAAGGAAGAAATCACCAAACAATTGGAAGCAAAGGTCATTCGAGTCACTCGATATCCTGTTTGGTTTGCTAATATCGTTCCTGTACCAAAGAAAGACGGCAAAATTAGAGTATGCGTCGACTACCGCAATCTCAACAAAGCAAGTCCAAAGGATAATTTCCCATTACCCAATATCCATATTTTGATCGACAATTGTGCCAAGCATGATATAGGATCTTTCGTGGATTGTTATGCCGGGTATCATCAAATTCTAATGGATGAAGAAGACGCAGAAAAGACGGCATTCATCACACCATGGGGAACTTATTGCTACAGGGTAATGCCATTCGGTTTAAAGAACGTCGGAGCAACCTATATGAGAGCAATGACCACAGTGTTTCATGATATGATACACAAGGAGATTGAGGTATACGTGGACAATGTGATAATAAAATCAAAGCATCAGGCCGACCATGTTGGGGATTTGAGGAAGTTCTTCTTAAGACTTCGCAGGTACAACCTCAAGCTTAACCCTGCCAAATG
The DNA here is from genome assembly GCF_000393655.2 of Nicotiana sylvestris. NCBI lineage: Eukaryota > Viridiplantae > Streptophyta > Magnoliopsida > Solanales > Solanaceae > Nicotiana > Nicotiana sylvestris. The sequence continues at coordinate 23,204,654 of NC_091063.1, read as the reverse complement.
TGCATTTGGAGTTCCATCTGGAAAGTTGCTAGGATTCATAGTCAGTCGACGAGGCATCGAGCTAGACCCATCAAAAATCAAAGCCATCCAAGAATTGCCACCTCCCAGGAACAAAACTGAAGTAATGAGTTTGTTGGGAAGGTTAAATTATATCAGCAGGTTTATTGCTCAGCTCACAACAACTTGTGAGCCAATTTTCAAATTGTTGAAAAAGGATGCTGCGGTCAAATGGACCGATGAGTGTCAAGAAGCGTTCGATAAAATAAAAGGGTACTTGTCGAACCCACCCGTGTTGGTCCCGCCAGAGCCAGGAAGACCTTTGATTCTTTACTTAACAGTTTTGGAAAATTCATTTGGTTGCGTATTGGGGCAACATGACCTCACTGGCAGAAAAGAACAGGCCATCTACTACCTTAGCAAGAAGTTCACAGCTTATGAGGTTAAGTATACTCATCTGGAAAAGACATGTTGCGCCCTAACATGGGTAGCTCAAAAATTGAAACACTATTTGTCATCCTACACTACTTACCTCATTTCTCGGTTGGATCCATTGAAATACATTTTTCAAAAGCCTATGCCAACGGGAAGACTTGCAAAGTGGCAGATATTGCTCACAGAATTTGACATCATCTATGTGACTCGAACTGCAATGAAGGCTCAAGCACTGGCCGATCATTTAGCCGAAAACCCGGTCGATGAGGAATACGAGCCGTTGAAAACCTATTTTCCTGATGAAGAAACAATGCATATCGACGAGGTGGAGCGAATTGAAAAACCTGGCTGGAAACTTTTCTTTGATGGAGCCGCTAACATGAAAGGAGTCGGGATAGGAGCCGTAATCATTTCTGAAACAGGGCATCACTATCCTGTTACGGCTCAATTGCGATTTTATTGCACCAATAATATGGCTGAATATGAAGCTTGCATTTTGGGGTTAAGGCTAGCCGCAGACATGGGTATCCGAGAAATCTTAGTCATGGGAGATTCGGATCTTTTGGTACATCAAATTCAAGGAGAATGGGAAACTCGAGACTTGAAGCTCATACCATACCGACAATGTCTACATGATCTTTGTCAGCGGTTTCAATCAGTGGAGTTCCAACATATTCCAAGAATCCATAATGAGGTTGCCGATGCATTGGCTACCTTGGCATCAATGTTGCATCATCCGGATAAAGTTTATGTAGATCCGATACATATTCAAGTCCACGATCAGCACGCTTATTACAATATGGTCGAAGAAGAATTTGATGGTGAACCACGGTTCCACGACATCAAGGAGTATATCAGGATGGGGATATATCCCGCACAAGCCACAGGAGACCAAAAGAGGACCATTAGACGATTGGCAAATGGATTCTTCTTAAGCGGAGGAGTTTTGTATAAAAGAACACCAGATCTTGGATTATTAAGATGCATAGATGCCAGACAAGCTACAACTGTCATGTCTGAAGTACATTCGGGAGTTTGCGGACCCCACATGAGTGGATATGTATTAGCAAAGAAGATCCTCCGTGCTGGTTACTATTGGCTTACCATGGAGCGAGATTGTATCAGTTTTGTGCGCAAGTGTCATCAATGCCAAATACACGGAGATTTGATTCATTCTCCACCATCCGAATTGCACACAATGTCGGCACCATGGCCCTTCGTTGCTTGGGGCATGGATGTGATTGGACCAATTGAGCCGGCAGCATCCAATGGGCACAGGTTCATTCTGGTAGCCATTGATTATTTTACCAAATGGGTTGAGGCCAAAACATTTAAATCAGTGACCAAGAAAGCTGTGGTCGATTTTGTCCACTCAAATATCATATGTCGATTCGGAGTCCCAAAGGTGATCATCACAGATAACGGTGCTAATCTTAACAGCAACTTAATGAAGGAAGTATGTCAACAATTTAAGATTACACATCGCAACTCTACCCCATATCGGCCCAAGGCGAATGGAGCAGTAGAGGCAGCCAACAAAAACATAAAGAAGATACTTCGGAAAATGGTAGAAGGTTCAAAACAATGGCATGAAAAATTACCATTTGCATTATTGGGATATCGCACTACTGTTCGCACTTCAGTAGGAGCAACTCCTTATTTGTTGGTATATGGCACTGAAGCAGTAATTCCTGCAGAAGTTGAGATTCCTTCCCTTCGGATCATCGCCGAAGCAAAGATTGATGATGATGAATGGGTCAAAACCCGTCGGGAACAGTTAAACTTGATTGATGAAAAACGATTGGCCGCAGTATGTCATGGTCAATTATATCAAAGAAGAATAGAAAGAGCATGCAACAAAAAGGTGCGTCCACGGAAGTATGAAGTGGGTCAGCATGTGCTGAAACGTGTTCTTCCACATCAGGTTGAGGCGAAAGGCAAATTTTCCCCGAATTGGCAAGGACCATTCATTGTGACCAGAGTATTGTCGAATGGTGCACTATGCTTAACAGATATTGAAGGCAAATGCATGGACATGGCGATCAATTCTGACGCAGTAAAGAGATATTACGCATAACTTTTGAATGTTTGTATTTAACATTATTTCGAAGATTGGAATGACAAAGGCAATTTATTCTGCTATCCAAACACTATACCCTTTTGCTTCCCCTTTTGAGCCATATTTGTTTCGTTCCTACCCTCTCTTGGAATCGATGAAAATCAAATTGAAGTAACAATAATAATGGTAAAAAAAATCACTATTATTTAGTGAACTACGTTTGACCTGATTCCTCAAAGAAGGATACGTAGGCGCCTCACGGCTCGGTCATAGGGTGCACAATATACATAATGTGCACAAAAAGTTATGTCAAGCGACCCCAATCAAAAACTGGGGCAAAGAAACTGTATTGCAAATAAGAAAAAGATTCCAAGAGTTGTAATTTTTAACCCATGCCAAGAACTGTTTAGCTTTTAATACCTTTTCCATTTCTAACCCCATACCAAAAAGACCTTTCGATCAATCTTAGAAAAATGCTGAGACAAGCAAATGAAGATGGTTCATAACACTCTGGTACAAACAAGAAAAGAAAGTAAAAATGAGAGAGTCTTATAGGTGAAAACCCACACGGGCACCATAAGGCGACGGAAGTTGAGAGAAAAGTAAAAATGAGAGAGTCTTATTGGTGAAAACCTTCGTAGGCACCATAAGGCGAAAAGGAAGTGAGAAATGAACAAATGAGGAAGGTTTATTGGTGAAAACTCTTTGAGATATTGCAAGTCCAACAGCTCTGTAAAATGAAAAATGAAGTTGGATTATGGAAATTTTGGGGAAAACGAAAATAAGACAATTGAGAGAAGATTGATTAAAAGACTGGGTTGATTAATCCGAAATGCATACCCTGATCATTGGCGTCAGTAACTCCAATCAGATAAGTTTTATTCCTTCTCCGACAGTCATCCAAATTTGGATTTTTCTTTTCATTCTATAATTGTCGAAATCAGCGCGTTTCGTCACTAATAATCTTACTTTTCTAAAGCTTTGAGATAAGTTTTATTCCAAACAAATAAGAAGGAATGTCAAGGTATACTACCAAGATTCAAGGTTACATGATGCAAAATACGGCCATGAAAGGCGGGAGATAAAAAGATATTGGTGTAAGAAAAGTGAAATCAAAAGTGGATCAGCAAAGTCAGAAGGGACATATGATTACAGTTAAAAGGATTTGAAGGAAAACATACAGAGGGAAATCCTATAGTCAAGGATCAATTACAAGGACAAAACGGTCTTTTTCAACCATTCCAAGGCAATAAAAAAGAGACGAAGAGAAGCCTCACCATCGGCAAGAATACCCCAGTTAACCACCCTGCTTTAAACTAACGAAGTTTTCTTTGATTTAAAACAGGGGCAAAGACAATATTTGTGTCAGGAAATACCTGGTAAAGAAGAAGAAGTCAGGCGTCCACCTGGAGAATCAGGATGAGAATTGAAGAAGTCAGGCGTCCACCTGGAGAACGAGGACAAAGAATTAAAGGAGTCAGGCGTCCACCTGGAGAATGAGGATGAAGAAGTTAAAAAGAAGTCAGGCGTCCACCTGGAGAATGAGGATAAGAATTAAAGAAGTCAGGCGTCCACCTGGAGAATGAGGATGAAGAAGTTAAAAAGAAGTCAGGCGTCCACCTGGAGAATGAGGATAAGAATTAAAGAAGTCAGGCGTCCACCTGGAGAATGATGATAAGAATTGAAGAAGTCAGGCGTCCACCTGGAGAATGAGGATGAAAATTGAAGAAGTCAGGCGTCCACCTGGAGAATGAGGATGAGGAAAGAAGAAGTCAGGCGTCCACCTGGAGAATGAGGATGAAAATTGAAGAAGTCAGACGTCCACCTGGAGAATGAGGATGAGAATTGAAGAAGTCAGGCGTCCACCTAGAGAACGAGGACAAAGAATTAAAGGAGTCAGGCGTCCACCTGGAGAATGAGGATGAAGAAGTTAAAAAGAAGTCAGGCGTCCACCTGGAGAATGATGATAAGAATTAAAGAAGTCAGGCGTCCACCTGGAGAATGAGGATAAGAATTGAAGAAGTCAGGCGTCCACTTGGAGAATGAGGATGAAAATTGAAGAAGTCAGACGTCCACCTGGAGAATGAGGATGAGGAAAGAAGAAGTCAGGCATCCACCTGGAGAATGAGGATGAAAATTGAAGAAGTCAGACGTCCACCTGGAGAATGAGGATGAGGAAAGAAGAAGTCAGGCATCCACCTGGAGAATGAGGATGAGGAAAGAAGAAGTCAGGCGTCCACCTGGAGAATGAGGATGAGAATTGAAGAAGTCAGGCGTCCACCTGGAGAATGAGGATGAAATCAGGCGTCCACCTGGAGAATGAGGATGAAGAAGTTAAAAAGAAGTCAGGCGTCCACCTGGAGAATGAGGATGAAGAAAGAAAAGAAGCAGTCAAGGCACCCACCTGGAGAACGAGGGAATGCAATTGAAGTGTTGAAATCAAAAGCCCGCTCATATGAAAAAGGAGCACACTTAGAATCAATAAAGCAGAGGAATCCAACAAAATCCCCAGCAAGAAACAACAAGAGTCCCAAACAGATGAAAAAATACGGGACGCAATGAAAAGGAAAACGAAATAAGTCAAATGCCCAAGAGTCACCAAGATATCAAAACAACAAGAAACGCAAGGGCATGATCTAGATAAGATTTTTATAATTCATGTATCATAGTCTAGTTTAGCTTTTTGTATTACCTTGGAAGTAAGGTGTAATAAGGAGGTCAGCAAGCAGTAAAAACAGCACGAAGCAGCAGTAACATCACAGTCCCATGGTAGTCCCAGCTACCCAAAACTTCCCGAACTACATTGACCTGATTCCTTTATAGCCAAGGATATGTAGGAAACCTTTGAAGCAGAGGTTCGGTCAAATCTTTCAAAAAAATGCTTCCCACGGAGTATTTGAACGGGCACAAATCGCTCGTGTCCGCTCACTTTATCTTTGCACGAAAACTCTTCGAGTTTCCGCACAAAGAGGGGCAGCTGTGAGCACGTAATTTTTGCCTTACGAAAACTACTCCAAAATAAATCAAAAAATAAAATAAATTTCTTTTACTGTGTAATTCTTGAATTTGCGTGGTGTTAAATATTTGTGTTATGTCCGTAAATGTTTACTTTGTCATAATAAAAATGAAAATTAAAATAAAATACATGTTGCATGCATATAGGATTTTATTATGCATTTGAAAGATAATTTAAATAAAATCACAAAAAATATGCATTCGTTCTATTTTTAAATGTGTCGTTATGTGATTAATGATTTATCTACGTGTTAATGGTTATTTAAAGATAATTAGTATTATTGTAATGATAATTTTGTTTTATAATTTTTTATTAGGATTTTATTAATTAATAATAAAATAGAATAAAATAAAATAAGTTGTAAAATAAAAATTGGACCTGGATTAAAATCCAGGCCCAAAACCAAATTACTCCCCATTCAGCCCAATTCAGGCAACCCAGGCACCGGTCCAAATCAAACGAGTCAAAATCCTAAACTTATGTTGTGGAAATACTGCTATTCTGCTGAATTTGTTACTGCTGCTACTGCTGAAATTTTAACTCCTTCCTTCATTGCCAGGTACACATCTTTTAAACTTATGTTGTGATGGGTTTCAACATGACAATAAATACAGTTTGAGTTGTAATATTACTTTCTATTCATTTGAGCTCTTTAGCTAAAAATTCAGTTTTGTTTCTTGATCAAATAAGTAGTATATGTCGACAGGATGACTGTAAGTTAAATGTCCTTTATTGCAGTCTGTATAAGTGTTGTAACAAGGTTAAATTTCTAAATTTTCATTAAAGTATAGTTATGATTGAATGGTTAAGATAGGAAACTTGGCGTAAAGTTGGCCATTATTTAAACTTTATGGTATTGTTAGCTAGGTATAGCATAATATGGAAATATCAAGGAAAATATGCTATTAGTTTATTCTGTTAGTTAATTAGTTCTTGTTCAAAGCTAGTTAATGATTGGTTGCATTTTATTCATATATGGTGTAATAATGATTATGGTTAACATTAATAGTTGGAAGTTGCATTAGTATCCTCCGCTATGTTTGCAAACGTCAAAATAGGGCGAATAATGTTGTATGCAAAATTACTTATTAAGTCAATTAGGTAAATTTGTTCTCTTTCTTAAAATAACAAATGGCCTAGGAATGTTATAATGTGAAAGTTAGCAACAAGGGTTCTCATAAATTGAGAATCTAATCGGAGTAATTATATATATATCTTACATTTAACCATAAGCAGAATCAACAAAATAATTAAGCCTGTTAGATTAAAAGTAAATATATGAGAAAAAGATGAGATGTACAAGCACAAGTTGCAACACTTTATATCAATGCCAATTAGAGATAGAATTTGTACTAAATAAATAAATAAAAATTGTTCAAAAACACTTCTTCCCTTCATAAATCATTTTTATGAGTTTCATATGCAATTCATCCTTTGGTATATGTATATAACGCATTTGTGAAGAATAATATTAATTATGTTCCTATTCTTTACTTTGAATTTGAATAGTCTGGATGAATATAATTTATACGCGGAAAAATATAAACGACTGTCTATATTTAATAAATTGTGAATTCTTTTAAAAGAATTCAAAGCTCCCTTAAATGTGAATTTCTCAGGATTTTCATATAAAATGTGTAGATATAATAAATAATTTGTGAAAAATCCATAATATTATTACAAAGATTTTGCGCAATGAGGGATGCGTTCGCGCACTCTGATTATAACAAATTCGGATTATGCGTACGCACAATTTCGAGCGAATGTTTAATAAAAGGATTTCTAAAATATATATATATATATATATATATATTCATATAACCCGGGATGTGCGGTTCACTGTTTAAATGTAAGGGTGGTAACGTTCATAATTTTATTTTAAATCACGAACATATGAATTTATAATAAAGGATATAATCAATTATATTGTGTACACGTATGCGTGACATGATCCCCGTAATTATGAAAAGTATATAATACGAATATACGTACGCGTAATTCGTTTATATAATTATAAACAATAAGTAAAAGCGGTAGTAAAATCATGCAATAAAAACATATTTAATAAAATCAAGATAATTAAGCCAATAATAAAAACAGTTGAGCGACCGTGCTAGAACCACGGAATTCGGAAATGCCTAACACCTTCTTCCGAATTAACAAAATTCCTTACTCAGGCTTTCTGGTTCGCAGAATATTAAACAGAGTCATATTCTCCTCGATTCAGGGATTAAAACTGGTGACTTGGGACGCCCTAAAATTCTCAAGTGGCGACTCTGAAATAATTAAATAAATCCCGTTTCGACTGTCCTTCAATTGGAGAAAACTCCCCACGCGCCCCGCGGGCGCGGTAAAAAGGAGGTGTGACATCCGTCTCCAACTTCTCTTTTTGTGTTGGTTTCAAGATTCTTGCAAAAATCATTCTTCTCCTTCGGATTTGTGAATTTTGATATCCAATTATCGGCAAAAAAAAAATTTGCTTACCAGGTACCAATTTATGATTTTCGTTATCCAATTATCGCGTTTTGGGATTTGTGAAAATATTGCTTTTCTGTGTTTGCTAAGTCATTTGTGATTAATGGCTGCGGTTAGATTGATAGTCAATTGATTAAATTAATTTCTTTGCAGTGTATAGGCAATATATTGAGTTTATGATATGTGTATAGGCAATACATACAAATATATATATATATATATATATATATATATATATATATATATATATATATATATATATATAAGTCACCTCTCTTTGGCCAAGGATCTTATTTATCAAATATCTAAATTTTTTTAATTTTTTTCCTCAGATGAACGCTCATGTCCATTACTACCGTTGCAAACTTTCAGTTAATTGGCTCAAAAGTTATACTTAGTCCTTATTTAATGTCTTTAATTGCCCATCAATACTATGTAACTGAAGAAATCTACAGAAGATTTAGAGTCAAACAATAATGCTTATTTGAGAGCTCTTTTTGAATGTTATATAAAGAGGCTTACCCTATGTTCCATAGGCATTACATGAAGCTTTGAGGAGAATGAAACTTAAACAGGAGGCTCCTATGTTAGAGTGATTTGGGTTCTCTTGAAAATTCATATGGCAATTGGAGGTGTATTTTCTTATTGTTTCTGCTAAGAAAAACATGTCTACCCTGTGTCTTTTCCTTATTGTGTCTTCAAAAAAGAGAATTTTTTATTTGCAGTTGATTTTTCAAACCAGTTAAGTATCTTTTCATATTGTTTATGATTGTTTCTCCTTTAGGTTATGTGAAAATGACTTGTGGTGGTTGATGGTGTAATAATTTATTTTCTTGTAGTAAAAATCAGTTCTTGTTTCTAAAATCTGAATGACTGATTATAAATATTTGTTTGAGTCATATGGTAACAGGGGGCCGTAGATTCAGGATTAATAGTATCTGGTGTTAAATTCATTTGTCAAGTTTTTTGCTGCTTCTATTACTCTAATTCATGTTTTTCTATGAGAGGATTGTTTTTCCTTTAGTGACTTGAGACTGCTGGTCTTGCTTTTAATTTAACGATTATTGATACACTGCAAGTACAAGTGTACGATCAATCTTGGTTGATATAACAGATTAGAACCATGAAGGAATGACCCCTCTTTTCCTATTATAATGAACTTTACAGTTTGTTCTGGTTCATCTGTATGACTAAGCTGCTGCAGTTCTTCGTCGAGTTATTCTTTTTTCAAGAATTAGATAGTTGAATCATGCGTGTTGGACTTATACCGCTTTTATAAAGAGAGCGAGAAGCTGCACACAGAGCTAAAGAATATCACACTTCCAATAAATAAGTAATAGAATACCACCCAAAGTTGTGTGGAGTGGTAAGTACTCCATCCTTGATCACAGGACTTAGTTCGAATCTTGCATATTTTATTCCTAAAGTGAAATTTTTCGGGCTCGAAAGTAAATATCAGACACTAGGTAGGAAACAAAAATATTATAGAAATAGTTAAATTTGAAGTTTATTTATATGTTTATTGGATCAAAATAAAGTAGTATTTGAGTACTCATAGAAAACAAAAAAAATAGTGAATCAATTAACATTACAAAAAGTATTCGATCTTACTGGCCAGAAGACAAGTTGCTAGAAAAAGTTAATATTGATCAAGGTTTTGTGAAAGATGTGATAGCATTTTTTCTGTATTTTAGGAGAGTATCATGTATGTTTTCTAATTGTATGAATCTGCTAAATGATTTTTTAGTGTAAAATTACATATCTCGATCGTTTATGTTGAGAGGAAGAATGTCTATTGCTCAAAATTTGAGTGGAGTTTGTTTTTAAAAGTAAAGTTGGAGGAAACAATAATCTCCACCCTAAGTTTTTAATATTACTCCTAAATTAGACAAAGATGAGGAACATTGGAGTTTGATTAAAAAACGAGTGAAAATAAAAATAATGAAAATTTTCTTAACCAAATGACATTTATGGTGTTTGCTTTGAAAATAACTTGAGACAAGAGTTCGAACAAGCCTGGAAGTAGAGAAGAGTAAAGGGCTTATCCATTATCCATTAAGTTTCGAACCGTGCTCCATTGGCCTTGAAAATTTCTTGGTTATATAATTATTAGAAAAGTTTTTAACAGCTTTTTGAAAAACTTTATCAGGAACTATATATTCTTCGGCATGTATGTGTACATGTAATACACTACTCACACGCGCGCGCACATAAGGCGCATAAGTTTGTATATTGTACTTGTCACAAACTAATAAAGTGTACTTTATCGGTTGGTTATTGTGTTTATTGATTTTAAAATACCAAATCCTTAGTGTCAGTGAGATATGTATCTCTCTCAAGTTTTTGGAATGAGAAAATATATTATTTAGAAGTGAATAATGAGTGTAGAATAGTTGAACAAAAGAGGATATAGAGACAACTTCAGAACAAATGGTACAAATTTGTGATTTTTGATTTATTCTTATTCTTTCTTTTATTTTATAAATTGGGAAATATCTAAAACATGAAAAACAGTTGGGTATAAACTCCCTTGTTGCTATGGTTGGCTAGAAGAAAAATTATTGTGTTCCAGACTTTCAAACTTTCAATAAGATAACTTTTCCTCAAAGTTTCAAATATGTATATAGTGTCTATTTCTGAACTATGATTTTTTCCTTTTTTGGTTTGATGACTCGGTACAATGTGTATTTTTTCGTTTTCATGAATTTCAAAATGGATTTATTGTGTATTCTATGGTCAAGAAATGATAAGTGAAAGGATGAGCAATAGTGAGAGATCTACTAAGCAACATCTTCGTAGTGTTGCTTGGGACGGCGACGTGTATTCCCAGGTATTGGAATTCAAGAACTAAATTTGTCAAAAAAATCTTCTTAAAAGACTGGGTTATTCCCTCGTAGTCCTTTAAGTAGAAATGTAATTTGAGAATTTAGAAGTTGAATAGATGCAAAGTTTCTTTAAATTAATAAATCAAAGATCATACTTGTAATAGTCATCTGGAGCATGACTCTTTCAATGTTTGGTAAATGAAATGATAAGTCATTTGTCATATACTCATATTATACTTAGTCAACATTGTGCTGCTGGAAAGAGTGTAAAAGTCCACAAGATAAATTAGATAATAGGACATTAAATAAGCTTTTGTGAGGCCCCCCTCCGTGTTGACTGGGCAAAGACAGTCAGAGACAAAGATGTAAGGATTTTATTGTAATTTTCTTTACACAACGAGAAGCTGTAAATCAAAAGAAAATCACAACAGCGGGCATTAATGAAACAAAGAGGATTCCAAATGTTTTCTCAGATTTGGCTTAGTTTACCAGCAATGATTGCAGAAGAAAGACTACATATTACTGTCCTCTTCACTTATTGCCTTCTATTCATCTCAGTTTGCTATAGTGAAAGCTCTTATTTGACTTTGTATGCGAAGATTTTAGAATCAGTTAAGGGAATAAACGAGTTGATTGATGAGTGCCTTTTTAGCCTTTATTTAAAAGGCTTTCATGTGGATCTAACATGGTTGGCTCTTTCTGTGAGGCAATACCTCACCACACTACACTACACTACACTTCGACACAAGAGAAGAGAGTGGAACTCAATCTCATTTAGAAAGCCTGATCTCTATCTTTCAGCAACTGAACGGGAAGTGGTTTAAGAATAAGAAAGGACTTTAGGCTCTTCTACTTGAAATATCCTTCAATTATTGAAGAAATATGATTTTTTATACTCATGTTTCCCTTCCCATCCTGCTCCGCCGAGTGTTGCGCTCGGGTTAACCAAGCCCTCAAGTAGGTGACACAAGCTACGAAGCTGTAGACTTAAGACCTAAGGATATTTCTTTGACGGGTGATCGGGTCTTAGAATCCTCGGGAAAGTTTAAGCACCTTTATACAATTTCTATTTTGCTTTCTATATATAGATATGGCTTTCTCTTGATGGAATATACCAAGCAAAATCTTCTTTTTAGAACCACAACTCAGTGAAGTAGGCAGATGTCTCTCCTCTCTCAAAGCAGGCGAGCTTCAAGCTTGGAAGATCAAGAAAAGGGTCCTTTCAAACCTTAATCTTAAGAAATTCCTAAACGAGAAAGTGGTATGTATGGTTGGCGTATGCCTGGAAACTAGTCCAGAATGATATCATCAACTGCACGATAGAGATTCCAATTCCGTGTATCCGGTTAAGCAATCACTGCCCGCCAGCTTCCACCCAGACAAGAAAGGTGAGAGAGGTATCCAAGCGATACTCCTACTTTTAGTAGAATTAGATAAATGAAAAAGCATATAGATATATACACCTTGGGTGAGATTTTCTGTAAGAGGGGAAATCGTCGCAACATTCTTTGCTTCCAAAAAAGAAGAAAAATAAAAAAAATACTTATAAATCGACAAGTATAACCAACACTATCACCATAACACGGAGCCGAGAAAGAGCAAAAAGAATATTCATGAGCCGATGCAAAAGTAGTCCTTTACGCGAGGAAACGCCAAACAGACTGACCTCTGCTAACTACGTTTTATATAGACTGGAAGCTAGAGAGTTACTAAGGTATAGTGCTGCTACCAGAGAAGGCTCTTTCATGCTAGGCGTCCAGACCTACTATACCCGAGCCGCTACTTACACATCTGGAGTTCCGGATTGAACTAGGGAACGGAATTTAAGGGCAACGAAGGCCCTTAGATAGGACTCCATCTATGAATAGAAGAGATTTTCTTTCTAGTAGAGCTCATTACGACCATTATAACCTAACTCCAGGGTTATAGACTCATTCAGGTTGAGACGGACTCCATGGTTTCTATACAGAAGTTGCACAATGGCTGTGACTTCCCCCGTAGTTGGGGGCGGGAGTTAAGCGTCCGATTCGACAATGAACACTAAATGTAAAAGGCAAATCTGAAATACATTGAGATCGCCGAAAAAGATACACAAAACTAGGAGAAGGAAGCAGCACCCAGCTCGATGAATCTGAAGCAGCAGATCTGCAGGACTCGATCCTTTTTTCTTTTTTCTCAATTTAAAGAGAGGAGAGGAAGGGAGAATCGAACTCCTAGCTCTATCGGAACTTACCTCAGCGACTTTCACTTCCTATCGGCTTCGGACCGAAAGAGAGTGAGATGGAATCCAGAAGAGATAAGGCATTAGGCAATCTTTCTAAGAAATTTCAGTCATCGATTGACTCCTATTCCCACTTCTTAGGAGTGAAAGGCTGGTCTTGAAGAGCCTAGGTTCACTCATGACTTAGTGTGCAAGACCGGCTCTCCTCTTTCAACAATGTTCTAAGAGTGGGATTTTCGCTTTTCTGGATTTCCCACCAATTCCTTAGATCCCTAGTCTTAGAGCTAAAGGAAGTCCTCTAACTAATCTAATCCACCGAAGGAGAAGGCGGAGTTCTCTTTCCTCTGCTATCAATAATAAGGAATAGCAGGCTGCCGTTAAGGTAGCTCACCCGGCTCAACAATAGAAATCCCTGCAGTTCAGTCACCCGCGGCTAATTCAATTCACTCTCACTACAGCCTTCTTAAGCCGAAAGAAACCCGGGCAAGAATCTCATGGTAGTACGAAGGGGGAGCAAAATCGTATCTGGGAGTGGTTCTTCGGATCGATCATAGATTCTCGGCCCTGTCCTTTGGCTTCCACTCCAGTTGACCTCTCTTGTTTCCATCCCACCGTGAGAAGGTAGAGAGCAAAATTAACAGAACAAGCAGATACAAAAGGAATTCAAATACAAATTGCGGGGCGTATCGACGGAAAAGAAATTGCACGTGTCGAATGGATCAGAGAAGGTAGGGTTCCCCTACAAACGATTCGAGCGAAAATTGATTATTGCTCTTATACAGTTCGAACTATCTATGGAGTATTGGGCATCAAAATTTGGATATTTCTAGACGAGGAATAATTTTACTACTTGTCTTTCCCTTCTATCCAATGATTGAACAAAAAAAGACAAATTCATTCTTTTTCTAATCAATCAAGGGAAACATTTCTAATTCTTAATTCTATAAGGTTGAATAAAAATTCGATTGACCATTTGATATAATTGCTATGCTTAGTGTGTGACTCGTTGGTTTTTTAGGGTTAGGATTAAAAAAGACCAGCCCACATAGTATGAACTAAAAACTATAGAACTAATAACCAACCCATCACTTCGCATTATCTGGATCTAAAGAACCAGTCAAGATATGATATATAGGTCATATCTTTGTAGCAACTGAAATCTTTTGCATAAACAAAAAAGGAAATCTGATTCTAAGTTGTAAAGCAAAATAGACAAAAAAGATGTGGATAAATGGAAGGATGAGAGAAAGAGAGAAAAAGAATACCAATGATATAAAATTCCAATATGTAAGGTCTATGAGTAATCTCATAAAAGGCAGTGTAATAAAGCATCAATACGCATTCATACCATAATAAAATGAATCTTCTTATAGAAATAGAACAAAAAATCAAGAGCTTCGAGCCAATAAAGACTGAGAAGATTGACTCAAGAACCAATTTCATTCTGAGCTCCATTGTAGAATTCGGACCTAACCATTAAGTAAGAAGTGATGGGAACGACGGAACTTGTGAATGCAAAAGATTCTATTGAAAAAGGAATCTTAATGATTCACTGGTCGGGATGGCGGAACGAACCAGAGATTAATTCATGTATTCGGAGATCTGAGAAGTCACGAGTTAACCCTACAAATGAAATAGGGATTGAAAGAGTCAATATTCGCCCGCGAAAACTTTTTTTATTGCAAAATTTAGGACAATACAATAAAGGACAAAATAAGGATTTGGTATAATAATACAATTTTTTTTTAGATTTCTATTTATAAAACTCAAAAGTTTAGTTATCTATTCAAACAAGATATACAAATTACTAATAGATTGAATGAAATCTCAAAGAATCCCACGTTCAAGGTATTACTCAGTAAATACATATATATCTTAACTTAAGATTGACTATTCTAGCTTAATTCAAATTAAATTTTTTGGAATCCTTTTATTCGCGGTCAAAGAGTTTTAGAAAATATTCTTGGTGGAAAAAATGTGAATGAAGGATCCCACTAAATTGAATTGGGTCCATAAATCTAAGAAATGGTGAGAATTCTTGATCTCTCTCAATATCTCTCTCAATTCGAAAATCCAAGATTTGAATTGATGTCCTCTCATTGATTCCTCCTAAATTGCATTGATTTGAAAGCGGTACGTGAGCTGGGTTCAGAACGTCGTGAGACAGTTCGGTCCATATCCGGTGTGGGTGTTAGAGCATTGAGAGGACCTTTCCCTAGTACGAGAGGACCGGAAAGGATGCACCTCTAGTGTACCAGTTATCGTGACCACGGTAAACGCTGGGTAGCCAAGTGCGGAGCGGATCACTGCTGAAAGCATCTAAGTAGTAAGCTCACCCCAAGATGAGTGCTCTCCTATTCCGACTTCCCCAGAGCCTCCGGTAGCACAGCCGAGACATCGACGGGTTCTCTGCCCCTGCGGGGATGGAGCGACAGAAGTTTTTTTGAGAATTCAAGAGAAGGTCACGGCGAGACGCCGTTTATCATTACGACAGGTGTCAAGTGAAAGTGCAGTGATGTGTGCAGCTGAGGCATCCTAACAGACCGGTAGACTTGAACCTTGTTCCTACATGACCTGATAAATTCGATCAGGCACTTGCCATCTATTTTCATTGTTCAAATCTTTGACAACACGAAAAAACCATTGTTCAACTCTTTGACAACATGAAAAAACCAAAAGCTCTGCCCTCCCTTTCTATCTATCCAAGGGATGGATTGGCAGAGGCCTTTGGTGTCCCATCCAGTCAAGAATTGGGGCCTCACAATCACTAGCCAATATGCTTTTCTCTCATGCCTTTCTTCGTTCATGGTTCAATATTCTGGTCGTTCCGCTCTGTCGATCGATGGTAGTATAAGACTTCTGTAACCCCTCGAATTTTTTTACATAATGGTTCCTGCTTCCTACCCATAGTTAGCATGTATCACCCCGGTCATACTTTAGTATCACATCATAAACCCCCACCCCAACGCTATCTTCCTTATCAGTGAACCAGAACATAGTGCATAGGTGTCACACCTCCTTTTTCCGGCACCCGCAAGGGTACAAGGAGTTTTTCCAATTAAAGGACAATCGAAACGGGATTTATTTATTAAGATTCAGAGTCGCCACTTGGGAGATTTATGGTGTCCCAAGTCACCGGTTATAATCCTAAATCGAGGAAAAAATGACTATGTATTATAGTCCGCGAACCAGAAATCCGGATAAGGCATTCTGTTAACCCGGGAGAAGGTGTTAGGCATTCCCGAGTTCCGTGGTTCTAGCACGGTCGCTCAACTGTTACATTCGGCTTATTTATCTGATTTTTAACAATTAAGAACTTATATGCAAATTTTAACTTGAACCGCCTTTATCAATTTTATTATTATTGTTATTATTTTACGGAGAATTGCAACATTGTGAAAACGTATCGCGAACCACGTCACAGTCAATGTACCCGTGGTTATCGAAACATTTCGACTCCGTTGAGATTTGGATTTGGGTCACATAAATGCACACCCGTATTTAAGAAAGTAATTTATTAAGGACGCGCCTGAAGTGACTAGCGTATCGTTATTTTGGGAAGAGGCCGTGAAAATTCACTAGACGGCCAACTCCAAAGTCTATCCGGTTATTGAGTCCTTTTATTGAGGGCCCCGCAATGTGCGATTTACTGTGGCGAGGCACGCCTCCTTTATTTTAAGGATATCCTAAAGTGACTACATTTCTATTTAAATGAGTCTCTAAAATAAAAAAACTTCCTGATTAATTACGAGCTAAAAAATAATAATAATAAAACATAACATACTAATTGCTAGATTAAGACAAATATTAATGGAAAGGAATTTTATTTAAAAAAAGATTCGAAATTGTAAATAAAATACGAAATTCGACAACTAAAATTCAAAAGAAATCAATTATAGCTAGCTTAAAGCTCACATTGTTATCGAAAAAAAACTATTGGAATTAATTATTCACGACCATTTAAAACTAGATTTAACCATAATTACTAAAGCTTATTAGAAAGTTTATTAAACTTAAACGTTGACTTATCTTGCTCAAACTCGCACCTAATGGATTAATGTTCTTAGCCTTGTAACGTTGAATCACACATAAAAAAAATCAAACTTGCTGATTCTACGAAATTATTGGCCTATTATATTTGCCTAATATTTACGGATCTTCGATACTATCAAGATTTAAAGATAGAAAAACTCAAATTGCTTCTATTCCAAAATTGCAAATTCAATCCAGATTTTACTAACCTTCCCTTCCAAATTAAATCAATTTCCTATATTGACTATTTACTAACGATTTGAATGCGCTTTTAAACTAAAAATTAACAAAGCCGAAACTAATACTTATGGTGTTCATACCGACACCCATCCACTAGTTCCGCAATTTAACGCTTCTCATTATACAAACTTCCACCATTTATATAACATGAAACACATAATGAATATCTAACAAAAAATACGAATATTCTATAATTAGAAGCATAAATCTTCTGGCCATTTCATTTCAGCTTCAATGCATATGTCGAAATGATTCAGATTAGTGTACCTGGTATTTGAATACAAGGAAAGGAAGAATAGGATCAGCAGCAGTAGAAATAGCGCAGCAACAACAAACAACCAGCAGTCAGAAAACCCAGCAGTAGACTTGAAAACCAAACAGAAATTCCAGCAACCACTCAATAAAGCAATAACAAAGGACCAACAGTTAACTCAAGAAGCCAATTGAAAATCCCGGAAGCAAACAGGAGGCAGAGATCACACTCAGGAATACACGAAAATAGTATTCGGATATTTTAGGAATCCTCTTCCTCAAGATTAAAAGTTTGTTCGTATCTCCTCTTTAGTTCTGAAATTTTTATCTCCCCAAAATTCTTCTTCTTTTAAGTGTCAAATGAGTCCTCTTTTATATCCAAAGCAAGACTCCTCCCTTTTTCTTTTTACCTAATTCCTTTTTACTTTTTAAACTATTATTACAACCCCTTTTACCTCTTTTACTTTTTAACCCGATATTCTTTTACTATGTGCACCTTTTAAATTTTATTATTACCTACACTATTTCTAATTTTTACTTTAGTAAAAGTAGTCAACATGGGCCCCCCATGTTCCTTCTTTTTGAATGGTCAAAAGAAGACATCATTATTAACCTTTTTCTTTTTGCTTTTATCATTATGTCTTGTCCCCCACCATAATTAAACAATATGCAATTGGTTAATTCCTGTTTTACCCCTAAACTAATGTTACTGTCCTGATTCAAAATCTGTTCAAACTTTAAAATTATCTAAGAACTTAAAATTAAATTACCAGCTATAACCAATCCTTAATCCAGTTATTTCAACAAATTCAAACTTAAATGATTAACAACAAAGCAACAATCGGAATTATTTTGACTGAACGATATTTTTAACAATACATATATTTTCAGATTCAATAATATTAACAATTTGAACATAACAAACAAGTAGATTTGAATTTCTAAATTCAATAATCATTTGAACTTTAAACTAAATCCAACAACATTACAACCAAGATGAATATTCAAATTAAATCAAGAATTAAAACATAAACTCACATTAAATCACGGATTAAGAACGAACTTCAAACAAAAGATGAACACGAATTAAATCTAAACTAATCAACAAAGATGGATGATTCAAGCGATTAAACTAACGTATTTCTATATTACAACTAAATTCTTTTAAACGAATAAAACAAACCGAAGAAGAAATAATTAATTGAATTTCAACTTGAATCTAACAACATTAACAATTTCTAAAAAATACATAAAAACACATGAAACAAACTGAAGAAATAATTAATTAAATTTCAATTTGAATCTAACAACATTAAAATTAAACTAACAATTTCTTTTAATAAATAAAAACACATGAACAAACTGAAAAACTAATTAATTAAATTTCAATTTGAATCTAATAACATTAAACTAACAATTTCTTTTAAAAAATAAATAAAAACACATGAAACAAACTGAAACCAATTAACAAAACGATAAACACGAACAAAACAAGAATCAAACATTTACCGATTTTAGATCCGAGAATATCAAAACAAAATACGGACAAAATGAAACTCAAACCCACTAACCGGATCGAAACGAAGAAGAACTTGAATGAAAACAAATCTGTCCGGAAACGATTATCGCACCAAAACAATTTGACGCCGAAGACGACCATGAACGGACGATCGAAGAACTGAAGAAGGAAGCAGCGGACAGCAGTAGTGACGGAGTAGCAGCAGCGACGAGGGTCATTTTGCCGCGACGAAGAAGAAACAGCAGCAGGCGACGGGGTGAAGAAGAAGACGCAGCAGCAGCCATGGCGACGTGAAGGAGGCAATAGCAACGAACAGACGAAGAAGAAGCGACCAGCAGCGATAACAGCTCGGCGTTGGACGTGAAGAATGCAGCAACCATGGATGACGTTAAGCTAGCAGTAACAGCAGTGAACGGAGAAGAAGAATCATCGGGCAGCAGGCGACGAGGAAGAAGAAGCAAAAGCAGTGGACGTAGCAGCCATGGCAGCGAGGAGCGACGAAGATCGACGAAGAAGAAGCAACGAAGATCTCGTCCATGGCGGTTTGTACGTGAAGAAGACGAGGGAAAAGACGAAGAAGAAGCAGCAGGCATGGATGGGTTGCTGCGTGTGTGTGTGTGTTTTGGAGAGAAGAGAGGTGGAGAAGAAGAGAGGGGGGTGGGTAGTGTGTCTAGGTTTTTTTTTTTTTTTTGTGAAAATGAAAGAAAAATGAAAAGGGGGTTTGGGTCTTTTGGGTTATGGATTGGGTCGACCCAGTTCGAAATGGACCGGGTCGTAGGGGAAGGTTGGGCATCTTTGGGCCTGTGACTTAAAAATGAAGAAAAGGCCCAATCCGATCTCTTCTATTTTTGTCTTTTTTATTTATTCAATTTCCTAAATAATAAAGTTAAAATGCTAAGATTAAATTATAAAACCCAAAATTATCTAGAAATACTAATTAACTTCTAATAATAATTATCACCCAAAATTAAACATCAATAAAATAAAATCACACAAATTTGGACATTAAATGCTAAAAATGCAAAAGATGCCTATTTTTTGTAAAAAAATTTCATTTTGTAAAACAAACTTAATTACTCCTATTTGTAGAATTACATATTAAATGCAAATGTGACATATTTTTATATTTTTATTAATTTAACAAATAAAATGCACAAACAAAAATATAAATAGTTATCCAAAAGTGCCACGAAAATTCAAACATTCCACACAAAGGAAAATTGTTTTATTTTGAATTTTTGGGAGTAATTCTCATATAGGGCAAAAATCACGTGCTCACAGCTGCCCCTCTTTGTCCGGAAGCACGAAGGGTTTTCGCGCAAGATAAAGTGAGCGGATACGAGCGTTTTTTTTTGCCCGTTGGAATACTCCGTGCGAAGCATTTTTTGAAAGATTTGACCGAACCTTTGCTTCAGAGGTTTCCAACATATCCTGGGCTAAACAGGAATCAGGTCAATGTAGTTCGGGAAGTTTTGGTAGCTGGGACTACCATGGGACTGCAATTTGTTGTTACTGTTGCTGCATGCTGTTATTACTACTTACCGATCTCCTTATTACACCGTGCTTAAAAGAAAAATCAAGAAGCTAGGCTTGACTACGAATTACAAGATCCCATCTATCTTCCATTTGTTCTTGATGCCTTGCTTTCTTGTCGGCTTGCGTCTATTCCGGTGTTTCTTTCTTCCGAGAACTGACGGGGATGACACCGACCTCTTGCTTTCCTGAACACCAGTTTGCATCATTTTGTTCTGTCCGTTTGAGGATGCGGCTTCCTGTATTATGCTGTGATCTTTTGTTGTAACCTTCTGCCTTTGGTGGGTTACGGATTTCAAGACCTGAAATGTAAAGATTGAAAAATATTCCCTCGTTATACAGGTGGGCGCCTAATTGGTAAAGACATAAAATGTATTCTCTTGTTATACAGGTGGGCGCCTAATTGGTAAAGACATGAAATGTATTCCCTTGTTATACAGGTGAGCGCCTAATTGGTAAAGACATGAAATGTATTCCCTTGTTATACAGGTGGGCGCCTAATTGGTAAAGACATGAAACGTATTCCCTTGTTATACAGGTGGGCGCCTAATTGGTAAAGACATGAAATGTATTCCCTTGTTATACAGGTGGGCACCTAATTGGTAAAGACTGAAAAGCATTCTCTTGTTATACAGGTGGGCGCCTAATTGGTAAAGACATGAAATGTATTCCCTTGTTATACAGGTGGGCGCCTAATTGGTAAAGACATGAAATGTATTCCCTTGTTATACAGGTGGGCGCCTAATTGGTAAAGACATGAAATGTATTCCCTTGTTATACAGGTGGGCGCCTAATTGGTAAAGACATGAAATGTATTCCCTTGTTATACAGGTGGGCGCCTAATGCTAAGACTAAAAAGTATTTCCTTGTTATACAGGTAGGCGCCTAATTGGTAAAGACTGAAAAGCATTCCCTTGTTATACAGGTGGGCGCCTAATGTTAAAGACTGAAAAGTATTCCCTCGTTATACAGGTGGGCGCCTAATTGGTAAAGACATGAAATGTATTCCCTTGTTATACAGGTGGGCGCCTAATGCTAAGATTGAAAAATATTCCCTTGTTATACAGGTGGGCGCCTAATTGGTAAAGACTGAAAAGTATTCCCTTGTTATACAGGTGGGCGCCTAATTGGTAAAGACATGAAATGTATTCCCTTGTTATACAGGTGGGCGCCTAATGGTAAAGACATGAAAAGTATTCCCTTGTTATACAGGTGGGTGCCTAATTGCTGAAGACTGAAAAGTATTCCCTTGTTATACAGGTGGACGCCTAATGCTAAGACTGAAAAGTATTCCTTTGTTATACAGGTGGGCGCCTAATTGGTAAAGACATGAAACATATTCCTTTGTTATACAGGTGGGCGCCTAATGCTAAGATAATAACTTGAATTTGTTTCCTCGATTCTCCGAGAAAATTTTCAACTATGGCAGAAAATTTTCTGCCCCAGTTCTGGCGGTCTTTCTTATGCGTGTCTTTCGGCCATCATCAACACTTTATTTTCCTGTTCAAATCAAAGAAAATTTAGTTAGTTTTTTTTTAATATGGCGAGTAGTAATGTCACTCCTGATGGGGGATGATTGTTCCCTTCCCCTTATTCCTATTTGGCATTCCCAAAACCTGTTGGGGATGATGTTATTTGCTGGGGATAACATTCTGCTGGGGATGGTTTTTCCATTTATCCCTTCCCCGTTCTGTGTCTCAAAACTTGCTGGGGGTCATTTTGCTGAAGATGGATTTTTCTTTCTTCCTTTCCCTTTCTGTGTTGTCCGACCACCTCAGAACTTGGTCGACAATCGGTCGGGGTTCTGCTGGGGATCCTCTTGGAACTTGGCCCACAATTTCCTCAACATGCTGTTTTTCCGGTTCTTCCCCATACTTTCCTTGCCATTTAGACCAATATTATTCGGCCTTGCAACCAACGTCTTTTGTTTTATTGCCTTGTCTCTGGCCTGTCCTCTTCACATTTTGTGTTGTACCATTTTGGCAACTGGTAGTAAGCTCTAAAAAACCTTTCTCAAAAATAAATTTCTGGAAAAAGTCTTTTAAACAAAGAAATGAAAAGATGGAAGAAGAGAAAATCTTTTTGAACAAATGCTGGGGAAAAGAAAAGAAATGAACTTATCTGGGTAGTATAACCGATTCCAACGATCATGTCGTGCATTCCGGATTAATCAACCCAGTCTATTTGTGTCGATCAATCTTTCTGATGTCTTCACTTGCTGGGGATAAATAGGTGCCCACCTCTTCGCAAAATGCGGATCCTTTCAGCCAATCTATCTTGTCGCCTCATAGTGCCCTTCGCAGGATTTTCACTAATAAGACTCTCTCCTTTCTCTCAGTTCCCGTCGCCTTATGGTGCATGTGAAGGTTTTCACCGGTAAGACTCTCTCATTTTGCTTCTCTCAGCTTACGTCGTCTTATGGCGCCTGTGATGGTTTTCACCGATAAGACTCTCTCATTTTGCTTCTCTCAGCTTACGTCGCCTTATGGTGCCTGTGAAGGTTTTCACCGATAAGACTCTCTCATTTTGCTTCTCTCAACTTATGTCGCCTTATGGTGCCTGTGAAGGTTTTCACCGATAAGACTGTCTCATCTTATTTTCTCAGCTGGGGATTGGAATGTTGCCGGTAAGATTATCTCTGCTGGGAATTTTTATGGCTATCAATTCTTTCAGCTCATGATCCTCATTCAGTCGGGGACCAGCATGTTATTCTTGGCTTTCATTTGCCTGTCTTGGCACCTCTCGGATACTGATCGGGAGGACTTTTTTGGACATCAATAGGGGTTTTATGTGGGTCTTAAAAGAAAAGGATATAAAAATTCAAAATAACTTTGATGGGTAAAACATTACAACTCTTGGAATGAAACCTTTTTTTAAAAAATAAAAATAAAAATAAAAATATAACTTCTGCCCCAGTTTTCTTGCTTGGGAAATTTTTTATTTTTGTTACATTATGACCGAGCCGTGAGGCGCCTGCGTATCTTCTTTGAGGAATCAGGTCGAACGTAGTTCACTTGATTCCTTTGTTTTTCTTGCGACCTTCCCCCTTTTTTTATTTTATTATTTTCCTTCTTTTCTCTTTTCATTTTGTTTCATTAATGATTCCAAGAGGGGGGTATAAAAGGATAAGTAAGGCTCAAAGGGGTAAAGCAAAGGTTAAAAGTGTTTGGATAGAAGAAAGAATTGCATCCGTCATTTCATTATCCGATAAGCACCAAGTACAAACAAACAAATAAACAACAAAAGAAATTACACATAATATCTTTTGACTGCATCAGAATTGATAACCATGTCGACGCATCTTCCTTCGACATCTGTCAGACGTAAAGTGCCGTTGGATAATACTCTGGTCACAATATACGACCCTTGCCAATTCGGGGCGAACTTGCCTTTTGCCTCAATCTGATGTGGGAGGATCCGTTTCAATACTTACTGGCCTACTTCAAATTTCCTAGGGCGCACCTTCTTATTGTATGCTCTTGCCATTCTCTTCTAATATAACTGGCCATGGCATACTGCTGCCAATCTTTTTTCATCAATTAAGCTCAACTGCTCCAGTCGGGCTTTGACCCATTCATCATCATCAATCCCAGCCTCAGCGACAATCCGAAGGGATGGAATTTCAACTTCTGCTGGTATCACTGCTTCAGTTCTGTATACCAACGAATAAGGACTGGCACTTACTGATGTACGAATAGTAGTGCGGTAACCCAATAATGCTAACGGTAGATTTTCATGCCACTGTATGGACCCTTCTACCATCTTTCTCAAAATCTTTTTTATGTTTTTGTTGGCTGCCTCAACTGCACCATTCGCCTTAGGACGATACGGGGTGGAATTACGATGTGTAATCTTGAACTGTTGACATACTTCTTTCATCAAACTACTGTTAAGATTAGCACCGTTGTCCGTGATGATTACTTTCGGGATCCCAAATCTACAGATGATATGGGAATGGACAAAATCCACCACCGCCTTTTTGGTTACTGACTTGAAAGTCTTGGCCTCCACCCATTTGGTGAAATAATCGATGGTTACCAGAATGAACCTGTGGCCGTTTGAAGCTGCCGGCTCAATGGGTCCAATGACATCCATGCCCCCACGCAACAAATGGCCATGGCGCTGACATTGTATACAATTCTGTCGGCGGAGAATGAATCAGATCTCCGTGTATCTGACACTGATGGCATTTTCGCACGAAACTGATACAATCATGCTCCATGGTGAGCCAATAATATCCCGCCCGCAGAATCTTCTTTGCCAATACATACCCGCTCATATGGGGCCCACAGACTCCAGCATGTACCTTTGTCATCACTGTCGTGGCTTGACTAGCATCTATACATCTCAGCAATCCCAAATCTGGGGTTCTTTTGTACAGCACCCCTCCACTTAGGAAGAATCCATTTGACAATCGCCGGATGGCTCTTTTTTGATCTCCGGTGGCATGCTCCGGGTATATCCCCATCCTGAGGTACTCCTTGACGTCATAAAACCATGGCTCGCCATCCACTTCTTCCTCTATCATGTTGCAATAAGCATGTTGATCACGAACCTGAATATGCAACGGGTCAACATGGATCTTGTCTGGATGGTGCAACATCGATGCTAAAGTGGCCAAGGCATCGGCAACCTCATTGTGAATTCTCGGGATGTGTCTGAACTCTACTGATCGAAATCGCTTGCTCAGATCGTGCAAATATTGTCGATATGGTATAAGCTTTAAATCTCGTGTTTCCCATTCACCCTGGATCTGATGTACCAGAAAGTCCGAGTCTCCCAAGACCAAGACGTCCTGTACATCCATGTCTGCAGCTAAACATAAGCCCAGAATGCATGCCTCATATTCAGCCATGTTGTTGGTACAATAGAAATGTAGTTGAGCTGTAACAGGATAGTGATATCCTGTTTCAGAAATAAGTATCGCTCCTATTCCAACTCCTTTTGCATTCACCGCCCCATCGAAGAAAAGCTTCCACCCTGGTTCCTCAGTTAGTTCTAACTCCTCTATATGCATCACTTCTTCATCTAGAAAATATGTCCTCAAAGGCTCGTATTAATAGGATTCTCAGCCAAGTGATCGGCCAATGCTTGGGCTTTCATGGTCGTCCTCGTCACATAGACAATGTCGAACTCTGTGAGTAATATCTGCCATTTTGCCAATCTTCCTGTGGGCATAGGCTTCTAGAAAATATACTTTAATGGATCCAGGCGTGAAATAAGGTAAGTAGTATGTGACGACAGATAATGCTTAAACTTCTGTGCTACCCAAGTTAGAGCACAACATGTCTTCTCAAGTCGAGTGTACTTATTCTCATAGACTGCAAACTTCTTGCTGAGATAATAGATGGCTTGCTCTTTTATTCCTGTGATGTCGTGTTGCCCTAACATACAGCCAAACGAATTCTCCAGGACCGTTAGATAAAGGATAATGGCCTCCCCGGCTCAGGTGGAACCAACACAAGTGGATTAGATAAATATCCTTTGATCTGGTCAAATGCCTCCTGACATTCTGCCGTCTATTCTATCGTGGCATCTTTCTTTAGCAATCGAAAGATGGGTTCACAAGTTGCTGTGAGTTGGGCAATAAATCTGCTGATATAGTTTAACCTTCCCAACAGACTCATTACTTCTGTCTTATTCTTCAGTGGTGGCAAATCTTGGATAGATTTGATCTTTGACGGGTCCAGTTCAATACCTTGCCGACTGACGATGAATCCCAACATCTTTCCAGATGGAACACCAAAGGCACATTTAGCCAGGTTAAGCTTAATATCATACCTTCTAAGTCTTTGAAAGAACTTCCTTAGGTCTGCTACATGGTCTTCCTGATTCTTAGACTTTATGATCACATCGTCCACGTACACCTCGATTTCTTTATGGATCATGTCATGAAACACAGTAGTCATTGCTCTCATGTACGTTGCCCCAGTATTCTTCAAACCAAATGGCATCACCCGATAGCAATAAGTTCCCCACAGCGTAATGAATGCCGTTTTTTCCACATCTTCTTCATCCATCAGAATCTGATGATACCCAGCATAGCAATCTACAAAAGATCCGAGACACGTCCGGCGCAATTGTCGATTAAGATATGGATGTTGGGTAAAGGAAAGTTGTCCTTTGGGCTTGCCCTGTTCAGATTGCGGTAATCGACACACACCCTGATCTTCCCATCTTTCTTTGGCACCGACACCACATTAGCCAACCAATCAGGATATCGAGTGACACGAATAACCTTTGCTTGCAGCTGCTTGGTTACTTCCTCTTTAATCTTCACACTTATATCCGTTTTGAACTTCCTCAATTTTTGCTTGACGGGAGGGCATGCCGGGTCAGTGGGCAATTTATGAACCACTAAATCTGTGCTTAACCCCGGCATGTCATCATATGACCATGCAAAAACATCTTTGAACTCCATAAGTGTTTTGATCAATTCTTCCCTGATATTTGGTGCAATGTGGATGCTTATTTTAGTTTCTCTGATATCGTCGACATCCCTAAATTGATGGCTTCTATGTCATTTAAGTTGGGCTTGGATTTTTCTTCAAACTGACTTAACTCCCTGTTTATCTCCTCGAAGGCTTCATCCTCATCGTATTCCGATTCATTATCATAATCGCCCTCTTGTATAGTTAGTTCGGAATCAGATTGATCTTTTAGACTAAGTTAAAGATCCGTTGTGCATGCCATATCGTTAGAACTAGTGTCACACCTCCTTTTTCCGTACCCGAGAGGGTACAAAGGAGTTTTTCCAATTAAAGGACAATCGAAACGGGATTTGTTTATTTGTTTCAGAGTCGCCACTTGGGAGATTTAGGGTGTCCCAAGTCACCAATTTTAATCCCGAATCGAGGAAAAGAATGACTCCATATTACAGTCTGCGTACCAGAAATCCGGATAAGGAATTTTGTTAACCCGGGAGAAGGTGTTAGGCATTCCCGAGTTCCGTGGTTCTAGCACGGTCGCTCAACTGTTATATTCGGCTTGATTATCTGATTTTATACAAATATGAACTTATGTGCAAATTTTAACTTTTACCGCTTTTATTATATTTTAAAAGTAATGTGAACATTGTTTAAAAACATATCTTTGGATTGCGTCACATGAAATGCACCCGCGATCCGGAACGTATTTTTATTCAATGTTTTAGGATTTGGATTTGGGTCGCATGAAATGCACACCCGAGTTTAAGAAGGTAAGATTATTAAAATACGCGCCTAAAGCGATTAGCGTATTATTATTTCTGGGTGAGGCCGTGGAACTTTGCTAAACGGCCGATCCCGAGTTCTAAGTAATTAAAGCACACATTTTTTTTGTGAGGGTCCCGCAATCTGTGCATTTTATTTGGCGAGGCTCGTCTCATTTTATTTAAAAGGATAAACCTACAGTGACTACATTTCTTCTATTAGGTTTGTCTCTAAAAATAAAAGAAAACTTTCTTAATTATTTACATGCTAAAAAACGTAGCTTATTAATTATTGATTTACGGTTGATACAAATGGAGAATCGCAACGGAGTTTGTACAAAGAAATGTTGTTTTTGTTCTATATTCTATTATTCAAGGAAAATTGAAACACGAGATTAACGTACAATGATATCGAAGCAGATTATTTTATGTGAGGAGGTTAGACATATTCGGCCTTGTTCATCATACGGACGGGGTTCAGTTAATTACTCCTTACATGCTTGATGCTTGAAAAAAACGAGGCATTTGAAACGAACCTATCTAACTTAATGTAATATTACTACATGTTTGAGTACACGATTTTTCCTTTTTGCTTTAACCCAAATTGCTTCGTGCATTCGAATTGTGCATTACCAACTGATGAGTTAAGGTGAAGCTAATGTGCTTAATGCATTTCCAATTCAACAGACCCTATGTGAAACCACTGTTGGCCGATAATTGTTACTATCCAACTAGCTTCTTCCTGATTTATATACAACCATAGATTACCAGGCTAAATTCCTTAATGAACAATGTTTTATTACATGGTTTAAAAGCCAGTCTCTACCTGTTGAACATACAAATATTCTAAACTACCAGCAGCAGAATAAAGGTAACTGTATTGATGTTTAGACTACAAAACTCTATATGCCCTTATTCAGCTCCAAACTCATCATTACATCAGTGAATTTAGAATGTGTACCTGGATATTAGGACAATAAGAAGAGGAAGAGAAAGTGTATCAGCAGCAGGCAACTAACAGCAACAACAACTTAGCCACAACACAGCAACAACAATGCAGCCCACAGATGATCGAGCATCAAACAGTCATATCCCAGAAACAGAGTAGAAAAACAATAGCGGGAAGCCCAGAATATTGAATGTAACAGCACCAATAGTTTAACAATCACACACAGTTCGGCAAATAACCAATAGCAATTGGCCAAGACAGCTTGGCCAGCTTAAATTCTTATGCTGTTTTCAGACAGTCTTTGTTACAATGTTCTGAGATTTCTTTTTGTTTCTTTCTTTCAGCTTTTTAAGAAAACCTTCTCTCCAGGATCCAAAAATTCTTTTTTTTTCTAATGGAATGTCTGCCTCTTTTATAGCCTAAACTCAGCACTTTACAGTCTGTTTGACAACTCAGAATTTCCCCCTCCCTGCTGTTTTTCCCACTCGGCTATTTAAACTAAACAAAAACTCCCACGAGATTCCCTGACAGCTCCTCTCTATTTGGTTGTTAAAGTGACCTAATCTCTTATTCATTTAGTAAAGCATGGGCAGCAGGAATATAATCTTACAGCACATGCTGTCCAATTATTTAAATTCCTTAATCAGCTGACCAAGCACATGCTGCCCAAAATTTGAACCAAGTAAACATGCCATCCATTTAAGACCAAAGTCTGAACTGCCATTATAACTTACCCCCTAAATGTTTTTTGATTCAAATTGAACAAAATCAATAGGCAACACACTTCAATTCCTAATGGAATTCAAATACGATCACAGCAAAAACAAACAGCATGAATCAAATTGTTACCATTTAATGGCTGAAACTAATTGACGACATACATCGACTCGACTATATTAATCGTGATATATGACAAGCAATCAACCCAACAAAACAACACAAAACAAAGTGTACCAACTCTCTTGGCAATTTGCAACGATACAGGAAAACAGACGGACATTATTGGTTTGACGAATACCAACTGAATTGAAATAAACACACTACCACATGAACTTAACATAACAGAATAAACTAAACGAAAGGTCTTGTATAGATGGGGAGACAAACTGCTAACAGAAATCCCAGAACTAGACAAACAACTAAACATGCTAACAAATTAATCCGAATAAAAAAATGGACGATAAAAGGGACACATGAACAAACCTGAAAAACTTTAAACATAGCTGAACCCAGGCCCGAGCTTGATTTGTTCGTTTAAAGTCGAACAAATCCTAACCGAGGTGTTCTCGACCAAGAACACTTCGATTAGGGTTTACTAGACTACAAACTTGTCTAAATTCAAACAGACCCCACGAAATCTTTATGTTCTAAGATTTGACTTTTCCAGATTTGGTTTTTTGGATTTATGGGTGGATTCGGACCAAACCAAACATGGTTTGGTCACGAGGGATGTTAGGGGAGTATCTAGTGCGAATCTGGGGTAGATTGGTGTAGATCGAGTTTTGTCTCGAATCTTCCAATGAAGATTCGAGAAGGTGGAGGAGGATTCGAGGCTAGGAGATAACAGATTTGGGTTCGGGGTGGTGAGATGCATCAAGGGTGTTAAGGGGGTGGTCACCGGCATCCTTGCCGCCGGGTTCTGGTGAAAGGGAAGCCATGGCGGCTACTAGGGTTTCGGGGGGTTGGGATCCCTTCTGAGAGAGACGAAGGAACGGGGGTGGGTGTTTGGATAGGGGGCGGGGTAGAAGGGTTAGGTTTATATATGCCTTGGAGGTTTTATATCCTGGCCGTTGGATCAAATGAGATCTAAGGCCAGGATCTATTCACTTAGGAAAGACAGTGTTGTTTGGGTGTGATGGTGGGTGAGACCGGGTAAGGCTGGATCGGGTCAAAATTTGACGGGTTTAGGGGAAAGCCTGGGTCCGTTGGATCAAAGGGGTTGGACGGCTCGGATCAACTTGCCTGAAACGGCGTCGTTGAGGTGAAGTGAGCAACCTGATCAGGACCGTTCATTTGAGTCAGATCAATGGCTCCAATAGGGACACTGATACGGCGTCGTTTGAGTCAGTGCTTGGGCAGGCCTGACTTGGACTGGACCTGTGTGCCGGTTTTGGGCCTCATTTTGGGGCCCAATCTGATTTTCCATAACCATTTTTCTTTAAGGACCAAATTTAAATAAAATTCTTAAGTAAATTGTAAAACTTAGAAAAATTAACAAATAAAATTACACACATATTGGTTAACCCCTATAACAATTATCACAAGATTTAACATTAAGTACGACTCACTAAATGACAAGACATATATTTTTTGATTTTCTTTTCTTTTGGAGTAATTCCCGTGAAGCAAAAATCACGTGCTTACAGCTACCCCTCTTTGCTCGAAGACATAAAGGGTTTTCGCGCAAAGATAAAGCGGGCGATATTTGCTCGTCCGAGTACTCCATGTGAAGCATTTTTTCGAAAAAGATTTGACCGAACCTTTGCTTCAGAGGTTTCCTACATATCCTGGGCTGAATAGGAATCAGGTCAATGTAGTTCGGGAAATTTTGGTAGCTGGGACTACCGTATGACTGTAGTGTTCGCTGCTGTTGTGCGCTGTTGCATGCCGCTGTAGGATGCTACCACTCACCGATCTCCTTGTTACATCGTTCTAAAAGGAAAAAACAAGAAGCTAGGCTAGACTGTGGATCATTAGATCTCATCCATCTTCAACTTGTTCTTGCCGCCTTGCTTTCTTGTCGGCTAGCGCTTTCCTCCGATGCCTTTATTTTGTGAACTTGGGGGATGATACCGGTCTTTCGCCTTTTTTCTGAATGCCGGTTTTCATCACTTCGCCTGGTCTCCTGGGGACATG
This sequence comes from Nicotiana sylvestris, assembly GCF_000393655.2. Taxonomy (NCBI): domain Eukaryota; kingdom Viridiplantae; phylum Streptophyta; class Magnoliopsida; order Solanales; family Solanaceae; genus Nicotiana; species Nicotiana sylvestris. Next base: position 23,173,056 of record NC_091063.1, on the reverse strand, counting down.
GCCCTCTTCCTTAAGCCTTTCAATGGTTTCTTCAGTGGTATGGCTTTCTTCATCAAAATTGTTATGATGGGCATGCTATAGCGTTCTCAAGCTGCTTCTTTCAAGACGCGTCCCTTCTTCCTTTTGAATCGCGCGCTTGCCTTTGCAGCCTTCTGCTTCTTGGTGTTGGGGATTTTATTGTTTCCTGCTTGGGGATCTCTGTTGTAACCTTCCGCCTTCTGGTGGGGTTACTGATTCCAAAATCTGTAATATAAAACCAAAAGTTGTTTAAATGCAAAATTATGAAATGCATGCCCGCATTTTACTGGTGGACGACCTAGAACTGAAATGTATTCCCGTATTTTACTGGTGGGCGACCTAGAACTGAAAAGTATTCCCGCATTTTACTGGTGGGCGACCTAGAACTGAAAAGTATTCCCGCATTTTACTGGTGGGCGACCTAGAACTGAAATGTATTCCCGCATTTTACTGGTGGGCGACCTAGAGCTGAAAAGTATTCCCGCATTTTACTGGTGGGCGACTTAGAACTGAAAAGTATTCCCGCATTTTACTGGTGGGCGACCTAGAGCTGAAATGTATTCCCGCATTTTACTGGTGGGTGACCTAGAGCTGAAAAGTATTCCCGCATTTTACTGGTGGGCGACCCAGAACTGAAAAGTATTCCCACATTTTACTGGTGGGCGACCTAGAGCTGAAAAGTATTCCCGCATTTTACTGGTGGGCGACCTAGAGCTGAAAAGTATTCCCGCATTTTACTGGTGGGCGACCTAGAACTAAAAGGTATTCCCGCATTATACTGGTGGGTGACCTAGAACAGAAAAGTATTCCCGCATTTTACTAGTGGGCGACCTAGAGCTAAAAAGTATTAAAATTGTTTCCTCGTTCTTCCGAGAAAATTTTTGATAATCGGCAGAAAATTTTCTGCCCCGGTTTTGGTGATTTCCCTGGCATCGCGTCCTACTGCCATCATCAATCCTTTGTTTTCCTGCAGCAGACAAAAAGGATTTAGTTAGTTTTAATCATGGTGGGAGGAGGTGCCTTTCCGATGGATGATTTTTCCTCTCTTTCCCTTTTCTTGCTCTGTGCCCCCATAACTGGTTGGTGGACAAAGTTGCTTGTTGGGGGTTCCGGCCTGCTGGGGATTGGTTTTCAATTTATCCCCTTTTCTGCTTTCTCTTTACAGTACATGCTGTGGGAGTCTGTTTTTACTCCCGAAACCACTCCTTTTAGGAGTTTACTTCCTCCAAAACTGCAGGGCACAACATTGCATTGCCTGGGGCTAGTCTTTAGGACGGTTGGGGTTATCTCGCATCGGACGAACTCCCTTTGGTCTCTGGTAGCAAACTTTGAAAAATCCTTTTCAAAACAAATTTTTAGAAAGAAAAATGAAAAAGATAAAAAAAGGAGAAAAATCTTTCTGAACCAATACTTGGTGGAAAAAGGAATTCAGAAGAGTTTATCTGGATGACCTGACTGGTCCCTGTGATCATGACGTGCACCATAGATTTCCGACCCAGTCTATTTGTATCAATTGACTTGCCCGATGGCTTTACTTGCTGGGGATAAATGAGTGTCCATTTCTTTGCGAACGCGGACCCTTTTGTTGATCTGCCTTGTCGCCTCATAGTGCCCTTCGAGGGGTTTTCACTAATGAGACTCTCTCTTTTCTCTCAGCTCCCGGCGCCTTATGGTGCCTATGAAGGTTTTCACCGATAAGACTCTCTTGTTTTATATCTCTCATCTTCCGTCGCCTTATGGTGCCTGTGAAGGTTTTCACCGATAAGACTCTCTCATTTTATTTCTTCACCGGAGAGTTGGAGTGTTGTCAATATGACCCTCTCTTCTGGAGATTCCTTTGGACAATCAATTCATTTCCAGTTTTATGATCCTCTTCTCTACCGGGGATCAGTGTATTATTCTCGGCTTCATTTGCCTGACTTGGCACCTCTTGGATGTTGATCGGGAGGTCTTTTGGACGTCGATTTTGGTTTTGGTGTGGGGCTAGAAGAAAGGCTTATCAAAAAATGAAACGATTTTGATGGGTGATCTGCTACAGCTTTTGGAATCAATCCTTTGCGGGAATTTTAAAACATAGCCTCTGCCCCAGTTTTCTTTCTTGGGGGATTTTATCTTTACTCTATGTTGAGCTATGTGCGTTATGTACATTGTGCCTTATTATGCGTATTTATGTACACTATGCATCCTATGTATACTATGATGCACACTATGACCGAGCCGTGAGGCGCCTACGTATCCTCTTTGAGGAATCAGGTCAAACGTAGTTCCCACGGCTTTGTATTTCTTATGATTTTTATCTTCTTTTTCTTTTCTTTCTCCTTCTTTTTTTCATTTTCCTTTAAAGATTTTTTTCTCTTTTTTTTTCTTTTTCTTTAATATCTTTTCCATTAGTGATTCCAAAAGAGGGGTATGAAAGAATAACTTAAGGCTCAAAAGGGGGAAACAAGGGTTAAAAGTGTTTGGATAGAAGAAAGAACTGCCTCTGTCATTTTATTATCCAATAAGCACCAAGTACAAACAAACGAACCGATAATTGCCATAATTAAAGAAATTATGCATAATATCTCTTGACTGCATCAGAATTGATAGCCATGTCGACACATCTCCCCTCGATATCTGTCAAATACAAAGCACCGTTGGATAACACTCTGGCCACAATATAAGGCCCTTGCCAATTTGGGGCGAACCTGCCTTTTGCCTCGACCTGATGCGGGAGGATCCTCTTTAATACCTGCTGCCCTACTTCAAACTTCCTGGGGCGTACCTTCTTATTATATGTTCTTGCCATTCTCTTCTGATACAGCTGACCATGGCACATCGCTGCCAATCTTTTCTCGTCTATCAAGCTCAACTGTTCCAGTCGAGCTCTGACCCATTCATTATCCTCAATCTCGGCTTCAGAGACAATCCGGAGGGATGGAATTTCGACCTCTGCTGGTATTATGGCCTCAGTTCCGTACACCAACAAATAAGGAGTTGCACCTATGGAAGTCCGGACGGTAGTGCGATAACCCAACAAAGCAAAGGGTAATCTCTCGTGCCATTGTCTAGATCCTTCCACCATCTTTCGCAGTATCTTCTTGATGTTTTTATTGGCTGCTTCGACCGCTCCATTCGCCTTGGGGCGATATGGGGTAGAATTGCGGTGTGCAATCTTGAATTGTTGGCATACCTCCTTCATCAAGTTGCTGTTGAGATTCGCACCATTGTCTGTAATGATCACCTTTGGGATCCCAAATCTGCAGATGATATGGGAGTGAACAAAGTCCACCACTGCCTTTTTGGTTACCGACTTGAAGGTTTTAGCCTCGACCCATTTGGTGAAGTAGTCAATGGTTACTAGAATGAACCTATGACCATTGGATGCTGCCGGCTCGATAGGTCCAATGACATCCATGCCCCATGCCACAAACGGCCAGGGTGCTGACATCGTGTGTAACTCTGTTGGCGGGGAATGAATCAGATCTCCATGTATCTGACACTGATGGCACTTTCTTACGAAAAAGATACAGTCATGCTCCATGGTAAGCCAATAATACCCTGCTCGAAGGATCTTCCTTGCCAATACATATCCGCTCATATGTGGCCCGCAAACTCCAGCGTGTACCTCTGCCATAACCGTCGTGGCTTGACTGGCATCTATGCATCTCAACAATCCCAAATCCGGGGTTCTTTTGTACAAAACTCCTGCGCTGAGGAAGAAACCATTTGACAAACGCCGAAGGGCTCTTTTTTGGTCTCTAGTGGCCTGTTCCGGATATATCCCCATTCTGAGGTATTTCTTGATATCATGAAACCAGGGCTCGCTATCTGGTTCCTCTTCTACGGCATTGCAATAAGCGTGCTGATCACGGACCTGGATGTGCAGAGGATCAACATACATTTTGTTAGGGTGGTGCAGCATTGATGCTAAGGTGGCCATTACATCTGCAACCTCGTTATGAACTCTCGGGATATGTTTGAACTTCACCGATCGAAATCGCTTGCTCAGATCATGCAAGCATTGTCGATATGGTATGATCTTTAGATCTCGCGTTTCCCATTCACCCTGAATCTGATGTACCAAGAGGTCCGAGTCTCCCAAGACCAAGACGTCTTGGACATCCATGTCCGCAGCCAAACGCAGACCCAAAATGCAAGCTTCATATTCGTCCATATTGTTGGTGCAATAGAAGCGTAGTTGAGCCGTAACAGGATAATGGCGTCCTGTTTCGGAAATGAGCACTGCTCCTATTCTAACCCCTTTCGCGTTTGCAGCTCCATCGAAGAAAAGCTTCCAACCCGGTTCCTCGGGTAACTCCAGCTCATTTGTATGCATTACCTCTTCGTCGGGAAAATACGTTCTTAAAGGCTCGTATTTTTCATCAACGGGATTTTCTGCCAAATGGTCGGCCAGCGCCTGGGCTTTCATGGTTGTCCTCGTCACATAGACGATATCAAACTCTGTGAGCAGAATTTGCCATTTTGCCAACCTCCCTGTGGGCATAGGTTTCTGGAAGATATACTTCAATGGGTCCAAACGGGATATGAGATAAGTAGTATACGAGGACAGGTAGTGTTTCAACTTCTGAGCTACCCAAGTTAGGGCGCAGCATGTTTTCTCGAGTTGAGTGTACTTGACCTCATATACTATGAATTTCTTGCTAAGATAGTAGATGGCCTGCTCCTTCCTTCCTGTGTCGTCATGTTGCCCCAGTACACAACCAAATGAATTTTCCAGGACCGTCAGATAAAGAACTAAGGGCTTCCCTGGCTTAGGCGGGACCAACACGGGTGGGTTAGACAGATACCCTTTGATTTGGTCGAAAGCCTCTTGACACTCTGCCGTCCAACTTACCGCAACGTCCTTTTTCAACAGCCAAAATATGGGTTCACAAGTTGCGGTGAGTTGAGCGATGAACCTGATGATGTAATTGAGTCTACCCAGCAAACTCATTACCTCTGTTTTGTTCTTTGGCGGTGGCAAATCTCGGATGGATTCAATTTTGGATGGGTCTAACTCAATTCCCCGTCGACTGATGATGAATCCTAGCAGCTTTCCTGATGGAACCCTGAATGCGCATTTGGCCGGGTTGAGCTTGATATCATACCTTCGGAGTCTTTGGAAAAATCTCCTTAGGTCTGCTACATGATCTTCCTGATGCCAAGACTTTATGATCACATCATCTACGTACACCTCAATTTCTTTGTGTATCATATCGTGAAACACAGCAGTCATTGCTCGCATGTATGTTGCCCCGGCGTTCTTCAATCCGAACGGCATTACTCGACAGCAGTAAGTTCCCCATGGCGTAATAAATGCTGTCTTTTCCGCATCCTCCTCGTCCATTAGGATCTGATGATAACCCGCATAGCAATCCACAAAGGATCTGATCTCGCGCCCAGCGCAATTATCGATCAGGATATGAATGTTGGGCAACGGAAAATTGTCCTTGGGACTTGCTTTGTTGAGGTTGCGATAGTCGACGCACACCCTGATTTTTCCAACCTTCTTTGGAACTGGTACCACATTGGCCAACCACTCGGGATATCGAGTGACCTGAATGACCTTCGCCTGCAACTGCTTAATCACCTCTTCTTTGATCTTTACACTCATTTCTGTTTTGAATTTCCTTAGCTTTTGCTTGATCGGAGGGTATGCCGGGTCAGTGGGCAATTTGTGAACCACTAAATTGGTGCTTAATCCCGGCATATCATCGTATGACCATGCAAAAACATCTTTGAATTCCACCAGGGTTTTGATCAATTCTTCCCTGACATTCGGCTCAATATGGATGCTGATTTTGGTTTCTCAGACATTATCAGCGTCTCCTAGATTCACAGCCTCAGTGTCATTTAGGTTAGGTTTGGGTTTTTCTTCAAATTGGCACAATTCTCGGTTTATCTCTTCGAAGGCTTTATCTTTGTCATATTCAGATTCATCGTCGCAAACGACCTCTTGTGTCATTAAGTCAGATTCAGATTGATTTATTAGACTAGGTCGAAGATCCTTTGTGCATGCCATGTCGTTAGAACCAGTAAAAAGAGAACTGTTCAGAAAGAAAAAGAACAAAACAAAAATTAAAATGGGGACAAAAGAAGAGAACTTTATTAAACTTGCGGGATAAAAGGGTTCACACTTTTACAAAACAAAAGTAAAACTTGGATTACACCCTGAATAATCCGAACAAAACAAAACAAAACAAACAAAACATAAATCAAAGCCTACTACCAAGACTCCCCTCGGACAGGGAGAGGAGTAACCGTCCAATTGTTGGTTTTGGCCTCAGGCCCCACAAACTGTATCTCTGCTCTGCTGGAACCTTCTCCAGCTTCTACCATACTGACATCAGCGAATAGCCTCTCGAAACTCTGATTCAGGTCCCCATCCATACCAATCAATGGTCCTAGAATCTTTGGGACCGGTGGCCCTTTGGCGCTTGCTCTGACAAAAGATCTTGAAAGACGTGGCACGGGTTTGGGCAGAAACCAAACCTTCTTCTTCATTTTTCGCGCTTGCTTCCTATCTGCTGCGGTTGGTTTGAACCCCAATCCGAAAGTTTCCAGATTTTTAGGCAGGGAAACAGGTTGGACAATCCCCTGAAGCTCGACTCCCAGGCTATTTCCCGGCACAAATCCATTACCCAGCATTTCCGACACCATCATGACTGTCGCAGCAGCTACCCTATGGTGCGGGATGCTTTCTCCCTCAGCAACTTTGTTTGCCGACCCTGTATCGAAAATCTGGTAGACCCAAGGACCTTTGTCATCAGCGGTCTCGATGAAAGGTACAATGGCGCCACCCATGGTGCACGTCGTGTCCTCGCCGTGTAGCACGACCTCTTGTCTTTCCCACTCGAACTTCACCATCTGATGTAGGGTGGAGGGCACTGCTTTGGCTGCATGAATCCATGGTCATCCTAACAGAAGGTTATAAGATACTGTGGCATCTAACACCTAGAACTCCATGGTGAACAGGACTGGACCGATGGTCAATTCAAGTACAACATCCCCTACAGTGGTTGTTCCATTTCCGTCAAATCCTCGGACACAGATGCTATTCTTGTGGATTCTTCCGCGGTCGATCTTTAACTGGTCCAGAGTGGATAATGGGCAGATATTGGCGCTCGAACCGTTATCCACCAATACCCGAGTAACTACCGAGTTTTCACATTTGACAGTTAGGTAGATAGCCTTATTATGTTTCGTACCTTCCATCGGCAGGTCATCATCTGAGAATGTTACCCTGTTCACCTCGAAAATCTTGTTGGCAATGGTTTCCAGGTGGTTTACAGAAATCTCGTTGGGCACATGAGCTTCGTTCAATATCTTCATCAGGGCCCGACGATGCTCCTCAGAATGGATCAGTAATGACAGCAGCGAGATCTGGGCCAGTTTTTTCCTCAGCTGTTCAACCACGGAGTAGTCATGTACCTTCATCTTTCTCAGGAACTCCTCAGCCTCTTCTTCGGATACAGGTTTCTTGGTTGCAGTTGGGTTGGTTCTTCTTAACTCCACCGAAACAAAACACCGACCTGATCGAGTCAGCCCTTGCGCTTCGCAACTAACTTCCTCCACCAGTTTTCCTTTGTACATCACCACTGCCTTCTCGTATTTCCAAGGCACAGCCTTGCTATCAATCATCGGTAGCTAGACTACAGGCTTTATAGTGACCAGTTCCCTGTACACCCCTTTCAACACAACTGCAGGCGTGGGTGGAGTCCCTGATATTACCAACTTGTTTGGCTCGGGTTTGCTTGTTATGGCGGACGGGCTCTTTCCCAATATCACCACTGGCTTGACGCCTTCTTTCTGCGACTTTACCCCGGTTCCTCCACTGGTCGATCCTTCTTTCGGAGCGGCCTGGATCATCATAACTGTCTGTGAAGGTTTTTTCAACTCTCCTCCCTCATACACCAACTCGATCATGTGAGCCTCATGGTGCGCTGGCAGTGGGTTATGGTTGATGTTAGGAGCCTCCGGTGTCTGGACCTCTATCTTATTGGTGTCAATAAGATCCTGTATGGCATGCCTCAATTTCCAACACTTTTCTGTATCATGCCCCAACATCCCTGAGCAATATTCACAGCTTATTGATTGGTCCAAGTTTTGGGGCGAGGGATTTGGTCCTCGAGTCTCGACCGGACTAACCAAACCCAACTGCCTCAATTTGTGGAACAAAGCGGTGTAGGTTTCTCCCAACTCAGTGAAAGTTCTCTGTTTCCGCAGCCTGTCATTCCTAGCAGCTGGATTTCCCTGAAAGCTTGCCCCTGGAGGGTTTCTATATGCTCCTGGTGGAGGATAGGTGTTTTGTGGGGGTGCATATGTGTTCTAGGGAACCGGCGCACGCCATTGCGGGCGAATCGGAGGCTGAGTGTATGTCTGGGCCTGGTGTACGGAACAATGTGGTTCTCGAGGTGGATAGCAATGTTGTGGTGGGTTGTATGGGTAGTTTGGTCTGTGAGGTCTGGGTTGGTTGTAGTGTGGCTTGCTAGCCCTGGACCAACTGCCTGCCTCGATCGTGGCAATTTCTTCTTTCTTTCTTCTTCCCAACGTACCTCCGGTGCCGCTCTGAATAGCTTGGGTCGTGGCCTTGAGTGCCGAATAATTCAAGATTTTGTCAGACCTCAGACCTTCTTCTATCATGACCCCTATCTTGACCACCTCGTTGAAGGATTTTCCAACCGTCGTCACCAAGTGACCAAAATAGGTTGGATCCAATGTTTGTAAGAAATAATACCCCATCTCTCCCTCTCTCATGGGAGGATCGACTCTGACCGCTTGCTCTCTCCAGCGGAACCCAAACTCGCGAAAGCTTTCCCCGGGTTTCTTCCCAGTTCTCAATAATGTGAGACTGTCAGGGACTATCTCGAGATTGTATTGGAAATGACCCGCGAAAGCCTGCGCCAGATCATCCCAAGTGTACCATCTACTGGAATCCTGCCTGGTATACCATTCTAGTGCAGGTCCGCTCAGACTTTGGCCGAAATAAGCTATCAGCAGCTCATCTTTGCCGCCTGCCCCTCTCATTTTGCTACAGAATCCCCGCAAATGTGCCATGGGATCACCGTGCCCTTCGTACAAATCAAACCTAGGCATCTTGAACCCAGCCGGGAGTCGGACGTCCGGGAAAGGGCATAGATCTTTGTAAGCTACGCTGACTTGGTTGCCCAATCCGTGCAGGGTCCTGAAGGACTGCTCTAGGCTTTTGAACTTTCTCAATACCTCATCCTGTTCAAGGGCTTTAACCGGCTTTTCAATCTCTGCCGGTATTTCCAAGTGCGGATTGTAGGCCTGTGGTTCGGGGGCATGGAATGTGGGCTCAAGGGGATAGTATTGCGTATCATGAGCCTGAAACAATGGCTCACTGGTCGTTCTTTGCAAGGTGGCTGATGTGGGCCCCACAAAAGTGGGAATATTTGGTGTTGGGAGAGATTGATGGGGTAGTGGAGCTTGGGAATCATGAGGGCTTCTTTCTTGATGATAACGGGGATTTGGGAGGCTTGTGGAAGGGCCGGAATGAGGGTATTCCGGCATGCGCCCCAGTGGCTCAGGGCTCTTTTGTGCTTTGGCTAAAGCTAGCTGCATTGCATTCATCTCTAGTCCTATCCTTTCAATCTTTTCCATCGCTTCTTTTAACAACTGGCTCATCGGCCTTTCTTCCTCGTTACTATTCTCTGAAATAGTCATGCTTACTGCTACCGGTCCTTTGGATCTGGTTTGGTAAGGGTGTGTTGCCAGAATTCTTTAACAACTAACTGTCTGGATTCAGACAACAACAAACTTTGTTAGCGTTAGAGCTTAACAGATTTGATCATAACACATAGAGGATGCAATGCTCCTAGGCAGTTAACCGTTTCTACATGCTTTGCTTCAAACAACATGCGTCATCCCGGCTTGCTCATTTGTCCCTTTTTAAAGTACTTTGGGAAACCCTGTGTTTTATTTTATTTTTGTGTTTTCTTTTCTTTCTTTATTAAAAGCGGTCGAATCTTATGGGGATTGCCTACGTATCACGTCCCCGCGCGAATCAGACCAGACGTAGTTCTGCCTCGAAGTAAAGACACATAAAAATTCTTCCGGAGTCACTTAATTTCATTATCAAAATTTGCTATTACACATTACTTCAAACAAAAAAAAATAGCAACAGTACAGACTCCACAGTTTTAACTTGTTTTGACTGAAAGAAAAGAAAACAACATATGAGAAAGCAACGAAGCCAAATAAACAGGACTCGACCAACGATCAATTTTCCAACTTAAGGGCCCGCGAGGCATCACTCGGCCTTTCTGCGGCCCTTGGTGTGAGGTCCCTCTGCAGGCTTTTCAATTCATTCATGATTCGGTGGACGCAACCCATGATGGAAACAAGGAGGGTTTTCCGAGGTATTTGCTCCCCTTCTAGGCATTTCATGTAGATGTAATGCCCAATTCCGTCGATCCTTCCTCGAATGTTGTCCCTCTCGACGAACAATTGCCCGATTTGTCGGTTTTTTAGTCCCAGTTCCTGAGCATTGTTGGCAAGCTGATCCTGGAATAACTCCATTTGTCTCTCCATGCAGGCTATTGCATCGTAACAACGTCTCCTGTTGGCCTGAGCGTCTCGTGCTTGTTTGACAATACGATCATGTAGAGTGGAGTTTGTTTCCCTTAATATCCCGATGCTCATTTCATAATCCCTTATGACCTGTTGCAGACGCTGCTTCCGGGACATTGTGTATTTTGCCCATCTGATCTTCATTCTTGCTATGCAAGCTTCTGATTGTTCTAATTCTTCTTGGCTTTGGATGACCTGATTTTTCAAACTTGCTATCAATCTTTCGTCGGAACGACGTTTCTGTCGGTCAATGTTACTTTTGCTGGCTTGGCGTAGGCGGGCTTTTAGTGTCTGGTTCTCTTGGGCTAGCTTGTTTCTTTCAGCCTGCTCTGAGGCGACTTGCACGTTGTTCTCAAATACAAGCCTTTCAACTTGTCGCTTTAGCTTCCCGATTTCAACCCGGTAACCTTCCTCCCTTATTAACCATCCCCATTGCTCCTGCGAATCATCTGTGAATTGTTGGACGTGGGCTCTTTTAGCAGGTCTTTGCCGAATCTGAAATCTTTTTTCGAACCAAGCATCGTACTTTGGGTCTACCTCACCTTTAGCTAATTCTCGCACCATGGTCTTGGGTTTTAAGAATCTACATTCGTGCCATAGCTTTCTAACCTTCCCCTCGGGAAATATGACTCTCGGGCTCAACTCCAAGGCATGCTTGCTAAGATCTTCATCAGTAGGGATTACTTGAAACCTGCCCAACTGTCGTAATACCCGATGGGGGGCATATGGCTGGATGCTGCAAAGTCCCATTAAGAGAACATGACATTCTTCAGCCGACATGTAGATCACCTCAGTATCAATCAACCAACTGAATGCCCATTCAATTTGGTCAGCTGTTGTTGACCTTAACCGTGTAAACCATGCTTCGACACCTTCAGGAAATCTGGCGCCTGTCATGCACTTCTCGAAACCGCTGATACAATCCCTCTCGGTCAACCCGCGGTTCATGTATCCTACTCGGTGATGGAGGTGTTCTTGCATCCATAACTGAAGTAACAGATTGCAACCCTGGAAGAACTTGCCCCCTTCTCGGCATATAGTCAAAGCTTGGTAGATTTCGGACAAAATCAAAGGAACAACAGTACTGTCGGTTCTTTTGATTGCGACGTCGGCCATCCCTACAAGGCCTATCTCTATCCTTTTATCCTTCCTTGGATAGACCATGACTCCCAAGAATGATGTGATGAAAGCCAAAGTACGTCTTGCTTCCCATTTGTTTCTGTTCCCGCCATGAGTTAGTCCCAGGTTTGGTTCCTCGAAACCTTGCGGGGTTCCGTACCGCTGATACAAAAAATGGAGATCACAACATCCTTTCGATAAATCATCATGTTGTATCTTTCGACTGATGCTTAGCAGATCCAGAAACGCATGCGGAGATACCGGCCTTGGCGAAAGTAGGTATTGCCCTCTTAACCTCCCATTCAATCCTGCATATCCGGCGACTTCCTCCAGTGTTGGTGAAAGTTCACAGTCAACGAAATGGAATACATTGCGGGTTGGGTCCCAAAATGGTATTAGAGCTTCAAGAATATCTGTCTTTGGCCTAACACTCAGCAAATCGACAAAACCTCCCAATACTCTTCCCGCTATCTCTTTGCTATCGGCTTCCAAGTCATTCCACCACATGTGGAGTTGTAGAGGGACCTCGCTGAGGGCAGAGAACGGTTCATTTTGCTCTGTGCTCATCCTGCACGTTTATTAAGGTGTTTTTTAGGCGAAAGCAAAAATCTTTATTTTGATTCCAAACAAAAAATCTTTGAAAAAACAATATATGTGTATATATACACGTGTATATATATATATATATATATACATATATACTTTATTATGTATCATTATTGGTAAAAATGAAAACAAGGAGTTAGACCCGACGAGGGTTGCCTACGTATCCCACATCCGGTGAGAATCAAACCGACGTAGTTCGGGTAATAAACTAACTAGTTTATTTATTTATTATTATTATTATTATTATTTTTTATTTTATTTTTGAAAATAAAGTAAACTAAACTAAAAACTCATTCCTCATTCTCAGCTTGCTATTTTTTCTCTTTTCTCTTTTCCTTTGTTTTTAGTAAAACAAACTATAAATATACCTATTTTCTCTTCTATTTGTCATTTTTTTTATTATTATTTTTTTTTTTGTAAAAATTTCCCAACATTCAAAGCCGCTCATCATGCATGTTCGAAGCAAATAAATGCACAAGCAGTGAGCAGGATGCATCAGGATGGCCTTTTCTGTTTCAGGTTGCTATTCCTAGACGGACTCAACCCCTGTGTTGAGTCCCCTAAGTAAAAAATGCACATGATGCAAATAAGCATTCCTACTAGGGATCCGGCATGAAGTTGAGTTATTCTAGGTTCAGAACCTGGGTGTTTGTTCTAGATCTGGCTTACCCGAGCGGACAGCTCGAGCCGAGAGGGGGCAGCGTACCAGGAATACAGAAGCTTCACCGGCTTAGCAACTTGTCCGAACCTCGTTCTAAATTGGGATTTGACACTATACAGAAAAGAAGCTGTACGAAGTACGACCTTCTTCATGATTTAGAAGACTCAGAGAGGATATGGGTTTCGGCACAATTTATATACAGTTCACAAAATATCAAAGCGGTAAAGCAGTTAGTTAGCACATTGAGCACAGATCATGTAACAAAATCAGATAAAGCTGAATATAACAATTTATTTAAGCTCGAATTTCTAACCCTGAACCAGTGGTTCTGGGTCAGGTTCCCCAGCGGAGTCGCCAGAGCTGTCACACCTCCTTTTTCCGCGCCCGTGAGGCGCAGGGGGAGTTTTTCCAATTAAAGGACAATCGAAACGGGATTTGTTTATTTGTTTCAGAGTCGCCACTTGGGAGATTTAGGGTGTCCCAAGTCACCAATTTTAATCCCGAATCGAGGAAAAGAATGACTCCATATTACAGTCTGCGTACCAGAAATCCGGATAAGGAATTTTGTTAACTCGGGAGAAGGTGTTAGGCATTCCCGAGTTCCGTGGTTCTAGCACGGTCGCTCAACTGTTATATTCGGCTTGATTATCTGATTTTATACAAATATGAACTTATGTGCAAATTTTAACTTTTATCGCTTTTATTATATTTTAAAAGTAATGTGAACATCGTTTAAAACATGTCTTTGGATTGCGTCACATGAAATGCACCCGCGATCCGGAACATATTTTTATTCAATGTTTTAGGATTTGGATTTGGGTCGCATGAAATGCACACCCGAGTTTAAGAAGGTAAGATTATTAAAATACGCGCCTAAAGCGATTAGCGTATTATTATTTCTGGGTGAGGCCGTGGAACTTTGCTAAATGGCCGATCCCGAGTTCTAAGTAATTAAAGCACACTTTTTTTTTGTGAGGGCCCCGCAATCTGTGCATTTTATTTGGCGAGGCTCGTCTCATTTTATTTAAAAGGATAAACCTACAGTGACTACATTTCTTCTATTAGGTTTGTCTCTAAAAATAAAAGAAAACTTTCTTAATTATTTACATGCTAAAAAACGTAGCTTATTAATTATTGATTTACCGTTGATACAAATGGAGAATCGCAACGGAGTTTGTACAAAGAAATGTTGTTTTTGTTCTATATTCTATTATTCAAGGAAAATTGAAACACGAGATTAACGTACAATGATATCGAAGCAGATTATTTTATGTGAGGAGGTTAGACATATTCGGCCTTGTTCATCATACGGACGGGGTTCAGTTAATTACTCCTTACATGCTTGATGCTTGAAAAAAAATGAGGCATTTGAAACGAACCTATCTAACTTAATGTAATATTACTACATGTTTGACTACACAATTTTTCCTTTTTGCTTTAACCCAAATTGCTTCGTGCATTCGAATTGTGCATTACCAACTGATGAGTTAAGGTGAAGCTAATGTGCTTAATGCATTTCCAATTAAACAGACCCTATGTGAAACCACTGTTGGCCGATAATCGTTACTATCCAACTAGCTTCTTCCTGATTTATATACAACCATAGATTACCAGGCTAAATTCCTTAATGAACACTGTTTTATTACATGGTTTAAAAGCCAGTCTCTACCTGTTGAACATACAAATATTCTAAACTACCAGCAGCAGAATAAAGGTAACTGTATTGATGTTTAGACTACAAAACTCTATATGCCCTTATTCAGCTCCAAACTCATCATTACATCAGTGAATTTAGAATGTGTACCTGGATATTAGGACAATAAGAAGAGGAAGAGAAAGAGTATCAGCAGCAGGCAACTAACAGCAACAACAACTTAGCCACAACACAGCAACAACAATGCAGCCCACAGATGATCGAGCATCAAACAGTCAAATCCCAGAAACAGAGTAGAAAAACAATAGCGGGAAGCCCAGAATATTGAATGTAACAGCACCAATAGTTTAACAATCACACACAGTTCGACAAATAACCAATAGCAATTGGCCAAGACAGCTTGGCCAGCTTAAATTCTTATGCTGTTTTCAGACAGTCTTTGTTACAATGTTCTGAGATTTCTTTTTGTTTCTTTCTTTCAGCTTTTTAAGAAAACCTTCTCTCCAGGCTCCAAAAATTCTTTTTTTTCTAATGGAAGGTCTGCCTCTTTTATAGCCTAAACTCAGCACTTTACAGTCTGTTTGACAACTCAGAATTTCCCCATCCCTGCTGTTTTTCCCACTCAGCTATTTAAACTAAACAAAAACTCCCACGAGATTCCCTGACAGCTCCTCTCTATTTGGTTGTTAAAGTGGCCTAATCTCTTATTCATTTAGTAAAGCATGGGCAGCAGGAATATAATCTGACAGCACATGCTGTCCAATTATTTAAATTCCTTAATCAGCTGACCAAGCACATGCTGCCCAAAATTTGAACCAAGTAAACATGCCATCCATTTAAGACCAAAGTCTGAACTACCATTATAACTTACCCCCTAAATGTTTTTTGATTCAAATTGAACAAAATCAATAGGCAACACACTTCAATTCCTAATGGAATTCAAATACGATCACAGCAAAAACAAACAGCATGAATCAAATTGTTACCATTTAATGGCTGAAACTAATTGACGACATACATCGACTCAACTATATTAATCGTGATATATGACAAGCAATCAACCCAACAAAACAACACAAAACAAAGTGTACCAACTCTCTTGGCAATTTGCAACGATACAGGAAAACAGACGGACATTATTGGTTTGACGAATACCAACTGAATTGAAATAAACACACTACCACATGAACTTAACATAACAGAATAAACTAAACGAAAGGTCTTGTATAGATGGGGAGACAAACTGCTAACAGAAATCCCAGAACTAGACAAACAACTAAACATGCTAACAAATTAATCTGAATAACAAAATGGACGATAAAAGGGACACATGAACAAACCTGAAAAACTTTAAACATAGCTGAACCCAGGCCCGAGCTTGATTTGTTCGTTTAAAGTCGAACAAATCCTAACCGAGGTGTTCTCGACCAAGAACACTTCGATTAGGGTTTACTAGACTACAAACTTGTCTAAATTCAAACAGACCCCACGAAATCTTTATGTTCTAAGATTTGACTTTTCCAGATTTGGTTTTTTTGGATTTATGGGTGGATTCGGACCAAACCAAACATGGTTTGGTCACGAGGGATGTTAGGGGAGTATCTAGTGCGAATCTGGGGTAGATTGGTGTAGATCGAGTTTTGTCTCGAATCTTCCAATGAAGATTCGAGAAGGTGGTGGAGGATTCGAGGCTAGGGGATAACAGATTTGGGTTCGGGGTGGTGAGATGCATCAAGGGTGTTAAGGGGGTGGTCACCGGCATCCTTGCCGCCGGGTTCTGGTGAAAGGGAAGCCATGGCGGCTGCTAGGGTTTCGGGGGTTTGGGATCCCTTCTGAGAGAGACGAAGGAACGGGGGTGGGTGTTTGGATAGGGGGCGGGGTAGAAGGGTTAGGTTTATATATGCCTTGGAGGTTTTAGATCCTGGCCGTTGGATCAAATGAGATCTAAGGCCAGGATCTATTCACTTAGGAAAGACGGTGTCGTTTGGGTGTGATGGTGGGTGAGACCGGGTAAGGCTGGATCGGGTCAAAATTTGACGGGTTTAGGGGAAAGCCTGGGTCCGTTGGATCAAAGGGGTTGGACGGCTCAGATCAACTTGCCTGAAACGGCGTCGTTAAGGTGAAGTGAGCAACTTGATCAGGACCGTTCGTTTGAGTCAGATCAATGGCTCCAATAGGGACGCTGATACGGTGTCGTTTGAGTCAGTGCTTGGGCAGGCCTGACTTGGACTGGACCTGTGTGCCGGTTTTGGGCCTCATTTTGGGGCCCAATCTGATTTTCCACAACCATTTTTCTTTAAGGACCAAATTTAAACAAAATTCTTAAGTAAATTGTAAAACTTAGAAAAATTAACAAATAAAATTAAACACATATTGGTTAACCCCTATATCAATTATCACAAGATTTAACATTAAGTACGACTCACTAAATGACAAGACATATATTTTTTGATTTTCTTTTCTTTTGGAGTAATTTCCGTGAAGCAAAAATCACGTGCTTACAACTAGTATGAAAAGAACTATTCAGAAAAAGAAACGAAGGAAACAAAATTAAAAAATAACATATAAAATATGGAATAAAGAAGAAACTTTTTTGTTTTACTGAATTATGGGATAACAAGGTTTCACACTTTGCCGAGCAGTAATAGAAATAAAAAGGAATCTGGATTACAACCCTGGAATAATCCAGAAAACAAAAGGGAAAATCAGAGTCAACTACCAGGACTCCCTCCGAGTAGGAAGAGGAGTAGCTGTCCAATTGTTGACATTGGCCCTAGGCCCCACAAACTGTATGCCTGCCTTACTGGAACCCTCTCCAGCTTCTATTGTGTTGACATCTGTGAACATTCTTTCTAAGCCCTCATCCAAATATCCATCTGGCCCAATCATCGGTCCACGAATTTTTGGGACTGACGACCTTGTGACACCTGCTCTAACAAAAGATCTAGAGAGACGCGGAACTGGCTTGGGAAGAACCCAAACTTTCTTCTTCATTTTCCGAGCTCGCTTTACATCTGCTGCAGTTTGTTTGAATCCCAATCCGAAAGTCTCTAAATTCTTGGGCAAAGAGACAAGTTGAACAATTCCCTGGAGCTCAGCCCCCAGACCTTTTCCTGGCATAAACCCATTACTTAGCATCTCTGAAACTATCATGACGGTTGCGGAAGCTATCCTGGGGTGTGGAATGCTTTTACCCTCGGGAATCTTGTTTGCTGACACTGCATCAGAAACCTGGTAAACCCAGGGACCTTTGTCATCGTTGGTTTCTATGAATGGCACAATGGCACCTCCCATGGTACACGCAGTGTCCTCCCCATGCAGCACAACATCTTGTCTGTCCCATTCAAACTTGACCATTTGATGCAATGTGGATGGCACTGCTTTGGCCACGTGGATCCACGGTCGTCCCAACAAAAGGTTATAAGATACCGCGACATCCAGTACCTGGAACTCCATAGTAAACTCGACCGGGCCGATGGTCAACTCGAGTATAATATCCCCCACGGTATCCGTTCCACTTCCGTCAAATCCTCGGACACAAACGTTGTTCTTGTGGATCCTATCATGGTCAATCTTCAACTGGTTCAGTGTGGACAATGGACAAATATTGGCACTTGAACCATTATCCACCAACGCTCGAGTAACTGCCGAATCTTCACATTTGACAGTCAAGTAGAGAGCTTTATTATGTTCTGTGCCCTCCACTGGCAAATCGTCATCAAAGAACGTTACCCTGTTTACCTCAAAATTTTTGTTCGCAATCGTTTCAAGGTGGTTCACTAAAATTTCATTGGGAACATGAGCTTCATTTAGTATCTTCATCAGGGCCCGGCGATGCTCGTCCGAATGGATCAATAGTGATAACAACGAGATCTGGGCTGGTGTTTTCTTCAATTGTTCGACGACGGAATAATCCTGCACTTTCATCTTTTTCAGGAATTCCCCCGCCTCTTCTTCTGACATGGGTTTCTTTGTTACTACTGGGTTGGACCTTCTCAACACCACGGGAGTAAAACACCGTCCCGATCAAGTCAGTCCCTGCGCCTCACAACTATCCTCCTCCACTTGCTTTCCCTTGTACATTACCACTGCCTTTTCATACTTCCAAGGCACAGCCTTGCTATCAATCACTGGCAATTGGACTACCGGCTTTATGATGACCGGTTCCCTGTAGACCCCTTTCACAACAACTATGGGTGCAGATGATGCTCCCAATACTACCAATTTGGCTGGCTCTGGTTTCTTTGTAGCGGTGGATGGATTCTTCCCTAATATCACCACTGGCTTGACATCTTCCCCCTTCAACTGTACCCCTGCTTCCCCACTGGTCGATTTTTCTTTCGGAGTGGCACAGATCATCATCACTGTCTGTGAGGGTTTCTTTGGCTTCCCTCCTTCGTGCACAAGCTCGATCATGTGGGCTTCGTGGTGCGCCGGTAATGGGTTCTGGTTAATGTTGGGTGCCTCCGGTGCTTATACCTCGATCTTGTTGGCATCAATAAGATCTTGTATCACATGTTTCAGCCTCCAACATTTCTCGGTGTCATGTCCGGGAGCTGCCGAACAATATTCACATCTTACCGAGTGATCCATATTTTGGGGCAAGGGATTTGGCAACCTAGGCTCAACAGGATTTAATAAACCCAACTGCCTTAATTTGTGGAACAAGGCAGTATAGGTTTCTCCCAACTCAGTAAAGGTTCTTTGCCTCTGCAGTCTTTCATTTCTGGAAGATGGATTTCCCCTGAAACCCGTCACTGGAGGGTTCCTGTAGGCTCTTAGAGGTGGATAGGTGTTTTGTGGTGGTGGGTAGGTATTATGTGGAGGTGGGTATGTTTGGGGGAGCTGGCGCGTGCTATTGAGGGTGAGCTGGAGGTTGGGTATATGTCTGGGCTTGATGGACAGAGAAGTGTTGTTCTTGTGGTGGGTAGTAGGGTTGTGGAGGGTAATTTGGAATGTGTGGGTAGTTTGGATGATGGCGTCTGGATTGGTAACTAGGGGAAGGACCTCTAGATCTGGACCAATTGCTTGCCTCTATTGTCGTGACCTCTTCTCTCCTTTTCTTTCCGAGCGCACCTCCCGTGCCGCTCTAGATGGCCTGAGTTGTTGCCTTAATTGCTGAGTAACTCAGGATCTTATTGGACTTAAGTCCCTCTTCTATCATACCTCCCATTTTCACCACTTCGTTGAAGGATTTCCCAACTGACGTCACCAAGTGACCGAAGTAAATTGTCTCTAGAGTTTGTAGAAAGTAATCTACTATTTCTCCCTCTCTCATTGGAGGATCAACTCTGGCTGCCTGTTCTCTCCATCGGAACCCAAATTCCCGGAAGCTCTCCCCGGGTTTCTTCTCAAGCTTTAGCAATGTGAGACGGTCTGCGACTATCTCAAGGTTGTATTGGAAGTGTCCTGCGAAAGCCTGTGCCAGATCATCCCAGGTGTACCACCTGCTCGGATCTTGTCTTGTATACCACTCTAGTGTCGACCCGCTCAAACTCTGGCCAAAGTAAGCTATCAGTAGCTCATCTTTGCCCCCCGCACCCCTCATCTTGCTACAAAAGCCCTGTAGATGTCCCATAGGATCGCCATGCCCTTCGTATAAATCGAATTTGGGCATCTTGAACCCTGCTGGTAATTGGACGTTAGGGAAAGGGCATAGATCCTTGTACGCCACGCTGATCTGGTTGCCTAACCTGTGCATGTTCCTGAAGGACTGCTCCAGACTTTTAAATTTTCGCATCACCTCGTCCTGCTCTGGGCTCTTAGCCGGCTTTTCAATCTCCGTCGGGACCTCAAAGTGTGGATTATAGGTATGTGGCTCGGGTGCTTTGAATGTGAGTTCAGGGGGTAATATTGTGTGTCGTGAGCCTGAAACAACGACTCACTAGATGATATGTGCAATGGGGCTGGGGGAGGCGCCACAAAGACGGGAACATTTGGTGGAGGAGGGTTTTGACTGGGTGGTGGAGCTTGGGGATCATAGGCCTCTCTTCCCTGATAGTAGTGATGGCTTGGGAAACTCGTTGAAGGGCCGGTAGAGGGGTATTCCGGCGTGTGTCCTGGTAGGAGTGTAGGAGTAACGGGTAGTTCATGCCCCTTTTGGGCTCTAGCTAAGGCTTTCTGCATTTCATTCATTTTCAGCCTCATTTTTTCCATTTTCTCCAGGGCTTCCTTCAGCATCTGATTTGTCGTCTTTTCCGACTCAACGCTGTTGTCTGATCCAGTCATGCTTTCTGGTATAGGACCTTTCGATCTTGTTTGATAATGGTACGGTGCCAGTACGCTCTAACAAACTAACTAGTATTGGATTGGAAAAACAACAAACTTGTCAGTGTTAGAGTTTTAACAGATATTGTAATTGCACATTGGGGAATGCAATGTTCTTAGGCAAGTAACCATTTCTTATATGTTTTTGCTCTGACCGCATGCATCATCCCAGCTTATTTTATTTGTGCCTCTTTCGAGTGTTTTTAGAAACCCCTCTTTTTCTTCTTCTCTCTCTCTTTATTTTTCAATTACGGTCGAATTCTATGGAGATTGCCTACGTATCGTGACCCCGCATGAATCAGACCATGCGTAGTTCGTGAAGAAAGATTTTCAATTTTTCATTACTTAAAACAAACTATTACAAACTAAAATCCTTTTTGCAGAAAGAAAATAACAAACGCAAACTAAGGTCAAATACAAGTTCCAATATTACGGAAATACTTTGATGCGAAAAGACAATGGACAGACAAACCACAGGCTAAAAAAATAGAGAAATACATACACGAACTACGCATACTCTAAAGCTTCAAATATGGGTGCCCGCGGGGCATCGTTCGGCCTCGCCGCGGGCCTAGGTTCCAAATCCCTTTTGAGTTGCTCTAATTCATTCATGGTCCGTTTCACATAGATTAGCACTGCTGAGACAAAAGTAGCATGGGTCATATCTTCACAAGAGCGACATCTTCTAAAAATGGCGCGGGCAATGTCTCTAATCCTGTCCCTTGCTTGCTTCTTTTCTATAAGCAGGCGTTTTATCTGATCACTGCATGTTTTTAACGCCTGAGAATCCTGCATATGCTGATTCTTCAGTTGCTGCACTTCTACCTCCATTTGGGCCAACAAGTCCTAACAGTGTCCGCTTTCAATTTGGAAATCCTCAGCCTGCTTAACTATCTTACCCTCAAGTGTAGCCACCTTTCTCTTCATATTGGCAACAGTTTTCTCGTGGTCTCGTTTCAATTTATTCAAGTATCGGCGACACTTATCTGCTCTTGTACCCCACTGTGCTTTGAGATCTGCCATGACGTTCTCAGACTTTTCTAAACCATCCCGCCATTCCCTGACTTCATTTTTCAGCCCTTTTATCAACTGCTCATTTGATCGACTCCTTGGTTGTTTATCAGGAGCCATTCTCAATTTCTAGATTTGGGCCCTAAGTGCTTCATTTTCTTGGGCCAATCTATTCTTTTTGCCTCGATCCGCAGCAACTTGCATACTGTTATCGAATTTCAGACTTTCAACCTGTTGCTTCAACTTTCTGATCTCCGCCCGATAACTTTTTTCCTTTGCTAACCAGTTCCATTGCTCCTGGGATGACTCAGCGAAATCTTTGAGATGAGGTCTTTTAGCTGGTCTCCCGCAGGACATGTCACCTCTGAACCAAGCGTGATACCCCCGGGAAACTTCTCCTTTAGCCCTATCCAATACACAAGTATTTGCCGTCAAATGTTGACACTCACTCCAGATCTAGCGAACTTCTTCTTCGGAGAACCGACCATCAGGACTGATTTCAACCACTTGGGTACTCAATTCTTCATCTTTCGGCACTACTTGATACCTCCCCAGTTGCCTCAAAACCCGATATAGTGCATAGGGTTGGATGTTTTTAAGTCCCATCAACAGAAAGTGGGGCCTGGTTGCCGGCATGTATATGATTTCCTCAACAGGCAACCATCCGAGCGTCCACTGGATTTGGCTGGCAGTGAGAGTTCGGAAGAATGACGTCCAAGCTGTGACTCCCTTGGGTAGACTAACCCCTTTGATTCTTGTGTAAAATTCTCCAATACAAGTCTTCTCGGGCGAACCGTAACCCAAGAGCTGGGAGCGGTGGCATAAATGATCAGTCATCCACATTTGCAACAATAAGTTACATCCCTCGAAAAAGTCGCCCCCGGCTCGGCAAGCAGTGAGAGCCCGAAAGATGTCAGCCATAATCATAGGCGCCAGAGTGCTTTTATCTTGGGTGAGCAAGGTACTGACGACCCCAACTACTTTCAAATCAATGTTTCCGTATTTCCTTGGGAATACTATAAGACCCAAAAAAGCTATCATAAAAGCTACCAACTTGTGTTCATCCCACTTATGTCGGTTATCTCTACTGCATAGTTTGAAGTCTGGCTTATCAAACCCGCCCATGTGGCTGTATCTAGCATATATGAGGCGGAGACTGCAGAAACCCTTTGCAAAATCTGGATGGTGAAATGTTCGGGGTATTTTCAGGGAATCCAAAAACCGGTGTACAGTGACGGCCCTGGGTGCAATCAAGTACTTGAACCTTAACGGAGCTTCATCACTTCCGATGTATCCCGCTATTTCTTCTAATGTCGGGGTGAGCTCAAAGTCCGAGAAATGAAATACATTGTGTGCTGAATCCCAGCAAGTGACCAATGATCTGATAATATCACCCCGAGGCTGGATGTCTAGTAAATCCGGGAGATCTTTCAGATACTTCTTTACTTTGTCTTGCCCTTCCTTGCCTAGGTCATTCCACCATAATCGCAACTCAAAAGGGATCTTGGTCATTATTGAAAAGGGTTCGTTTTGTATGGTGCTCATCCTGCACATTTATTAAGGTGATTACGCCAACGCAAAACTTTTATTTGACTCAAAATAAAACTATCTATATTCTTTTCCAAGATTTTTTTTTCAAAACGATGGACTCGGTTTTCAAATGCGGCCTTTTAGCACTTCGGGAACGAAGATTTTAAGGCTGCGAGAGTCAACCAGTCAAAAATCAAAATGATGACCAAAGATGGTCGTTTATGCAATGTCAGCCTTCCGGCGTCCCGCTTAGGAACATTCGGCTATTTTTGCAAAAAACGGCATCATCCGACTTATTTATAACGAAAATTAAAATAGACATTTTGGCTATTTTTTACAAAAAGGGAGGTTTGACCCGATGAGGGTTGCCTACGTATCTCACATCCAGTGAGAATCAAACCAGCGTAGTTCGGGCAAATAAACTAACTAATTTTGAAAACAAACATATTTTTCCCTTTTTTTAGCAAAAGAAACTATTTTTCCTTTCCGTTTTTTTGAAAACAAAGCAAACTAAAATAAAGGACTCTTTCCTACACACTTTCTGCTTTTTTGGGTAAACAAACAATTTTAAAAGTAAAATATTTTTTTAAAAAAAAAATTTCGGCAGAGTTCCGACAGTACTTGGACACTGGGTTTTTCTAAAACAATCAATTAACTCCCTAACTGTTATTTCTCTCTTTTTCTCCTTTTTTTTCAATTTTCCAACATTTTCGAGATTCAAAAACCGGTCAACATGCGGGTTCGGAACAAATAAATGTACAGCACAAATAGGATGCATCAGGATGGTCTTTTCATTTCAGGTTACTAGTCCTAGACGGACCCAACCCCTGTGTTGAGTCCCCTAAGTCAAATGCAACATGATGCAAATAATCGTTCCTACTAGGGATCCGGCATGAAGTCATGTTATTCTATGTTCAAAACCTGAGTCGGTGTTCTAGACTGTGTACCCGAGCGGACAACTCGAATCGAGGAGGGGGCAACTTTTCGAGAACCAAAGGGTCATCTGGCTTAGTAACTTGTCCGGCCTCTTTCTTATTTCAAGGTATGACACTAACAGAATAGGGAGTCTCAACTAGTAAGCACATCCCCGGAGGTGAAGAGAGAAGGGTGTCGGCACAGTTTATATACAATTCAGATAATATCAAAGCGGTAACATTTAGCACATTCAACATAAAACATGTAGGAAAATCAGATACAATCAAATACAACAATTTATCTAAGCTCGAATTCTGAACCCTGAACCAGAGATTCTGGGTTAATCCCCAGCAGAGTCGCCAGAGCTGTCACACCTCCTTTTTCTGGCACCCGCAAGGGTACAAGGAGTTTTTCCAATTAAAGGACAATCGAAACGGGATTTATTTATTAAGATTCAGAGTCGCCAGGGAGATTTATGGTGTCCCAAGTCACCGGTTATAATCCCGAATCGAGGAAAAGAATGACTCTGTATTATAGTCCGCGAACCAGAAATCTGGATAAGGCATTATGTTAACCCGGGAGAAGGTGTTAGGCATTCCCGAGTTCTGTGGTTCTAGAATGGTCGCTCAACTGTTATATTCGGCTTATTTATCTGATATTTAACAATTAAGAACTTATATGCAAATTTTAACTTGAACCACCTTTATCAATTTTATTATTATTGTTATTATTTTACGGAGAATTACAAAATTGTGAAAACGTATCGCGAACCACGTCACAGTCAATGTACCCATGGTTATCGAAATATTTCGACTCCGTTGAGATTTGGATTTGGGTCACATAAATGCACACCCGTATTTAAGAAAGTAATTTATTAAGGACGCGCCTGAAGTGACTACCGTATCGTTATTTTGGGAAGAGGCCGTGAAAATTCACTAGACGGCCAACTCCAAAGTCTATCCGGTTATTGAGTCCTTTTATTGAGGGCCCCGCAATGTGCGATTTATTGTGGCGTGGCATGCCTCCTTTATTTTAAGGATATCCTAAAGTGACTACATTTCTATTTAAATGAGTCTCTAAAATAAAAAAACTTCCTAATTAATTACGAGCTAAAAAATAATAATAAAACATAACATACTAATTGCTAGATTAAGACAAATATTAATGGAAAGGAATTTTATTTTAAAAAAATTTCGAAATTGTAAATAAAATACGAAATTCGACAACTAAAATTCAAAAGAAATCAATTATAGCTAGCTTAAAACTCACATTGTTATAGGAAAAAAAACTATTGGAATTAATTATTCACGACCATTTAAAACTAGATTTAACCATAATTACTAAAGCTTATTAGAAAGTTTATTAAACTTAAACGTTGACTCATCTTGCTCAAACTCGCACCTAATGGATTAATGTTCTTAGCCTTGTAACGTTGAATCACACATAAAATAAAATCAAGCCTGTTGATTCTACGAAATTATTGGCCTATTATATTTGCCTAATATTTACGGATCTTCGTTACTATCAAGATTTAAAGATAGAAAAACTCAAATTGCTTCTATTCCAAAATTGCAAATTCAATCCAGATTTTACTAACCTCCCCCCCCCCCAAATTAAATCGATTTCCTATATTGACTATTTACTAACGATTTGAATGTGATTTTAAACTAAAAATTAACAAAGCCGAAACTAATACTTATGGTGTTCATACCGACACCCATCCACTAGTTCCGCAATTTAACGCTTCTCATTATACAAACTTCCACCATTTATATAACATGAAACACATAATGAATATCTAACAAAAAAATACGAATATTCTATAATTAGAAGCATAAATCTTCTGGCCATTTCATTTCAGCTTCAATGCATATGTCGAAATGATTCAGATTAGTGTACCTGGTATTTGAATACAAGGAAAGGAAGAATAGGATCAGCAGCACTAGAAACAGCGCAACAACAACAACAAACAACCAGCAGTCAGAAAACCCAGCAGTAGACTTGAAAACCAAACAGAAATTCCAGCAACCACTCAATAAAGCAATAACAAAGGACCAACAGTTAACTCAAGAAGCCAATTGAAAATCCCAGAAGCAAACAGGAGGCAGAGATCACACTCAGGAATATACGGAAATAGTATTCGGATATTTTAGGAATCCTCTTCCTCAAGATTAAAAGTCTGTTCTTATCTCCTCTTTAGTTCTGAAATTTTTATCTCCCCAAAATTCCTCTTCTTTTAAGTGTCAAATGAGTCCTCTTTTATATCCAAAGCAAGACTCCTCCCTTTTTCTTTTTACCTAATTCCTTTTTACTTTTTAAACTATTATTACTACCCCTTTTACCTCTTTTACTTTTTAACCCAATATTCTTTTACTATGTGCACCTTTTAACTTTTATTATTACTTACACTATTTCTAATTTTTACTTTAGTAAAAGTAATCAACATGGGGCCCCCTATGTTCCTTCTTTTTGAATGGTCAAAAGAAGACATCATTATTAACCTTTTTCTTTTTGTTTTTATCATTATGTCTTGTCCCCCACCATAATTAAACAATATGCAATTGATTAATTCCCGTTTTACCCCTAAAACTAATGTTACTGTCCTGATTCAAAATCTGTTCAAACTTCAAAATTATCTAAGAACTTAAAATTAAATTACCAGCTATAACCAATCCTTAATCCAGTTCAATCAACAAATTCAAACTTAAATGATAAACAACAAAGCAACAATCGGAATTATTTTGACTGAACGATATTTTTAACAATACATATATTTTCAGATTCAATAATATTAACAATTTGAACATAACAAACAAGTAGATTTGAATTTCTAAATTCAATAATCATTTGAACTTTAAACTAAATCCAACAACATTACAACCAAGATGAATATTCAAATTAAATCAAGAATTAAAACATAAACTCACATTAAATCACGGATTAAGAACGAACTTCAAACAAAAGATGAACACGAATTAAATCTAAACTAATCAACAAAGATGGATGATTCAAGCGATTAAACTAACATATTTCTATATTACAACTAAATTCTTTTAAACGAATAAAACAAACCGAAGAAGAAATAATTAATTGAATTTCAACTTGAATCTAACAACATTAAAAATTTCTAAAAAATACATAAAAACACATGAAACAAACTGAAGAAATAATTAATTAAATTTCAATTTGAATCTAACAACATTAAAATTAAACTAACAATTTCTTTTAATAAATAAAAACACATGAACAAACTGAAAAACTAATTAATTAAATTTCAATTTGAGTCTAATAACATTAAAATTAAACTAACAATTTCTTTTAATAAATAAAAACACATGAACAAACTGAAAAACTAATCAATTAAATTTCAATTTGAATCTAATAACATTAAACTAACAATTTCTTTTAATAAATAAAAACACATGAACAAACTGAAAAACTAATTAATTAAATTTCAATTTGAATCTAATAACATTAAAATTAAACTAACAATTTCTTTTAAAAAATAAATAAAAACACATGAAACAAACTGAAACCAATTAACAAAACGATAAACACGAACAAAACAAGAATCAAACATTTACCGATTTTAAATCCTAGAATATCAAAACAAAATACGAACAAAATGAAACTCAAACCCACTAACTGGATCGAAACGACGAAGAACTTGAATGAAAACAAATCTGTCCGGAAACGATTATCGCACCAAAACAATTTGACGCCGAAGACGACCACGAACGGACGATCGAAGAACTGAAGAAGGAAGCAGCGGACAGCAGCAGTGACGGAGCAGCAGCAGCGACGAGGGTCGTCTGGCCGCGACGAAGAAGAAACAGCAGCAGGCGACGGGGTGAAGAAGAAGACGCATCAGCAGCCATGGCGACGTGAAGGAGGCAGTAGCAACGAACAGACGAAGAAGAAGCGACCAGCAGCGATAGCAGCTCGGCGTTGGACGTGAAGAACGCAACAGCCATGGACGACGTGAAGCTGGCAGTAGCAGCAGTGAACGGAGAAGAAGAATCATCGGGCAGCAGGCGACGAGGAAGAAGAAGCAAAAGCAGAGAACGTAGCAGCCATGGCAGCGAGGAGCGACAAAGATCGACGAAGAAGAAGCAACGAAGATCTCGTTCATGGCAGTTTGTACGTGAAGAAGACGAGGGAAAAGACGAAGAAGAAGCAGCAGCCATGGATGGGTTGATGCGTGTGTGTGTGTGTTTTGGAGAGAAGAGAGGTGGAGAAGAAGAGAGGGGGGTGGGTAGTGTGTCTAGGTTTTGGTTTTTTTTTTGTGAAAATGAAAGAAAAATGAAAAGGGGGTTTGGGTCTTTTGGGTTATGGACTGGGTCGACCCAGTTCGAAATGGACCGGGTTGTAGGGGAAGGTTGGGCATCTTTGGGCCTGTGACTTAAAATTGAAGAAAAGGCCCTATCCGATCTCTTCTATTTTTGTCTTTTTTATTTATTCAATTTCCTAAATAATAAAGCTAAAATGTTAAGATTAAATTATAAAACCCAAAATTATCTAGAAATACTAATTAACTTCTAATAATAATTATCACCCAAAATTAAACATCAATAAAATAAAATCACACAAATTTGGACAATAAATGCTAAAAATGCAAAATATGCCTATTTTTTGTAAAAAAATTCCATTTTGTAAAACAAACTTAATTACTACTAATTGTAGAATTACATATTAAATGCAAATGTGACATATTTTTTATATTTTTATTAATTTAACAAATAAACATGCACAGACAAAAATATAAATAATTATCCAAAAGTGCCACGAAAATTCAAACATTGCACACAAAGGAAAACTGTTTTATTTTGAATTTTTGGGAGTAATTCTCATATAGGGCAAAAATCACGTGCTCACAATAGGTACTCTTCGATGCAGCGGGGATGAGACGACGTGACATACTATGATCACGTACAGAAGTGTTGTCCTTCATCTCGGCAATATGGAACCTCTTAACAGCTCCCGTTCTTTTATGGGGTCCTATAGGGATAGGTAGGCCCAAGCCTTTCCCCTCTTGCTTTCGCAGAGGTCAAAGTGTTTTTCTATAGACCTCCACTCCTTAGACGAAATAAGATCTTTCCACTCCTTTTTTCCAAAGCTGCCCAAATCTCATTCTGTGAGACTTTGCCTTCGACCACCGAAGTTCCTTCCACGGGTGGATTCCCGGGAACCTGCGGTAGCCCCTCTTGCCCCGCGTTCGACATGATTTGAATGACCTCTAAAAAGGGTTCTACGGTTTGAAAAGTTCTTCCATTTAGTAATAGAAGTCATTCGTTATCACTTTCTAAGGGTATGGTAGAGTGGCTTGAGAAGGTGGACAATCCTTCAGTGAAGACCTAACGAGAGGCTGAATTCAAACACACCCAAAATTTTAGCACTTTTGAGGAAGTGAAGACGAATAGTCGACTTTGTTGCCTGCTTGACTGCTTTCATCTCCTGATGTCAGAAAAGGTGTTCTGCGCGAAACTAACTCTTCTAAAACCTGAAATGGGGAAGGAGAAAGAAAAGAAGGACTAGTTATTCGATTGAGTTACTTTTTATTACCCCTCTAATCTCTTGTTCATATATTTGAGTCGAGCCCCTTTAGATATGGGGAAAACATTTGCTTCAGGTTGCTAAACACCATTCGTGGCATTCTTGCCTTGGCTGCAAGCTTGGTTTACTTGACCGAAAGGTGCAGTAGAACCTGAAGGAGAGGAATAAATACCTGGTATTTTCGGGGAATATCCCGCTTAAATAAACTAGATTGAAGAAAGGGAGGATATCCGAAAGGCTCAGAGAATGGGGATAAACTACTCAGGATATCCTGATAACTAACCCACCTCGAGCTGATTATGAGAAACCCATTTACGCCTTTGAAGCGACCGATCTGCTGCCTTAACTTTAGAAAGATCGTTTTTGTTCAACATTTCTTTTTTTTTCTAGAAGTAGGGAAAGTAAGAGAAGAGTGAATGAAGACCCCCACGGAGCGGTAAGGAGATCGATGAATTTTTAATATTCCTCTTTATGTATGAAATTACAGACATATAGTGAATGGACACTGCTTTAAATAAAGAGCAGTGAATAATGCGCCAGACCGCCTAACCAGTTGAACCGTTATCTTTAAATTACAGACATCTTTTTGCAAAAAGCCGCTCCACGGTGGTAAAATTTTAGGGTTTAAGGAATAAGGTAATGAAATTCCGGTATGGACTTTTGTTGTTGTTACGACAGGCAGAGTCTCCGTAGTTCACGTTCATAGAGGGAGACTTCCCAAACGAAGACTCCAGGTCACTGAAATGAACACAAGGCCTTAGCAAGCCACCCAATGTAGGACGAATTACCGGAGCATCCAGTCGGCATTCTTTTTGGCTTGACCAAGAAGTCTTATGTCCTCCGAGTCGCACGGCATTTTAACCGAAAGAACTTCTTATTGAAGTGATGAGCTTTGAAGATATGATTTGCTCGTTTGGATTATTTGATTGGGCTTTCAATGACAGCAAATTGACTTGGAGCAATAATCAAACCGGTCAACATTGTATCTGGGCCAAACTAGATTTTTGTTATGGAAAGTGAAAGTCGTTTCGTTTAGTACGAGATCGCTTCACACCTTGCGGTACTTACACCTCTCGCCTATCGAAGTTCCTTGTCAAAGCTTAGTTATCTGTGAATGAGAACTCGTTTTGCTTGTTGGCTGGCTTATGATGATTTCCTGTCCCAATTCAACATATTCCTTTTTTTTCTCCTTTTACTTTCTCAATAATAAAGCCTTTGACCTTTGTATTCGTTCACCAAATCTTGTTCAATTCCATCCAAGCTTCGTCTATGAGAGGCGCACTCGTATGCCTTTCGAAGCTTCCCCCTTGTAAATATTTTCAGGTAAGAAAGCCCTCGCCCCGACATTGGCATTAGCTAAAAATGATTCTATTACATACCCAGTCTCGGATGGACGATCATTCCATTCTTTTTTATCTATCTTCAGAAGTAGGGTGAGGGGACGGAGCAGTCTTTCCATTCGAGTCATCTCCAGGTCAGTATTGCTACCTCTTTAGTTGCCGCCCCCTACTTGCTCATTCGCAATTACTACCACAAGAAAGTCGCCCCTATCTCTAAAGGGGCTTATGCACCCCACGACTTTCTTATGTTATGGGGTCTCAAAGACTGAATTTAGCTGCCAACCCTAGTCAGCAAGCTGCTTGTTTTGTTTACAGAGTGAAAAAAAGAAACTTGTCAACTAGACTTAGCGGAATGTCCAGGGGTAAACTGGTCGTTAAGATAGAGTCGGTGTCGATGTATTTCAATTCTTTCGAACAAGAGAGGTTTGATGCTTTTGAATCCATTGTATTAATTCCACCTAGCCAGCTTATCTAATCTCCCAGACTTTATCAAGCCAGTTCGACGGGTTGTAGTTCCACCTATCTGAAGTTCATGTAGGTCAGATCCTAGCCTAGATAAATGCTATCCGACTTGAATGATCGAATCGATTCTTTCACTTTGTCGAACTCGAAATGAAGGCTCTCTTTACCAAGAGGAGAAGATAAGGTCTTTTGGCAATAGAAGGTAAATAGATACAAATAGGTGCAAATTCTGATATCACCACAGAAAACTTGGTTCTTTCGCTCCTTACTGGCGGAGCAGCATACCGGAAGAAATTGGAAGATCGACGACGGAACGAAGAACGCTATTTTACGACAACAACACAACAAAGAAGAATTTTATGGGGTTTCCCTGTCGAGAATTAAAAGTTTTTCTCTTAGAGAGGCGTTTCCTCGCTTAGAATCTAATCTGAAGTAATGTGTTGCCGCGAATCGGCTGAAAGAGTTTCAATAAGCCAGGAAACCATTTCCGCTAAAGAGTTCTCTATTGCAATATTTTTTGGCGGGTTGCTTTTTTATGAAAAGAAAGGTTTCGCCCTTTCCGTCTCTTCTCCTCCATGCTTTAGTTGCCGAGTACCTGATGAATGGCAAATGGCGCTAGATCTACCGGATAATCAAATTGTACCAGAATGTTTACACTCCCATATTAATGAAGAGTTAAGATACCTCTTTAATATCGGGCAAAAGACGACCCTTTCCGATGCTATGTTTGACAACTTTATTTCCCCCTTGGCCTAATCAGTTCCTTCATCCGCCTTTTCTTTCGATGTTCGCCAATCGGAGAGGATAGTCGATTGATTCTGAACCTTAATTTAAAGATGGAAGGAAGACCCGGATGAACTTAATTAGGAGCATGGGCAACAATGGATACATGACCCTTTAGACTTGATATTAATGAACTAAAGTTGTACAACCTTATTCAGTTACTTTCAACAATCTCTTATCTTCTATTAGCATTAGCTGGCAGAAGCACTACAGACTGAGAAACCCATCCAGTCCTTTATCGCATTTAATTGACGAATTCATTCTGTTGTGTAAAACTAGTGAAGGTGGTGGTGCTCAAACACCTAGCTACCGGCCCAAACAAAAGAGATTAGCCTCTTGATCGATCGATCCAAAGCGGATTTGTCTCTGAAGCCGGAAGCTTGATCGACACTAGAGCTATTGTTATATGAGGTGCTTACGCTCGAGGATGAAGCCTCATTCCAGCTCGTCCCTCCCGGGTCTCCACTGCTACCCCCCAGGTTTCCTCTGCTCTCCCACTTTCTTCTATTCAAAAGGCGAGCAGCCCTTAAACAAAAAGGCCTAAGAGGGTTCTTCTTTATATATTACATAAGCCCTAAAGTAGGTAGCCCCGAAAGCCGAACTCAGCAGAGTGGGTTTTGGCTTGCCCCTTTCTATCTTATTAGTCAAACCTAAACGTCCTTATTTCAAAACACAGCGCTAACAGCCTATCTGAAGTAAGAGCACCAGGTTGGAAGATGCTGGTTCGAGAGGACCTGGAAAAATGCTAGTAGAGCGAAGCGAGCCGCGCTAGCCTAGCAACGTTTTTTAGCAGTAAGGTACGGTCTAATTGTACCCAGCTACAATCTCTTCCCTTATAAAATAAAAAAGGGACCCTCGGCCAATCGTCACTCGACAGAAAACCGGGATGTCGATACACCGAAGAGCTACCAAGCACGATCACCAACAAAAGAGTAGCAAGTGCTGGCTTGGGGCTCAGAGCTCCTTAAGCTTCTCCGTCTACAAGGTAAACAGCTTAGCTTAGAGCACAGCGTGTTCCCTTGCTTCTCGCAAGAACGGCTCCTCGGTAGAGGAGTAGAAGCGTTGGTCTCCTTCGGTCAACTTGCTTGTGCCTGCTGTTACCTACCGGCCTTGTTGTTGATACCGGCAAGACCCGGCAGATGATGTATGCTGGTTGGTAGTGAGAAGACTCTTAGTACCTGCATACTATTCCAAATTTTCTGGAACTTAAATGCCAGTCTTTTGAATTCCACTACCGGACATAACAACCTCCTCCCAAATTGTTCTAAAATTCTAATCATATAAAAGTATTGTTATCTAACATGTTAATATTTATTAGATCCCTGACGCCAATAGTGAACATGAATGAGTATCACAAACATCAATGATGCATAGTTTTGCTGAAAATGCTCAACTTTCTCACGGTACTACTCATCTTTGTCCTTCGTCGCTACTGCTTGAGTTTTCCTCCTTTGATTTTTATTAATTTATTATTGTATTTGGGTTTACCTTGGATGCTTCTTACTTTTATATATTCTCTTTTCTCATGGTTGTTGATGTCGTAAGGTTGTGATAATAGTGAATTATTTTAAAAATAATATTCTCCGTGATAGTGATCATATGTGTAATATGATTTATTTATTCGGATATTATTTGTGTCTTTAAATCAATTCATAGTTGCCTGCTTGAATTAAATCACCTTTTCCATAATAGAATGAGGTCAGATGAAGAAAGCACTAGAATGATAATTCAAGAGGTCTATCAAACAGTTGTTGGTTTCCTACATTATCAGTGCATCTCCATAAGCTGAATTCTTTGTCTAGTTTGCTAGTGACTGAGTAGTAGTCTTGAAGGCCAGTGATGCGTACATATTATACTTTTTTTAAATAGTTATTAATTAATCCTTCTGCAAAAGGTTATCTACACTCTACAACCAAAAGATGTGGTGCAGTGGATGGGACTGCTCCTCCCTTAACCAGAGGTCTCGAGTTCGAGCCCTCGGTATGGAAAAATCCTTGGTAGGGAGCGCTTCCCTCCGAATGGGGCTCTACGCGACGCGAATCCGGATATAGTCGGGCTCCAATACGGGTACCGGACACCGGGTGGGAAACCAAAAAAAAATCTACACTCTATAGCAATATCTCTCCATAGACAACAAACACTAGGGATCCTTTACCCATTTATAATCATCAGTTTGCAAAATGAATAGCTTTAAATGCTTGACCAGCACAATATGACATTTAAAGCTCACCATTTATATTTTGTAACTGCAACTCCTTTGATGTATATAGCACCCGCCATTCGACTTTTCCTTCTTTCTGAGCCTCTGATTCATCAGCATTTTGATTTTCACCGGGACTACATATAAAATTACCCTCTGAAACTTTCTGTTGGTTCTCACTAGAAATATTTGATCTTTTAAACTGCCACTGAACTTCAGAACAAGTGTTAAGTTCATCAATTGTTGAGAACGCTACATCAGAAGGACAAGAAAACTAAGCTACATTTTCCACCCACTTCACATGTCCTTTATCCATCACAATTACCAAGTTTGCAACACATATTGCCTGTAACATAAAAGAATAGATTAGTATATGGAACATAGGCGCACTACTTTAGATATCTTAAATGAATGGTCCTTTGTATTGCCAATGTCCAGTCAATTTATTAATAAAGATGTTGATCTCAACTTGTTTGGGATTGAGGTGTAGTTGTTGTTAATAGTTGTGCTTGAAATTCCTAACCTGAGATTACTGCATCTTTTCTAATTATAAATGCATTTCCAGTTCCTTCTTTAATAACATATTACAAAACAGAAATGCATCTTTACTTATTATTTAGGCATTTCCAGTTCTTTTTTACCTAGTGTTCTCAAGAAATGCCAACAAACAATAGTAAATTGTTTCACCATCATAATTTGGTACATGAATCAATATCACTCACCTTGTGTCATACACGTTGATAGTTGAGCAACATGTCATTGAGAGGAAGGACAAATAGCACTGCATATATAGATTTTCAGAAGTGCACAAGGATCAACTTAAGTAAATTACAACCATATCTTACACGGGCACATCCTTCTCCCAGCTCCAAATGGCAAAAGCATAATTGTTTGTACATGCATTTTATTCGTCTATTAGTCCATCTAGTTATTTTTGCTTATAGATGTTAGATGAGGGAGTTGGATGACAAAGAATCTAACAGTGATGAAATTTGCAAGATATTTTTTCACATTAT
Source organism: Nicotiana sylvestris (assembly GCF_000393655.2). Taxonomy (NCBI): domain Eukaryota; kingdom Viridiplantae; phylum Streptophyta; class Magnoliopsida; order Solanales; family Solanaceae; genus Nicotiana; species Nicotiana sylvestris. Next base: position 23,137,346 of record NC_091063.1, on the reverse strand, counting down.
ATTTTATCTTTTGACATAGTTATTTTATAATTTCAGGTCATACAGTCTGATATTCAATAATTTAGCGGGTGAAAGATTTCAAAATGATGAAAAGTTACGAAGATCATTTGAAGACCACCATTCGTCTGGATTAGTTATATAATGATATTAGCTATTTAGTCCAAACAATATAACTTTATGTTTTAAGTTACTGTGACATTAATATTTTTATTAGTACTTTCTTTTATTTGTTATGATTTGATGAGATATATTATATTTTTTTAATTAATATATTTTATTTTTTGGGTCATATTCTAGACGAATGTAGTAACTTTTATTAATGGTGGCTAAACTATTGTTGTTATCGCTTGTGAATTTTAGCGCTAATTTAGTTGTATATACCAGCTATAAAAATGGACGATAAAAGGGCAAATTAAGATATTTTCACAAGCTATATTGCAGCTGTTATAATTGATGTAAATCAATTGTCATTAAAGATATTGACTTTTAGCGGTAATTTAGTTAAACATATTAACCATTAAAATAGACGCTAAAAAGGCAAACTAAGATGTTTTCAAAAGGGATACTATGGCCATATTAATTGCTACAAAATAATTGCCGTTAAAGATGCAAATTTTTAGCGGCAATTATTTTGAATTTAGCGACTATATAAATGGATGCTAAAGAAGTATAATTAGCCGTTTTGGTTTGAATTTAGTAGCCATTGTAATTGCCGCAAACAATTGCCATTAATGATAATAATTTTTAGCGGCAATAAATCATACCCTTTACCAGCTTTTGTGAGAAAAGCCGCTAAAGGCTTTGCCGACCCCCGCTTCAGCGGCAAAATACTAATTACCGGTAAATGATATAGCGGCTATTGTTATTGCCGCCAAAGCCCCTTTGTGTTGTAGTGTGGGCCAACTCTGCACTGCTTCCAATTTCTTCGGATCAACTTGATCCCTTCACTCGATACTACATGACCCAAGAATGCCACAGAATCTAACCAGAGCTCACATTTTGAGAACTTTGCATATAATTTCTTTTCTTTTAAGGTCTAAAGCACCATCCTCAGGTGTTGTTCATGATCTTCCCAACTCCGGGAGTACACCAAAATATCATCAATAAAGACAATGACGAACGAGTCAAGATAAGGTCGAAATACACTTGCAACAAATGTATAAATGTTTCTGGGGCGTTGGTCAGCCTAAATGACATAACAAGGAACTCGTAATGGCCATACCGAGTCCTGAAAGCAGTCTTCGGGATATCTAGCTCTCGAATCTTCAACTGATGATAACCTGAACGCAAATCAATCTTGGAAAACACTCGAGCACCTTGTAATTAATCAAATAGGTCATTAATACAAGGTAGAGGATAGCGGTTCTTCACTGTAACTTTGTTCAACTGGCGATAGTAAATACACATACGCATAGAACCATCCTTTTTCTTCACAAACAAGACATGAGCACCCCAAGGCGACACACTGGGCCGAATGAAACCCTTATCAAGCAACTCTTACAACTATTTCTTCAACTCCTTCAACACATGAGGAGCCATACGATAAGGAGAAATAGAGATGGGTTGAGAGTCTGGCAACAAATCAATGCCAAAATCAATATCTCATTGGGGCGGCATGCCCGGAAGATCAGTTGAAAACACATCAAGGAAATCCCTCACTACTAGGACTGAATCAATTTTAAGGGTATCAATACTGACATCTCTCACATAAGCTAGATACGCGTCACACCCCTACTCAACCATTTGCTGATCTTTAAGAAATGAAATAACTCTACTGGGAATTTAATCTAAAATACCCGTCCACTCTAATCACGGTAAACCTAGCATAGCCAATGTCATAGTCTTGGCGTGACAATCAAGAATAGAATAATGGGGTGATAACCAGTCCATGCCCAAGATAACATCAAAATCTACCATGCTAAGCAATAATAAATCGGCTCTAGTCTCAAAACCACTAAGAGCAATCAAACATGACCGATAAACTCGGTCCACAACAAGAGAATCTCTTACAGGAGTAGACATATAACGGGGAAACTCAAAGAATCCCGAGATACACCTAAATGCGGGGCAAAATAAGAGGACACATAGGAATAAGTGGAGCCTGGATCAAATAGAACCGATACATCTCTATGGAAGACTGGAATAATACCTATAATGACAGAATCGAAAGCAACAGCCTCTGTACGAGTAGGAATGGTATAGTATCTGGCCTGGCCTCCCTCTCTAGGGTGACCTCTACCTCCCTGACCTCCACCTCTAGCTGGCTGAGCAGGTGGAGTGGCAGATGGTACTGTAATCATAGCCTAGGAACCCTGTGGAGCACGTTGTGGCTGAGAAGTCTATGGAGGTGCACCCCTCTTGTCCCACACCATATGGCGAGTGTTGCCATACTCAAAACAAGCTCTAGGAGGGAGTGGTGGTTGTGACTAGCTCAGGCTAGGTCTGCTAGACTGACCACTAAAAGCACCCCGTGCAGGAGGCACACTAGATACTGGAGGTGCATAATAAGGCTCATGAGGTCTAGGAGGAGCTGGAATACCACTGGCAGTTGAAAGAGCTGAATGAACGGGGTGACTCACATAGCCCCTACCATGACAAACTGCAGTTGGGGCACGGGCACCACAATAATGGCCCGACTCTCGGGACCTCTTAGCCTCTCTCTTCTCCCTATCCCGAGCAAGTATGCCCTCTATTCTCCTAGCAATACTCACCACCTGCTGATACGCGATATCCATCTCTAACTCCCGATCCATGTTGGACCTGATGTTGGGAATGATCCCCTCAATAAACCGGTGAAACCTCTCTCGAATTGTAGTGACCAAGGCCGGTGCATGCCTATCCAAGTCACTAAAACCGACCGCATACTCTGAAACATTCATAGTACCCTGGCGCAACTGCTCAAACTCTGCACGCCATGCATCCCTGAGGCTATGAGGGACATACTCCCTCCAAAACATGTCCAAAAACTGAGTCCATATAAGGGAAACTGCCTCAGCCGGATTGTCCAACTCAAAAGTACGCCACCACTGATAGGCTTCCCCTCGAAGTTGGAAGGCAGTGAAAGAAACCCCACTCGACTCTGATATGCCCATAGTGCGGAGGATATGGTGGCACTCCTCTAGAAATCCTTGTACATCCTCTGATGCTAGAACACTGAATGTAGGAGGGTCGTACTTGTAATATCTCTCGAGCCTACGCTGCTCCTCCTCTAAAGTGGTTGCCCTACCCTCGGGCTGAATTAGGGATACAGGTGGTATTGGTATAAACTCTAGGATTTGATCAACCTAAACCCGTTGCTCCAGAGTGCAGGCGGCGGGAGTCTATGCTCCTCCCCCGGCCTGAGATGTGGTAGCAACAAGGGGAATCAAACCTGCCTGAGCTAGAGTGTTGTACATGCTCATGAACTGTGCAAGGGTCTCCTAGAGAGATGGAATAGTAGTAGGCGTATCTGGTGTCTGTGTTATGGCTGGAGCTACTGGTGGCTCCTCTATAGCAGCTCACACGGGTGCTCTGGCTGCACCACGTGTGCCTCCTCGGCCTCTACCCCGATCCTAAACACTGGTGGCTCTAGTAGGGGGCGCGGGTGCCTGGTCATCTCCGGTGGCACGTGTCCTCACCATCTATAAAAGAATAGAAGACAGAAGTTTAGAATTTCGAAGTCAATAAACTCGGGCGACAAGGAATTAAATGAAGTGGAATTTTCCTAATAGTTCTAAGCCTCCCAAAGATGAGTACAGACATTTCCATATAGATACACGAGACTCTAATAAACCGGCTTGTGACTCACGACCCCTATGAACCTAGAGTTCTGATACCAACTTGTCACGACCCTAGTTCTCCCTCTGTGAACCGTCATAATAGCACCTAGTCTTTATGACTAAGTAAGCCTAACATTTGCGGATAACTAGAACAAAAACATAAAAGTTAACAACTAATAAGTAAATTTAAACAAGGAAATGAGATGTCACACGACATATACAATAATTACTTCCAAACAGTACATAAACTCTCCAAAACCCGAAATATCATAAGTCACAAGCTAAAGAAAGAAACAATACCCCCATACTCCAGAGTCTAATAAAAGAAGAAAATACTAGAAGGGTTAAAATGGGGTGGAATACATATGGACTTCGAGGTCTACGGACGCGACAGATATACCTTGAAGTCTCATGAAGCAACAACAACACAGCTATACTCGAGTCTGATAGCTAGTACCTGGATCTGCACACGAAAAATATGTGCAGGAAAGGACATGAGTACACCACAATGGTACCTAGTAAGTGCCAAGCCTGACCTCGATCGAGTAGTGACGAGATCAGGTCAGGGCTCTACTGGTATAAATATAATGAAATAAGATAGAAAACAAGTATTACAATAAAATAAGTACTGAAATCTAACAGGAATAAAATTCAATAAAAGCCAACAACTCAGAACACAGTTATAGCAATAGGGGATCTCCCAGGATACCGTCCCGTAGTCCCAAACGTAAATGTGCAGGGGGATCTCGCGGAATACCGTTCTATAGTCCCAAGTAAATATACAGTGCTGGGAGATCTCCCGAAATACCGTTCCATAGTCCCAAAGTAAATATGAGGTACACGGGGATCTCCCAGAATACCATTTTGTAGTCCCAAAGTAAATATGCAGCTCAACCAAACAGAGATAACAGTTACAGTAGGAAAACACAATTTAGGCTAAGTCCGAGTCAAGGAAGAACAGGAAATTTCACTAAAACATGTTGCGCAGAATTCAGATAGGCAGTTAAGACAGTTAAGGCACGTAGACATGCTTTTCTAAACTAAACAGGATAGTTACATATGCTAATGTTGCTCAATTAAAGGAAAAGAAATATTTGCTTAATAAAAATGGGGTTTTTCAACAAATAGACCATGTTCACACTCGTCACCTCACGTACACGACACTCATATATCAAACAGTACTAAATCCTAAGTAGAGTTTCCCCACACAAGATTAGGCAAGTCACTTACCTCGAACCAAGTTCAAATCAATCTGAAATAATGCTCTTTCCACGAATATCCGGCTCTGAATGACTCAAATCTAGACAAATCAATTACATAACGTAAATATAGCTACAAACAACTAATTTAGCTAATAAAATCAAAGCTAAGACAAGAAAATAGAAAACTCCCAAAAATTCTCGCCGGACCCATGTCTCGAAATCAGGTAAAAGACACAAATTACGAATACTCATTCACTCACGAGATCACTCGTACCAAAATTATCCAAATCCGATGTTAAAATTTCACTCAAAACTCAAAAATTCGATTGGGGAACTTTTCCCCCATTTTCCCAACTTTCTCACTCAAATTCCTTGATTAATGAAGAAAACAACAATAGATTAATGAGATGCAACCAAAATCGAGTTAGGAATAGTTACCCAGTAGCTCACCTGCAAAAACTCTCAAAAATTTGCCATCCACCGAGCTCCAAATCGAATTTTGTGATATGAACTTCAAATCCTCGAAAATCCCCTTTCTGCCTAGTGATCTCCGCTTCTGCGAGGGGTCCACCGCATCTACGGTCCCGCACCTTCGGAATTCCCATTGCAGGTGCGGATTTCACTAAAAACTCGGTGCCCGCTTCTGTGATCAAAAGGTCATACCTACGCGTGCGCACCTGCGGACCCATGTCTGCTTCTACTGTTCTATACCGCTCTTGCGGTCTCTCTAGTGCATATACGGGCATCGCAGATGCAGAATTCACCTTGCACCTGCGACCCCTGTACACTCCTTCCAAATCTGCTTCTACACTTAATCTTCCGCACGTGCGGTCCCGTACCTGCGGCCTCCCCACCACAGGTGTGAAAACACCAGAAATCTGAAGACTTCAGCAATAACATAAATTCCAATCTTGATCGGTTAAGTACCCAAAACTCACCCGAGCCCCCCGGACCTCAACCAAACATACCAACAATTCCTAAAACACCATACAAACTTAGTCGATCTCTCAAACCACATCAAACAACGTTAAAATCACGAATCACCCTCCAATTCAAACTTAAAGAACTTGAAACTTTAAATTTCTACAACCGATGCCAAAACCTATCAAACCATGTCCGATTGGTCCCAAATTTTGCACACAAGTCATAATAAACATTACGGGCCTATTCCAACTTCCGGAATCGGATTCGTACCCCGATATCAAAAATTTCATTACCGGCCCAAAACTCCAAAAATTCGACTTTTGCCATTTCAAGTCTAAATGAGCTACGGACCTCCAAAACACAATCTGGACATATCCCTAAGCCCAAAATCACCCAACGGAGCTAACGAAATTGACGAAACTCTATTCCGAAGTCGTCTTTATACTGTTCTGATTATGGTCCAAATTCTAAGACCCAAAACACTCCGAAACTCAAAACGAATCATCCCAGCAATCCATAAGAGCAGAAAAGATATGGGGAAAGCAGTTAATAGGGGATTGGGGCTCTAACTCTCAAAATGACCGGCCAGGTCGTTACATTTGTGGTAAGGTCATTATCTATGGAAAGTTCTTTGTCAGATCAGTTATTAGATTTATTGGCATATTCACTCACTTGACTAAATGAGAGAAAATCAGACAAATTAATTTATATGAAGTGGGTTAATTGCAATTATGTTAAGAGACTAAGTCGGTCATGAAAGGAAAATGAGCCAACCACGTTTGGAAAAAAAATAAAGATGATTGTATTCCAAAAATTTCAATAACACTTTGGCTATGTTGGGCAGGTATAAGCGGACATGAATCAAGTATGGGGTAAAATACTACAAGGATAAATGATATCTAAATAGGGTTTCGCACAAAAGCCTAGTTGTGTGAGGTTGTCCTGTTGCTGACTTCCCTGTGAAGTCTGGGCATGAATGAATGGGCCTGGCCTCTATCACGGCCATGATTTTTCAATACTCCATTATCAATTTCATCAAGAAAAAAAAATCATAAGAGCAAGAAATCATATAAATTCCTACTTAACTTCAATTGAACTTAGTTATACATGAACATCATATTATCACATATCAAACATAAATAAAGATTCGTAGATCCATTAAGCTATATATTATAAATCCTAATCTACTTGGTTCATTAGTGGTCATTTACTGATTCCAGCTTTGGCAGTAAAGTTGTGCAAAAAGTATCACCATTTTTTCAAACTTCAAATCTCAAAAGTTATTACTCAAGTAATCCACCTAAAACTCTTTTAAACAGATTCCAGAAAAACAAAGTGGTTTCCAGATCTAAATCCTCATGCTTTTACCTTAACCTTCAAATTAAAGAAATCTTTATTAGGCAACCTCAAGTCCATTTCTTCATATATAGCGTAAAACGATACAATCTCCAATAAGAAAGCAATAAAATTAAGACACCGGTTTTCTAATGGCTAACATACATTAGATCAAATACATGTCGATTTAGCCATAGCTAACAAGTAAATTTTCATTTATGACTTAAATACAAAGAAATCACCACAGATAGGCTAGATTTGGATCATTTTCATCTAAAATAAATTGCACAAAAAGAAAATAGTGAAGCATGAATATTCATGGGGATTATGAAGGATCGGCAGGATCTCAAGCTTTAAAGCATTACAAACCAATTAACAGAAAAATTCATACACCAAAACTCGACTTCACTACCGGCAATCATATCATCATGAAAATTTCATTCATTTCATAAGTTCATAAGGAGTAGGCAAAATACCTGGAAAAGATGAATACAAAGAAAGGATTAGAGCCCAATAGAGCTGAAAACTCCATAGAGAAAAATCAGCTACAGAGCAAGCAATAGGTACAACCAAACATGCCAGAAAAAGAACAGCTTCAAATATGCACCCAGAAATTCTAACAAGGACTCGAAAAGCTGAGGAACCTCTTCTTTTTTGAAGTTTTCTTGAGAATATTTTTTCAGATTCTTAGCTTTTGTAAGTATTCTATGTGTGTAAAGATGTAGAGATCAAAAGATGCTTAATATGAAGGTGTATGTGAGTTTTTATGGATAAAAATCAGAGCCTGGCAAAAGAATCTGTTAGCCTCCCCCTCCCCCCCCCCCCCAAAAAAAATTTAGGAAAATGGCATCTTTTGCAATTGAATTGGCCAGCTATCCTTTTCAGATATTTTTTCTTATTTTCAGCATCTTTTCTTAACCAATTTGGACAGATGTCCATCATCTATTCTTTCCCTATTTTTTTCATCCCCTTAACTTCTGAAATTGACCCATTTTGACCTTTTTTTATTGCATTTTAACCCCTTCCAAACTCTTCTAAAATACTTCATCAACTAAAAAAAAGTTTTCCTAAGTTTCTATCTCATTTACCCCCCCCCCCCAAGTTTTAATTAATACCAACTAGTGCCATTACCTCAACCTATTGTTCTCTTTTATTCCACAAAATCAATATTTAATAAATACTCCCTCTGTTCCAGTTTATGTAAAGCTTTTTGACTGGGCACAGAGTTTAAGAAAAAATGAAGACTTTTGGAATTTATGGTCCTAAACAAGTTAAAAAGGGGTCCAGAGTATTTGTGTGGTTATAAAAGCTTCTCATTAAGGGTAGAATTACAAGTTTAAGCTAAATTATTTTCAAATTTAGAAAGAGATCATTCTTTTTGGAACGAACTAAAAAGGAAATAAGTTCACATAAACTGGAACGGAGAAAGTAACAATTAATTAATCTAAATTGATATTAGGCTATCAAGTATGAATTAATCACAATCAGCAAACTAGTTGACCTATCAGTTAAGCACATGCGTAATTAAAACCATAACCTAATTAATCGATTAAATTTCAAGTAGAACTAAATCAAATAATTATTCAGAAAGCTAAAACATTTTCAATTATTAACCTAAGCATGTTGTAAAACAAATAATTGAAAAACTAAGACATAGATTTAGCAACTCTAAGGAATGAAGAAAAGAAGTAGGGGATTACCATGTGAAACACTGTTGACCGAAAAGAAAAGAATTCCGGACGATGATCGACATCGCCATAAAAGCAATGGCTTACGCTTGAGGGTGTAACTAACGCTGTATGCGACGATGTTAGCCATAATCCGGTCAACATCAAAGGACTATCAAAAGTTCTGGCTGGTCAATGGTAAAGTGACCGGCAGCCGGCGACCTTGAAACGAGACAAAACCAACGGCAACCTATAATACTAAATGAGAGAAGTCGATTGGTGTTGGTTTTAAGTCCAAACAAACTGGGATTTGAGAAAAAAATTGAAAAGAGGTGGATTTAGGTTTAGGATTTCCTAGATTTAAAGATTAAGAGATTCTGGAGGTTTTTGAAAGAAATAATGGAGGGATATGGGATGAGAAGGATGTGGGGATTCTGTGATGAAGATTTTGAGGAGATTGAGGTTGTTTGAAGCGGTATCGCCGGCAAAGGGTCTTGGGGCGGCTAGGGTTTGGGAGGGGATTTGGGAGAGATGACACTACTAAAAAAATCAAGTTTTAGCGACAGATAAATTCTATAGCTAAATAGAAAAATCCGTCGCTAATCTCATTTAGCGACAAATTAGCAACATATTATCAAAAGATTCTGCTAGCTACCAGCATTTTAGAGACAGATTAGCAACGACGTTCGTAGCTAATTCTAGTTTTTTTTTGTAGTGTGAAGGAGATGAGAGTGAAGTATTTGCTTAGGATTTGGGGGGAGGAGGGGGGGTTCCGGACAGTTATAAGGGAAAAGGGGAATTAGTTTGTAGCCATTAATCTAACGTAATCAATGGTGGGGATCAGCCCGGATTAAAACGGAGTCGTTTTATTTTAAAGTGGGGAGTGGACTGGGTCAGACTTTGGGATGGATTGGGGGGATTTAAGGCAACTGGGCCGTTTAGAGTTGGCCCGGTCCGATTTTGAAACTCAAAATGGCCCTTTTCCTTTCTTTCTTTCAATTTCAAAATTAACCCACTATTAAAATACCCAATTAACCTTTGCACAATTTAACCATTAGAACCAAATTATCTAAAAATTAACTAATAATCACACTAATTGAATTATTAACTAAGATGTAAAGAAAAAACTACTAATATATTTTTGTTGTAATTTTCATGTATTAATTCTAAAGATTAATGAGTGATTCCTAAAATGCAATTAAACCTAAAATGTCATGAAATGAAGATTTAAATTTTTTTACAGTGTTTTCTATGATTTTAAGATATTAAATATGCAACTAAATGCAAACAAGCAATTAATAAACTCCTAGAAATTCTATAAAAATTAAAATCAATTAGAAAAAAATCTATTTTTTGAGGATTTTGTAGGAGTATTTTTTGTACGACAAAAATTACGTGCTCACACCAGGTCCTTGGAGGATCATTCCTGTCAATCACCCTATTACGAGCAATTATATGTTTATCTTTTAAGTGACTAATTAATTAAAAATATTATACATAAACTAATGCGTTTATAGAAGTTAAAGTCGTCCAGAAACAAAGAATGGATCAATGGAATAACAAAAATGGAAAGAAAATGCTTATTTTTGGTATAGTCCAGTCCCCTGTATTTCGCGGGTCCGATAGGTAAAACGGTTTTTTCTCATTTCATTTTCCTCGTAAAGCAGCAAATGCCAAATTACGCAATTTACCTATGTCCACAAATCTTTTAATTAATTAACATCATGTGATTATCACATAAAAGTGCACGTCAAATTTATTGAATCTCAATCTGCATGCAAATCATATTGACAATATATTGTCGTTCTTATTTTTTTTCTGGCATTGATGTTTTGGTTTGTGAAATGAAGGTATAATTGATCTTGTGCTCAGTGGGGATTGATTTGAAAAAACACCAAAATTAAGAAAAATGTCTGGTTTTGTTGGTGTTGTTGTTTCTGATCAATGGCTTCAGAGCCAATTCACCCAAGTCGAACTTCGTGGCCTCCATTCCAAAGTATGTTTGATATTTTGTTCTTTAATTTTCTTTTACCGCTAGAAATACATTTTTTTCTTATAATATGTTAGCTGAAATTTGGTTTACAGTATGTTTCTGCGAGGAACGAATCTGGAAAGGTTACACTGGGAGATCTGCCGCACGTTATGTGCAAACTAAAGGCCTTTAAAGATATTCTCACTGAAGATGACATTAGCCACATATTAAGCGAGTCATCTTCTGATATGGCTGAAGAAATCGATTTTGAATCCTTTCTTCGGGTGAGTTGTAGCCAATTTCATCGCGTACTTGTAATAATTTCCTCGTTCTCTAATGTTCTCTACCAATATATTTGGTATTCAAAAGGAATGAATTACAAACTTGGCTTTAAAGAATAGCTTAGAGTTTATCGGAAACAGCCTCTCTACCTTCACAAAGTAGAGGTGTTGGGCTAAAACTACCCTCCCCATACCCCATTTGGGGGATTACACTGGGTTCGTTGTTGTTGTTGCTTTAAAGAATAGCTGAATAAATAAACTTCAAATGTCATAAAGTTCATGGTTCTCTAATCTACTTTGACATGTTTGGCTTTCATCTTCGCTGCATCGTCATTTCAAGGATGAATAAAAGCAATGAGCCTATCAACCTGGCTTAATATGAAGTTCTCTTGTAACTTACTTTGTTATTCTTTTATTTTCTTATCTTTCTCGAAGTGCTTCTCATAAGTTCGTTGTATCAACTGAAGTGATGGAAAATAAGTAACCGTATATGTGTGTTTATTATGGCTAGGCATATCTAGATTTACAAGGACGAGCTACTGCTAAACTGGGGAACACGAAATTAAAAACCTCGTCCTCTTTCCTCAAGGCCAGAACAACCACAATTCGTCACAACATTAGTGAATCTGAAAAGACTTCATATGTTGCCCACATCAATAGCTTTCTCAGAGATGACAAGTTTTTGAAGGATTATCTTCCTATTGATCCATCTACTAATGCGCTCTTTGATCTGGCAAAAGACGGTGTTCTTCTATGGTAAGTGTTAAGGATGCAGCATACAATGATTCTAATTCACTTGCTTGTTTGTTGATTCATTTACTAAACCATGTAATGCAGTAAGCTTATCAATGTTGCCGTCCCTGGTACTATAGATGAGCGCGCTATTAATACCAAAAAGGTTCTTAATCCATGGGAAAGGAATGAGAACCACACTCTTTGCCTCAATTCTGCAAAGGCAATCGGCTGCACAGTGGTCAATATTGGCACGCAGGATTTAGTTGAAGCAAGAGTACGTTAACATCTGCGCGAGTTATTACAGTAGTTTTCGCACATAAAATTATAATAATCAATATTATAGCTGCTGAAGTTTCTTGTGTTTTTTTGTTCACTTAGCCTCATCTGGTTGTTGGGCTGATTTCTCAAATTATCAAGGTATTTTTCTGCTATATACCTGTTCCATATGCTCGTAATGCAGCGGGAATCATTACTCATAATTTTTTATGTTCTTGTTTTGAAATATCAGATACAACTATTAGCTGATCTCAATTTGAAGAAAACTCCGCAACTTGTGGAATTGGTGGAGGACAGCAAGGTTGCTAATAGTTGATTGGTTTTCCTGTTTTGGTTTTAATGTTGCACCTCCTGGTCACTGGTAAAGTTGTTGTCATGTGACAGGAGGTCACGGGTTTGAGCCGTGGAAACAGTCTCTTGCAAAAATGCAGGGTAAGGCTGAGTACAATAGACCCTTGTGGTCCGGCCGTTCCCTGGACCCCACGCATAACGGGAGCTTAGTGTACCAGACTGCCCTTTGTTCTAATGCGGCACCTTGAAATTCATGCTAGATTAAATTATAGCTGTAAAATTTGCAGGATGTGGAGGAGCTGTTGGGTTTACCTCCGGAAAAGGTTTTACTGAAATGGATGAACTTCCATCTAAAGAAGGCAGGATATAAGAAGCAGGTCAATAATTTTTCATCTGATTTAAAGGTGAGATAGTTCTAAAAGTTCGATATCAAATTAACTTTTTAGGAAGTAGTAGCATTACATTTCAAAGGAGATTTTTCATTTCCTAAACATGAAGTTTACACTTACACTGCAGGACGGAGAGGCTTATGCTCATTTGCTTAATGTACTTGCACCTGAACATGGTACAACCACCACACTAGATGCTAAAGATCCAACTGAAAGAGCAAATTTGATTCTTGAGCAAGCAGAGAAAATGGATTGCAAAAGATATGTTACTCCACAAGACATTGTTGAGGGTTCCACAAACTTAAATCTTGCATTTGTTGCACAAATATTCCAACACAGGTAATAACTAAAAGTTCTTTTCCATTGACCAATTATCTGAAATTTCTCTCTTTAAATAATGCGGAAGATGTTGATACATCCAATATAATTTTTTAGTTTCTTAATTTTATAGTCCGATTTCATAGCAAAGACATAAGGAGAAAAAAAAATCCTCAAGATGAAAGTTGAGCTAAATTAAGCCAACTCTCAAGTCAGCTTAGTCTTTGTTAACAATCTGCAGTAATGTTCAGTCTACACTAAGACATGGAATATGAGGCTTGCTGTCCTACTTAACTTATCAACCGACCGAGCTATGTATACTATAGCGTGTAATGACATTATATTATTCCAATTTGCATTTTTATGGAGCCTAGGGACTAGGGTTCAATGACTCTGTTCAATCGTAATTTCTTGCTTCTTTAATGCTTTTTCATTTAGTTTCTTCAATAGCATTACATATGCTTGTGCAGTTGTCCGTAAGTCCATGATGGATATTCGTCTGAAACTGAACTCTGATATGATCAAAAGTAGTGTGATGAATGTTGATGCTAGTTGAAACGTGTTAGTTCTGTCAATTTAGTCTTCCAATTAGCGACAAGGATGCTAATAGCAAATACTAAGCATGTCGATTCAATAGTGAATATTTCTACCTCTAAGTGATTTGATATCATTTGGTAAGAGAAGTACAAACTTCTCTAGAAAAAAAATGAAACTATGAAAGCACATATATTGAATGAATGATTATGTGAACTTAGTTTTATGCAGTTGATGCAATTGATGAATATTAAGATAATCTATTAAGGCACCTTGTTGTTTTCCCTGGAATTAATGCTTGTAGACAACTACAAGATATGCGTAGATGTAATATTCTTGATTTCTGTATGATGGTTTTATACTTCAATGCATCTTTCGCTTGTTTTTAGTATAATCTTTATTAGAAATCACTGATGATCTTGGAGTAATTAACATGTTAATGTTTATGCTTAGTGTAGTTCATAATGGTGTACTTTACCATCTATAAAAGAGTCCCCTTTTTACTGTAATCTAGGAATGGATTGTCAGTGGACACGAAGAAAATATCTTTTGCTGAGATGATGGAAGATGATGCTCAAACATCTCGAGAAGAAAGATGCTTCCGGTTGTGGATGAACAGCCTTGGAATTGATACTTACATAAACAATCTATTTGAGGATGTGCGAGCAGGGTTGGTGTTCATTGTTTCTTTGCTGAACATTATTGGACTTCATAAATATGATTTGTTGATAATCCTCTTATGCACAGGTGGGTGCTATTGGAGGTACTCGACAAAATTTCTCCAGGATCAGTCAACTGGAAGCAAGCAACAAAACCCCCTATTAAGATGCCTTTTAGGAAAGTTGAGAATTGCAACCAAGTCATAAGGATTGGAAAAGAACTGAATTTCTCCCTTGTCAATGTAGCTGGAAATGATATTGTACAAGGAAACAAGAAGCTCATATTAGGTAAATTTTGAACCTCCCTTTACTTTCCAATGTTGCTAAACTATATGCTACCGGAGTAGATTCTTTATAGTGAAGGGCAGCCCGGTGCACTAAGCTCCCGCTATTCGTGGGGTCTGGGGAAGGGTCGGACCACAAGGTTCTATTGTACACAACGGCATTTCTGCAAGAGGTTGTTTCCACGGCTTGAACCCGTGACATCCTGGTCACATGGCAGCAACTTTACCAGTTACGCCAAGGCCACTCTTCAGATTCTTTGTATTGAAGATGATACAATTACAAACATTTGGCTATGTGCCTTAAATTATCTAGTCGTTATTAAATGTTCTATTATTAGAGAAGTAAATGATTCATTTTCTGTTTTCAGCCTTTTTGTGGCAGCTAATGAGGTTTACAATGCTGCAACTATTGAAGAACTTGAGGTTTCATGCCCAAGGAAAGGAGATAACAGATGCTGACATCTTAAATTGGGCTAATAGTAAAGTGAAGAGTGCAGGCAGAAAATCCCAAATGGATAGCTTCAAGGTGATGAAGAAAGCATCAATTATTGATATATCAGTTTCTAATTTCACAATGCCTGAGTTTTCTGTTTTGTTTTGTTAGGACAAAAGCCTATCAAATGGGATGTTCTTCCTAGAACTTCTTAGCGCAGTGGAGCCCAGAGTCGTGAATTGGAGCGTTGTAACCAAGGGGGAAACTGGTATACACTTAAAAATATTTTGGCTTTGATTAAATGATCTGAACAACCTTTTTCTTTGGGCTTCATGAGTATGCTGACAATTCTTGATTGCAATTCCAGATGAAGATAAGAAGCTTAATGCAACTTATATAATCAGTGTTGCGCGGAAACTTGGATGCTCCATCTTTTTGTTGCCAGAGGATATAATAGAGGTAACATATGATACAACAAACAGCTTTCTTGTGCCTGCATTTTGTACATAGAATAGATGTTTATCGTCTGGTTAAAGGCTTTATTTTGTTGCAATTAAGTGTTTCCATTACAGATATCATAGGTCTAACTATGCTTCTATTCTGTAACATAATAGAGTAATACTGAAATTAATCAGTGGTTATACATTCAAACATGACACATCGTGCAGACCAAAGTTATATTGAATGCTACTACTCGGGTTCATTTTGAATACCTCTCCCGATGAATCCTGTGAAAGTAAATTCAGATGTACCTATGAGATTAGTGATCTATTATTTCCGATTTCTACTTAGCATTACATATCAAGTAGTAATTTCTTGTCTATGAAATCTTAGCTTCCACACAATACTGTGGTGTTTGCATCTTAGCAATTTCTTCATTTCTTGTCTATGAAATCTTAGCTTATAAAGAATGTATGGTGTTTGCATTTTGCGTCTGCCAAATATTCAGCAGTCAGCCTTTTGTGCTGAAGAACAACACACACACACGCGCGCACACACACACATACATATATATCATCACTCCGATCTTGGTGGTGTTTAAAACAAATATAAAGCTAAAGAATCAAATCTTTTCCTTGACAACAAATTGACTTTGGCAAACAGGTAAACCAGAAGATGATCCTTACTCTAACAGCAAGCATAATGTTTTGGAGCTTGCAACACAAAGGTGGAACGCCAGAGACCATCCTTGAAGAAGACAGTGCTGCTTCCGATGAATCTCCAGCAGCAGCCACTGATGGTGAGAATGCTTCTTCCTAAGCCAGAAAAGGAGCAGAAACAAGACAGAGAGAAATTCATGAAAATAAATACTAGATAATGTCGTTCGTATTGTCACTGATGGGTGGGAATGCTTCTTCTGATTTGGTCCTCGGCTTTTGTTTTCAAGAGGACAAATCTCATATAGTTGGTCAATATGTCACTTACCTATATAATTCGTTTAGTCACTACTATTTATCACCACAAAGTGGTTAGGATGGTAAAAGGGAAGAAAAAAGTAACTGTATATTTTTTTCAGAATCTTTAGGCTCCTTGGACTTAACAGAATACCAGGGATTTCTAATAGACAGCTATTGTGTTTCCTTAACAAAACTGATATGAGATTTGAATGTCAATCTCACCATCAAGATTTATAACAAGCAAGCTTAAATCAGATCCTTCTACTTCAGGCATAATTAAAATCCTTCAAATATTTGTTCTATGGCAATAACAGATCCAGCAATCCAACAAGTGGGGTCTTGCGGGTAATGTGTACGCATACCTTACGCCACCTACCTTGTACAGGCAGGTAGGCGTAACATCTGGATACATACTACCCTCTCAGATCCCACTTCTGGGATTACACTGATTTGTTATTGTGGGATTACACTGATTTGTTATTGTTGTTGTTGACTAAGAACACCATTATGAGTCCGGAATTCCATTTCTGGGGAAAATTTGAGGAAATATTAAATAACAAAGTTTCAAGACTCCAGCAATTGTCCTACTGTTTATTTATTTAGATTGGTCCTCTGGTCAAGTACAATTGCATGGATCAGTTCGTTAAAAGGAATTTAAAGAATAAGAAAAAAGATATCGTTCCAATCACTAACAGGGGAGGAAGAACTTCACATATAAGATCACTTTTATTTCCTGTTGTGAAATCCTCCTTTGGTACATTAACAAACGGCACATTTATAAGATTCAAAAAATAAAGAAATAAAATTCATATGGGTTCTTGTTCATTTGGTGCAACCACTGAAGGTGGCACGATGCTACTTGCATTACATTCAAGTTCATCAGCTTTTTCTTGTTCTGCAATATGCATCAGCATCTCAAGGCGCTTGTCAAAAAGTAATGCACTCTCATCTCTCTCATCAAGTTCAGCGGCTTCAGCTTCTAGCCATTTCTCTCGCAAATCATCTAAAAGGTTTCCTTCAGCTGTGTTCATCTCAGCTCCTGGAGCACTCGGGGCAGTTGTACGAAGTGATGAATCCCCAGATGGTGGTGGGAGGGTCAAAAGCATTGCCCTAAACTCTTGAGTATCCGCAAATGTCTCAAAGTTACATGCCATTGCGTCTAGACAATACTCCCGAATCTTAAAAACACCATACCTACAAGTAAAAAACAGAAGAACTTAGATTTATTAACCAAAATTATACAGTGGAAATAGCCTAGACACGGCCTTAGATTGGAGCATTCTCTTTTAGCTCTCCTATAGTTCATCTAATATCTAGATAGACTGGAGAAGCAGAACCCTAGCTATTTCCTCTTATATGACAGGCTTTGATACTGAGCCTTTTCCAAGATGCCATGCAAAATGACACTGGAATACAATTCCTTTTGTAATTAAATAATAGACTTGGATCAAATTGATCATATGACATGTCACCATCGCACAAATGCTTCCTAAATGTATTTCATACATCTCGTGCTGATTCAAGATCATCTCATATCTCCATATCAGGATATTACTTTCAAAAGACCACACTTGAAATATGCATATGGAGTATACACTAAGCATGACCAACATGCTACTGCTCAGCTAAGTTGCTCGGACACAGTTGCGGGTGTCCGACACGGGTGCGGATCTAAATAAGGTTTGGGGATACAAATCCTAGTACAAATACGAGTGCAGGGATCCAGCTAAAAATAATTCTAAAAAATAAAAATATAAAAAAAAATCTCTAAATTATGAGAAATTTTGTGGAATACTTACGTATAGCTTGTAAAGTGTAGGTTTCTTTTCTATTCTCAAGTTGTAGATAAGTAAAGGATTGATTTTCAAGATAAGGTATGTTATTTGCTTCAAATTTACCCGAATTTTGGTTCTAATTTTGGGAATCAAATTGTATCTCGTCTCAAATTTTCCGTTCGTCGTAGTCAAAGTACCCAAAATTGTTTGACCAGATCTGGTGCGGATCCCATAACCGCACCCATATTAGTGTCGTGTCAACACGGGTACGGCACCTAACTGCCATGTCGGAGCAACTTAGTTGCTCAGAACACAAACCTTCTAACACATAGATCATGCATTTCCTCTTGAAGCATACATTGTTATAAAGAAGCTAATGACGTTGGAGAGTTTCTTAATTTTTATTTTTCTTGATAAGGATGTTGGAGAGTTTTTTTCTCCAGGATTAAGTCACAACTGATTCTGATTTTTATGAGGTAGCTTTTTCTCTTTTCCATAAACCAAATGTTAGAAGCTTGGGAGCAGTTACAATAATGTTATTCTCAGTTTTTAATGCATATTACACTAACTCTTGCTCTTCCAGCTAGACAGTATTAGATGATTAATGACGGGACTACAGACATCAAATCAAACTTACATACGGGAATTTTAGCTGTCAGTCTAAACATCCAAAAAGGTTGATTAGCATATGGTGATAATCCACAACCAAAGAGATTAAAATAATTCCTAAAGAAGGAATATGACTGAAGAAGACAGATAGCACATACATGTCTGATAATACCAGCCAATGGCACAACTCAACAGGAGGAACCATTTCCAAATGTGGCAGCAGCGCATCTGCTACGACACGTTTAAGTGGAAACAACAGGTACCTCGAAGCAGCATCAAACATCTCTTCAGCCTGATAAGATTGCGTGAATCATAAATTAAACTATGTGAGCAATCAACGCAGTGGAGAAAGAGAGAGAATTTCCTATTCCTTAGAAGGATAGCTATTCTACAATAAGAAATTCAAACAGCGTACTTGATCAGGGTCAATGTCCTTTAATCCATCAGTATACCTGGTCAACAAAAATATGATTTTGTTAGCAAGTGGTTGAAGATGAAACAACTGAAACAAGCACAGCTGAAAGCCAAGTCATATGTCATTTGAGTCGCATCAAAGTGAGTTTGTGAGTCATACTGGTTATCAAAGGTACAATCACGTCAACTCAGTTGATGAAGCATGCAACAGATACACACTGCAATACAGCTTTTTCTTAGGGGAAAGAGGGAAAAGGGGGGGGGGGGTTATAGGCAGCAAAAATGGTCTAGTTTTAAAGTTTTAAACGTTCTTATTATTTATTTTCTTTACTTTCTTTTCAAGGGGGAAAAAAAGAAATGAGAAAAGGATAACTTACATATACTCTATCATTTTCTCAAAAGCTCCAACGGTCAAATCATGTTCCTCAATGCATGGAAGTGCATTATCAGGTAAACGATCTCTTCCTTCCAGAAAATCCTTCATGCGCGACAACCTCGCTTTAAAATATTCAGACCTTGATGCTAAGACAACTTGATGGCAACGAAAAATCTTCTTATCAACTCTGACACAAACATCTGCCAGATCATCTTCATACTCACTAATCTGCATTGAACTGACAAGGCATACAAGACCATCAACATCAAGGCTCAAGTTCTGCTCTCTGTTGGAATTCACAAGAGAAATTTGAAGGGATTTATGCAAAGCATTGGGAAGACGGTCCTCTTCTGGGAGAGAGATTCCCTGCAAGATGAACCGCTTTTGGGAGTTATCCACGTCCCTTAGTGCCTTGTACTCGGCATATTTTTGATGAATCAATTCTTTCTCGAGGACTTTCTGTAGTGAATGGCATTTGCAAACTTTGCAAATTCTGACAAGATCTTCCATGTCATCTACTGCTATATCAAGTCTGTCGGAATAAAAGAAATGGATGAGGCTATAAAGAGCATGATAAGACAGTTTTTCCCTTGAGAACCGTATTTCCTTTCTATCCTTCCACTCAGTCTGAAATTTCTTTTTGAAGAAAGGCGACCGTGCAGTCAAGATTACTCTGTGAGCTTCAATAGGCCTACCATGCGCATAGAATACAACATCTGGAGGAAAGTGGCTGGGGCTGGATCCTCCATTTTCTGAATTACCTATTAATTATCCCAGACCACCATGTCATTTTTGAGTGCATGAAGACAATCTGGACAAAGAATCAGAGAGTGTGATATATGCATACAGCTAAAGAACCAAAGTAGAATATCCAATGAATCCAAATTTTCGATTAGCTCATGTGAGAAAACAGTAAGCAAGATAAAAACAGTGTTAGAAAAAGTCATGAGTTCCCTATCATTGCAAGATCTAATAAGTACAATCTATCCAGTTATACAATCACGCACAACGCAAGAGGCTTCACCAGGCCTATAGTGAGAGCAGATGTAATTCACAAGCCAAGGTTGAGTGATCAAATTCTGTGTCTAAAGATTTAACACCAGAAAGGAACAGTAATACAATGGAAAACTGAAATACCAATCTCAGCAACACATGAAGAGATTTATGATTGTTACACTATCATAGTGCAACAGCTAGTCAAGAAGTCATATTAGCAGACTATGTATTTATTTTCGTATTTAAGTTACTTCTGGTAGCCTAGGTATTTCCTTCCATGTACTTGTGATGACCCAAAATGCCACCTTTAAATTAAATAACTATTTCGATATTTTAAGACCTTGAAAAGCAGTATCAATAATTCCTCGACTTGCATGCGCAGTCCATATAATTTTTTTTTTTTTTTGATTTGCACCGGGTGTCCGAGTCTCTTCGAGCCCCGACTATTCCCGGGGTGCACAGGCCCTCGGCAAGGAGTTTCCCACAAGTGCACCACGGTTAATTCAGGTTTTACCCAGTTCGATGGCCCTCAGAAATTGTTTGCACCCAGTGGGTTTCGAACTTGAAACCTTGAAAGGGAGCAAACCCCAAGGCTCAAGTCAATTGCCACCAGACCATATAATTTTCCGGAAGTTTTTTTTTATGTGAAAAATGGATTAAATTATGAGTTAGAGCTTTAAAACTCAACTGAGTTGACTTCGGTCAACATTTTGAGCAAACGAACCCGGATCCAAGTTTTGACCATTCCGGTAGTTCCGTATCGTGATTTGGGACTTGGTCATATGTCCGAAATCGAATTCGGAGGTCCCTAGCTCAAATTATCGCCATTTAACGGAATCTAGAAATCTAAGGCTAAAGATTTCTTAAGTTTGACCAGAGATTTGACTTTTGAGCAAACGGCCTCGGAATGGAATTTTTGATGATTCCAATAGTTTCGTATGGTGTTTTGGACTAAGGAGCATGTTCGGATTTGAATTTGGAAGTCCGTAGGACAATTTGACGCATTTTGGCGAAAGTTAGAAATTTGAAGGTTTTTGAGAAGTTTGACCGAGAGTTGACTTTTTGATATCGGGGTCGGATTCCGATTCCGGAAGTTGGAGTAGGTCCGTAATATCGAACGTGACTTGTGTGCAAAATTTGAAGTCATTCCGGAATGATTTTGGTAAGGTTTGAGACACTTAGTCTCTTTTAAGGAAGCTTAAGTTGGAAAAGTCAACCGGATGTTGACTTATGTGTTAGAGGGCACGGATGTGAGTTACGATAGTTCGGTTAGCTCCGGGAGGTGATTTATGACTTAGGAGCGTGATTGGAAGGAGTTTTGGAGGTTCGTAGTAGATTTAGGCTTGAATTGGCGAAGTTGGTATTTTTGGCGTTTTCCGGTTGATAGGTGAGATTTTGATATAGGGGTCGGAATGGAATTCCGAGAGTTGCAATAGTTCCGTTGTGTCATTTGGGATGCGTGTGCAAAATTTCATGTCATTCGGACGTGGTTTGGTTGGGTTTTTGATCAAAAGAGTAATTTAGAAGATTTTGAAATTCTTAGACTTGAATCCGATGCGAATTTGGTGTTGTGATGTTGTTTTGAGCGTTCCGAAAGTTGGGACAAGTTTGAATGATGTTATGGGATATGTTGGAATGTTTGGTTGAGGTCCTAGTGGCCTCGGGTGAGTTTCGGGTGGTTAAACGGACTATTTCATCTTTGGAAAAGTTGCAGATTTTTCCGAGCTTCAGCTGTGCACCAGAAAATTTCTAGTGCGAGGAGTCCAGTTTGGAAGCTCATATCTTGCAATCTATAAGGAATTAGAAAAATTGCAAAACATGAAAGTTGTAGTCCTAGCATTCTAGTTTCCAGAAAGTTAAACTATTTATGATTTGAATATTTTATCATAAAGTTATGATGGATCGAAGATGGCTGGTGGGGCAGTTTCGACAGAATTTTCTGTTGCACTTTAGAAGCTCATATCTCGGAATATATAAAGAGTTATATGGTGTACAACCTATCAAATGAAAGATCTTCGAGTCTAGTTTCTAAATCTTCAAACCGTTTGTCATTTGGATATTTCCACAAGGAGTTATGGGCGTTTTAACAGAAGGTGTACAGCAGGGGAAAATGGTAAGAGGATGTACAACCCGCACAGCGCAAGCTACAACTCGATGAAGACCGGGCAGATTGTTTTAAACACGAGTTTTAGCCCATTTCTTTCATTCCTTTCATTTGGCTTGGACGATTTTGGAGAGCTCAAGGAGGGATTTTCACCAAGCAACACTAGGTAAGTGATTTCTTCCTATTTTTGAGTTAAATATATGATCTTACATGGATTTAGACATGAAAATCAGTAGAAAAAGGTGGAGTTAGGGCTTGAGATTATGAGACCTTCAAGGGATGATTTGAGGGGTCAAACGATCTCCGATTTTCGAGTTCTTTATATGTACGGACTCGTGAGACGATGAAGAACATTTTGGTATAAAGTTTGTCTAGTTCCGGCGGGCCCGGGGGTCGGATTTTGACTGATTTCGGGTTTTGTGTTTAAAATCGATATTTTCAATTGGAATTAATTCATTTAGCATAATTTGATGATAAAAATCTGAACTTGGTAGATTTTGAGCACTCGGAAGTTGGGTCGAGAGGCAAGCGTGTTGCATAGTAGCTTTTCGGGCTAGTTCGAGGTAAGTAATGATTGTAAATGTTGTCCTGAGGGTATGAAACCCCGGATTTCACATCGTTGTGCTACTTTGAGGTGACACACACGCTATATGACGAGCGTGGGGTCGTGCACCGTTGGGGATTGTGACTTAGTCCGTCCCGTATGACCGTTAAACCGCGTATTTAATTGAAAATTGTTTGATATCATTGTGTTTTGGAAAGTATTATCATGTTTTGGGCTGAATGTCATATTTGGGCCTCGTGCCAACTGTTTTGGACCCTTAGGGGATTTTTACTACTATTCCTTACTGTTTTGACTTCATATTTGTACTCAGTCATGTTGTATTCTACTGTTTTCATAACTCAGCCATATTTACTCCGTTTTGATATTTTAAATGATATTTTGGGCTGAGCATCATGTTTTACTGTTGCCCGAGTGGCATGAGAGATTTTTGACTGAGTGAGGCCGAGGGCCTGTGTTGTGAGGATACTATAGGATCGGGCTGCGCGCCGCAGCAGTGTTATATTGATTCATGATTTTGAGGCCGAGGGCTTGATTTGTTACGCCACGAGGTGGCTTGTTGATATGAGGCCGAGAGCCTATTTGATTATGCCACGAGATGGCTTGTTATTGTGCTTGGGTCGTAAGGGGCCCCTCCAGGAGTCTGTACACCCCAGTAAGCGCGGGTACCCAGTGTGAGTGATATGATGTAGCCCGAGGGGCTGTTGTTGTTTCATATTGTTGCCCGAGGGGATGTTCTTGATCCATGTTTTGCCCGAGAGGCGGTTCTTGATTCATGTTATGCCCGAGGGGCTGATTACGAGTGATTGTGAGGTAGCCCGAGGGGCTGGTTCCGTTGATATTATGCCCGGGGGGCGGTTTATGGTACATATTTTGCCCGAGGGGCTGTTTACATTTCTATCATTTTTACTCACTGTTTTATCACTCATTTGAAACTATTGAAAGTTGTTTTAAAAGGTTTTACTGAAACTGAGCTTGATTTACGAAGTAAATGGTTTCTGTACTGTTTTTGAGAAATATACGGTATTTGTTGCAGTGCTATGATGTGAAATTATGTGTTTTTTTTACTGCTCAGCTTTCATTTACTTTTATTACTTACTGAGTTGGTGTACTCACATTACTCCCTGCACCTTGTGTGCAGATTCAGGTATTTCTGAACCCAGTAGCGGGTGTTGATTGCTCAGTGGCAGAGTCATCAGAGTTAGCAAGGTAGCTGCCCAACGTTCGCAGCCCTGCTCTTCTCCCTCTTGTCTTCCTTAGACTGTTTTTAGTTAATTTCAGACTCTTCATTGTATTCAGACCTTAGTAGATGCTCGTGACTTGTGACACCCCGATGTCGGGCTGTATTTATTTCCGCACTTATTCTATTTCGCTAAATGTATACTTGTTGGGGATTTATTCTTATAAATGACTTAAATTGACTTATTAAATTGTTAAAAATAAATTTGGGAATTGTGTCGGCTGGCCTTGTCTTCACGAGAGGCACCATCACGACCGGGTCCGGTTTGGGGTCGTGATAGTACTAAGATTCCCAAGTAAAGGATTCCGAATTCAAGGCCAAATTCCTGTAAATTGTGGTTTCTCAGCATTCTAAGTAAACTTTCTTTTAACAAAAGTAAGTAGCTTTCTGCACCCTATAATTCTTTGAAGTAACTACAAGGAGACTGCATTACGAATGGTGTAATGAGCTCAAAAAGGTCAACCATGGCATCAATGTCATTTGCAACAGCCATGTTGAACCAAAAAAAAGAGTGAGGATATACATCTGTATTTAATATTGTTTACAAATTCCGATTTACTCTAAAAAGTTCTTGCATTCCTTTCTTTCCATATAGTCCGCCATATCGCCGAAGGAATGGAGTTCCAAGTTTTCCTTTTTGCCTTGTTTTTACAGAGACTTTTTTTTTATAAGGTAAATTGTATTAATCAAAAGGGAGAGAATTCCCGTATACAAAAAGTATACCAAAAAGTAGAGAATTTCTACATAAACTCTCTTATAAGTGGGTGAAGAAAATATTTGGGACAGTTCTTTCTCCATTATTAGACTGCTCAAGACTAGTTGAATATGTTCACATTACACGGGGTAAATTGCAGCTCAGTATGCCGTACCAAATGAGAACTAAACAAGCAATACCAAAAAATACGGATTGTTGTAACTTGGCATTATTTGGCACAGGACAAGCATAACAGATTCCATGAAGGTCAAGGAGCTATGCAGAGCGAACACTTCCGACATGTCATGCTATTTTGATTTTTGGCAGAAAGATTGCCTTTAGATCATATGGTTCAAAGAGTTTGTGCACCTTCTAAAGACCTTTGCGTTGCCTGCTACTTGTAGATGGTTATTTTGCTGTCACAGTTTTAAATTATCACAGTCCTCTTTCAGAGTACTTGAGTGCAAGTCCAGTGACAAGATGCATGAAGCAGAAGTAGAAGTGAAGATTGATACACAAGTCATCCTCAAAAGGGATAGTTTCAAGTAACTTGGGTCTATAATTCAAGGCAAAGGGGAGATTGACGAGGATGTTACTCATCGAATTGGAGCGTGGTGGATGAAATGGAGGCTTGCTTCTAGGGTTCTGTGTGATAAGAATGTGTCACCAAGACTTAAGGGTAAGTTCTACGGAGCGGTGGTTAGACCGACTATGTTGTATGGGGCTGAGCGTTGGCCCGTAAGGATGTCCCATGTCCAAAAGATGAAGGTAGTTGAGATGGATATGTGAGCATACCAGGAAAGACAAGATTAGAAACAAAGTTTTAGGGACAAGGTGGGAGTGGCCTCTGTGGAGGACAAAACGCGGGAATCGAGGCTGAGATGGTTCGGGCATGTTCAAAGGAGAGACATAGATGCCCCGGTCAGGAGGTGTAAGAGGTTGACCATGACGGGTCGGAAGAACTGGGGTGAGGTGATTAGACAGGACTTGTCACTGCTCCAGCTTACCGAGGACATGACCCTCGATAGAAAAGGATAGAGGTCAAGAATTAGCGTTGAAGGTTGACAGGTAATCGTTAGTTTCTCTTAGGCTCACCAGTGGTACTAGTACTATTCTTGTATTTTCTTATTCCTGGTTCTTTATTACATGTTGTGTCATTCGCTTTCATTACCTTATTTCATTGTTGTTGCTATTGTTTGTTGCTTTATTTTCATTGTTCCTTGAGTCGAGGGTCTATCGGAAATAGCTTCTCTACCTTCACAAGGTAAGGGTAAGGTCTGCGTACACATCACCCTCCCTAACCTCCACCTAAATGAGCTGGTCAGTTCACATAAAAGTCCAGTACTCCATACTTCAGTCTCAAAGTTAGACCATTTTCCCTTCCTCCAATGTTGGATATTATCTCAAGGCAGTCTTCTACTTCTTGTACATAACAAAAGAAAATACTGTGTCCCAAACTATTTCGGACTGAGGCATATCAGTTCTCAACACACACACATATCCAGGTATGGATAACCAAAGAGAATCAAATTCAGTACTATTTATAAAAAGAATAAGTAGGAATATAAAGCTCAATATGCCCACATACCCGAAATAGGAACTTGACCTTCGGATTGTTCCAAATAGTTCCTATTAGCCCAACAAGCCAAAAAAGTATCTCTTAAAGCAGCTTGCAAAGGTCCAAGTGGCGGAGGACGAGCTTCAAAGGCTTTAAGCAATTTCCTAACTTTAAGATTAAGGGCAGCGTAATGGCAACGGTCACCATCAAAAGTATGTTCGGAACAAATAGCACCACTTTCCAATAACATTCGGGCAGCATCAAGGTGACCAGCAAGACAAGCATAATATAGTGCCACTGAATCCCATTGGTCTCTCGCATTCACATTCACACCTGACTCTAACAGGTATTTTAGCCGGCCGACGTCCCCGGCTCTTGACGCTTCGAAAACGTCGCCGTATGGGACTTTTTTTAAGGGTAGACATGATTTGAAATCCTCAGGGTCTAAGTCTATGTTGTCCAGGTCAGACATAGTAGTGAAAGCGTGTGAAGACATGACTTTGAGGTTGCTGTTGGATGAATTTGGGATTTTGAATTTGAGGGGTTTGGTTTGGGATTTTGGAGTGGAGGAAGAAAACGGGTAGTTCCAATGATTGAGGAATGAGGCTATGGCATTGGAAAATGATGAAAGTTTGTAGCAGAAAGAAGTAGAGGATTGACAA
Source organism: Nicotiana sylvestris (assembly GCF_000393655.2). Taxonomy (NCBI): domain Eukaryota; kingdom Viridiplantae; phylum Streptophyta; class Magnoliopsida; order Solanales; family Solanaceae; genus Nicotiana; species Nicotiana sylvestris. Next base: position 23,109,901 of record NC_091063.1, on the reverse strand, counting down.
GAAGAACAGTGGAAAATGTAGAGTGGGTGTCGGTTTATGGCTGTAAGCCTGTACCCTTCGCTGATCGCCTTGTATGGGCTAGCCCACTTCTTCCTACAACATCTTGCGGAGAAACTTAGTCAGATTTCCACGATAAGTATGTTGGAACTCCAGCATAATATGATGGAGTTCCAACATAAGTACACTAGAACTCCAGCATAATCCAGCAAGTATAATGTCCAGTATAATATACTGGAGTTTAGAGCACTAGTGCTCCAGTTTCCAGTATATTATACTAGAGTCAGCAAAGTATATCGATCCAGCATAATATGCTGGAGTTCCATACACAAGTGCACCGAACTATTATGCTGGACCGGTCTCTGTTGCAGCAAAATAGTGGCTATTTTTCATTGACTTCCTAAACGCTGGCTATTTTTGAATGACCAGTCCGAAAACTGGCTATACCGCGCTATTTTTACAACATCTTCCGAATCGTGGGCCTTGGTTTGCAAAAGTGATACCTTTATTTGGTAATAATAGCACGGTATAGCTAGTTTTCGGACTGGTCATTTAAAAATAACCAGCGTTTACGAAATCAATGAAAAATAGCCATTATTTTGCTGTAACAGAGACCGATCCAGCATAATATACTGGAGTTCGGTGCACCTGTGTATGAACTCAGCATATTATGCTGGACCGGTATACGTTGCTGACTCCAGTATAATATATAGGAGATTGGAGCACAGGTGCTCCAAACTCTAGTATATTATACTGGACAATTATACTTGCTTGAACTCCAGTATATTATGCTGGAGTTCTAGTGTACTTATGTTGGAACTCCATCATATTATGCTGGAGTTCCAGCATACTTATCCTGGAACTCCAGTATAATATGTTGGAGTTCAAGCATACTTATGCTGGAACTCCAGTATAATATACTGGCGTATTTTTCGGATTTTGAACAGTGTTTTCGCTCGGATTTATCTTTACATGAAAAGTGGCTAAATTTCGATTACTTTTGAAACTGGGCTATTTTTGAACGAACAGTTGTAAATCTGGCTATTTTTGAATTTCTCCCCTTTATTTGGGCTATTAGTTAGCATATAGCGCCGGCATTTGCAAAGTAGTTAAAAAATTAAAAAGGAATTTTTTCGTTTCTATACACTATTTGAAACTTTATTACCAAAAATATTTCATTTATGGAATTTACCCGATCTAAACACGTTTAGCTACAAAAAAATATACATTTGTTTAAACTAGACTCCTTTCTACGGTAGACTTCCTTATTAGACGCACAATTTTGGGATAGCTTATATCAATGTTTTAAGAGGCGGAGGCGTGAAGCGGGGCGTTTTACCTCTGATGGGGCGATGCGTAAGCCCTGCGACATGGGGCGTAAGTCCCATGGATCTTTAAATTTTACTAATTTCAAGAATTTTAAGATAGTATAAAATAAAAAATAATTATAAAAATTACAATAGAATCACAAAATTATAACAAATAATCTATTTAAAATATTTATAAATTATAATTTAACTATGAATAATATGAAAAGTATGACATATATCATAGTATGCAAATTAGCTACAGCGTCGTTATAACTCAAACATCAAAAGTAATGTATTTGATGTGAAATCTTATATGTATCTCTGAAGGAGTAATAAATCTTAAAAGTATTATAATTTATATTTTTTTAAATACTCCTTTTATTTAATATGCTTTCTATTTGAAAGAGAATTCATATAAAAGCATAATTCACAATTTAAATATGATTCTCTAGCACCACTTATTTTTTAAGTTTCAACAAGTTAATAAAGGTACACATAATTCACCATGATAACTAATTATTTGTAAATAGTTACTAGCTAATAATAGGCTATTAAATTAATAAATATTGTATCTTGTAATCATGAAAAAAAAAATTAGGTAAATAATTATAAAAAAAATATTGGACTATTATATAATAAAGACATAAGAAAAGTTAATAAATAAATACTTTTAAATGAAAGATTTATTTAAAATTTACTATCATAGAAGTCTTAGTGGATAACGTGCAATAATTTTTATTTTAATTATGACATACAATACTCTCAACTTAGTGATTAATGAATAAGAAAAAAGTAATTTTGAATAGTCAACAATTTATTAAGAAAATTTGAGGATTTACAAGGTTAGTTACATACAATTGCATAAAGTTTTATTAGGCGATCCAAGTACGGTGGGCGTTGGGCAAGTACGGGGCGTAAGCCCCGACGGCCGAGGCGTAAGTCTCACGGAACTAAGCCCCACACATAAGCCCAGAGGCGTTTTACGAGTGCTCTGCCCCGGGGTGAGTCCCAGTTCTACCTTTTAAAACAGAGGCTTATATTTCATTTAGAAATTTTAGATGCAATCATCGCACTATAATCAAGGAAAACATATCTGTAGAATCCTTCTATTATGCAGATTTTCTCTGGTTATCATCGCACAATAATCAAGGCAACATGTCTGTAGAATCCTTCTATTACGCAGATGTCACGACCCTAAAACTGACCCGATCGTGATGGCGCCTATCATGAAACTAGGCCAGCCGACACAACTCCTTAATTAACCATTAATCAATATCATTTTTAAGCCGTTAATTAATCAAATGTCTCATAATTTAAGTCTAAATAAACAGTGCGAAATTAATATACAAGCCCGACATCGGGGTGTCACAAGTCATGAGCATCTACTAAGGTTTGAATACAACTAGAGTCTAAGAATGTACTAGATACAGTCTAAGAAGACAAGAGGGAGAAAAGCAGTGTTGCGAACGTCGGGCAGCTACCTTACTAAGTTCGATGACTCGGCCACTGAGCAATCAACACCCACTACCGGGTTCAAAAATACCTAAATTTGCACACAAGGTGCAGGGTAGGGGTGTGCATTCGATTTATCGATAATTACTTATCGATTATCAATTTGTACATATGTTTATCATTATCATTTCAATAAGGTTTCGATTTTTTCGATTTCGATTTATCAATTTTTGGGGCTTATCGATTCGGTTATCGATTACACCAATAAGAAAATTTGCGGGATTCCACGGAAAGTATATTGCTATAAACACGCCTAACTAATATAGACAAAAAGAAGCTAAAATAAGAGAACACCATTTATGACATAAAAATTGTGTCAACAAGCACATGCAACAAAACTAAAGTAAGGGATCAAATGTATGCCACCAACACTCCAATGGTATAAAAAAAATAAAAATACATCATCACGGTTAATTCTATTTTCCATTAATTTGAACTTCATTCCCTTGAGCTTTAAATATGATCATTCCTTAAATGTGGTAGATGAAATAATAGGGTTAGGGACTTAGGGTAAAGGAAAGGGTATTATAGAATAAGGGTAAAAAAAAATTAGTATATCTTATCGGTTTATCGATAAACCGATAACCGAAGAGGACAAAATCGAAATCGATAAACCGATAACAAATAATCGATTCGATTTATCGATAAACCGATTCGAATGCACACCCCTAGTGCAGGGAGTAATGTGAGTACGCCAACTCAGTAAGTAATAAAGGTAAATGGAAGCTGAGCAGTAAGAAACGCGTAAACCACGTCAAAATGATACAATAAAAGTAAGACATTTCCAACACAGTAAAGAAATCATTTACTTAAAAAATATCATGCTCAATTTCGGTAAACCTTTTAAAACAACTTCCAATAGTTTCAAACGAGTGATAAAACAGTGAGTAAAACTGATAGAAAACGTAAACAGCCCCTCTGGCAAAACATGTATCACATACTGCCCCTCGGGCATATTATCAACAGAACCAACTCCTCGGGCTACCTCACAATCACCCGTAATCAGCCCCTCGGGCATAACATGAATCAAGAACCGCCCCTCGGGCAACAATATGAATCAAACAACAACCTCTCGGGCTACATCACATCACTCACACTAGGTACCCGCGTTCACTGGGGGTGTACAGACTCCGAGAGGGCCCCTTACGGCCCAAGCGCAATAACAAGCCATCTCGTGGCATAATCAAACATGCTATCGGCCTAATATCAAGACACCTCGTGGCGTAACAAATTAGGCCCTCGGCCTTATAATCATAAATCAGTACCACACTGCTGCGGCGCGCAGCCCAATCCCATAATATCCTCACAACACAGGCTGTTGGCCTCACTTAGTCAGAAATCTCTCATGCCACTTGGGCAACAGTAAAACACAATGCTCATCCCAAAAATATCATTTAAAATATCAAAATGGAGTAAATATGGCTGAGTTATGAAAATAGTAGAAAACAGCATGACTGAGTACAAATATGAAGTCAAAACAGTGATGAATAGTGCATTCAGCCCAAAACATGATGATAGCAAACAGTTTTCAGTCAAATACGCAGTTTAATAGTCATACAAGACAGACTAAGTCACAATCCCCTACGGTGCACGACCTCACGCTCGTCATCTAGCATGAGTGTCACCTCATAATAGCACAACGATGTGAAATCCGTGGTTTCATACCCTCAGGACAAACATTTACAATCATTACTTACCTCAATCCGGTCCAAACTCTAACCCGCGATGCCTTTGCCTCTCACTCGGCCTCCGAATGCTCCAAATCTAGCCAAAAGCAAATTCATACCATTTATGCTAAGGGAACAAAGTCTACTCGAAAATATCCAATTTATACCAAAAATCCGAAATTGGCCAAACCCGGCCCCCCCAGGCCCACGTCTCGGAATCCGATAAAAATTACATCAATAGAATCCTTACACTCTCACGAGTTCGTACATACAAAGAACATCAAAATCGGACCTCAAATGGCCCCTCAAATCCCCAATTCAACTCTCTAATTTTTCTTCCAATTTTCATTCCAAATTCCTAAAATAAATAATAAAAATTAAGACAAAATCATGGTATTTAACCAAATTTGGGTGAAGAACACTTACCCCAATCAATTCTATGAACATTCCCTTCAAAATTGTCTTCTCCCGAGCTCCATAGCTCCAAAAATAACCGAAATCCTCGAAATAGAGTACTTTATAAAGCTGCCCAGGATTCCTCTTTCGTGAATGCAGGACGACCATCGAGTCCGCGATGAAGAAAAATATCAGCTCCCAAAAATTCTCTACGCGTTCGCGGCACAAGCCTCGCGAACGCGATACCTACTGGAGACGTAACTAGGCGAACGCGACATCCAAAGCGCGAACGCGAAGAACACAACATCAATACATCGTGAATGCGACACCCAAAGCGTGAACGCAAAGAACAGAATTCACCGTCTCAGAGAACACCTTTCGCGAATGCGAGTCCTTGACCGCGAACGCGAAGAACAAATCGTCTGCAACAAAAACCAGCAAAACTGCCAAGTCCAAAGTCCAAAAATTGATCTGTTAACCACTTGAAACACACCCGAGGCCCTCGGGACCTCAACCAAACATGCCAACATATCCCTCATCATTCAAACTTGTTCCAACCTTAGGAATGCTCAAAACAACATTAAAGCACCAAATTTGCATCGGATTCAAGCCTAAGAAATCCAAAAAACTTCCAAATTCACTTTCGATCAAAAAGTCTATCAAACCTCATCTGAATGACCTGAAATTTTGCACACACACAAATGACACAACGAACGTACTCCAACTGTCGGAATTCTATTCCGATCCCAATATCAAAATCTCACCTATCAACCAGAAGACGCCAAAATTCCAATTTCGTCAATTCAAGCAAAAACCTTCTACGGACCTCCAAAATACATTCCGGTCATGCTCCTACGTCCCAAATCACCTAACGGAGCGAACCAAATCATAAAAATTCCAATTCGAGATCATATACTAACAAGTTAAAACTTGGTCAAACCTTTCTAATTTTAAGCTTCATCTGAGAACTATTCTTCCAAATTAATTCCGATTACCCTGAAAACCAAAACCGACGATTTACATAAGTCATAATACATCACACGGGGCTAGCCATGCCCGAGAACTGGAAAGCGAAGTGCAAAAGCTCAAAACGGCCGGTCGGGTCGTTACATCCTCCCCCACCTAAACATACGTTCATCCTCGAACGTACCCAGAGTTGTTCCAAAAACCATCAAATCACTGTGTAATCTTACCATGCACATACCCGGGGGTGATCTCACGTCACCCTATCTCATATAGGTCCGATAACACAATGTAACTAAAATTTTACAATCCAACCTAGTCCATAAACCTTAGAACCACATTTCCACTTCTAAAATCATCTACAAGATCAGAATCTCACATCTATACTCTGAATAAGCCCGAACAAGCTATAACAAACCATACCCACAGACTCAAATGCCATTACATGATATACCACATACTCCAACACTCATAGTGATAGCTTCTAATCACAGCAGTTGCCCAAAACAACTGAATACTGATAATACCTCTTATCAAATAAAGCCTCATTCTAACACTTCCGTATACTGTCAATGATAACTGAAATACGCAGTAAGTCATAACCATTCCTCGGATCAACCATTCATGAAGCCACTTCTCCTTTGGCAAGGACCATAGCAAATTTTTGAGCTGAACCTCGATACTATCCTTCCAACATGCTAAAATCGAATCTGTTTGTATTCATTATAGATCCCAATGATCTCATCTAATCCAACACAACTACTCTGGTGACATGACACATCAATACAAGCTAAAGCCACAACTCATGCAATCCGCACACCAAATCAATATCGAATTCAAATACCCTGTCCGGCGACATGCTCGGCAGCAGGAAACACATCCGGAAAATCCCTCACCACCAGAACTGAACCAATGGTAGGAGTCTCTGCACTGATATCCATCACGAAGGCCAAATAAGAAAAGATAACCCTTCTCAGCCATCCGTTAAGTCTTCAAAATGAAATCACCTTGCTGTGAATATAATCTGTCGAACCTCGCCACTCAATCCGTGGCATCCCTGGCATGGCCAATATCGTTATCTTAGCGCAATAGTCCACAATAGCACAACACGAAGACTACCAATCCGTACCTAATAACACATCAAAATCCACCATAATAAGCAACAAAAGATCCACTCGGGTCTCCAAACCTCCCATAGTTACCACACAAGACAAATATACGTGGTTCACAACCACGACTTAACCTGTCTATGAGAATTCCTAGTCTCTAAATCCATACAGCACATGAATCACCATATCCGATCCCAACTCCACTGTTCGAATATAAAACACACCTCTAATACATAATCATCCTACGAGAGGTACTCCTATAATTCTTCTATGCCACCAAGCAAACTCGAATATCAGTAGTCGCTCCAACAAGAGAGTGTCGCAATACTAATGAAGTATCCTCAACTCAAGCACATCGCCCGTTCTAAAATGTATACCCTCATCAAGTCACACCAATCAGTGATCTCATTTATCTAGTCATCTAAAAATGTCCATACTACCTAAGAATCTGTGACCTTCCTTTCAAAACTGAACCGTGACCTTACACATGCAAATCTAAATCCTACACAACATACCGTATATACCATACCATCCTAGGATAAACATGAGAATTTCATATCCATTTCAAGCCACAAGCAACTACATACTCAACTAGCCAAGAACTTTCCATTTATCCCATCTAGAAGAAAATCACTACACATCTCATGCTCCTCACGCTCGTAGAAAATATACATCTCTAACCGTGGTAGAAACCATCAAGAACTCTCCGAATTCCATTTGCACAACACTAATTCGTCAGGACTGAATACTTATAACTCAACCAAGCTATGCAGGCCACTAAAACCCAAGAGCATTGCCGCGAAACACCTATAGAAACTCATTACCTCGTAAGCAACCAAAGAACTAGTCATATCCTTACCATGCTGATCCGACCTACTACCAAGCTATCCCATCTATCCAAGCTCCTTTTGATTTACCTTCAACTTGATACTTCTTCTCGCTATAACACCACAATCCTCAACCCAGACTTGCCACACGAGACCCAAGCATAAAGCCACACCGTCCTTCGGTTCATAAACCGCTGACTACTCTCTCAAATATCCCTAAAAGCACCACATTCGAAATACTTTCCCTGAAGAGACTTCCTATGAATCTAAAGCCATTACCTTCACCTTCCTGATATTGATGTGTAGAATCCATAATGATATAGAAATACCACGAATCTTGATACCCTCCAAGGCAAATCTCAGTTTCTAGCCAAATATATAACCTAAAAAATCTCCAATTATTTCATGTAAAATCTTGAACTCATTAGAACCATTCTCGAGAGTTATCCACTCTACTCAAACCGCAATTAGACCAATCAAACGGACCGGACGACCTGTGCTCCATTAGCATCCGACACCGTAGAAGGTAACCTCACCTTAATGCAACCAAGCAACTTCCTGTTCTATGCACCGTACATCCTTTACCAATAAAAATTCAAGTCATTCTGTGATTCTCATACGCCCATAAAGCATAACATAACCTTTATTGAAATTTCCTTTACTCGAGCCATCCTCAGTCTCAACCTCCGTAAGCCATAACTGATTCACCAGTACGCCTCAAACTGGAACTAATACAGCACATAACCGTGCAATCAACTAATTAATAGCAGACTCCCCCACTTGGCTCAAAGCCATAGATCAAAACACACAATAACTCATAATGCATATACTTTATTACTGACATAATACCATAGTGAGATTAAACTCAATCATTTATAAGCCCGTGCAACATAGACCATCTAGTACTTCAAATCTTTTGCAAATCTCGCATTCACCCTCATAACAGTCAAGCCCACTCTCTTAAGTGACCCAAATTTTAAATTACAACACATATATTTTACCGGTAAAAGAGATCTTCCATCAAACAACATAAGGATCACACAAACTTTAGAATACTCTACAGGAGATAGCCCACTTGCTTCGCCTCAAACTAACATCTCTTTATACCCTTCCACTGTCATAAACATTATGCAGTCACTTAATCTTCCTGAGTCTGAACTCATATCACAACGTGAAATCTACTTCACTTCCTAACTAGGCAACATGAAAAGATCCTTCAACACCTACACTCGGGGCTATAAATAAAATCATGATGGAAATCAAGAACCAGATAGTTCTTGCTACCCCAAAGCAGACCTTTCTCCTCTCATTTAATTCATATAAACATATTTCGTAGTCACATCACACTCATCACGTAACTATCCAGTCATCACTCCCAGTAATCGAGACACTATCGGACATACAAATCCAAAAGCACGTGCTCACACAATGAACGCCTCAATGCTCAAGCTATAGGCAAAACCCAGCCTCAAGTCCTCTAGACCGGCCCAACATCAACACACAGAGATCAAATATCGCCCCTCGATGAGGAAATCACAAGCCATCAATGCATATTTGATACTGAGCGCTCATGCGCGCATACAAACGCGTGGAAGGAATTCAAAGAGTTATATTTCAAGCTGAATCAAGGACGCACGATAAGAGTTCAAGAATGTGAAATTTTTTTAAAGGTTCTTCAGCCTCCCAAGGATAAGCACAAACGTCTATGTACCAATCTGCAAGACTCTACTAAACCTGCTCATGACTCGTGAGACCTATGTAACCTAGGCTCTAATACTAACTTGTCGTGACCCTAAAACTGACCCGGTCGTGATGGCACCTATCGTGAAACTAGGCTAGCGGACACAACTCCCGAATTAACCATTAATCAATAAGAATCATTTTTAAGCCTTTAATTAATCAAATGTCTCATAATGTAAGTCTAAATGAATAGTGCGGAATTAATATACAAGCCTGACATCGGGGTGTCACAAGTCACCAGCATCTACTAAGGTCTGAATACAACTAGAGTCTAAGAATGTACTAAATACAGTCTAAGGAAGACAAGAGGGTGAAAAGCAGTGTTGTGAATGTCGGACATCTACCTTGCTAACTCCGATGACTCTGCCATTGAGCAATCAACACCCGCTACCGGGTTCAAAAATACCTGAATCTGCACACAAGGTAGAGGGAGTAATGTGAGTACGTCAACCCAGTAAGTAATAAATCTAGAACAGAACGTGCAATCCTTGAATATCTGAAATTGTCTAAGTGGAAATAGCTTTCTTATCATTCAATGAGCATCTTGTATTTCATAAAAATTGGGGGCAATATAATCCTTACGTAAGGGCCATCCTATCCAACTTTCAGGCATTAAGATACGTTTCAAGCGTGGATGATTATCATAAGAGATTCCCAACATATCATATGATTCTCGTTCTTGAAAATCCACACTTTTCCAAACCCAGAAAACAGACGGAATTCTAGGATTCCTCCTGGAGACAAATACTTTTATGCATACCTCCTCTGGTTGATCCACACCATCCTCTATTCTCGTAAGATAATACACACTAGCTAACAGCCCGCCAGGCGCTACATCATAGGCACATTGAGAGCGGAGATAGTTGAACAACTTCCAATAGTTTCAAACGAGTCATAAAACAGTGAGTAAAATTGATAGAAAATGTAAACAGCCCCTTGGGAAAAACATGTATCACATACCGCCCCTCAGGCATATCATCAACAGAACCAGCCCCTCGGGCTACCTCACAATCACTCATAATTAGCCCATCGGACATAACATAAATCAAGGACCGCCCCTCGGGCAATAATATGAATCAAACAACAACCTCTCGGGCTATATCACATCACTCACACTAGGTACCCATGCTCACTGGGGGTGTACAGACTCCGAGAGAAGCCCTTTATGGCCCAAGCGCAATAACAAGCCATCTCGTGGAATAATCAAACAGGCTCTCGGCCTCATATCAAGCCACCTCATGGCGTAACAAATTAGGCCATCGGCCTCATAATCATAAATCAGTATCATACTGTTGTGGTGCACAATCCGATCCCATAATATCCTCACAACACAGGCCCTCGGCCTCATTCAGTCAGAAATATCTCATGCCACTCGGGCAATAGTAAAACATGATGCTCAGCCCAAAAATATCATTTAAAATATCAAAACGAAGTAAATATGGCTGAGTTATGAAAACAGTAGAAAACGTCATGACTGAGTACAAATATGAAGCCAAAATAGTGATGAATAGTAGTAAAAATCCCCGAAGGGTCCAAAATAGTTGGCACGAGGCCCAAATATGGCATTCAGCCCAAAACATGATGATAGCAAATAGTTTTCAATCAAATATGTAGTTTAATAGTCATACGAGACGGACTAAGTCACAATCCCCAACGGTGCACGATCCCACGCTCGTCATCTAGCGTGTGCGTCACCTCATAATAACATAACGATGTGAAATTCGGCGTTTTATACCCTCAGGACAAACATTTACAATTATTACTTACCTCAATCTAGTCCAAACTCTAGCCCATGATGCCTTTGCCTCTTGACTCGGCCTCCGAATGCTGCAAATCTAGCCAAAAGCAAATTCATACCATCAAAATATGCTAAGGGAACAAAGTCCACTCGAAAATATCCAATTTATACCAAAAAATCCCAAAATTGGCCAAACCCGGCCCCCCAGGCCCACGTCTCGGAATATAAAAATCATACCAATAGAATCCTTACACTCTCACGAGTTCGTACATACCAAGAACATCAAAATCGGACCTCAAATGGCCCCTCAAATCCCCAATTCAACTCTCTAATTTTTCTTCCAATTTTCATTCCAAATTCCCAAATTAAATAATAAAAATTAAGACAAAATCATGGTATTTAACCAAATTTTGGTTAAGAACACTTACCCCAATCAATCCTCTGAAAATCCCCTCCAAAATCGTCTTCTCCCGAGCTCCAAAGCTCCAAAAATGACTGAAATCCTCAAAATAGAGTACTTTATAAAGCTGCACAGGCTTCCTCTTTCGCAAACGCGGGACGACCATCGAGACCGCGATGAAAAAAAATATCGGCTCCCAAAAATGCTCTACGCGTTCGCGACACAAGCCTCACAAACGCGATACCTACTGGAGACGTAACAACGTGAATGCGACATCCAAACCGCGAACGCAAAGAACACAACATCAATAAATCGCGAATGCGACACCCAAAGAACGAACGCGAATAACAGAATTCACCACCTCAGAAAAAACCCTTCGCGAACGCGAGTCCTTGACCGCGAACGTGAAGAACAAACTGCCTGCAACAAAAACTAGCAAAACTGCCAAGTCGAAAGTCCAAATATTGATCCGTTAACCACCCGAAATACACCTGAGGCCCTCGGTACCTCAACCAAACATGCCAACATATCCCAGAACATCATTCAAACTTGTTCCAACCTTCAGAATGCTCAAAACAACATTAAAGCACCAAATTTGCATCGGATTCAAGCCTAAGAATTCCAAAAACTTCCAAATTCCGCTTTCAATCAAAAATTCTATCAAACCTCGTCCGAATGACCTGAAATTTTGCACACACATCACAAATGACACAACGAACCAACTCCAACTAGCAGAATTCCATTCCGATCCCAATATAAAAATCTCACCTATCAACCGGAAGATGTCAAAATTCCAGTTTCGCCAATTCAAGCCTAAACATTCCATGGACCTCCAAAATACATTATGATCACGCTCCTAAGTTCTAAATCACCTAACGGAGCTAACCAAATCATAAAAATTCCAATCCAAGATCATATACTAACAAGTCAAAACTTGGTCAAACCTTTCAAATTTTAAGCTTCAACTGAGAACTATTTTTCCAAATTCATTCCGATTACTCTAAAAACCAAAACCGATGAATTACATAAGTCATAATACATTACACGGGGCTAGCCATGCCCGAGAACTGGAAAGCAAAGTGCAAAAGCTCAAAAAGGTCGGTCGGGTCGTTACATCCCCCCCTCGTTAAACATACGTTCATCCTCGAACGTGCCCAGAGTTGTTCCGAAAACTATCAAATCGCTGTGTAATCTTACCATGCACATACCCGGGGGTGATCCCACGTCACCCTATCTCATATAGGCCTGATAATACAATATAACTGAATTTTACAATCCAACTACCACTTTTCCACTTCTGAAATCATCTACAAGATCAGAATCTCACATCTATACTCTGAATAAGCTCGAACAAGCTGTAACAAACCATACCTGCAGACTCAAATGCCATTACATGATATACCACATACTCCAACACTCATAGCGATAGCTTCTAATCACATCAATTGCCCAAAACAATAAAATACCGATAATACCTCTTATCAAATAAAACCTTATTCTAACACTTCAGTATACTGTCAATGATAATTGAAACATGCAGTAAGTCATAACCATTCCTCAGATCAACCATTTATGAAGCCACTTCTCCTTTGGCAAGGACCATATCAAATTTCTGAGCTGAACCTCGATATTATCCTTCCAACATGCTGAAATCGAATCTGTCTGTATCATTATAGATCCCAACGATCTCATCTAATCCAATACAACTACTCTGGTGACATGACACATCAATACAAACTAAAGCCACAACTTTTGCAATCCGCCAAATCAATACCGAATTCAACAACCCTGTCCGGCGACATGCCCGGTAGTAGGAAACACATTCGGAAAATCCCTTACCACCGGAACTGAATCAATGGTAGGAGTCTCTACATTGACATCCATCATGAAGGTCAAATAAGAAAGACAACCCTTCCCAGCCATCCGTTGGGTCTTCAAAATGAAATCACTTTGCTGTGAACATAATCCGTCGAACCTCGCCACTCAATCCGTAGCATCCTCGGCATAGCCAACGTCGTCATCTTAGCGCAATAGTCCACAATATCACAACACGGAGACCACCAATCTGTACCCAATAACACATAAAAATCCACCATAATAAGCAACAAAAGATCCACTAGGGTCTCCAAACCTCCCATAGTTACCACACAAGACCGATATACGCGGTCCACAACCACGACTTAACCTGTCTATGAGAACTCCCAGTCTCCAAATCCATACACCACGTGAATTACCATATCTGATCCCAACTCCACTATCCGAATATACAACATACCTCTAATACCCAATCATCCCATGATAGGTACTCCTATAATTCTTCTATGCCACCAAGCAAACTCGAATATCAGCAGTCGATCCAACAAGAGAGTGCCGCAATACTAATGAAGTATCCTCCACTCAAACACATCACCCTTTCTAAAATGTATGCCCTCATCAAGACACACCAATCAGTGATCTCGTTTATCTAGTCATCTGAAATTATCCATGCTACCTAAGAATTTGTGACCTTCCTTTCAAAACTGAACCATGACCTTACACATGCAAATCTAAATCCTACACAACATACCTCATATACCATACCATCCTAGGATAAATATGAGAACTTCATATCCATTTTGAGCCACAAGTAACTACGTACTCAACTAGCCAAGAACATTCTATTGATCCCATCTAGAAGAAAATCACTACACATATCATGCTCCTCACGCTCGTAGAAAATATACATCTCTAACCGTGGTAGAAACCATCAAGAACTCTCTGAATTCCATTTGCACAAAACTAAATCGTCAGGACTGAATTCTTCTAACTCAACCAAGCTACGCAGGTCACTAAAACCCAAGAGCATTACCGCGAAACACCTATAGAAACTCATTACCTCGTAAGAAGCCAAAGAACTAGTCATATCCTTACCATGCTGATCCGACCTACTACCAAGCTATCTCATCTATCCAAGTTCCTTTTGATTTACCTTCAACTTGATACTTCTTCTCGCTATAACACCACAATCCTCAACCTAGACTCGCCATATGAGACCCAAGCATAAAGCCACATCATCCTACGGTTCATAAGCCGCTGACTACTCTCTCAAATATCCCCAAAAGCACCACATTAGAAATACTTTCCCTGAAGAGACTTCCTGCGAATCTAAAGCCATTATCTTCACCTTCCTGATATTGATGTGTAGAATCCATAATTATATATAAATACCACGAGTCTTGATACCCTTCAATGCAAACCTCAATTTCTAGCCAAATATATAACCTGAAAATCTCCAATTATTTCATGTAATCTTGAACCCATTAGAACCATTCTCGAGAGTCATCCACTCTACTCAAACCGCAATTAGACCGATCAAATGGCCCGGATGACATGTGCTCCGTTAGCACTCCGACACCGCAGAAGGTAACCTCACCTTAATGCAACCAAGCAACTTCCTGTTCTATGCATCGTACATCCTTTACCAATAACAACTCAAGTCATTCCATGATTCTCACATGCCTATAAAGCATAACATAACCTTTATTGAAATTTCCTTTACTCGATCCATCCTCGGTCTCAATCTTCATGAGCCATAACTGATTTACCAGTACGCCTCAAACTGAAACCAATATAGCATATAACCGTGCAATCAACTAATCAATAGAAGACTCCCCCACTTGGCTCAAAGCCATATATCAAAACACACAATAACTCATAATGCATATACTCTATTACTGCCATAATACCATTGTGAGATTAAACTCAATCATTTATAAGCTCGTGCAACATAGACCATCTAGTACTTCAAATCTTCTGCAAATCTCGCATTCACTCTCGTAACAGTCAAGCCCACTCTCTTAAGTTACCCAAATTCAAATTGCAACACATATATTTCACTGGTAAAAGAGATCTTACATAAACAACATAAGGATCACACAAACTTCAGAACACTCCGCAGGAGAAAACCCACCTATTTCGCCTCAAACTAACATCTCTTTATACCCTTCCATTTTCATAAACATTACGTAGTCACTTAATCTTCCTGAGTCTGAACTCATATCACAACGTGAAATCTACTTCACTTCCTAACTAGGCAACATGAAAAGATCCTTCAACACCCACAACTCGGGGCTATACATCAAATCACGATGGAAATCAAGCACCAAATAGTTCTTGCTACCACAAAGCAGACCTTTCTCGTCTCATTCAATTCATATGAACATATCTCGCAGTCACATCACACTCATCACGTAACTATCCAGCCATCACTCCCACTAATCGGAACACTATCGGACATACAAATCCAAAAGCACATGCTCACACAATCAACGCCTCAGTGCTCAAGCTATAGGCAATACCCAACCTCAAGTCCTCCAGACTGGCCCAACATCAATACATAGAGATCACATCTCGCCCCTCGATCAGGGAATCACAAGCCATCGATGCATATCTGATACTAAGCGCTCATGCACACATACGAATGCGTGGAAGGAATTCAAAGAGTTACATTTCAAGCTGAATCAAGGACGCACGATAAGAGTTCAAGAATATGAAGTTTTTTTTAAAGGTTCTGCAGCCTCCCAAGGATAAGCACAAACGTCTCCGTACCGATCCGCGAGATTCTACTAAACCTGCTCATGACTCGTGAGACCTATATAACCTAGGCTCTGATACGCAGATGTCACGACCCTAAAACTGACCCGGTCATGATGGCGCATATCGTGAAATTAGGTCTGCCGACACTACTCCCGAATTAACCATTATTCAATAAGAATCATTTTTAAGACTTTAATTAATCAAATGTCTCATAATGTAAGTCTAAATAAATAGTGCGGAATTAATATACAAGCCCGACATCGGGGTGTCACAAGTCACGAGCATCTACTAAGGTCTGAATACAACTAGAGTCTAAGAATGTACTAAATACAGTCTAAGGAAGACAAGAGGGCGAAAAGCAGTGCTACGAATGTCAGGCAACTACCTTGCTAACTCTGATGACTCTGCCACTGGGCAATCAACACCCGCTACCGGGTTTAAAAATACCTAAATCTGCACATAAGGTACAGAGAGTAATGTGAGTACGCCAACTCAGTAAGTAATAAAGGTAAATGGAAGCTGAGTAGTAAAAAAACGCGTAAACCACATCAAAATGCTACAATAAAAGGAGGACATTTCCAACACAGTACATAAATCATTTACTTAAAAAAATCATGCTCAATTTCGGTAAACCTTTTAAAACAATTTCCAATAGTTTCAAACGAGTGATAAGACAGTGAGTAAAACTGATAGAAAGCGTAAATAGCCCCTCGGGTAAAACATGTATCACATACCGCCCCTTGGGCATATCATCAACAGAACTAGCCTATCGGGCTACCTCATAATCACTCATAATTAGCCCCTCGGGCATAACATGAATCAAGAACCACCCCTCGGGCAACAATATGAATCAAACAATAGCCCCTCGGGCTACATCACATCACTCATACTGGGTACCCATGTTACTGGGGGTGTACAGACTTCGGGAGGGGCCCCTTACGACCCAAGCGCAATAACAAGTAATCTCATGGCATAATCAAACAGGCTCTCAGCCTCATATCATGCCACCCGTGGCGTAACAAATTAGGCCCTCGGCCTCATAATCATAAATCAGTACCACACCGCTGCGGCGCGCAGCCCGAACCTATAATATCCTCACAACACAGGCCCTCGGCCTCACTCAGTCAGAAATCTCTCATGCCACTCGAGCAACAGTAAAACATGATGCTCAGCCCAAAAATATCATTTAAAAAATCAAAACGGAGTAAATATGACTGAGTTATGAAAATAGTAGAAAATAACATGACTGAGTACAAATATGAAGTCAAAACAGTAAGTAATAGTAGTAAAAATCCTCTAAGGGTCCAAAACAGTTAGCATGAGGCTCAAATATGGCATTCAGCCCAAAACATGATGATAGCAAACCGTTTTCAGTCAAATACACAGTTTAATAGTCATACGGGACGGACTAAGTCACAATCCTCAACGGTGCACGACCCCACGATCATCATTTAGTGTGTGTGTCACCTCATAATAGCACAACGATGTGAAATCTGGGGTTTCATACCCTTAGGACAAACATTTACAATCATTACTTACCTTAATCCGGTCCAAACTCTAGCCCGCGATGCCTTTGCCTGTCGAATCGGCCTCCGAATTCTCCAAATCTAGCCAAAAGCAGATTCATACCATCAAAATATGCTAAGGGAACAAAGCCCACTCGAAAATATCCAAATTATACCCAAAAATCCTAAATTGGCCAAACCCGGCCCACCGGGCCCACGTATCGAAATCCGATAAAAATCACGACAATAGAATCCTTACACTCTCACAAATTCGTACATACCAAGAACATCAAAATCGTACCTCAAATGGCCTCTCAAATCCCTAATTCAACTCTACAATTTTTCTTCCAATTTTCATTCCAAATTCTCAAATTAAATGATAAAAATTAAGACAAAATCATGGTATTTAACCAAATTTGGGTGAATAACACTTACCCCAATCAATCCTCTCAAAATACCTTCCAAAATCGCCTTCTCCCGAGCTCCATAGCTCCAAAAATGCAAAAATGGCCGAAATCCTCGAAATAGAGTACTTTATAACGCTGCCCAGGCTTCCTCTTTTGTGAACGCGGTATGACCATCGCGTCCGCGATGAAGAAAAATATCGGCTCCCAAAATTGCTCTACACATTCGCGGCACAAGCCTCGCGAACGCGATACCTATTGGAGACGTAACTACGCGAACGCAACATCCAAAGTGCGAACGCGAAGAACACAACATCAATACATCGTGAACGCGACACCCAATACATCATGAATGCGACACCCCGAGGCCCTCGGTACCTCAACCAAATATGCCAACATATCCCATAACATTATTCAAACTTGTTCCTACCTTCAAAATGCTCAAAACAACATTAAAGCTCCAAATTTGCATCGGATTCTAGCCTAAAAATTCCAAAAACTTCTAAATTCCGTTTTCGATCAAAAAGTCTATCAAACCTCGTCCGATTGACCTGAAATCTTGTACACACATCACAAATGATACAACGGACCTACTCCAACTGTCGGAATTCCATTCCGACTCCAATATCAAAATCTCACCTATTAGCCGGAAGACGCCAAAATTTCAATTTCGCCAATTCAAGCCTAAACCTTCCACGAACCTCCAAAATACATTCTGATCACGCTCCTAAGTCCAAAATCACCTATCGGAGCTAACAAAATCATAAAAATTCCAATCCGAGATCATATACTAACAAGTCAAAACTTGGTCAAACCTTTCAAATTTTAAGCTTCAACTGAGAACTGTTCTTCCAAATTTATTCCAATTACACTGAAAACCAAAACCGATAATTTACATAAGTCATAATATATCACATCGGGCTAGCCATGCCCGAGAACTAGCGAGCGAAGTGCAAAAGCTTAAAATGGCCGGTCGGGTTGTTACAGCAGATTTCCTCTGATTTTCCATAAACAAGTCAACAAATTAAAAAAAAGCTTCTGACGAAATAAATTGCAAACAATTAGCTACGATTGAATTAAATTTCATGACATAATGTCAAAATTGGCGATTATGCTTCAGTTCAATGGTCGGTAGGATAGCGTTGGGAGATACAAAGATTTTGATAGTGACGGAATGGTAGCCAATGAAAATTCAAATTATAGTCAATTGAATTCTACAATTGCAGAGCATCTAATGGTCGATACCTCTGCAAAATCATCGAAATCAAATACGCCGTTAACGAACGTTGTCCTCCAATGCAAATTTGAAACGATATGGGAGTTCGAGTGTATATGAAGACTAAAAATGAAAACAAAAACTTAGGAATGTATTCGATGTGTATAACAGTATATGATTTCGATTTAGAATGCAATATGTTGAATGCGGGCACAATTGCAGGTTTGCTCTGTTTTCCAGTGCTGGTATTTTTCAATTTCAACTGTTCTACAATTTTACCAAATTATATACAACTATACTACATAACAAATGTAGTTAAATTGTTATATCTCTAAATACAATTGAAGTGTACCTGTTACACAGTACTTAAGGTTTGAAAAAATAAAAATGTGACCAAAGAATAAAGTATCTACAAGTTTTCAAATACTGAACACCTGAATATACAAAGGTATGAATTACTATACTTTTAATTAAGTGCAGGTACTTTTGATTATCGTAATACTAACGTGGTACAATTATCAAGCAATTGTTACACAATTAGAGAAGTATTAGGAACAATGAAGTTGATTGATATTCCAACATCTCTAGCAATTGTGGAATATGAAAGTATCATCATAACAGAACATACGCCAAATGTAATTGAAGTAGGCCAAGTTTACCAAGACAAGCAAATAATTGTTAGTGCAATGAAGTATTATTCTGTCATGAATAAGTTTCAATTTAGGGTGAAAAGTTATAGTGCAAGAAGGTACGAATATTTTATTTGTCAAATTCATATTGTTTATAAGTTATAGTTTTTATGTATATAAATTGTTTTAAAAAAATTGTTGTGCATATTTACTCATATTTTGTAACTATAATTTGCATAACAATTTTTGAATTGTTTTTATTCTGTAGCTATTGCCTCGTATGTGCTGGGGACAATTATACGTGGCACTTCAAGTCTACCAGCATAAATGAATCAGCATTGTTCAAGGTTCGAAAATTCAACAACTTGTACACATGCTCTTTGATGGAAAATACATATATACAACGCAAACCTAGTGCCATTGTAGTTGACAGCATGGTGATGCCAAAATATGCGGATCCTAAGATAATATACACACCAAAAGACATACAAACTGACATGTAGTGGGAACATGGTGTGAACTTAACATACATGCATGCTTGGAGAACAAAGGAAAAGGCTTTGAAATTTTTTAGAGGTCATCCTGTTGATTCCTACAGTCGCTTGCCGAGTTATTTGTATATTTTGGAGAACACTTATCCTTGGTCGGTAGTGAAATTGCAGAAAACTGAAAATGACTATTTCTTGTATGCATTTGTTGCACTTAGTACGTCCATCTAGGGAAATAGGCATATAGGGAAATCATGCTAACAGCTAGCACAATGGATGCAGCAGGTAATGTTGATTAATTGTAAAAATATTGTTATAAAGTTGTTTCTAAAACTGTATTTTTTATATTTTCAAGTTTTATTACTGAAATTGAATTTCTTTTTGTTACCTATGTGATAGGTAGCATATTACCACTAGCATACGCCGTTGTTGATTCAGAAAATGAGGCAATATAGAGGTAGTTTTTTGAGCAATTCAAACATGCATGTGGCGAAAAACCAAATATATGTGTTATTTCGGACCGAAATGAGAGTATATTGAAGGCAACATCTACTATTTATACTGGCATGCCACATTATGCTTGCATTGGCATATTTGGACAAATGTAAGGTCAAAGTTCAAGAAAGGTCATCTAAAGTTAAGCGAATTGTACTTTGACACAACACGACCATACATGCTTGATGAATTTAATGAAAGAATGTTAAAGATTGAAGAGATCGACACACATGTTAAAGCATACCTATACGATATTGGATATCATAGATGGTCTCGGGTACATTCTACGGTGAATAGAACATGGACGATGACATCAAATATTACAGAGTCCTTGAATTCGGTAACCAAAGATGCAAGAGAGATGCCCGTAGTTGAACTATTAGATTACATGAGGACTCTTCTTAAATGCTGGACTAATAAAAAGTTATTGAATGCAAAGGGTACGTTCGCATACCTTGGGAAAAAATACAACAAAGAGTTATAGGATAACAGAATATTATCGCTGAAGATGAGAGTAAGTCATGGCCAATAACATCACATCATTGATTTCCTCAAACTAAATATATACTGATAATTGTAGATATATTATTGTATAATTCTAGTTATTTTGTCTTGTATCTGTTGATGACAACTTGTTGTGTGTTTGTAATGAAATTATAGGAGAGGGCTTCAAGCGATTACATCCATACTGTGATAGATGATGTGAAGCGCTTCATTGTTTGCCTTCAATACAAGAGATGTAGTTGTGGACAATTCCAACTTGATGAACTTCCTTGTCCACATACTTTGGTGGCTTTGAGGCACAAGAACAAGTCTTATGAAAACTATTGTTCTCCTTATTACACGAAGGAGAGCCTTCTGCAGACTAATGAAATACCAGTATACCCACTGCCTGATGAAAGCAAATGGAATGTGCCATAACATATACACACGAAGAAGTTGTAATTCCACCTACTGGGAAAAGGCAGCCAAGGAGACCTTAAAGATAAAGATACGAATCATATGATGAACTAAATGCAAAGAAGTACAAGGTTTCATGTGGCAACTGTGGACAAGAAAGACATAACAAAAGATCTTGTAGGAATGCTCCCAAAAGGAAATAAAAATTGATATAGTATATAGATTTTTTTTTACTAAATATTGTTGATGATAATCTATCCTTTAAGACATATTCAGTCGTATTTGTTCTATTTTGTAGAATTATAGTTGTGTTGCTAATTTGAATAAAGATTATGTCCTATAATGAATATTTGGTAAAGAGATTTCAACTCTTAATGCAATTGGTTTGTAGTTATTTTATTCAAAAATTAGGTTTATTTATTACTTTTAAGCTTTTCCTAACAACACTGCTAAAATTGAATAGATTCTGTATTTAGTTGTAGACATAATTATAGTTATGCTGTAAAGAAATTATATAGTACCAATATCGAGATCGAGTACTAACAACTTTCAACCAAAAAAATGGCACATATGTTTTCTATTGTAAGTAGTAGAATTCTGGACAAAATAACAAAATAAAAGGTAAAACAACTGTAGCACAAATCTGCTACAAATAAATTGTAGCTGATTTGTTCTTAATAAATAATTTTCCTACAACTTTAATACAATTCAACTACAACTAAACACTTTAACTACAATTTTTCTACTGAAAAGGGTAATTAATTCTTTTTGTTCCAGACTCATGTTCTCTACCTCACAGTTGTTGCACCTTTTCTTCTTGCTAATTTGCCAGTCACCTTACTTTCACTAATTGCACCAAACTCTTGCTTTTTCCTAGCATAATCCCAAAGGAGTGCTCCATAGCATCTACGGTGTTGATCAATATCATAAAGGTCTTCCTTTAAAATCAATAGCTCTCCAATGCTGACATATTCTGCAAATGTCTCCACGTATACACTACAGTCACTGCAAAAAATAATAGGAAAAAAGATTTAGCACTCAATATAAAATACAATTGGTTAAATTGAAGGAAAAATAACACATACAGTGATCCCTCTTTTTGTTGGGGTATCTCACCGACCAACCACTAAATATCAAAAGGGTCAGTAACACCTTTTTAAATGTATGCCTTTGTGTGTTCTTGTAGTTGATGTCTGGACGCCTGACATAGAAGCTAGTGCATGACAAGTATAGAGAGATCATAATAGAAAACTTATCGACAACAAATTCAACAAGTTTGTGATTTCGTGAAGAGACCATAGAATCATAAACATATAGAACCCTATCGGTAATGTCAAACACATCCAACAACTAATGAAATTTGTTCACAATATTTATTGGCATAATCACAAAATTAACTTTATCCCATGCAACATTTGCAAGTAATCGGTACCCCAATATGTATTCGGATACGATGTCCTGGGGTTTGACAACAGCAAGCTTCCTATCGGCAAGCCTCTCATAAATTTGTTCAATTCTAGTCTTAAAGATACAGTCAGTGGTTGTAAACCATATTTTTTTTTTCAGGATCATGCTTTCTTATCTTCCTCAAATAGTATAAAATAACATCAATGTGCTGCAAAAAAATAGATTTCATTATTTCTCAATGTTGAATACAATTTAACTATAATTTTCAAACAAAAAATCTACAATTATCTAAAATAACAGAAGACTACAACTAATTATTAAATTCTGCCAGGGTATGAGTGTACCGTGTTGTTGAGGATTTGTCCGGGATATGTTACAGTATAAAATCACTCATTTTTATCAACTTTCTCCGCTCCAAAATCAAACCACGGGTTGAGCTGGTTATCTTTTAAAGAATAAGGTGCCTTCTCCCTATTTAAAGACATAGCAAGTACAATTAATATGTTGTTTCAATTGAAAATCCATAAATTATATGCACTCGATAATATGAAAAGAGTATATAATCTAACCTCTTTGAAATTGTGTAGGTACCTAAATATAACCACTTATTGAATTCTTCCAACAAGTTAGGATCAACATTGTCACCAATAACCTCAGTAAATGGATGCTTGATGTTGAAAATTGGAGGAGTTTCAATAGAAATGCTTACCCCAGAACTAAAATAAGGGAGAAAGGGGATCTAACATACTTTATAGGAATCCTTATTCTTCCTTGATGCACAAGGGTTATTTCATCTTCATTAACCGTGCCGAACTTAACAATCAGTGAGAAGTTCTCTGGCAGCTCAAAATCATCAAGTGTTGCCGCTCTTTTTCCAGACCTGGAGTCATTGTCTGAATCACCTACATTGATGTAGTCGACTTGTTCACCTACAAAATTAAAAACAAAAGAACAACATTGTATGTTGGTTGCATCAGAAATTTTGGGAAAGCTAAAACTTATATGAAAGTTGTTGTTTTTTTCCTACAATTATATTATAATATATAATACCACTGAAATCTTCACTGCAATCGTCTCCTTGTTGTATAACATTTGTTTCTTGAATTGGAGATTACACATGCATAGTCTCCTTCTCCTCATTTAAATGCTCTCTTTGTATGCCAACTTTTGCATCCTGTTTTGGAGAGTGCACATGCATAGTTTCCTTATCTGGTACAATAAATGTGCACAACTTAATAAAATTGTAGATCATTTGTAGTAAACAGAAACAACATTATAGATAAATTGTAGTTAATTTATTGAAATATTGTAAAGTTGCTGAGATGTAATATGTATTGTGAAATATGTAGATAAAATGTACTAAATCATACCTGCAGTTTCTTCCTCCAATGCCCCTTGAAATTGGAAAGATACGTCAACACCTATCGGTCATGATATAGGAACATTCTCCTATTTTTAAATGTCTGACATGTGTCATGTATCTAAGACAACAATTGAAAATTTAATGTAGATTATTTTTTGATAATTTAGGATATATGTAGATTTAATGTAGATATAATATAGATTATTTGTCATCAAATTGTGTTAAAATTGTTAAAATATTTGTTTTGCTGCTGCTACCTAATATTTATTTAGCACTACTGCCATGATATTGTTGTTTGTTCTTTTCTTTGTAATACTCATCATTTTTCGCAGAACTGCCACTAAATTGCAAGCAGAATTTGTTAGGTTATATACTTTATGAATGCTAATATAAACTTAAACATGGTAAAAAATATTTTCCAAAATGAATATATTTTGAATGAAAACTTAGCATCATGTTAGTATCCTTTAGACTTTTTATTGCCTATAACACATACTTAATGGAATCATTAAGTAGCACTCGAATGCTATCTAGTTCTTCAAAAACCTAAAGAACAAAAGATGTTTATAATGTATCTGACAATAAGAGACTTACCGATATATTTATCAATAATAAAAATCAAGAAGTAGGTATACCTCTTTCTTGAACAATTCAAGGTTTGAACTGACCTAAGTATAAAAATAGAAAGAGTTAAAGAAATAATTTGCATAACATAAATTAAAGAATCCACCTAGGAATATCATTAGTTGTTACCTTATCATCATCTTTTCTTAATTTTTTTAGTTGTTTCAGAATATCTTTCTTATCATCAAGCCACATTGCCTGCTTATTGCCAGATGAAGATGGAACATTTGTCGGATGATCGGCCTGCATTTCAGCTTCTTCAAGGATGTATTTAACTTTGTCTGTCAAAGTCATTCTAGAAAGCTCTTCTAGGGCTTCAATCATGTTGGTGAACTGAGGGAAATAAAAATGTGAGGGACCTAGTCATCATATGTATAAAATGTGTATATAATATGTAGTTATATTGTCTGTACCATAAGCATGTAGATTAGTTGTGTTAAGTATGTCAATATTTTGAGATACCTTATACAAAAGTGAATGTACTATTACCTTGATCCATGACGGTTTGATCATCCTCTCTTCCAATGCAGAAATTCATATCTTGTCCTTACTAGCAGTCCAGTTAAGTATGCGCGGGATAGAATTACCAACCCTTGTAGCTATATCAGTGTAAATTGTAGAGCAATACTCATACAACCAAATTTGCGTAGCAAGTGGAAAACCTCGAAGGAGATAAAAATGCACAAAAGGGTGTAGCTTATGCCTAACAGACTGAAGCAATTGTGTATAAGTTTCGATACCCCATGCGAAATTCGTATACTTCCCCGAGTCCACTAAAGAGAATCTAAAGTAGTCTATCAAACCATTATCTTTCTATGAAGGACAGAGAAATAATTCTATCAGATAGAGAATACACAACTTGACTGCATCCTCATCATTCACCCAACTACGGCTGGTTACAATTTGTTTCAAGTACGACTTCTCACTTTTTTCTTTTTCAGAAAATAGCTCCTCATTGTTTTACTGTCATACTTAGGTGTATAATCAAAGTTCGTTACTTCTGTAAAACATCGAAGGCCAGTGATAAGGGAAAACTCCCTCAACCCAAAGTTCAGCCTCTCATCCTTTGTCTCTGCTATAAAAAAAAAAGAAAACCGGATGTGTTCAATTCATACTTCACGAGAAGGTGAATTTCCTGATTTTGGATACATATTTTGGGCATGCAAAGAAAGTGCCCAAAACATGTCTTCTTAAACAACTTTAACCTATTTTCAGATAATAACACCTTGATTTAGGCAGGAACAACAGGGTCGGATAATGTTTGCAATCTAGTGATGCTATAATCAAAATCATATGGCGCAAAAAATATCTGATTCTGCACCAAAAGAAACAATACGTTAATAAACCATGTTTAAAGACCAACAAATAAAATAATAATAATTATACTACACTTTAGCTATAGCCAGAAAGACATTAATATATTGTATACAAATAAGTTAAAAAATTAGTAAACATATATAACAACTGAACTACATTAGAGCTACAAATGCATTGACAAATTTATGTTTAGAGCAAGAAAGTAGAAATAACAACTAGACATAATATATACAATTTTTTTACAGAAAATGAAACTAACTTCTGTAAGTACAACAAATAATAACCAATAAAACCAACTAAATCATGTAGTACATTCCCTAACAAAATTAATTCAAATAATATATGACAAATCTACAATTTTCAAAAAATGTAGAAACGTTGATAACCAACAACAAATATATACAATGTAGACAAAACTTCTACTAATACAGAAAAACAAAAAATAAGTGTAGTCATGAGAATGAAAACAGGTTTTGTAACTAAAAACAAAAGAGCAAAAATTATAAGTACTACAATTTTACCTTCTCTAATGACTGTTAGGGTATGTTTTTAGGAGATTTTTTAACCTTCTTCCTTTTTGAAGGTTTGACAGTAGGAGAAACTTTGGTTTTTTTGCAGGTTTCAGGATAGCTTCTTCTTCGACGAAATCATAATCACGAGCAATTTCTTTGCTCTTCCACTTTACTGATTTAGCATATGTCGAAGCTTCACAGCATCCCTGTCATGCTTGAGTTTTGTTCGCTCTTCTGCCCTAACTTTACGAGGGAAAAGCTTGGACTTTGTCTCTGGTTTTGTATGTGTCGATTTCATTATTTTTTATTGGGTGAATCATGTGAGAAACCACCAAAATCAAAAGTAGGAATATCACCAACATTAGCATTTTTAGGGATATTCTTCGAAAATTCTTTCTTCTTCATCGTAAGGGAAGGAAAAATTAAAGTTGTTACTGATTTCGTAGGATTTTGAGAGAAATCAGAAAGTTTGAGAGATAGTAAAAGATTTTTGAACAAAAATGGAAGAGAGCGTTAATGGAGGGAGATGGGTATCAGAATCGTGGGGGTATGTATGTTAGCAAGATTATAAGAGTTAATTGATTCTTATTTAATTCCTAAAATTATATAATTGGTAAATTGTATATGCCTATGTAATTATTGAAACTTAAGTAGGGAAGGTAATAAGGTTTCAAATAGTACCGCAAAGTAGGTGGAAAAAAATAAAAAATAGTCAGATTTACAATTGGTAATTGAAAAATAGTCACAGTTTCAAAAGTAATTGAAATTTAACATTTCTCATGTAAAGATATAATCTAAACAAAAACACCCTTAAAATTTAAAAAAATCCAGCATAATATGCTTGAGTTCAAATTTTTTATATATGAGATTCCAATTTAATATGCTGAAATTTCATAATGTGCTGGAGTTCCAACATACTATGCTTAAAGTTTATACGCATGAGTTCTATAATCCAGCATATTATGCATGAATTTTCTATGTTTCAGCAAAACAATGACTATTTTTCAATAACTTTACAAATGCTGACTATTTTTTTATTATCAATCCAAAAACTGACTAGCCCGGAATATTTTCACATTATTCATACATCTTCCGAATCGTGGGCTTCAGTTTGTAAAAGTGAGACCAGGTAGCCACTTTTCTAAGCTGCTGTTTAGAATATAGCCATCGTAAATGCGGCAAAGTGCCCAAAAATTTAAAATTTATACACGTAAAACTCCAAGATTCATTAATTATAGGTTTTTGTTAGTAGAACAAGGCCATCTTTTTTAGACTTTGATTTGCATAAGCAAATCAGCAACCCAAAAACAAGAGCATCTTTAAATGAAGTTAAAATAGCACGGGCTAGTCAGTTTTCGGGTTGGAAATTGAATAATAGTCAGCGTTTACAAAGTCATTAAAAAATAGCCACTATTTTGCTGCAATATAGAAAGTTCCAGCATAATATACTGGAGATTGGAGCTGTATGGACTTCCAGCATATTATGCTGGATTAGTATATTATGCTGGAACTCCAGTATATTATGCTGGAATATTTTTCGGATTTTGAACAGTATTTTCGTTCAGATTTATCTTTACATGAAAAGTGGCTATATTTAGATTACTTTTAAAATTGTGGCTATTTTTCAATTACCACTTGTAAATCCGGCTATTTTTGAATTTCACCTTTAAATGAAACAACAACAACAACAACTACCCAGTATAATCCCACCAAATGGGGTCTGGGGAAGGTAGGATGTACGCAGCCTTACCCCTATCCTAGAAGGGTAGGGAGATTGTTTTCGAATGACCCTCGGCTAAAGAAGGTGAAGGAAGCCCTGATAGCAAGACAAATAGTTAGAAAACTAAATCGGAGATAACAACAAAGAATAGCAAGATAGTGCTAATAACAAGTATATCAAGATAGTATGTTTAGACAGATAAGTCCAAGGCAGCACACGAGAATATGACGAAGTCCTGCTAGCAAACTACGGAATTACCGAAGGTAAGTAGTAACAGAACAAGACACGCAACTATAGCAAACTAAGGAAAAAAGGGTACCATACTAGCACTAATACAATCGAAATAGGGAAGATTAAGGGAAACGCCCAACTACCTACTAACCTTCCACCCTAATCCTCCACCTCCACACCATTCTATCTAGGGTCATGTCCTCGGTTAGCTCAAGCTGCGCCATGTCTTGCCTGATCACTTCACCCCAAGACTTCTTAGGTCTACCTCTACCCCTCCTCTCATCTCCCAAGGCCAACCTCTCGCATCTCCTGACTGGGGCATCTGTGTTTCTCCTCTTAACATGCCCAAACCATCTCAACCTAGCCTCACGCATCTTTGCCTCCACAGGGGTCACTCCCACCTTGTCCCGAATAACTTCATTCCTAATTCTATCCAATCCAGTATGCCCACACATCCATCTCAACATCCTCATTTCCGCTACTTTCATATGCTGGACATGTGACTTTTTGAATGGCCAACATTCTGCCACATACAACTAGTTTTTAAATTTGAAGGAAAGCAAATCGATGTTTTGTATCCGTTGAAGCAGATATTCACGTTTTGAAGTTGTGGCTATTTTTCAATTTTACCTTGCAAACATTGGTTATATTTCATACAACAGCTGCACCTAAGGAGAAGAGTTTTTCGATCTTTGTAGAAAATAGAAAAAATTACTATTTAAGAAATTTATTTGGTCGCCCCCATTTAACATGTACCCATATTTTATTTTATTTTAACTTGTACCCGCTATACTTCAGGCACTTTTCTCCTCTTCCTCTTCCTCTTCAGGCACTTTTATAATAATGATTTTATATGGTATTTGTGAACATATTTTAAGGTAGTTTATGATGTTTTACGGTGATGAGTTGTTGTGGCGCTTGATTTTTTACTATTGCGTAGGGTTTCTTCTTCTTCTTTTTCTTAATTGCAAAATGAGTTCGTTAGATTTATTGTTGTTTTGACAAATTGATGATTGTGGTTTGTTCTTGATGATATTTGGAGGTTATATGTTTCAAATTTGAGCTCATTTGGAGTAGATTTAGGTATTAAATCGTATATTGGATTGTTAAAATTTAAAGAATAAATTTCTGTTTCTGGGCAATTTGCACTTCAGGCCTATTTGGCCTTAACTGCATGAAAACGTTTGGTTGCACTTCAGACTTTTTGGCCTTAAGTACATCTAAAGTGCAATTTTTCACTTCAGACTTATTGGCCTTAAGTGTAGGAAAACATTTGTTATACTTCAGACCTTTTGGCCTTAAAGCATCTGAAATGCAATCTTTCACTTCAAACTTATTGGTCTTAAATGCATGAAACAATTGGTTGCACTTCAGACCTATTTGGTCTTAAGTGCATCTGAAGTGCAATTTTTCACTTCAGACTTATTGACCTTAAGTATAGGAAAACGTTTGTTGCACTTTTAGACCTTTTGGCCTTAAGTGTATCTGAAGTGCAATTTTTCACTTCAGACTTATTGGCCTTAAGTGCATGAAACAATTGGTTGCACTTCAACCTATTTGGCCTTAAGTGCATCACTTCAGACTAATTTTCTTTTAACTTCAGACCCGATAAATTTGAAGTTAATCGTAAAGTAGGTAGGCTTGCAAAAATTTTTCCAATGTGGTTATAGGTTCAACTGTGACCCCAATACCCGGGTATAGATGCAAAATCCCCGAAATTTTGAAAACTCATAAAAATCAAATAGCCATTCCAAGAATGTATGGAGCTTCCCACATTTGTGCATTAAAGGCCATGTTTTTCTAGCTTTCCAGATATGCAACATAAAATTTTACTGCAGTTTTATAGAATCAGGATAAGATTTAACATTCAAACACAGCTAAGGACACCAAATCAAAAAACTTACGTATAAAGTTATGCAAATCAAGTCAGATAATAGGCCTGACTTTTCCAAAACCAGTATGGACTTTCCTCTTACTATAAATTTGGATCAACAAAAATATGAGAAGCTGCAGTGCATTGGGAATGATTTCAATAACAGAGAGGGAAAGAATAAAGAATAAAGGAGAACTGGAATACAACAACATTTCAGATTAATTTACACTTCTGTGACACCTACAACTTAATAAACATGCATACTCTCTCCAAGCCGCGGTCTTTGCTCATTGTTTTGTGAGCGAAAGCTTGTTCTCCTAGCAAGGGCAGCACGCCCTGACACAGATACATTATACATATGCTACATTTACTAAGTTCCCTCATAAAACTACCGTTTTTCATTTACAGAATTTAATCTTCTTGATCTCTGGTCCAGCTCTGCCATTACTGCTGGTTCCTGCTTTTTCCTCTGTTTCGATATAGTAGTGGTTGTCATAAAGCCAACTTTATCAAAAGCAACCTGAACAAATGGTAAAGAAATGATTCACTACAGAGTTTAACCATCCTAAGAAATAGATCAACAAATGGCCATGCCACTAATGGAGCTGGTGGTCGTGTAGAAGACATATATGAATCAAAATTTTAAGAATATCATGTTATCCTTATGATCGAGCAAATCAATTCAGAATCATAAGTTATTTGTGCAACATTTATGTTAATTCATACCATGGATCAACATGAGCATAAGACAAGAATAAAGTTGAGAAAAGTTACCGTCAACAAGTCATCGGGATCAAAAAGGTGATGAGTGCTTCTTTGTATGATACTAATCACATCGCCGACATGATGTGCTACCAGCAACTCCTCTTCGTTCATCTACAGTCATATACAAATTGTAGACCTTGCTTAAAATTTGAAATTCACTTCTCCAGAACCAGGAGTACACACGACACAAATTTGAAAGAATATTACCTTGAAAATTGCCAATGCTACATGAAATAGAACCTTAGCACCTTCGTAGAATAGGACATCCCATACCCGCAAAGTTGTCTGAAATAAATTAGCAGACTCAAATTTAATAATCATTAACCAACTTTTCAGCAGGTGTTAGCACTTGGGTTTGGATAATCTATTTTATAGCAAAATTGGACACAAAATAGAAGACATAAAGAGAGAATTTTTTAACCTCAGAAGGCAAACTTTTGGAGAAGAGGCAAAGAAACCACTCAGTGCAAACAAGAGAAACATCAAATTCTAGAGCATCCAAATGAGCGGCTAGCCTGCATTTTTCCTCGTCAATTTCAGAAAACAGTCTATATTCATGCGGATCACTAACATCAGGGAAAAAATCAATTACAAAAAAGAAATGAAAAGAAGAGGAGCAAGTACCTTGGACATTTTTTAGTTAATAGATCCTTGAACACTCTTTGCTCAACATGGCATCCGGACAAGTTATTAGTATAACAATCACTAACCAATACATTCTCTAAAAGGACAGCAAGCATCCAGAATGCATCTTCTTCAGTTTTCATCACAAGCAATAACAATGCTGCAACATAGTTCAATCCCTGCAAACCAATCAACTCATTTAAATTAGTTTAAGGGAGATGTAGTCTCAAGTGATATATCAACTATTACAACAACAACAACAGAAAAAACCCAGTGTAATCCCACATGTAGGGTGTGGGGAGGGTGGTGTGTACGCAGACCTTACCCCTACCTTGTGAAGGTAGAGAGGTTGTTTCCGACAGACCCTCGGCTCAAGGAAGTGATATACCAACTATTATTGAAGAGAAAAAAAGAACTGCTTAATACCTGTTCCTACCTCTTTTTCTCTAAGTCAAGCACATTTAAAGCCATTTTATGTCTTTGATATTTTCTAACTTTTGAGAAAAAGTTGGATGCTTTAGGCAGTATGTTCGAGAAACTGGCTCTATTAAGCTAACTATATTAGACTTTGAATATTTGTTCCTTGAGGACAAATATATTAGTCTTTGATATTTGTACCTTGAGGAGTGCTATGTATCACTTCCACAATTAGACAGCACCGTTATAGCAACATCGGAAACAACAAATTCAGTTTGCTGTTACACTTTTTTTCCCCTTAAAAAGTAAAAGAGCTACACAACTGCATTATATTGATAAAACAATCCTTATCCTAATTGCCTGTCCTCAACTGTCAATTCTGTAGTAGCCTTAGTTAAATACCCTTTTTGCTCCTATTCAAGTCAAATCAAGGACATAGCTCTTGATTACAAGATAACGTGAGAAAATCAATTGGTATCCCTCTAAGACATGCATAATCTAACAAATAATAGATAAGTGGCTGTAAAAAGGGCAGCTAAATTTTTATAGACTGTAAAGCATGGCAGCATGGAGACTTGTATGTGAAAGAGATAAGAATCCAAAAATCTATCTTAGTAAGGAAAAAAATGAAGAATAATTCTACCTGGCAGTAGCCGACATCAGAATCTCGGAAAGAGTAGGCAACAAGAACCCGCCTAAGAGCAGCATGACCTTCAGGAGTGTCTAACCAGGGATGACCAGGAAAGGTTCGTGGGAGGTCCTGCAAGTAAAATGCACATAGATGAGATGGCAACATGTGGTGGTAACAAATTGTTGCTAAAATGTTTTTCTTTTTTCCCAAAAGTTGTTAGTAAAATGCAATCTCAAAATCTTCTACATTTCACTTCAAGCTTGTTAAAAAGCTAGTAAATAATCCTTGTTAAAAGGTACATAAGCCTTATGCAGGATTAGAAAAATAGAAAATGGGACATGCTCTGCGACTAATAAAAGGAACATTTGCCAAAAGAACTTCAAAACTACTGCAAATGAAAGCACTGAATCCTTGAAAATTGTAATAATAATCCTCCCTTAAAACATGCCTAAACTTTCAACACTTAGCACTAAACAAATGATTCATGGTATATTCAGAAATAACCGAATCCTAAAAATTGATCAACATAGTAGTTTTCCAGTTTCCACTGTGACTCAACAGACACATCAAGCACAGCTACATAAGAAGGTTAAAAGGTTACAATCCATGGCCTTTTTTCTTTTCTTTGTTCTTTTCGTTAAGGTGTTTAATTGGTTAAGACAAAAGAATCAGCATAAATGCTATTAGTACCAACTAAAGCTATTAGTTAAAGGAAAGAAAATTTTTACACTGCAGCTTATACCCCTTCACTAAAATTCTCTAGCTACATATCAGTCGTAATTACTCAAAATCATCAAAACAAATACTGGCATGATCTCCCTTCCCCTTAACCTTTGCTAATACCACAAAGAAATGCCGAATCATCTGAGTAATTAGGGTTGCAGCAAGTTAATCACGGCACCATGAATTTTCCATTCCACAATACTTTATGTTAGAAGATTTTTTCCCATACATTAGAAACTTTTAAACCACTTAAAATTGTTGTATTATATTGTATTTTTGAGTTCTCTAAATTAGCATATGGCATCTTCAAAATCTATCATAAGTTTCTAGAAGTCCCAAAATTTTGCCAATGCGACGCAACATTTCAGACGTTAAAAAGTCCCAAATATCTAACATTCAAAAAAAAATTTCCCCTGATCAGTTCGCACATCCAACATTCAACAATGAATTCTGCCCCAAAACGGGACATCCTAATTATCTTCAAGACATCCTAGTATTTCTATCTCTAACAAGATGACAAAGTTTGCATTTAGAGCATGTATCAGTATTACCACCAAAATATAGGTGTCAAAACCACCCAAAGGGGCTATCAACACATCAATTCTCAAGATACAGCTACAATAAGTCAAACCACAAACATTACTAATACCAAATAGCACACAAACACATGCGGCTACCAACAACAACAACAACCCGGTATAATCTCACAAGTAGGGTCTAGAGAGGGTAGTGTGTATGCAGAACTTACCCTACCCTAGGTAGAGAGGCTATTTCCAATAGATCTCGGCACAAGAAGGTGAAAAACACATGCAGCCAAACAAACCAAATATATCCTCTTAATATCAACAAGGGATAAAGGTAATATTTTGAGCAAGAAACTCACATGATCAATCTGCTTGGTGGCAGGTGTGACCTTATCCTCAACAGCCATGATCAAATCTTGGTAATAACTTTCAGGAACAGTGGATTTCTTCTTAGCTGCACCTGATAGTGAAAACCACACCTTAGGCCTTAACACAGGTGGGATTCCTTTCCTAATTAGCTTCTTCAGAGTAATTGCATTAACCAAAGTAGACAATTTAAGGGATGTTTTTAGGGTTGATGTAACTTGTGTTTGCAAATACCAATTTGCACCTTTGCTAGCTTCTAATGCCCACCACACCTTACCCTGTTCCCTAACTTTTTCCCTAACCTCATTTAGCACATTAACATCATCAACATTTCCTTCTACTGAAAACCCATATAGATCTTGGAATTTCACAGTTATATTTGCCCTTCTAGCATGAATACTTGGCCTCAAAATGTGAACTTGAGATTGGTATTCAAAGGCCAAATCTTTTTTACTTTGGGTTCCATACATTTTGTGGGAATTCAAGATTAATCAAAAGGATATAGGAAAATTGATGCAAGATTACAAATGGTCAACTTTTCAGACAAAATGAGAAAATCTAAGGCCTTTATAGAAATGAGTATCTGAGAATTTAGAAAAATCCCATTTTTGGAGCATCAGATTCTTGAAAAGAAACTGATTAAAAAAGGCAAATTTTGAAGCTTTGTACAGAAAGATTATGAATTAACATATGGATAAGGAAACTAAGCCTTAAAGAACAGAGGAGAGGGAAAAAATCAGATCTTTTTAGACTTTAACACCCGCAAAAATAAAGAGGAAGAAACTTATTAGGAACTTTGGATGATTGAAGGGGGGGATTCAAATGCAAAGAAAAAACACCCTTTCTTTGTAATCTTTATATTTGAGTGAATCAAAGATTTTTTTTCAAATATGAGGAAATTTTGAAAAGAAAAGATTTGGTGGCCTCAAAGTAGATAGAAGGAGAAGAAAAAGATAATTATTTAATACTTAGGGGTGAGAAACAAGTTATTCCGGATAATAAATTCATGATTTATTATTTCGGAATTAGTTATCCCTAAATTATTATATTATCCTCTCATAAGAATAAAAATAACACTACAATCTTGAAATAATTAATTTTAAAATTAATTATATCGTAATTTTATCCCGACAAAACGTAAGATAAATTCCTATCAAATTTAATTTGAAGATTAATTATTCATTATATCTTGTACCAAACAAGCTTAGAAATTTAATTTACCGTGACGTTATCACATTGAGAAGGTTTGTGGGGTGCCATGATGTTTAATGATTAATTTAAGGAGACAAGGTTTATTGTTTGCTTGGAGCCACTTACGCAAAGGGAACATTATTTATTATTTTTTATTATTAGTACCAATTTTTTCTGCATCTTCAGTGTATCCAAAATTATTACTTAAAATATAATGAACCTACACAAAACAAAAATATTTATTTTTATTCTACCCATAGAAAGAGAGCAAAACAAAAAGTGGCAGGCACACTCCGTACTTGATGGTTCTACAAACGTGACACCTCCTAGATATGGAAAATAAATAAATCTACAATTTATGACTATTCCAACCATAATTCTATAGGAAAAAAATAAAGAAATTGCAGCCTATAACATACTACTAGATATTACTCCAGTAAGAAATTTATTTTAAAATTCTTTCTTATCTTAACATATCAATTTAGCCAATAAAATCAATCCAAATACACTTAAATACGTAATGTTTTTCCTTATTTAAATGTTTAACTACATCAGTCAAATATCTTTAAAGTGTTTGTAATGTTGCTTCAACCAAAATCAATTCAAGACTCTACCATAATTGCAATTAATCCTCTTTATGTTTTTGATTCATTAATAGCTAGATAGTCAAAAATAATTTAACCACCCTGTATTATTATCTTTTACTTTTTCTTGAGTGAATGAACAAAAAAAGGTTCATTTCTTTTATTTCTCAATCATTTGAACAGAAAATCTGATTTTTTATTTTACAACATTTAGCTACATGAAATAGATATATGCAAAACAGATGTAAGATTGTACCGTACAAGATGGGGCCATTACTCATCAGTGTATATCATGTTTCATTATTAAGAAAGACAAATCCAAATAGATATCCATACTTTGATTAATGTGTCCACACCTACCTAATATAAAGTCATCCTAAAACATCATAACGTAATAATGCAATTATAGAGCTAGGACAGCTTTTGGGGAAAAAATTAAAAAAGATTCTAAAAGAAAATATGTGTAAAGTTACTGTTTTTAGAAAATATTTATCTTTTTCTCAAAAAAGTACGTCAGGGCAAATATTTTCCTGAAGAGATGCAAAACGGACACCCTTTACTTTTTCAAGTACAAGAGATAAAACGTAAATTCCAAGATGAAGGGGAAGATTTTAGGTTGTGCCTTACACAACTGGCACAATCTAAGGCCTTTACATATCCAAAATATTGTTTCACAAATTCTACTTATCAAACATAAGCAACCGTAGTTGCATGAGGCTAAAAGTAAAATTACTCAAGATTATAAAACGAAATTCACGATTATACATATACTTAATCTCAACTAGTTTAAGACAAAAACGCAGTTGTAAAGGGGTATGATATAGTTGATGCGTCAACTTGATTTAATCAGTTCATTTTGATAAAAGTATAAATTGGTCTATCCCGATTAACAAATCCTAACTTATTTATGCATCAACAGGGGAAGAGCTTACCGACTTCAAAGTTTCTATTTTTAATTTCATATTAAATAATCACCGGCATATAATATCATATGTATAGAGATGTAACACTCTACCTAAACTCTTAACCATACTGGCGCCTAATAGTAGATATTACTTGTGCCAAGTCGCCTAAAAGTCGTGTTTAAGAGTGGTAAAAAACAGTCTCTTATATAGGCACAAGGCCATTGTTTTTCTTTTTCCTCTTGGTTAAATAAATGCTAAGTGACATAAACTTTCTAAATAAAAAGACATCGCATTTGATAAAACTGTCCAGCTATTATTTCTGTCCTGCATTCATGCAAACAGTAGCTTCATTCTCAACTTATAGATCTCACGCGTTTAATAGCAAACAGAAGTTTGACAAATCTTTTTTCAAACCATAGTGCAAGACTGCTAGCCACAACGTTGGCTAAAATAAAGCCATAAACAGAACTTACTTTTTTATAAGGTAATGTGTCCACCAACGTAGTCACAAGACAACAATAACTACGCATCAATCCTAATCTAGCTCGGATCAATTATAAAATCTCTACTATCCGTGTCACTCCATCTAAACCCATCTCAATCCAATATTTGAAAAAAATAGGCTCTCTAGCACTAGAAGTTCAATACATTTTCTGCTTGGTTCTAAAGACACATCTAAGGAAAAACCAACAGAACTACAATAAAGATAATAAATTGAAAAATCAAAGAAATCAGAATGAAACTGGAGCGTCAAGGCAAGAAAGAGTTGGCTAAAACGTTTACTTTAAGCAAGCTATAGCCCTCAAACCCCCATTCTTTCTTCCACTTACTCGCACCTGTATTTGATTATTGGGACGGGGCAGGACGGCTTTTGTTTACCTCACCTGGTCAACCATAGTTTTAAAGCCTAACAAAACTCTTGTTCCAGCTGGGCTTTCTGGCTAATTATATCAGTATCAGTTTCAGTATCAGATGGTTGAAGTAAAAAGCAAGCAAGAATTCGTTCCTCCAAAGCCAAACGAGTTTGATAAAGCAGCTTTAATGGCCATCTCCTTTGAAGTAGTCAAAGGCATGAAACCGCCATTAAAAACTGGATCTGATTCAGAAAGGTTCAGGGTCAAAGGTGCGATGCCCTGCAAATAAACATCAAAGCGGTTAGCGGCTCATTCATGAAATAGAAAGAATTAGAGTTACCTCATCAAGTCTAGAAAGAAGCATAACGCTAGCAATAGTTAAAGCATGCATCTACTGCCTTGACATTTATCCCAATTTAACTAGCACTTTTGTCATCTACATATATCTCAGAGGTAAAGATGCAACAAGTTTATTTGATTTACAATATAATAACCAAAGATCACATCCTGATCGTTTCTCTGTTCTGTAGACACTTGCCAGCGGAACCTTTGAAGCCCCATTAAAAGTAATTCTCATGTTTGACAATCATGAAGTACTTTCGTTTTCTCACTTTTTCTTTTTGGAATGACCTTCAGTTTATTTCTATCGGTATCACTTTTCTTGTTAAATATAACATGGATGCTGAACATGAAGGCATTAAAAGGAAACAATTCGGTAAAACCAGGAAAGAGTCAGCACAAGTACAGATATCGCCTGCCCATCACAATCGTGTCAACTCATTCTACAATTTGTTAACTTATCCAATTTGCTAAGCTTAGGGTAAGGTGATCATTCAGCTGAAGACTCTTCTCATAAGATGCTCATTGTGATGCCCTAATGGACTCTTTATTACAACTCCTAATTAACAACATCGGGAAGCAACCAGTACATTTGACATTTACCCAAGAAAAAGAAGAGTACATTTCACATAGGTCAATGACCTGTTTGAATTCCAACTCCACATTGAAGTGCTTAAAATATGGTTTAGTCAAATGACCAAAGAAGATCATATTTCCACAGTTTTATCTTCTGTCTAGTAGAAAGAATAACATAATTGCATCAAATTCCAAAAGTTCCCAAGCCAAGATGAAAGGAAGCTCTTGTTAAAAATCCTTCTAATAAACATTCAACAGTATAAGTGTATAACATGCAATGGACTGAACAGAAGTGTTTCAGGAAATTACAAACCAAATATACTTAAATATATCAGACATTATCCAGCAGAAATATAGATATTGTACAGACTACTAATGTAAGACCAGATACAAAAAGATCTTCATGGGATGAATATCCAAAATAAAATGAAATTCAGGCATGTACCAGCAGACATTTGATCGAGTGTGAAGATCATCAAATGTAAGGCTCATGCGATTAGGTCTTGTGTAATATAAATGAAAGCATCATCTTACATGGTGTATTGCCAAGACAGTAAAAATTGCTTCAACAGCTCCAGCGGCTCCGAGAAGATGACCGATGGCACCCTGATGTTTTGGGTAAAAGTTCAGCAGAGTTCACAGAGAAGGAGAAAAAATACATCTCGCAATGTCAAAATTACATATAACTTGCTAATTTATGACAAAAAGAATAATATGCTAGTATCCACTAATAACCACAAAGTAAATGCAGAAAAATTCAACAAGATGATAGTACGCTGAAAGCACAAGAACGGTTTTTTTCTGATGCAGAACCAAAGTCTCCTTCAGCTCTGGTACATAGGAGAACTGGGACTTCTTATTATACTCTACATATAAGAGTTCGAACTTGGTTGAACACCCAATTATGATTACCTTCGTAGAGGACAAGGACAGAGCCCCTGATGTAGCATGATCGGAGAAGACATGTTTTATTGCATTGGCTTCTGCTGCATCACCTGAGCAAGATATTTCAGCAACACATAAAAAAATGTCAAATTTCTGTTTGCCATTGAGGGCAAAAATTTTGAATCATGACAGAGCACCTTCATGTTTGCAAAATCATTACCAAGGGGTGTAGATGTAGCATGAGCATTTATGTAATCCACTTGACTAGGATGAAGACCAGACTGCCCAGGACATGAAGAAAAGAAAGAAGCGTTAGGTAAAAATCATCTACATATTGAATGTGATAAATTAGAACATCAACTCTCTGATAAATTAGAAAGCCAGAAGGTCTCCCCTCTAAGTAGCATGAATAACAGAAAAGTCTTGATCTCCTTTCTGAAACTGTATACAACACTATAAGTTTCTGAGTTTCAACCATATCCTCCATTCAGGATTGATAGGTCATGTATGTTCATGTCACAAAAGATATTAAAGTTCTGTAACTCCTTTACCTGTCAAACAAGTGATATCATACAATAAAAAGCACAATGCTCAACCAACTACAAGAAGTAAAAGGAGCAAAGCTTTCTTTTATCTACTTATAAGGATGCTGAATATGAAGGCAAACAGAAGCAAGTTGTTTAAAACTAGGAAAGAGTCAGCATAAGCACAGATTTCTCTTCCATTCCACCATTCCAGTGTAAGGTGGTCATTCAGCTGTTGACCTCTTCAATTATGATGCTCATTGTAATGCTCTGGTGGACTGTTTACTTACAACAACTCCTAATTTAAAACATCACCAGTACATTTGACCTTTACCCAGGAAAAAAAAAGTGCCTTTGACATACGTCGTGGAATACACTTGTAACAATCACTTACTTCCTTTTCTTTCTCTTAATTGTACTTGGCCCAAATTAATCTCATGCAAGAGAGAAGCTAAAGGCTGATATAGTTACTCCCTCGGTTAGAATTCATGTGAAACAGTTTAACTAACACAGATATTAAGTTGTTAATTTGACATGTAAGAGTTACATGTGGCAGCAAAAGTATATTTTTTTTGTTTTGATAAAGTATGATGATTCATTGATTGGCATCAAGAAGATGCAGAGATTACAAAAGCGAACATGCTACCTCCAAATACAGGATAATAAAATAAGTCTGGGAGCTAGCCAAAAAAGATCCAAATCTAGTGAGATCACTATTAGTCTAGAGTGAGGGAGCTCACAAAATCTAAAAAGACAGTAGAATTATTTACAAAGGTCTGTTTGGACCAAAAAAAAGATTATTACCACAGCTAATAAAGAGTTAATTTAATGTAGGTAACAATGTAATGATGTAAAATTCAATTGCTTAATGAATTTGAATTCTTGAAACATGTGAAAGTTTTATAGAATGTCTCAGTCTATTTGCTACTACTTCTTTCGGCTACTGAATATTTTGTATGTCCATCTGCTATTGATGCAGGAGCATATAAAACCCTTGGCTTATTCCACGCAAAAGCAATTGACTATGTTTGGCAACTACTCAAATCGAGATACACTGGGAACAATCTCAACCCTATTTAGTAATCCTAGTCTTCCAATAAGAGAGGAACATTTTCATATATTTGTTTATGTTGATTTTGTCATGGATAGATGAGAATAGAGAAAATTGATGTGGACAACTAGGAAATTGGTAGCGGCAATGCTGAATACTTATAGTACGGAAGAACTATGGAAGATGAGAAAGAAAGGAATCTGTCCTTTCAACTGCTTGACTATTATAATCTTTGAACAAAAGATGCAGAAAGAGGTTAAAGCATTGTCTACAGAAACCGAGAAACTCAAAGAATGAATGTTAATCTGATTTTAAGAACTAGAGGAGATACTTGTACGTCATGCATAGTGGCAAACTCGGAGCCAGTTCAAAATCATTTACCCTGGATTTTGAACACATAATTGATTATAATTTAGTGGGACCTAAGAAATGACGGAGGTCAACATAAACATCACCTGCTTCAAAGCACGTGTCATAGCTAAAACTGCACCTCTTCCACCAATATTTGGTTGTGTAATGTGATGTGCATCACCTAAGCAAAATAAATAGGTAATATACAATTACAAGCTGAAGCATAATGAAGGGATGAATGAAAGGAGATCAGATTTAAAATGTGAATATAACCAAAACTAACCTGATGTTCCATAGCCACGCAGCTCTGCGTATATTTTTGCTCCTCGTTTTCTTGCATGCTCCAGTTCCTTGGGACATCACACCACATGTAAGATGAGATTAT
Source organism: Nicotiana sylvestris (assembly GCF_000393655.2). Classification (NCBI taxonomy): domain Eukaryota; kingdom Viridiplantae; phylum Streptophyta; class Magnoliopsida; order Solanales; family Solanaceae; genus Nicotiana; species Nicotiana sylvestris. The sequence continues at coordinate 23,067,288 of NC_091063.1, read as the reverse complement.
AGCCGAAATGATGCTGACGAGCAAAACTAGTAAACAGAATGAGGGAGTGGATTAACTCAGTGACCTATATATCAGTGACGATAAAAAGATCAAACTGAATAGCCAAGGAGGTTTTTCACGGTTATAACTTCAGGGTGGGGCAACAACCCAACTACTGTATTGTGAGGAGATAACCCCCTCCTCCTTACTATCTGAAATTCTGAACAGCCAAACTCACCTCTAACACCACGACACCAGAACCCTCACCTATCCTGCACTTCAAAATGAGGATGAAATACAAAGGTGAATCGGAATGAGTTTAGATATAAGGATGCACATTACCTTCTTGAAAGTATGGATATTACTTACACAAATCCATCACGACCACAATCAAATGGCCTGGAGGCTTCCTGAGGTGTTGAATTATACTTGGTAGTCAATGCTCTTAACCTAAACCAAAAACGGAAATGTATGCATCAAAAGATAAATAAAACACAGAGATGATGCGCTAGGGGTTTTAAATAGAGAGCCACACATCCATAATCAAAGTGGGCCTTAATAGACGACGAGGTTTGTAAATACATAGGTTATAATACCATAGACCAACATTTTAGGTGTACCTACAAAATCCAGCAATAGATAAAGCATCAATGCTGGCTTCTGTCCCGCCTGCAACCATCACATCTGCATCTCCAAATTGAATCATCCTGGCAGCATCACCAACTGAATGAGCTCCAGTGGCACAAGCTGTCACTGCAGCATGGTTTGGTCCCTATTCAAATTCAAGAATAAAATAGGCATTATTCTTTAGCACGTTGTGTGTACACTTAGATCTAGCACAAAGAAAAAGGCAAGGAGGTTCAGTCTAGTTGCATAACCCTTTAAATTTATTCATAAGCAACAAAAAGTTACCCCAAAAATGCAGATTGCTAAAGTAGCTACTAAAACTGAAGCATGCATGTCATGCTGCAGTGATAGCTTGTGCCACAAGATCGCACTTGAACACCATGAATTAGGAAACCGGATGCAAAAAAAGAGAGTGTCCCTTGTCAACAGATACACAACAGCATTCTCATGATTTATCCTACATAATTTCGCAAGTTTCAAGACATCGTAACCTTTAATTTGACATTTCAATCAACCTTACTTTTCGACAACATCTATAGTATTTTTACTACAAAGAATAAAACACAGAAGTTCATTAACTTTGTATCCAATCTGATGGAGTATCTGCTTCTTTTTCCTTTGTAGACCACATTTTTCTGTTATCTCAATTATCAGTTGAGATTAAAATAGTCACATAACAGTTGGTCCAAGCATAGAGCAATAAGATGGAAAACAATAAACTAGATCTGAATTCCTGATCATCAAGCTTCTCAAATTCTTTGGATATAAAAAACTTCCATACATTTCCACAAGGCGAATTACTACTACATACATACCTGAAATCCATACTTCATGCTTACATGACCAGAAGCCATGTTGATCAATATCCGTGGAATGAAAAATGGACTAAGCCGTCGTACATTCTGGTATCAAAAAGTAGATTGTCAGTAGTAATTGCACCACTTCCGTATATTTATGGTTCACTTCCAGCAATTTAGTGCCAATCTACCAGTAGGAAACGACAACATAGGAATACATTCATTTCCTTGTTTGAAGGGGATAGCCTCATATTTCACCATCACTCAACAAGATAAAGCGATTAACCAACCTTTTCACATATCATTCTTGATGCTTCCAATATGTCACTGATACTTCCAGTTCCAGCACCTAAGGAGACTCCCTGATGTAGTTCCTCTTAGACACCAATGAAAAGCAAAAAGAATTGACATTCTGACATCAAGACAATAATAGGTTATACCGTCTGTTCCTTCTCATCCTGCTCAGTAGGCATCCAATTAGCATCTTTAAGAGCTTCATCTGCAGCACACAGTGCATATCCTATAAATCTTGCGATTGATCTATGCTCCTGTCAAAGATAGATATCACAAGGCAGTTATGGGACCATAGTGAGGTGTTATACAAAAGAAGCTTTAGGAGAAAACTGTTATTGCTAATAGTGCCAACATAGGGTAATATATCACAAATCTTAGCACCCTTACTTCATTTGTATGTTGTCCACAGTAGAAAAATTTTATCTCAAAGGATTTTTCTTTTCCATCTTCACCCATTGGTATTTCCTAATATACCAATTATCAAAAAAGAATAATGACTACTGTTGATGCTCAATGTAATCCATGCATCACTAAAATATATAACGTGCCACGCAGGTTCATCAATTCTTACTAGTGATACTAAAATGCTCTATCTATGATATAAATTGAGGGCAAGTGGGCAACAACATTTAATTGAATAACGGAGAAAATAGAAAAAGAAAGAGATGAAAAATATTAGGAATAAAAGAATCACACTCCTTTTTCTTTTTGTTGAACGAGAAACTAGAGTCAGACTTAGTAAAAGTAAGAAGAAAAGAAGGATCAATTCTGGGGCGCCCGAACCATTCTTAAGACCGCCAAGCTCTCTCGAATGAATTCGACTCTTTCTGTTTTCGAGCTACACCGGGGGCAAAATCTTTTCCCCACCTGTCTCTGGTAGCAATCCGGTCTCCAGTCGATGGTACTATTTAAACGAGAATGCAGTGTCGTCCAGCGCCTTTTTATAAATCTTTTATATCGTGACACAAAAGTAATTTCAGAATCTACTTGTAATATGCTGCGACAATTTTAATTTTGTGTCATGTGCTCATCTTCCAAGCAAAAGATGCTCCAAATAAGACACATTTTATAATTTGCATTTCGAAAACGAAGGCTTTTGTTTTTCTTCTTATCTGAAAAGGCTGATCTAAAACATGTCATGTATCACATGTAAGTTGTAAAAGAGTTCCGAAAAAATAAATTATGACGAATGAGATATTTTGTTGAATTGATGAAGTGGGTTGAGAAACTAACAAAGCTATGATAGCAGAATCGCTAGGAGTACGGGTGATAGGAAGGGGTGAGCCACAAGGTATGGGGCAAGATAGAGGAAGTGGACGAGCTAAAGGTTTCGAGGAATAATGAGTTTATAACAAGTGGCATTTTACATTTTCAGTAGAAGACTTTGTTCTATGACATTTCTATACAATCAACTATGATTAATATAGTGTGATTGAAGGTTAGGAAGTACCTTAGTGTTTAACCACAGCTGCTCGTCGAATTCACCTGAATTAGAGCCACAGGGCACAATTGCAGCAACTTTAGAAGTCAATTGATCAAATGTATACGACTTAACTTCTGGGTCAAAACCATTCATCTTCAAATCATCAGGGGATATTGCTCTTACACCGCATTCCCCTTCTATTAGCCTCTTCCATGTGGTTTCCACACCACATCCCAGGGGAGTCACCATCCCTAGACCTGAAACAAAACCACCAACCAAAACACTCGGGGTTTATAACCACCTGCAGACTACCACCTGTAAGTCTGCAGAATCGTCATAGAAATTTTTGTTTCAGCATCCACAAATTCCGCACAATCAGACTAAAAATATAAAATGGAAAGCTAAACCATCTGGCTAGAGATGATATTACTTTGAGGATATCCAAGGATATGCTATCTAGACACATCATGCTTATTCTGCCATTCGGCTGTTCTAATCGTAGTACGTAACATATTTGACACCCATGTATAATTCTAATCTGTACTGAAACAACGAGTAGTTAAAAAACAGTTTTTTTTTCTAAACCACATAGCAATTCTAAAGTTATGGTTCATGTCCGAAGTTTCTAATTGATCAATGTAACTTTAACTGGTTACAATAGATTATTTACTTTGTTTTCTAGATTTTTTTTTTTTTGGGTGTAATTGTTTTCTAGATTACTTAACCAGACTTACTAAAGACAGTTACTTGCAAGTCAGCGGTGTTTAAAACGAACTTTTGTAAAAGACAACAAAAAAGTCAATTAAAACCCATTTTGTTGATTTGAATTTATTGAAATTAAACCAATTTTGAAGTCAAAATGAAGCGAAAGGAGAAACCTGCAATCTTATACACGTAACCGAGTAAAAGAAAGAGTTGAGGAATAGGGTTTTTTTTTGTAAGAATACCAGTAACAACAACTCTGCGAAGAGGGGAAGCATGATGAGGAGGAGGGGCAAAGGAAGTGAATGAGCTGAACCGATGGAAGTGAAGTCGGCGAGGGATGAGTTGTAGCCATTTTCTTCCCCTCATTGCTTCTCCCAAACTTAGCTCCTTTGCTAATGGACTACTATTTACTTCCCGCTCTATTCCTACTACTCTCTCAGTTTACACTTTTCTACTTTTCTTGGACTTACATTTATTTTGCTTTTTTGTTCATATAGAAAAAGCTTTTATATATTTAAAAATATTTAGTTTTTAATTTTTTTTCCTTCAATATTTTCATCATTAACTTTTTTGCTATTGTATTTTTCAAACTTATTTAAAAATCTTTTTCTTGAGTCGAGGATCGATCAAAATCAACTTATATACCTCATGTAAGGTAGCGGTAAAATATGCATTTTACTTGTATGGGCCAAAATTACCCGAGTTAGGTTACAGCCAAATCAACATTAGGAGAACCTTCAAAGGGTACCACGCACCATTGACATGAATTCTATTGAACTATATGTATTTATGTATTAGTAGTGATTAGATGTAACTAATACACTAGTTAATTAGAAGTAGTTGTGGCATGAGGTGAGACACACGTGTGTCTATATATATATGTACATATCTAGAACTTTCTACACATAATGAAAATATATAGTAAATTTTCCATCTCTCAAATATTTGTAACTCTCTCTCTCTCTCTCATCTGTTCTCATGGAGCTTATCACATAACTTCATTGCTGCTCACCTTAAGCTCTCGTCATCTTGACATGGTATCAGAGCACGGGAGCTCATAATCCCTTAAATTCCCAATTTTCATATCTACTTTTTTGTCTTTGCCCTAATTTCGAAAAAAAAATCGCACAAGTCAGCGATTTGCCCTCAATTGTTCACATTCCCTCGTTCGATTTCACCTCTATTCTACTTTCTCTCGTTCAATTTCATCTCCTTGTTTTTAGATGGCTATTCTCGATCAAAATGACCTGACTGATGTCAACACACATGCAAGTGAAGTTGCGGCGGGCGGTGGAGTTGCTAATGCTGGAGTTGACATTAACAGCTCTCTTTACCTTCATCTATCTAATAACTTGGGATTATGCTGGTTTCTGCCCCTTCTAATGGAATTGGATATTGCTCATGGCGGCTTAGTGTTATGCGAGCCTTATCCGTTAAGAATAAGCTTGGTTTTATTAGTGGGAAGTGCAAACAACTGAATTTTCAGTCTGCCAATTATTGCCAATGGGTGTGATGTGACGATATGGTCACTTCATGGATCCTTAATTCCCTTTCGAAGGACATTGCAGATAGTGTTGAGTATGCAAATGATATTGTTGAATTATGGACAGAATTGGAAGATCGTTACGAGCAAACTAATGGTGTTATAATGTATCAGATCCAAAAATAAATAAATAATCTAACTCAGGGAGCTCTCAATATCACGAACTACTACACCAAAATGAAGAAACTTTGAGAGGAATTGAGTAATCCGAGTATGAAAGCACAATGCAATTGCTAGTGTAATTATGGTGCCAAGGAAAAATTATTCAAGGCAGAGCAGGATAGGCACTTGATCCTATTTCTTATGTGACTAAACGAGATGTACACAGTAGTGCGTGGAAGCATTTTAATGATGAATCCTCTTCCTTCATTAACACAAGACTTTTCCTTACTCATTTAAGATGAGAAATAGAGAGAGATGCGACCCTCCAATCAACTGGTTTTTGAGTCGACTTCTCTTCACGTGAATGCACAAGGAAATGCCAATTCTAACACTCAAGGGAATGCTAACTTCATAACAAACTATCATGCAAATAATCAGTCCATTGGAGGCAGAACTTCACGTCCTTTTTGCAATTATTGCAAAACCATAGGACACACTAGAGATAGATATTACAAACTGCGCAGCTATCCTCAGAACTACACTCCAGGTCCTAGAATTAATGCCAAAGGGAAACATATCATGGCTAATGCACATGTTGCACCTACTGAAGAGTTGTCTTTTAAGGAAGATGGTTCACACTCACAGGACAAGCAACACAATGTGGCAACTATTGGAATCACAAATGAGCAGTATAGTCAGTTAGTAAACCTGCTTCAGCACCTTCAAAGTACCAATGGATAGGACTCTACTGACACTCGCCTGAGCAGCGGAGCAGTCAATTTCGCAGGTATTATGACATGCTCCTCTTCTATTAGTCATGGCAACTCATTGTAATGTTTCAGAACTATGTCTAACACATGGATAGTGGATTCTGGTGCCTCACACCACATGACATACAATAAATCTCTTTTTCTTGAAACTAGACCTTTGTACTAACCTCTATTAGTTGCACTTCCAAATGGTTATAAGGTCAAGGTGACAGAAGTCGGTAGTGTTGCACTTACATCTCAAATCACCTTGCACAAAGTTCTCTGTCTCTGCTTTCAAATTCAATCTCATTTATGTCTTCTCTGTGACTGCACATCTAAACTCTTTGTTTGTCATTACTGCTTTTTCATGTCTACTGCAGGCCCCTTAAATGAAGAGCTCTCTGGTGATTGGTAAGATAAAAGGTGGTCTATATCTCCTATGTTCCCACTGCTTGGATAATGGTAACTCAATTTCTAATGTTTCTGTTACTTCTACTCTACTTCCTCATTGTGATGTAAATACTCCACAGTGTCAATCTCTTTCACCTGCAAATAGTTCCATTGATAATAAGACACAATATACTGCTTTACATTCTTCTGGTTTTTCTCAATGCTCTTCCATACCTCATGATAATAATGTAGATGTGTTGTGGCATAACAGATTTGGGCATGTCCCTTTTGTTAAGATGAAAAGCATTTCTACTATACCAATCACCTTTTCTTCTAAGCAATCTTTCCTTTGCCACATTTGCCCATGGCCAGGCAGTCTAGATTTCCCTTTCCTCAAAGATCCAATATTTTCACCAAGCCGTTGAGCTCTTACATGTGGATCTATGGGGTCCTTATTATGTCCCAACCAATAGAAATCAGAAATACTTCCTCACTCTGGTGGATGACTATAGTAGAGCCATATGGACTCACCTACTAAGTTGCAAGAGCAATGTACTCCAAATCATCCAAGCCTTTGTATCTCTAATTGAAACACAATTTCAGAAGTCCATTAAATCTACAAGGTCTGATAATGGATTGGAATTCACTTGCATAGAAGCTACTCTGTTTTTTCAATGCAAAGGTATACTTCATCAAAAGACTTGTCCTTACACCTAACAACAAAATGAGGTGGTAGAAAGAAAACACAAGTACCTTTTTGAGACTGCTAGGATCGTGCTTTTCCAATCAAAATTTCCTTTGAAATTCTGGGGAGAATGTATCCTTACTACAACCTATCTTATAAACAGGTTGCCCACTGTACTCCTCAAAAATAAGTGTCCTTTTAAACTTTTATATAATAAGAAACTATCATATTTACATATAAGATCCTTTTGTTGCTTATGTTATCCCAATGTGCCTAAAATAGATAGAGATAAACTTGAACCCAAGAGTGTTCCCCCATGTTTTTGTTGGATACCCTTTTAATAGCAAAGGATATAAAGTATTTAATCTCACCACTTACAAAATTTATGTTCCAGAGATATAGTTTTCCATGAAATTGTCTTCCCATTTGCTATCCCACATTCACATGTTGCTCCTTCTCCATCCTCTACCCCTTTCCTTGATTCTCTTAACACCAACAATACTCCATATAGTCCTCATCCTGACTTTGTTCCTTCTCACTCTAATGGCTCCTTTCCTTCTCACTCTCCTGAATTACAATCCTCCCCTGCTTTTCCATATGTATCTCTACCTCCTGAGCATGTATCTACACTTAGGAGATCTCAGAGAGAACATCACCTGCCTTCTCACTTAAAAGAATATGTTTGCTCTATTCCCAAGTTAAGCTCAGACATTCCTGGTACCTTATCCTCATCTCTTGATGTTTTGTTTTCTTTGCACTATCATATGTCACATGAATCCCTAGTGCATGATAGTCATTCATTTGTGATGAATGTTTGCAATTTAATGAGTCATACTCATATGAGGAGGCAACACTTAACCCAGCTTAGCAGGTTGTTATGACTCAAGAGTTTGAGGCCCTGCATGTCAATCATACTTGGGATTTAGTTCTATTACCTCCAAGAAAAAAGGCCATTGGTTGTAGGTGGGTTTATAAGATGAAACACAAAGCAAATGGGAGAATTGAAAGGTTCAAAACAAGACTAGTAGTCAAGGGTACACACAACAGGCTGGTGTGGACTATACTGAAACTTTCTCACCTGTTGTGAAGTTAACTACAGTTAGGGCTCTTATTGCCACTGTAGTAAAGAGGAAGTGGATCATTTCTCAACTTGATGTCAATAACGCTTTCCTCCATGGGGACTTGCATAAGGAAGTCTACATGGAAATTCCCCAGTCCTTGAGGTGTCCACTCCATGTGTTGTTTGTAGACCAAAAAAATCTCTATATGGATTGAAGCAAGCCAGTAGGCAATTGTATGCCAAGCTAGAAGAGGCATTATACTCTCGAGGATATGTGCATTCCCTCAATGATTATTTCTTGTTTTGCAAAAGGACAGACTCATCCACTATGTACATAGCTGTCTATGTTGATAATGTGCTTATCACAAGAGCAGACATGGAGGAGGTCAATCAATTGAAAAGTGTCATGACCTAAAACCGATGGGCCGCGACGAGTGCCCGAGTCATACCTATCGAACATCCCTGAGCATGCGTATAAGATATAAACATGAATAACATCTGCTGAATTACGAGAATAACATACATGAGGGAAATCTACCCAAAAGACATATGTACATATACGTGCAGAATATGTAGAGCGAGCCGACAAGGCTGCTATAGATAACTATATACCCAAAACTGGAAGCCGACAAGGCCATATACTATCCAACTATACATAAATGTCTACAGACATCTAACAAAATATATAATTGTACAAGGACGGGACTGGGCCCCATCATACCCATATATGTAAACAAACTTATTGTACCAAAATCCAAAGTAGCTCCGGATCAAATGGAGCACACCAACTATCGCTGATCAAGGATCCTAAAAAGGGAGACCGTCTGCTTATCTACCTGCACCTGCGGGCATGAAACGCAGGCCCGGGAAATAGGACGTCAATACGAATAATGTACTGAGTATGTAAGGTATGAAAATCAGTACATAAGAGACATAGATGAAACATGGAATAAAAAATTCCGCCTGTAAGTCTAAATAACTTTGTAAATACTGAACATTTATAATGTCATGCACGTGCGTATAAATGTTGTATCATGCATAAGTATATGTGTACATAACATCATCAAGACTCTAAGGGCATCCCATCATATCATCTCGGTCACTGGGGCAAAATCATCAATATATACCAACTGATCAGGTGGTGGTGCGTATATAACGCCGTAACCTTTTCCCATATCCCATATACATATATATGCGTATATAACACCGTCTGGTCATGAGTTAATGTACATGTATAAATGAATGCAATGCATGAGAAGTATGTCTATAAAATCTCTCGGAATGTCATAAGACCATTATGCCTTTGAGTAATATCATGAAGTAAATATTTTTCAACTTACTTATTTTTTGTGACACCCATGAACAAAAGATGTAATAATAAGACATATAGGAATTCAAGAACATAGACACTTCTAATACTTCTATGAATAGGGCCATTTATGGAAGTTGTGCATTTGCTCGTTTCGTTCGTGTCATATAGATTATGCCAAAAGAAAAGAAGGGATAGTCTTAACATACCTAAGTCGATTCTCTTGAGAAAGATTACACTGTATTCCCTTAGAATTGCAAAATCTCACATTAATTTGAATTGTTGAAGGTCTTGGGTGTTGCTTATGTATTTGAATCCTCACCAAATGCATATGAGAATGAGTTTGTGATTCATGTTGCTTATCCATCCATGTCTTTTAAGTTAGAGATATATTTTATATAGATGTGCATCCACCACATAATCCATAATGATTTAAATCTTGCCACCTATTTTATAATGGCTTAAGAGTCATAAGGCTTGGGGGTTGCCACATAATTCCCTTGTGTATGTGTGTGTGGGGGGGTTAATCTTTATCCAATAATCCTTAATTAATTAGGTAATATCCCATTATCTAATAATTAACTAATTACCCACATAATTAAGAATTATCTCAACTTACTTAAAATACTGCTCACTTTTAACACATCTTATACATCTTCTTATCATAGTCATGTAGTACCTTGTATGGCACTAGTCCATAAATATTGGGCAATATAGCTCGGACCGTATTCTATCCCATATCGACAAACTTCGACGAAACTCACTTTCTTTGATTTGTTTACACTTTAACCTTCACGACACTTACTTATTGCTTGTTATAAATAGCATAAATACTTATAACCTCAAGATAATCTCATTCCCAAGTCTACATCGATTAACTTACGATGAAACTTTTACTTACGAAATGAGGGATATAACATCCTTCCCCCCTTAAAAACATTCGTCCTCGAATGTTTAATTCCACGGGATCTATATAAATCTTGGAAGAGTCGCCTTTGTAACAATACTACTACCAACTCTTCCTATAGAAACTCAATAATTTAATGCCACATAGGACCACAATCATTGATAACGATAATGGCCTCACACAACCAATGACAACTACTAACACAAAAATCCATACATGTACCTTAAGGTTGTGATGTCTCAGTCGGACCCTTCTCTAGAAGAGGAAATAAGTGAGAATATCTAGACTTCATGTCTTCTTCGACCTCCCAAATTATTTTTTTCCACATTGTTGTTTCTCCAAATTACTTTTACCGAAGCTACGTCTTTAGTTCTCAATCTTTGAACATGTCCATCTAATATAGCAATGGGAGTTTCTTCATATGATAGCTGCTCTGTGACCTGAACGTTGTCAACTGACACAATTCTGGAAGGATCTCCGTTATATTTACGGAGCATAGACATATGAAAGACTGGATGTACAGACTCCAAGTCCGAAAGCAAGTCTAACTCATATGCTACCTGGACTACCTTGTGTATGATCCTATATGGTCCAATGTACCGAGGGCTAAGTTTTCCTTTCTTACTGAACCTCATAATGCGTTTCATCAGTGATACCTTTAGGAATACCCAATCGTCAACCTAAAATTCCAAATCTCGCCATCGATCATCCGTATAAGACTTCTGACGGCTTTGAGATGCTAATAGCATTTCCTGTATAAGTTTAATTTTCTCGATTGCCTGATGTACCAATTCTGGTCCTACTAATGTAGTTTCCTCAACATCGAACCACCCTATAGGCGACCTACACTTCCATCCGTAAAGAGCTTCATATGAAGCCATCTGAACACTGGAATGATAATTATTATTATACGCAAACTCAATAAGCGGCAGATGATCATCTCAGCTCCCCCTGAAGTCTATTACACAAGCCTGTAACATATCCTCAAGTGTCTAAATATTACGCTCAGTTTATCCATCTATCTGGGGAAGAAATGTTGTACTAAGACTTACTTGAGTCCCCAATCTTTTTGGAAGGACCTCCAGATATTAGTTGTAAATGAGCTCCTCTATCCGAGATAATAGGTATAGGGACACCATGAAGTCGTACTAACTCCTTCGTGTAAAGCCTTGCATAATCCTCTACGAAATATGCAGTCCTAACAGGTAGAAAATGGGCTGATTTTGTAAGTATATCAACAATCACCCATTTAGGGACACCATGAAGTCGTACTATCTCCTTCATGTAAATCCTTGCTTAATCCTCTGCGGAATATATAGTCCTAACAGGCAGAAAATGGGCTGATTTTGTAAGTCTATCAACAATCACCCATTTAGAATCGAACTTACGCTGGGTATGATGTAAACCTACGATGAAATCCATATTGATTACCTCCCACTTCCAAGTCGGTATCTCTATAGCCTGCAATAATCCAATGGTTTTTTATGCTCAATCTTAACATGCTGACAGTTAGGGCACTGGGCAACAAACTTCGCTATATCCTTTTTCATTCCGTCCCACTAATATACTTCCTTGATATCATGATACATCTTCGTTGCTCCTGAGGACACCATCTTCTGTTATCTCAAATGGTGTCTTCTCCTTCCGAGGGGTTGTATCCCTATAATGAGCTAACAAAGGATCCTCGTACCGGCGTTTCTTCACTTTAGTTACTAAAAAGGATGTTGTCGTGTCCTGAATAGTAATTCCGATATCACCTTAATCCAATAATCGAACTCCAAGACTAGCTAGTTGATGAATCCCATGGCTATTCCCCTCTTCTTTGACTATAAATATGATATGCACCCATTGATCTACGGCTGAGGGCGTCGACTACTACATTCGCCTTCCCCAAATGGTACAAAATATCAATTTCCTAGTTTTTAAGTAGCTCCAACCATCTCCTTTGACATAAATTCAATTCCTTTTGTTTGAATATATACTGGAGGCTCTTATGATTCGTATAAATATCAACATGAATGCCATACAAGTAGTGCCTCAACATCTTTAGCGCATGAATCACCGCGGCTAACTCTAAATTGTGGGTCGAGTAATTCTTCTCGTGCTTTCTTAGCTGTCTAGAAGCGTAATCTACACTCTTACCATGCTGTATCAGTACACAACCCAATCCAGCGCCCGAAACATCACAATAGGTAGCATAACTATCGGTTCCCTCTGGGAGCGTTAGAATCGGTGTTGAAGTTAATTTGTCCTCCAATGTCTGGAAATTCTGCTCGCAAGCATCAGTCCATTGAAACTTAGTTCCCTTCTGAGTCATCTTACATATATATTCTAATCATGTACAATCATTACTCAATCGAAGGCCCAAACGTCATCCTTTATCTATCACAGTTACGCCCTTATTCCACTACTATGGCATCATTCCATCTCTTCTAATTGCTACTAGTTTTAAACTCCTTTGAGTTCATTCAAACCATCAGCTCCCTTATCTTCATGGGCTTAATCCCGAGGACTTATCCATTCTCGTCACCTTCTCACTCACCTTTTCTTATCCTTACTCATGTCTTCCCACTACAAAAAAATCTATAATTAGCTACGAACATCACCGCTAATCTGTCGCTAAATTGCCCGTAGCTAGTAGAATTTCTTGATAATTTGTCATTAATCCATCGCTAAATGTGATTAACGACAGATTTTTCTATTTAGCAACAGAATTTGTTCGTCGCTAAAACCAGATTTTTAGTAGTGTCCTAAAACCTTGTCGCTCTACCATACTTTAGCCTGTGACCTATATATATCTATTTATAATCATTCGCAACCTTCCTTCAACTTGCTTGCACCATAGATTTACTTATGTTATTCTGAAATATCAAGCGAGACATTACATCATCACCCCATTTTTGTCAAAGGTGCTGAAAGAGAAGAAAATTCCTTTACAAGTCTCCTGTAATAACCTGCCAAACCAAGAAAGCTACGAACCTCCATCGGTGTCGTGGGTCTAGGTCAAATATTTGTTGCCTCAATCTGTTGTGTATTAACCCGGATACCTTCACTTGAAATAATATGCCCAAGGAAAGCTACAAAATTTAACTAGAATTCACATTTAGAGAATTTTGCATACGACTTTCCATTTTGTAGAACTTTGAGCACAATATACAAATGATCTGCGTGCTCAATATCTTAACGAGATTACACCAATATATCATCAAATAATACAATCATGAATAGATCTAGAAAGGGTATAAACACTCGATTCATCAAGTCCATAAATATTGTTGGGGCATTAGTCAAATCAAATGACATGACACGAAACTCAAAGTGCCTATATCTGGTCCTGAATGTTGTCTTTAGGATATCTTTCTCCTTAACCCTTAACTAATGGTACCCAGACCTTGCGTCTATCTTCGAGAAACACTTGGCACCTTGCAACTGACCAAATAAATTAGCAATCCTCGGGAATAGGTACTTATTCTGGATCGTCATCTTATTCAACTGTCTAAAATAAATACACATCCGCAAGGAACCATCTTTCTTCCTCACAGATAACACAGGTGCTCCCAACGGTGATGTCTTAGGTCTGATAAAGCCTTTTTTTCAAGCAAGTCCCTTAGTTGTTCCTTCAACTCTCTCAGCTCTACAGGTGTCATTCTATAAGGAGGAATAGATATTAGCTGAATACCTGGTAATAAGTCAATAGCAAACTCAATCTCTCGCTCTGGTGGGAGACCCGGAAGCTCATCGTAAAAAACATCAGGAAACTCATTAACCACAGGGATGGACTGAATGGTTGGTGACTCTATTTCCACATCCCGAACCCGAACTAAGTGATAAATATAGCTCTTTCTGATCATCTTCCTTGCCTTGAGATAGGAAATAAATTTAACTCTTGGCGATGCCATATTACCTTTCCACTCCAAAAAAAATAGGCTCTCCTGGGAATTAGAATCGAACCATCTTTGATTTACAATCAATGTTAGCATAACAAGAAGCAAACCAATCCATACCCATTATAACATCAAATTCTACCCAACCAAGTGCCACATACATTATCCTTATTTGTTATCAAACTTATCACGGGCTATTACGAGCCACATTTATATATATACGTAACAATATTAGGACTTAATTCTCAGAACTCGTTCAAAGCAAGAAAAAGTTTCTATAGATGCATAAGGGTCGATAAGGCTATAGACATGTCATACCCAAAACTATATACATGATATTGTCTGCAAAACCTCTAAGAAATATGACCATAATTTATGTAAGTCAGGACAGGGCTCCCTACGTCCTCATAAAACAACCTAACATATTCAGAACCCTGACTTGGTAATACTCCAAGAAGAAGTGGAGCTCACCAACCAAAAGCTGACATTTGGAGAAAGTCTACAGTAGAGGGTCCTCGCCCCGTCCTATATGAGAGCCTCGATTAGACACACTTCGAAGTGGAATCTTTATATTCTTATTAGCTACCTTCCTCCTCTTATCCCGACTACTATCCTCTTCCTCTGCATATCCCATAACATACATAGACGAACCTTGATTGACGGACTCCCAAGACTGTGGACTATCTGGAACCTCAGAAGAGCTGGTGTCTGCAAATACCTTGACATAGTTTTGAGCCTGAGGGGAACCCAATTGTGTCAATCCATGCACCACTCCCCTTATACCCTGATCAACGGGCCCTCGTAATGAAACTAAGGGCCTTTGTAAGGTCGAAACTCCTCTCGCCCCATCTACTGTTGGAGAAATCGAAACTACTTGAACGGATGACTCATATGGATCTTCGGATGGATCCTCCTCAATAGAACCCATGATCTCTGATGGATCTGACTCCATAGTGTAACTTATATCTCCTTCTAACACCTTCTTAGCCTTCTGACCGTGCTAGCGGCTTGCGCTTGTTGTCTAACAGTAATAGGTATCACTAAAACCATAAATAAGGTAAATATTAGGAGTGGATACTTACGACTCATTTCTATCACACAATCTGGATTAGAAAGAAAAGTAATCATCCTAAATATCCTGTAGCCTCCTGCTTATAAGTGTGGTGCACAACATACCCATAAACGAGACTCTACGAGATACAACTATAGACAACCCTAGGACATAACTACTTTAATACCACATTTGTCATGATCCAAACCGATGGGAGTCCTACCTGTCGAACACCCATGAGCATGCGTATATGATATAAACATGAATAACATCTGCTGAATTACGAGAATAACATGTATGAGGGAAATCTGCCCAAAAGACATATGTACATATACATGCAAAATACATAGGGCGAGCCAACAGGGCTGCTATAGACAACTATATACACAAAATTGGAAGCCGACAAGGGGGTCTGGGTTTAGACATTCATGGGGGAACAACTCGTTTCCTTTTGGAAATTGGGTATTTGAAGAGTTGCCACCTAACGGATTATGGTATGTTAGGGCACCTAGAGTAATTAACTCATGTAACTAGTTTGCATTACCAGATATTAGGATAAGGGATCGAAATAACCTTGAAGGGAAGGTGTTAGGCACCCCTCGCGGTCCACAACAGTGGGTCCCGGCCGAACTTAAACTATATGAATTAGTCATTTTAACAAGTAAGCAGTTTAAACATATTTGCAAATAAAGGTAATTTTGCAGTCTAAGTATATATATGATCAAGGAAATTCAGATAATGAAAGTAAGAGGGGTTTGGACAACTTACACATGCATACGTAAATGAAAGGAAGTTTAGAAAATCTAAACACATATGGGAATCGGGAAATGGAAGTCCTAAGTTGATTAGCCTACAGGATCATACCCATGAATGTCGGGTAATCACTCCTCGATGAGGGGCTACACGTGACATTAGCATGCAGGTCATCATATCCTTTTACTACCCATTACCCTCCCCTTAGAGGTTATATAAGTGAGTTTAATTAACGACCCATAAGCGTGCTGCTACCCGCCCCTTCCTTATGGTCCTAGAGGAATTTATGACCTCTAAATCTGGACCGTTGTAAACAACCTAAGGTTTTAAAAGGTAAAAATCTAGGTGACAAGTAAATAACATGTAGGACAAGCAAATAAGGACAAACAGTTAGAAGGCTCATATTTACCTTCGCACGTATATAGGCAAACAAACAGCACGTCTAAAACACAGATTGTGAAGAAGTTCAGAAATCCTTAGAACATGATATGTGGATGAATGTTACAGACTCAGGATATGCATAAAGAAAGTGGTAGAATCCTAACCAGTTTGCCTACTGGTTTTATAGCCTGTTAAGCTTAAGCAGTTTAACACAATCAAACGCAGTTTCCAATTTATGTATATATAAAGACTGATAACCTAAGGCTTGCCTAGGCGGGGGACTGTTGGCAATCATAATTACAGGAGATGATTAACAATTTAAGAAATTGTTCAAACTACCGACATGTTATTCAAGATGACATAGATTATAACAGGCGTTTTATTTTATTTTAAGACACGACGTCTATGTGTGAGGCTGCTTAACCCCTTTTATAGCCAATGATTTACTTAATCGAAATGGACATGTTCAATGAAATGCAAAGAGAGTTCCTAAAGACACAATATCTAATGCATACAGGAATGTCAGCTTTATTAGGACAGGATTATTAGCCTAGTAGCAGGATCTCTAAGTGACAATACTTGTGCAAGATTCAGGCATGGGATACATGATGTCGCACCTCCTTTTTACCGCGCTCGCGGGGCGCGTGGGGAGTTTTCTCCAATTGAAGGACAGTCGAAACGGGATTTATTTAATTATTTCAGAGTCGCCACCTGGGAATTTTAAGGCGTCCCAAGTCACCAATTTTAATCCCTGAATCGAGGAGAATATGACTCTGTTTATTATTCTGCGAACCAGAAATCCTGAGTTAGGAATTCTGTTAATCCGGAAGAAGGTGTTAGGCATTTCCGAATTCCGTGGTTCTAGCACGGTCGCTTAACTGTTTTTATTATTGGCTTAATTATCTTGATTTTATTAAATACTTTTTGTTACGTGATTTTTCTACCGTTTTTACTTATTGTGATTAAGGACCCTTCTTTGAATCGAATTACGCGTACGTATATTCGTGTTATAAATTTAAAAATGCGGAATTGTGTCACGTGTACGTGTACACAATAACTTTTGATAATATATTTATTAAGCAATCATTTTTTTGAAATTGTGTTGAATCAAGAATATTTGTTTTTCTTAAATAGTGAACCGCACATCTCGGGTTTTTATGAAATTAATTTAACGTCCTCGAAGAAATCCCTTATATTAAATATTCATTCGAAATTGCGCGTACGCATAATTCGAATTGCTTTTATTGGTATAATCAGATTACGCGAACGTATCCCTAATCACACCAAATATTCTTAATGGTATTATGAATTTTTTCACAAATTGTTTGTTGTATCTACACATTTTATATAAAAATACTGAGAAATTCATATTCAAGGGATGTCTTTAAATTCTTTTTAAAAAAATTCACAATTTATCAAATATTGCCCGTTGACTATAATTTCCGAGTATTAATTATGTTCATCCCAAGACTATTCAAATTCAAAGTAAAATAAGAACATGATTAATACTATCCTTCACAAATACAACATATACATATACCAAAGGATGAATGCCATGTGAAACTCACAAAAATAATTTATGAAGGGAAGAAGTATTTTTGAACAAATTTTTATTTTATTTTATTTTAATTAATGCAAATTCTACTTTTATTTACCATTGATATAAAATGTTGTGATTTGTTCTTATACATATCACCTCATTCTCACACGCTTGTTTTTGATCCAGAATTATAATTACTCCGCTTATTTATAACGATAAATGATCAAATTGATGAAAATAGAGTTATTATGCAAATTGATTCAATTCGAATTGTATTACATACAACATAGTTGTACGCTTAAACATTCATAATATTCTTAACATCATAATGAGATACATCAATTCATCATCCCTTAATGGTTATATATATACCTGTTATCACGCCATATATGAACGTATAACTCCCACCATTCAATCCATAACTAAATCTGGTATTAGAATAAACTAGCAATATGGTTTTTGACATTTTTGTACTACTCTTTATTCAACTAACAACATCTGACCTTAATCCACAACCAAACAATCGAATTACACTAACCATGCATTTTCTTGATATTTCAGAATATTCTATACCTGACTAACAATGTCATAGGACTTAACTAATAGCCAACTTTCTGCCATATTCCCTATCTTAACAATTCAATCATAACTATACTTTAATGAAAATTTAGAAAATTAACCTTATTACAACACTTATACAGTCTTCAATAAAGGACATTTAACTTACAGTCATCCTATCAACATATATTACTTATTTGATCAAGAAACAAAACTGAATTTTTAATTAAAGAGCTCAAATGAATAACAGACATTATTACAATTCAAGCTTCATTTATCTGTCATGCTGAATCTCTTTCCAACATAGAATTTAAAAGGATATGTACCTGAAAATGAAGGTAGAAGGAGTAAATTTCAGCAGTAGCAGCAATAACAAAATCAGTAGAATGTACCGATAACACAACAAGTCTGAACAAGAATAGGATCCGAGGAGCCCAGATGCACAGTAACAGGATTTTTGGGAAAACTTTCAGATTTAATCCAAGTAATATCAAACAAACAGACCCGGACAGATCCAAAGAAAAGAATGTTTCTGATTTTCTTTTCTGTTTCTATATCTATTTCAGATTGTGCGTATAGGTGTGTATTCTCATTTTTTTTTGTTTCTTTTCTGTTTTCTTCCTCTTTTTCAGATTTCTATTTCTGATTTTTCTCAATGTATCTCTCTCTATTTTCTCTCTTTCTCTGAAAACTTCTAAATCAGATTTTTTTCTTTCCAAATCTCTCTTCCCCTCCTCTTTTATTAAGTTGTCCAGCTCCTGTATTTATACAGGGCTGGTCCTATACTTTTAAGTGCTTCTTGGACCCCTTTCTTCTTTTAAAAATCAGAAAGTTCCATTACAAACTACTTTTTAATACTTTAAATGATCTTATCCTGATTTTAAGCAGCCCATTACCCTTTGTTTCCCATTATCTCATTAAATTAAAATCCATTAACAAACCACTTTTAGCCCTCTATTATATCATATTACCCTTATTGTTTTATCCCAGAAATGTCCAGATTTACTATTTTCTACTGGTATTACTGCCTTAAATTCAACATCTTAACAATACAGATTTTAAAATCTGTATAAGCCTGATTATTAATCTGATTTACAACAGCTACAACCAATCCTAAAGTTTGGACTGAATCCTGACTAAGAATGTAACCCCCTAACACAATTACATCCAATCAACATTTGTAAACTTGAATTCAAACTTGACATTACAACAATATTACACTGAGTTCAGCATAATAATTCAAACTGATCTTCAAATTGAACTAAGATCAAACATACACAGGAGCATTGTCAATATACTGACAATGCCCTGTTCAGAAAACAACATATACAGCATACATTTGAATTCACTGATTCACAAACAAACATGATTTAATTGACGAGTATTAATCAGTTGACTATTTACAACATTTGTCCATAATCAGTCTAAAACAATAGAAGCAGACTGTTTCAGTCAGCATTTTCAGAAATGAAAATTCGTAATATAACTAATCGACGAACTTAATCGAGTCGATTACACACATTGTAAACAATCACAACCAACAGAAATAATTTCATATTTTGATCATAAGACGGGCATGAGACAAAGATGACAGAATTAATCAAAACAAAATATGAAAAATTAACAAGTTATTAAAACAAATGAAAATACATACAGAATACACAAACAGAAATAGAAAAGTACCTCTGAATTTTAATCAGACTCGAACTCAACTTGGCTTCGGATTTGTTTGAAATCAAACAGACCTTAGTCGAAGTATTTTCCACTGAAAATACTTCGACTAAGGTCGATTAAACCTCAATCTTTATTCAATCTAGACAGAATCCAAAAGTCTGGTATTTTTAGGGTTCTTGAAAGTTCGATTTGGGATTTACTCATTTCTGGTTAGATTCGAGGGAAACCAAAGATGTTCTAGGCACGAGGGAGGTCAGGGGGGTAACTGGTGTGAGTTTGAAGTAGGTTGGGATAAGGTCAGGTTGTACTCGAATCTTCAAATGAAGATTCGAGTAGTTCCAGTATGATTCGAACCATGCAACTAACAGATCCTTGGTGAGGGAATTTAGGAGAAACTGTGGTGTTATTTTGGAGGTCATCGGAGAAGATAAGGTTTTCAGGCCAACCTTCGATTTAAGATTCGAAGAGTTGGGGCCTGATTCGAAGGAAACCAATGTTAGATCTGTGTAGAGGATGTTCAGGGGATTCTAGGGTGTTATTTTGGTGACCGGCGGCGTTGATGCCGCCGGGTTTCAGGCGGTGGGATCCTAGGGCGGCTAGGGTTAGGGGGGTCTGAGGAAGATGATGAACAGTGAGCGGAGGGGGGTGTTCATTTAGGGGCCGGGGTAGGGGCTTGGGACTTATATAGGGGTGGGGTGGATTGATACTAGCCGTTAGATCAAGTAGAATGAAGGGCCAGGATCAATTCATTAAACCAAACGATGTCGTTTGGTTTAATGCCAGGGTCGGCTGAGTCGGGTCACTGGATCGGGTTACGGGTTACGGGTAAAGGGGGTGAGATCTTGACCGTTGGTTGGATTTGATCCAACGGCCCTTGATGGGAGGTGACCAAACGTCGTCGTTTGGTTTTGGCTTTGAATTGGACCGGACAGGGTCATCTGGATTGGGCTGTGGGGGGGGAATTAATTCATTTGGGCCTGGATTTTAATCCAGGTCCGATTTTGTATATATATATATATACATTTTTTCATTTTTATACATTTTTTCATTTTTTTTTAATTTAGATTTCTAATTTTAATTATAAAACAATTTTAACTTCACAAAAAATATATTAATTATTCTATAACAATTATTTAACACATAGACAAAACATCAATCACACAGTGGAATATTTAAAATAGAACTATTGCATATTTTTTGTGATTTTGTTTAAATTATCTTTTAAATACATAATTAAATCCTATATGCATGCAACATGTATTTTATTTTAATTTTCAATTTATTATGACAAAGTAAACATTTACGGACATAACACAAATATTTAACTCCACGCAAATTCAAGAATTACACAGTAAAAGAAGTTTATTTTATTTTTTTGATTTATTTTGGAGTAGTTTTCATAAGGCAAAAATCACGTGCTCACAGCTGCCCCTCTTTGTGCGGAAACTCGAAGAGTTTTCGTGCAAAGATAAAGTGAGCGGATACGTGCGATTTTTTTGCCCGTTTGAATACTCCGTGGGAAGCATTTTTTTTTGAAAGATTTGACCGAACCTTTGCTTCAAAGGTTTCCTACATATCCTTGGCTATAAAGGAATCAGGTCAATGTAGTTCGTGAAGTTTTGGGTAGCTGGGACTACCTTGGGACTGTGATGTTACTGCTGCTTCGTGCTATTTTTACTACTTGCTGACCTCCTTATTACACCTTACTTCAAAGGAAATACAAAAAAGCTAAACTAGACTATGGTACATGAATTATAAAAAATCTTATCTAGATCATGCCCTTGCATTTCTTGTTGTCTTGATATCTTGGTGACTCTTGGGCATTTGGCTTATTCCGTATTCCTTTTATTGTGTCCCGTATTTTCTTTTGGGACTCTTGTTGTTTCTTGCTGGGGATTTTGTTGGACTCCTCTGCTTTATTGATTCTAAGTGTGCTCCTTTATCATATGAGCGGGCTTTTGATTTCAACACTTCAATTGTATTCCCTCGTTCCCCAGGTGGGTGCCTTGGCTGTTTCTTTTCTTTCTTCATCCTCATTCTCCAGGTGGACGCCTGACTTCTTTTTAACTTCTTCATCCTCGTTCTCTAGGTAGACGCCTGACTTCTTTTTAACTTCTTCATCCTCGTTCTCCAGGTGGACGCCTGACTTCTTTTTAACTTATTCATCCTCGTTCTCCAGGTGGACGCCTGACTTCTTTTTAACTTCTTCATCCTCATTCTCCAGGTGGACGCCTGACTTCTTTTAAACTTCTTCATCCTCATTCTCCAGGTGGACGCCTGACTTCTTTTTAATTTCTTCATCCTCATTCTCCAGGTGGACGCCTGACCTCTTTAATTCTCATCCTCATTCTCCAGGTGGACGCCTGACTTCTTCAATTCTCATCCTCATTCTCCAGGTGGACGCCTGACTTCTTCAATTCTCATCCTCATTCTCCAGGTGGACGCCTGACTTCTTCAATTCTCATCCTCATTATCCAGGTGGACGCCTGACTTCTTTAATTCTCATCCTCATTCTCCAGGTGGACGCCTGACTTCTTCAATTCTCATCCTCATTCTCCTGGTGGACGCCTGACTTCTTCAATTCTCATCCTCATTCTCCAGGTGGACGCCTGACTTCTTCAATTCTTTTACCAGGTATTTCCTGACACAAATATTGTATTTGCCCCTGTTTTCAAAGAAAACTTCGTTAGTTTAAAGCAGGGTGGTTGACTGGGGTATTCTTGCCGATGGTGATGCTTCTCTTCGTCTCTCTTTATTGCCTTGGAATGGTTGAAAAGACTGTTTTGTCCTTGTAATTGATTCTTGACTATAGGATTCCCCTCTGTATGTTTTCCTTCAAAACCTTTCAACTGTAATCATATGTCCCTTCTGACTTTGCTGACCCACTTTCGATTTCACCTTTCTTACACCCATATCTTTTATCTCCCACCTTTCGTGGCCGTATTTTGTAACCTTGAATCTTGGTAGTATATCTTGAAATTCCTTCTTATTTGTTTGGAATAAAACTTATCTCAAAACTTTTTAGAAAAGTAAGATTATTAGTAACGAAATACGCTGATTTCGACAATTTATAGAATGAAAAGAAAAATCCAAGTTTGGATGACTGTTGGAGAAAGAATAAAAACTTATCTGATTGGAGTTACTGGCACCAATGATCAGGGTATGCATTTCGGATTAATCAACCCAGTCTTTTAATCAATCTCCTTTCAATTGTCTCATTTTTGTTTTTGCCAAAATTTCCATAACCCAACTTCATTTTTCATTTCACAGACCTGTTGGACTTGCAACGTCTCAAAGAGTTTTCACCGATAAACTTTCCTCATTTGTTCATTTCTCACTTCCTTTTCGCCTTATGGTGCCCACGAAGGTTTTCACCAATAAGACTCTCTCATTTTACTTTTCTCTCAACTTCCGTCGCCTTATGGTGCCCGTGTGGGTTTTCACCTATAAGACTCTCTCATTTTTACTTTCTTTTCTTGTTTGTACCCGAGTGTTATGAACCATCTTCATTTGCTTGACTCAGCATTTTTCTAAGATTGATCGAAAGGTCTTTTTGGTATGGGGTTAGAAATGGAAAAGGTATTAAAAGTTAAATAGCTTTGGTATGGGTTTAGAATTACAACTCTTGGAATCTTTTTCTTTAATACAATTCTTGCCCCAGTTTCTTGATTGGGGTCGCTTGATGTTTCTTTTTGGTGCACATGGTGTATGTTGTGCACCCTATGACCGAGCCGTGAGGCGCCTACGTATCCTTCTTTGAGGAATCAGGTCAAACGTAGTTCACCACATGATAGTGATTTTTTATATATAAATTTATATATATATTTTTTTTTATTGCTTCCAAGAGGGGGTAGGAAAGAAACAAGTATGGCTCAAAGGGGGGAAACAAAGGGTATAGTGTTTGGATAGCAGAATAAATTGCCTTTGTCATTCCAATCTTCGAAATAATGCTAAATACAAACATTCAAAAATTTTATGCATAATATCTCTTTACCGCGTCAGAATTGATCGCCATATCTATGCATTTGCCTTCAATATCTTTTAAACATAGTGCACCATTCGATAATACTCTGGTCACAATGAATGGTCCTTGCCAATTAGGGGCAAATTTGCCTTTTGCCTCGACCTGATGTGGAAGAATACGTTTCAGCACATGCTGACCTACTTCAAACTTTCGGGGACGCACCTTTTTGTTGTATGCTCTTTCTATTCTTCTTTGATATAATTGACCATGACATACTGCGGCCAATCGTTTTTCATCAATCAAGTTTAACTGTTCCAGACGGGTTTTGACCCATTCATCATCATCAATCTTTGCTTCGGCGATGATCCGAAGGGAAGGAATCTCAACTTCTGCAGGAATTACTGCTTCAGTGCCATATACCAACAAATAAGGAGTTGCTCCTACTGAAGTGCGAACAGTAGTGCGGTATCCCAATAATGCAAATGGTAATTTTTCATGCCATTGTTTTGAACCTTCTATCATTTTCCGAAGTATCTTCTTTATGTTTTTGTTGGCTGCTTCTACTGCTCCATTCGCCTTGGGCCGATATGGGGTAGAGTTACGATGTGTAATCTTAAACTGTTGACATACTTCCTTCATTAAGTTGCTGTTAAGATTAGCACCGTTATCTGTGATGATCACCTTCGGGATTCCGAATCGACATATGATATTTGAGTGGACAAAATCGACCACAGCTTTCTTGGTCACTGATTTGAATGTCTTGGCCTCAACCCATTTGGTAAAATAATCAATAGCTACCAGAATGAACCTGTGCCCATTGGATGCTGCCGGCTCAATTGGTCCAATCACATCCATGCCCCAGGCAACGAAGGGCCATGGTGCCGACATTGTGTGCAACTCGGATGGTGGAGAATGAATCAAATCTCCGTGTATTTGGCATTGATGACACTTGCGCACAAAACTGATACAATCTCGCTCCATGGTAAGCCAATAGTAACCAGCTCGGAGGATTTTCTTTGCCAACACATATCCACTCATGTGGGGTCCGCAAACTCCTGAATGTACTTCAGACATGACAGTTGTAGCTTGTCTGGCATCTATGCATCTTAATAATCCAAGATCTGGTGTTCTTTTATACAAAACTCCTCCGCTTAAGAAGAATCCATTTGCTAATCGCCTAATGGTCCTCTTTTGATCTCCTGTGGCTTGTGCGGGATATATCCCCATCCTGATATACTCCTTGATGTCGTGGAACCATGGTTCACCATCAAATTCTTCTTCAACCATATTGCAATAAGCGTGCTGATCGTGGACTTGAATATGTATTGGATCTACATAAGCTTTGTCCGGATGGTGCAACATTGATGCCAGGGTAGCCAATGCATCGGCAACCTCATTATGGATTCTTGGAATATGTTGGAATTCCACTGATTGAAACCGCTGACAAAGATCATGTAGACATTGTCGGTATGGTATGAGCTTCAAGTCTCGGGTTTCCCATTCTCCTTGAATTTGATGTACCAAAAGATCCGAATCTCCCATGACTAAGATTTCTCGGATACCCATGTCTGCGGCTAGCCTTAACCCCAAAATACAAGCTTCATATTCAGCCATATTATTGGTGCAATGAAATCGCAATTGAGCCGTAACAGGATAGTGATGCCCTGTTTCAGAAATGATTACAACTCCTATTCCGACTCCTTTCATGTTAGCGGCTCCGTTAAAGAAAAGTTTCCAGCCAGGCTTTTCAATTCACTCCACCTCGTCGATATGCATTGTTTCTTCATCAGGAAAATAAGTTTTCAACGGCTCATATTCCTCATCGACCGGGTTTTCGGCCAAATGATCGGCCAGTGCTTGGGCTTTCATCGCAGTCCGAGTTTCATAGATGATGTCAAACTCTGTGAGCAATATCTGCCACTTTGCAAGTCTTCCTGTTGGCATAGGCTTTTGAAAAATGTATTTCAATGGATCCAACCGAGAAATGAGGTAAGTAGTGTAGGATGACAAATAGTGTTTCAATTTTTGAGCTACCCATGTTAGGGCGCAACATGTCTTTTCCAGATGAGTATACTTAACCTCATAAGCTGTGAACTTCTTGCTAAGGTAGTAGATGGCCTGTTCTTTTCTGCCAGTGAGGTCATGTTGCCCCAATACACAACCAAATGAATTTTCCAAAACCGTCAAGTAAAGAATCAAAGGTCTTCCTGGCTCTGGTGGGACCAACACGGGTGGGTTTGACAAGTACCCTTTTATTTTATTGAACGCTTCTTGACACTCATCGGTCCATTTGACCGCAACATCCTTTTTTAACAATTTGAAAATTGGCTCACAGGTTGTTGTGAGCTGAGCAATAAACCTGCTGATGTAATTTAACCTTCCCAACAAACTCATTACTTCAGTTTTGTTTCTTGGAGGTGGCAGTTCTTGGATGGCTTTGATCTTTGATGGGTCTAGCTCGATGCCTCGTCGACTGACTATGAATCCCAGCAACTTTCCAGATGGAACTCCAAATGCGCACTTGGCAGGGTTAAGCTTGAGGTTGTACCTGCGAAGTCTTAAGAAGAACTTCCTCAAATCCCCAACGTGGTTGGCCTGATGCTTTGATTTTATGATCACATCGTCCACGTATACCTCAATCTCCTTGTGTATCATATCATGAAACACTGTGGTCATTGCTCTCATATAGGTTGCTCCGGCGTTCTTTAAACCGAATGGCATTACCCGGTAGCAATAAGTTCCCCATGGTGTGATGAATGCCGTCTTTTCTGCATCTTCTTCATCCATTAGAATTTGATGATACCCGGCATAACAATCCACGAAAGACCCTATATCATGCTTGGCACAATTGTCGATCAAAATATGGATATTAGGTAATGGGAAATTATCCTTTGGACTTGCTTTGTTGAGATTGCGATAGTCGACGCATACTCTAATTTTGCCGTCTTTCTTTGGTACAGGAACGATATTAGCCAACCAAACAGGATATCGAGTGACTCGAATGACCTTTGCTTCCAATTGTTTGGTGATTTCTTCCTTAATTCTCACACTCATGTCAGGCTTGAATTTTCTCAGCCTCTGCTTGACAGGAGGCACCGTTGGATCGGTGGGCAATTTGTGAACCACTAAATCAGTGCTCAGGCCCGGCATGTCGTCATACGACCATGCAAAAACATCTTTGAATTCTATGAGTGCTTTAATTAACTCCTCTCGGATCTTTGGTTCCAGATGGACACTTATTTTAGTTTCTCGGATATTACTCGTGTCCCCTATATTGATGTCCTCGGTATCACTCAAGTTAGGTTTGATTTTTTCCTCAAAGTGAATTAACTCTTTACTAATCTCTTCAAAAACCTCATCTTCATCATATTCTGATTCATAATCACAATATATTTCTTGAATTAATATTTCGGAACCAGATTGATTTTTAAGACTGGGCTGAGGATTCCTCATGCATGCCATATCACTAGAGCCAGCGTAAAAGGAACTGTACAGGAAAGAAGAAAAAGAAAAGAAAGCTATTAGGAATGATAATAAAAAGGAAACTGCTTTTTATTGGATGATGAAAGATAACAAGGTTTGCACACTTCAAACAAACTGTAAGATAAGCTTTGGGATTACAACCCTGAAGTAACCCAAACAAACTGAAAGAAAATCAAAATAAACTACCAAGACTCCTTTCGAATTGGGAGAGGAGTGGCTTTCCAATTATTGAGCTTTGTTTCTGGCCCAACGAATTGAACTTCTGCGTTGCTACACCCTTCTCCGCTTTCCAACATGTTCACATCACTAAATAATTTCTCGAACCTTTCAATTAATTCCTCCTCAGGATTGATCCGGGATTTAGGAATTGTTGTTATCGGGCGATTTTTAGCACCGGTCTTGACAAAAGACTTTGACAGATGTGGTACTGGTTTTGGAAGAACCCATGCTTGGTGTTTCAACTTCCTGGCCCTTATCACGTCATTGGCGGTGGGTATGAACCCTAAACCGAATGTTCCCCAGTTCTCGGGGAGAGATACTGGTTGTACAATTCCTTGCAGAGATAAGCCCAGACCTTTGCCGGGTATAAAGCCATTCTTTAACATTTCATAAGCTACCATGACTGATGCAGAGGATATCTTTGGATTCGGAAGGTATTTCCCTTCTGGAATTTTCTCTACTGACACCGTGTCGGACACTTGGTATACCCATGGTCCTTGGTCAATTTCTGTTCCCTCGACCGGTACAATGGTACTGTTGTGAGCATTTAAACTTTCTTCTCCATGCACGACTATTTCTTGATGATCCCATTCAAACTTGACAGCCTGATGTAGTGTTGACGGGACTGCTTTAGCAGCATGGATCCATGGTCGACCCAACAACAAGTTGTAAGAAACAGTTATGTCCAACACTTGGAATTCCATTGTGAATTCAACTGGCCCTATTGTTAGTTCCAACACTATGTCGCCAAATGAATCTCTGCTTCCACCGTCAAATCCCCGTACGCAAATACTATTCTTCTGGACCCTCTCCTCTTTAATTTTTAATTTGCTTAAAGTGGAGAGAGGGCAAATATTTGCACTTGACCCATTGTCAACCAATGTCCGGGTTACTACAGAGTTTTCACATTTCACGGTGAGGTAAAGAGCTCTATTATGCTCAGTACCTTCCACAGGTAATTCGTCATCAGCAAATGTAATTCTGTTTGTCTCAAAGATTCTGTTGGCTATTTTTCCCAAATGATTTACAGAGATCTTTTCAGGAACATGAGCCTCATTCAGGATTTTCATCAAAGCCAGACGGTGCTCCTCTGAATGGATCAGTAATGACAACAATGAAATTTGAGCGGGGGTCTTCTTTAATTGATCCACAACAGAATAATCATGGAGTTTCATTTTTCTTAAAAACTCCTCCGCCTCTTCTTCCGTCACAGCTCTCTTTGTTGGCGTTGGATTATTTTTAGTTTTTCTTAACTCTTCGGGAGTAAAACATCTTCCCGAACGAGTCAAGCCTTGCACCTCACACACTTCTTCCTTGATTTCTTTTCCCTTGTACATTACAGTCACCCGTTCATAGTTCCATGGGATGGCTTTGTTGTTGATGACCGGCAGCTGGATTACAGGTGCAATAATAACCCGATCTGTACGGGCTCCTTCCACGAATACAATGGGTTTGTTAGCAACCCCTGGTACTATCACTTTCGGCCTTTCTTGTTTTGCGGCAACTTTGCTCGATGATCCCTCATCGACTATCATAGATGGTTCATCACCATTTTTGTTTTGCTTAGACACCGGCTTCTCCTCTATCAACTGCTTATCTGGCTTGGTTTCATGAGACTTGATCATCATGACAGTTTGTGATGGCTTCTTTGTCTCCCCATCAGCTTGTATGATTTCTATCATATTAGCCTCTTGATGGGCTGGCATTGGATTTCTATTGATATTTGGGGCTTCGGGGGTTTGAACCTCGATTTTATTAGTATCAATCAGCTCTTGTATTGCATTTTTCAAATGCCAGCATTTCTCCGTATCATGGCCTGGTGCACCGGAGCAATATTCACAGCTAATGGTGTAATCCAGATTCTTTGGAGGAGGATTGGGTAGCTTGGATTGTATTGGTCTCAGCATGTCTAGCTGTCTCAGCCTGTGGAACAGACTAGTGTAAGACTCTCCCAATGGAGTGTAAGTTTTCTTTTTCTGTTCCCTTTCTCCCCTGAATGCTGGCCTAGGCCTGAAACCTGGTCCGGGATAGGCTCGTGGGTAAGTATTTGGTGTGACAGGAGCACGCCAATTGGTGTGAACAGGTGGCTGATTGTATGCTTGAGCATGGTTAATGGAAAAATGAGGCTCTGAAGGGTGATAGTAGTGTTGGGATGAATCATGGTGGTAAGCTGATTGGCGAGGTCGTTGTTGATTATAGTAAAGCGGTGAACCTCTGGGTCCCGGCCAAATTCCTGAATCAACTACTGCTGCTTCCTCCCTCTTCTTTCTTCCGATTCCTCCTACCCCGCCTTGAATAGCTTGAGTAGTTGCCTTAATTGCTGAATAGCTCATGATTTTATTTGTCTTGAGGCCTTCTTCCACCATACCTCCCATCTTCACTACTTCGTTGAATGATTTCCCAACCGCTGAAACCAAATGGGCATAGTAAGTCGGTTCCAAGGCTTGGAGGAAGTAGTCTACCATTTCGCTCTCCTTCATAGGAGGATCCACTCTTGCTGCCTGTTCTCTCCACCGAAAACCATACTCTCTGAAACTTTCATTGTGTTTCTTCTCAAATTTTGTCAAAGATAATCGATCTGGGATGATTTCCAGATTGTATTGGAAATGGTATGCGAATGCCTGTGCCAGGTCATCCCAGGTGTACCATCTCCCATGGTCCTGGCGTGTATACCACTCCAAAGCTGATCCGCTTAGACTTTGACTGAAGTAAGCCATCAATAATTCATCCTTTCCCCCAGCTCCTCGCATCTTGCTACAGAAACCCCTTAAGTGGGCTACTGGGTCGCCGTGCCCGTTGTATAGGTCAAATTTGGGCATCTTGAAGCCAACTGGTAATTGTACATTGGGGAATAAGCACAAATCTTTGTATGCTACACTGACTTGCCCACCTAATCCTCGCATGTCTCTGAACGATTGTTCTAGACTCTTGACCTTCCTGAATATCTCTTCTTGCTCAGCATTTTTGGCTGGCTTGTCAATTTCGGTTGGGAGATCAAAACGAGGAGTGGTTGAATGAATTTCGGAGGCTTTGAGGGTGGGCTCCGGGGGTAATACTGGTTGTCCTGGGCCTGGAATGTAGGCTCACTAGGAGATTTGTGGAATGTAGCAGGGGGAGGTGCTACGAAAACAGGAGTCATAGGTGGAGGAAAATATGGAACAGGTTTTAGAGGTGGAGACTACGGTGTCTGAGAGGTGGTGCCTCGGTAATGCTGGTAAATGGGGAAGTTTGGGGATAATTCAGTGGTGATATTATCCTGAGCTTGGGTCATTGATGGAGCAGGGTTATTTGGGTAAGATGGGGTAGCTGTCCTGTAGACCATGCTTGGTACATCTCAGCCATTTGCTGCTTGAGCTTAAACATCTCTTCTTTCATTTTCCCGACATCCATCTCCTCTAGCTCCATACCTGTGTCAACATCTGGGATAGACATACTTTCGGGTATTGGTCCTTTTGATCTTGTGTGATAGTGATAATATGCCAGTATACTCTTTAGAGAAACTAACTGCTTGAATTCTGAAAATGAACAAACTTGTTAGTTTTGAGAGTTTAACACATATATAATCACACGTTGAGATGCAATGCTCCTAGACAAATAATCCCTTTCTATTATGCATTTGCTCGGCTGCTTGTGTCGTCCCAGCTTTCTTGAAATTTTTATTGTTATTCACTTTTATTTATTATATATATCTTTTATCGTGGTGGTCGAATCTTAGAGATTGCCTACGTATCATGCCTCACATGAATCAGACCTTGCGTAGTTCGGACCAAAGGCAATCACTTTTATTCATTACACAAAGATGGAATTACATTTGAAAACTTTAAGAAAATGGCTTGAAAACACACACACTTAAATCAAAATAAAAGATACAATTCTTAACATCTCACAACGTGCCCCACTTTCCACTTTTGTTGTCAAATATTGGATTATCTGCTCAATGTGGGGCTTGACCTGGATGGCCTCCCAGCGTACGATACATCCTTTCCAACTCCATTGCTAGATGACGAGCAAAAGTGGGCGCATGCTCTGTAAACCTTTCATAATCCATTCCTTGGCAGTTTACATAACTTTGAGATGTGAAGACTGCCAGGTCGTGGATTTGTGCCCTGAAACCTTGGAGACGTTGGTCTTGGTCTTGCAATTGCTGCTGACGAGTGGTGGCTATATCTCTGACACGGTTTTCACGATCTAAAGCTGATTCTAATAGAGCTCGGAGTCTGGCCTGCTCTAATCTTGCTTGCGATCTTTCCCTGTCGAGGTCTGCTTGTTGATATTCTCTGTTGCATCTTCTTGCCTCTTCTAGTTGTGCACGAAGCTGGTCTTCTGATCGCATCCAATAGTCTTTTTCCTTCTTGAATTGTGCCTTGTCTTTTTCGGATTGCCTATCTTGGCGTTCCTTGTTAGATCTGGCTTCTTCGTTTAATTGTTGGATCCTTTCTTTTGCTTTGCTCAATGCCCTTTCGTTTTCCGCAAGAATGGAATCATAATCTTGCATTCTTTCAAAGAGATTGGCGATGGTTTTTTGATCCTTCCAGCTCCTCTTTGGCATTTCAGAAACTCTTTTCATTTTTTGGAATCGAGCATAAAGATTTTCATTCTCACAAGCTAGACTCTTTTTCTCGCCTTCGGCTTCTTGTTCTTGCAAATCTTTCTCCAAATTGAGGCTTCTTAGATTTTCTTTTAGGGCATGGATAGTTGCTTTGTACCCTTTTTCCTTTTCTCCCCAGATCAACCGTTCTTGGATTTTATCATTGAAGTTTTGAACATGGGGTCTTTTTGTTGGCCTTCTTAGCTCAGGCTCTGGTACATCATCCACGCGAGACCGTTTTTCAAACCACCTTGCATATCCAGGATTTATCTCACCCTTTGTAGCGTCTGGGACTTGAGTATCACTTTTCAAGTATCGGCACCCATTCCACATCTGCTGAAGTAGAGCCTCGGGAATAGTGGCTTCTGGGTGTAATTCGATTACTTGCACACTCAAATCTTCATCATCAGGAACTATTTGATATCTCCCTAATTGCCTTAGGACTCTCAGTGGTGCATACGGCTGAATGCTTCTCAATCCCAATAGTAGTAGATAACTATTTGAGGCTGACATGTGTATTACTTCCCTCATCGGGAGCCATCCCAGAGTCCATTCCATTTGATTTGCCGTTAAAGCCTTTAGATGAGATACCCATGCTTCTATCCCTTCTGGAGCCTGATAATTTTTTGTTCTCTCCTCATAGCTCTCGATGCAATTATCATTGTTTGACCCATACTGTATGATCTTGGGCTGTTGTTGGAGATGCTCCATCACCCATATTTGCAACAAAATTTTGCATCCTTCGAAGACCTTTGCTCCTGATTTACATAAAGTCAAAGCTCGATAAATGTCTGATAGAATGATGGGGACAAAGGTGTGATTTTCTTTGGTGGTGAGGATTTGCACAATTTTTGCGGTGCGAATATCAATTGTTCGCTCTTTGTTTGGAAAGACCATGACTCCTAGAAAAGCCACCATGAAAGCAAAGCGACGGTGAATCTGCCAAGTGTCTTTGTTTTGCTTATTGGTAAGGCCTTTCTCATGAATTTCGAACCCATCTGACTTTCCGAACCTTGAATACAAAAAGTTGAAGGAACAACATCCATTGATGACATTGCTTTTCCTGATTTGACTGCTGATGTTCAGAAGACCGAAGAATCGATGTACCGAAGGAGCCTTTGTGAATATCAAGCTTTGATTTCTTAGACTTCCGTCAAAACCAGCATATCCAACTATCTCCTCTAATGTAGGAGTAAGCTCGAAGTCAGAGAAACGAAAAACATTGTGAGCAGGGTCCCAAAAAGTTACTAACGCTGCAATCAGATCATCACGGGGTTTAACTTTCATAATGTCCGTGAGATTTCCCAAATGCTTGACGACCCATTTTTGACCATCTTCGCCTAAATCATACCACCATATTTGAAGTTGAAATAGAAATTCTTCCGTACTAGTGGATGAGGGGCCTTGTGTGGTGTTCATTTTGTATCTGAAATTTAATTTTAAAAAATCAAAATTCATTTTGAAAATTTACACTAAAAAAAAACATTTTCGATTTTTTTATTTTATTTATTAAATACCTTTATTTTAAAAATATTTTTCTTTTTTTTTTGAATTTTTTTTTTTAAAAAAAACAACCCATTTTATTCCTCTCTTCTCACCATGATTTCATTTAAACTGGTCAACAAGCATGTTCGAGGCAAATGAATGCACAAGTAGCAAATAGGATGCATCATGATGGTCTTTTTATTTCGGGTTCACCTGTCCTAGACAGACCCAACCCCTGTGTTGAGTCTCCAATGCCAAATGTGTATGATGCAAATAGACGTTCCTACTAGGGATCTGGTACATGGCTGAGTTATTCTAAGTGTAAAACCTTAGGTTGATTGTTCTAAACCTGGCTTACCCAAACGGACAGTTTGAGCCGAAGCGGGGGCAACGTACCGGGAGCACGAAAGTCTGCCCGGCCTAGTTACTTGTCCCAACTCCGTCTTATTTGGTATGACTTTAACATAAAGGTGGGTCACGCGCACGTGTACACCATAAATTCAGAAGACTCAGAAAGAAGGGGGTTTCGTAGCAGTTGTATATATTCGCAATTCAAATAATATTAAAGCGGTAAACAACAACATTTAGCATATTAGCATATAAACAGTTGAAAATCTCATAGTAAATAAAGCCAATTAACACAGATATTTTAAGCTCGAATTCTTTAAACCCTGAACCAATGGTTCTGGGTTACAGTTTACAATAGGAATCCCCAGCAGAGTCGCCAGAGCTGTCGCACCTCCTTTTTACCGCGCTCGCGGGGCGCGTGGGGAGTTTTCTCCAATTAAAGGACAGTCGAAACGGGATTTATTTAATTATTTCAGAGTCGCCACCTGGGAATTTTAAGGCGTCCCAAGTCACCAATTTTAATCCCTGAATCGAGGAGAATATGACTCTGTTTATTATTCTGCGAACCAGAAATCCTGAGTAAGGAATTCTGTTAATCCGGAAGAAGGTGTTAGGCATTTCCGAATTCCGTGGTTCTAGCACGGTCGCTTAACTGTTTTTATTATTGGCTTAATTATCTTGATTTTATTAAATACTTTTTGTTACGTGATTTTTCTACCGCTTTTACTTATTGTGATTAAGGACCCTTCTTTGAATCGAATTACGCGTACGTATATTCGTGTTATAAATTTAAAAATGCGGAATTGTGTCACGCGTACGTGTACACAATAACTTTTGATAATATATTTATTAAGCAATCATTTTTTCGAAATTGTGTTGAATCAAGAATATTTGTTTTTCTTAAATATTGAACCGCACATCGCGGGTTTTTATGAAATTAATTTAACGCCTTGAAGAAATCCCTTATATTAAATATTCATTAGAAATTGCGCGTACGCATAATTCGAATTGCTTTTATTGGTATAATCAGATTACGCGAACGTATCCCTAATCACACCAAATATTCTTAATGGTATTATGAATTTTTCCACAAATTGTTTGTTGTATCTACACATTTTATATAAAAATACTGAGAAATTCATATTCAAGGGATGTCTTTAAATTCTTTTTAAAAAAATTCACAATTTATCAAATATTGCCCGTTGACTATAATTTCCGAGTATTAATTATGTTCATCCCAAGACTATTCAAATTCAAAGTAAAATAAGAACATGATTAATACTATCCTTCACAAATACAACATATACATATACCAAAGGATGAATGCCATGTGAAACTCACAAAAATAATTTATGAAGGGAAGAAGTATTTTTAAACAATTTTTTTTTTTAATTAATGCAAATTCTACTTTTATTTACCATTGATATAAAATGTTGTGATTTGTTCTTATACATATCGCCTCATTCTCACACGCTTGTTTTTGATCCAGAATTATAATTACTCCGCTTATTTATAACGATAAATGATCAAATTGATGAGAATAGAGTTATTATGCAAATTGATTCAATTCGAATTGTATTACATACAACATAGTTGTACGCTTAAACATTCATAATATTCTTAACATCATAATGAGATACATCAATTCATCATCCCTTAATGGTTATATATATACCTGTTATCACGCCATATATGAACGTATAACTCCCACCATTCAATCCATAACTAAATCTGGTATTAGAATAAACTAGCAATATGGTTTTTGACATTTTTGTACTACTCTTTATTCAACTAACAACATCTGACCTTAATCCACAACCAAACAATCGAATTACACTAACCATGCATTTTCTTGATATTTCAGAATATTCTATACCTGACTAACAATGTCATAGGACTTAACTAATAGCCAACTTTCTGCCATATTCCCTATCTTAACAATTCAATCATAACTATACTTTAATGAAAATTTAGAAAATTAACCTTATTACAACACTTATACAGTCTTCAATAAAGGACATTTAACTTACAGTCATCCTATCAACATATATTACTTATTTGATCAAGAAACAAAACTGAATTTTTAATTAAAGAGCTCAAATGAATAACAGACATTATTACAATTCAAGCTTCATTTATCTGTCATGCTGAATCTCTTTCCAACATAGAATTTAAAAGGATATGTACCTGAAAATGAAGGTAGAAGGAGTAAATTTCAGCAGTAGCAGCAATAACAAAATCAGTAGAATGTACCGATAACACAGCAAGTCTGAACAAGAATAGGATCCGAGGAGCCCAGATGCACAGTAACAGGATTTTTGGGAAAACTTTCAGATTTAATCCAAGTAATATCAAACAAACAGACCCGGACATATCCAAAGAAAAGTATGTTTCTGATTTTCTTTTCTGTTTCTATATCTATTTCAGATTGTGCGTATAGGTGTGTATTCTCATTTTTTTTTGTTTCTTTTCTGTTTTCTTCCTCTTTTTCAGATTTCTATTTCTGATTTTTCTCAATGTATCTCTCTCTATTTTCTCTCTTTCTCTGAAAACTTCTAAATCAGATTTTTTTCTTTCCAAATCTCTCTTCCCCTCCTCTTTTATTAAGTTGTCCAGCTCCTGTATTTATACAGGGCTGGTCCTATACTTTTAAGTGCTTCTTGGACCCCTTTCTTCTTTTAAAAATCAGAAAGTTCCATTACAAACTACTTTTTAATACTTTAAATGATCTTATCCTGATTTTAAGCAGCCCATTACCCTTTGTTTCCCATTATCTCATTAAATTAAAATCCATTAACAAACCACTTTCAGCCCTCTATTATATCATATTACCCTTATTGTTTTATCCCAGAAATGTCCAGATTTACTGTTTTCTACTGGTATTACTGCCTTAAATTCAGCATCTTAACAATACAGATTTTAAAATATGTATAAGCCTGATTATTAATCTGATTTACAACAGCTACAACCAATCCTAAATTTTGGACTGAATCCTGACTAAGAATGTAACCCCCTAACACAATTACATCCAATCAACATTTGTAAACTTGAATTCAAACTTGACATTACAACAATATTACACTGAGTTC
Organism: Nicotiana sylvestris; assembly: GCF_000393655.2. Lineage (NCBI taxonomy): Eukaryota > Viridiplantae > Streptophyta > Magnoliopsida > Solanales > Solanaceae > Nicotiana > Nicotiana sylvestris. The sequence continues at coordinate 23,029,701 of NC_091063.1, read as the reverse complement.
AGCATAATAATTCAAACTGATCTTCAAATTGAACTAAGATCAAACATACACAGGAGCATTGTCAATATACTGACAATGCCCTGTTCAGAAAACAACATATACAACATACATTTGAATTCACTGATTCACAAACAAACATGATTTAATTGACGAGTATTAATCAGTTGACTATTTACAACATTTGTCCATAATCAGTCTAAAACAATAGAAGCAAACTGTTTCAGTCAGCATTTTCAGAAATGAAAATTCGTAATATAACTAATCGACGAACTTAATCGAGTTGATTACACACATTGTAAACAATCACAACCAACAGAAATAATTTCATATTTTGATCATAAGACGGGCATGAGACAAAGATGACAGAATTAATCAAAACAAAATATGAAAAATTAACAAGTTATTAAAACAAACGAAAATACATACAGAATACACAAACAGAAATAGAAAAGTACCTCTGAATTTTAATCAGACTCGAACTCAACTTGGCTTCGGATTTGTTTGAAATCAAACAGACCTTAGTCGAAGTATTTTCCACTGAAAATACTTCGACTAAGGTCGATTAAACCTCAATCTTTATTCAATCTGGACAGAATCCAAAAGTCTGGTATTTTTAGGGTTCTTGAAAGTTCGATTTGGGATTTACTCATTTCTGGTTAGATTCGAGGGAAACCAAAGATGTTCTAGGCACGAGGGAGGTCAGGGGGGTAACTGGTGTGAGTTTGAAGTAGGTTGGGATAAGGTCAGGTTGTACTCGAATCTTCAAATGAAGATTCGAGTAGTTCCAGTATGATTCGAACCATGCAACTAACAGATCCTTGGTGAGGGGATTTAGGAGAAACTGTGGTGTTATTTTGGAGGTCATCGGAGAAGATAAGGTTTTCAGGCCAACCTTCGATTTAAGATTCGAAGAGTTGGGGCCTGATTCGAAGGAAACCAATGTTAGATCTGTGTAGAGGATGTTCAGGGGATTCTAGGGTGTTATTTTGGTGACCGGCGGCGTTGATGCCGCCGGGTTTCAGGCGGTGGGATCCTAGGGCGGCTAGGGTTAGGGGGGTCTGAGGAAGATGATGAACAGTGAGCGGAGGGGGGTGTTCATTTAGGGGCCGGGGTAGGGGCTTGGGACTTATATAGGGGTGGGGTGGATTGATACTATCCGTTAGATCAAGTAGAATGAAGGGCCAGGATCAATTCATTAAACCAAACGATGTCGTTTGGTTTAATGCCAGGGTCGGCTGAGTCGGGTCACTGGATCGGGTTACGGATTACGGGTAAAGGGGTGAGATCTTGACCGTTGGTTGGATTTGATCCAACGGCCCTTGATGGGAGGTGACCAAACGTCGTCGTTTGGTTTTGGCTTTGAATTGGACCGGACAGGGTCATCTGGCTTGGGCTGTGGGGGGGGGGGAATTAATTTATTTGGGCCTGGATTTTAATCCAGGTCCGATTTTGTATATATATACATTTTTTCATTTTTTTTAATTTAGATTTCTAATTTTAATTATAAAACAATTTTAACTTCACAAAAAATATATTAATTATTCTATAACAATTATTTAACACATAGACAAAACATCAATCACATAGTGGAATATTTAAAATAGAACTATTGCATATTTTTTGTGATTTTGTTTAAATTATCTTTTAAATACATAATTAAATCCTATATGCATGCAACATGTATTTTATTTTAATTTTCAATTTATTATGACAAAGTAAACATTTACGGACATAACACAAATATTTAACTCCACGCAAATTCAAGAATTACACAGTAAAAGAAGTTTATTTTATTTTTTTGATTTATTTTGGAATAGTTTTCATAAGGCAAAAATCATGTGCTCACACATGACATATAGTATGCTGAAGCAATAAGTATGAATATCCTAAGAATAGGTTATCTAATGTACAAGTTCAACAGGATTTAAATGCAAACAAACATAACAATCCTAGAACATGGCTTCTAACACAGATTTGCAGAATATAAATCCTATAGCATGTTTTCTACCAATTTTACCCACAGTACCATACAAATACCCTCCCTTTTCACTAGTCACCCCAATATCTGTTTACAATTAATTATTACAGACCAAAGATTGAATAAATTACATAAATAATAAAATATAAATCAAGCTATATGGAGCTTGAAGTAGGCCCAAAGCAAATCCTAGTGTACCAAGCCTTCAGTAGTCTCAAATGCCAAGGATTTCATAGCCCCGATTGTGTCCAGGTGTGTCAGAGTTCCCTCAGGACCTCAAGGATCCCGGGCAGTGCTCACACCTAGACTTTCCTCAAATAAAGACTGATTATGTGCAGTGTGGAAGAGTCATCCCTGATATGCCAGAGTTCAGAGAGATATCGAAGATCTCTAAGCAGTACACATACCATAGGGGTAGGACTTAATAATCTAAGAGTAAGTGAGAGTGCATAATTTTGAAAAGGGTTTTGGGAAACAGTATAGAGAGGACTCTTAGAGGTGAAAAAGATTTTCTGAAAACCAGTATTAATTTGGTGGTAAAACAACTTGAGAAAAGTATGAAAACACTTTGAAATCAAAACACAAATCACAGAATAATCATATTCAGAAACACTTGGCAAGTAGGTTCCACACAGGGAGAGAGGGGTTGGGGATACATAGAATACACCTTAGTGTATAGTGGAGCACAAAAGCAAACAGATGTTCAGAATAACTAAGTTAGTTACAAGGATAGGTGATTGAGACATGGAGCAAAGATGTTGAGAACACATAAACCTCTAACACACAACTAGAGTTGCCTTGAGAGACCAGATGACTTAGCAAAGTAGAGTAGAAAAGGATTTAACTGAACAGACTAGGCAAAACACCACACAAGCATTATAATGTAGACATGCTAATCACATACTGAACAAAACAAGATTTAGACATGCTAGATAAATAGTAGACAAGCAAGTATAGTTGAGACATATTAATCACATGTTGAACAAGGCAGTATTAGACATGCTAGGTAAACAGTAGACAAGCAAGTATAGTTGAGACATGCTAATCATATGTTGAACAAGGCAGTATTAGGCATGCTAGGTAAACAGTAGACAAGCAAGTATGCTAATCACATATTGAACAAGGCAATATTAGGCATGCTAGATAAATAGTAAACGGGAGCAGGAATGAACTCAAGACTGATGAACTAAAGTAGTAACAAACACATAGGGTTTAGATTCTAAAATTTAATCAGATACATACTAGTTAGGGAAAGAGAACACAAGATGTAAGACAGGTGTTGTGCAATTTCTAACCTTGGCTTACAGTCGGCAAAACTAATAAAGAACACAAGTAGCGGAAAGAACAAAGAGCTTTTTAGAGTGTAAGAGTAGTGGTGAACTAATGTTTGTGTCTTGAACTGAGAATAGAGGAGAGTATATATAGCAGTTTAGTAGCGGAGCAGAATAAGGTAAAAAAAATCAAAACTCAGCAATTAGGAAAATTACAAGATCAGTCACACATGAAATCAGTATAGTCTTCCTTTAATTAAGGACAACTACTCAACGGTTAAAGGACATGAGTCACTTAAGGCAAGAAATCAAATAAGACCTAAGTAAAGAGGTAAACAAACATGAGTTTAATTAAGGAAATAATCGTGAAGAATCAGTAACATTACATGCAATAAGGTAATAAGAATTATTAAAGTCATAATCAAGGGAATAAATCAAGAATCAACACATAATTTTTAACCAAGCAAATCAATAAATCAAAATTCCAAATAGTACTGATTTAAAGAGAGGAAAAATATCAGTTTTCACAAATAGAAGAGTAGGCTAAATAAAACTTCATAAACACACATAAATTAGCCAAGAGATCGACTCAGAAACCCTAATAGAGATGACCTAGGGTAAAAGTCACAAGATACATGAATTAGACTAAGAAAAATCATGAAAGTCAAAGCATAAAGCGTAACAATGCAACAAGTGACACGGAAAAACCCAGGAATGAAGCAAAAGTATAAGAAAATTGGGGCTTTAGCACAAATCAAATAAGGTCCAACCAATATTAACATGAATCAGTCAGTAAAACTTAAGAACCACGATTAAACACTTGAAAATCAGAAAAGGCTTTGAAAAGGCGAGTTGAGTAAACCCTAGTTTTTAGGAAAAACGGAGAATCGATTAAAAACCCATAAGACCTTCGTGAAAACATGTGAAATAGGTTTGATTCATCTCAGATCTAAAAAGATCTAAGAAGATCAAAGGATAAAAATTAGGTTTTTTTTAGAAAGGTAACAGAGATGAGCATAGACTTAGGAAACCATGGATTCAAGACAAAAATGAGAAAGATCTTACTCAAGGTCAAGCCAAATACCCTTAAATGGGCCAGAAAACTCAAAGGTATAAACAAACCGCCCAGGTCCCTTGAGAATCTCCTCAAGGATCTTGGAGATGGAGGTACCATAGTATAAAAGAGGCCATTAGGGGCATGAGGTGATAGAGAAACATCGTAGAACGGAGGCTAAGCCGGTGATGGCGCTTGAAGATTAGGTTTTAGGTGGAGAGAATTTGAGAGAGGAGGGAACAGATGACGGCGGGGAAGGGTGGGAAATGATTAGGTTAGAAGGGGGTATATGTGTTTAATTAAGGTAAGGGGAGATTTGGACCGTTGATCAAAATGATCAACGACCAGGATTGGTCGGGGTATTGGGTCGAGTGAATGTAGATTGGGCTAGGGTCAGATAGGATTGGGCCTGGGTAGATTTTGGGCTAATGTGGGATTAAGAATTGGGCTGTCTAATTGGCTGGGTCCAAATGAAAAGGGGCTATTTGTTAAACACATATTTAATAACTAAAACAATTTTAAAAAAAATTTAATAAATTATAAAGAATGATTTTCATGTCTGGAAATGTTTTAAAATAATTATTTATAATTTTAAAAATATAAAAAGCTATTTCCAGCAAAATAATATAATAATGCGTGTGTGAGCTATAATTACAAAGTAATTATAATTGCAACCTAAAAATATTAAAGTGGATATTTGTGCAACAATTGAAACTTAGTACAAATGTAAATAATAAAATTAAGTCACAAAAATTATTATAAAACTATTTGTGATTCAATCAGTGATTGTTTTATAAATAACATGTTGGGATAAATTAATAAAAAATATTTTAAAAATGCAAATATTGTATGAAAAATACTAATTGATGCCAAGGCACAATTTTGAAAATACTATGCGAAAAATTGGGTATCAACAACTGCTCCTCTTTACCCGGAAAGGATGAAAGAGTTTTCGGGTAAAGAAATGATGGCCAATTTTGACTGGCTAGGATGTTTTGAAAGATAGAGGCTGGACTCTGGACTTTGAGCTGCCTACATATCCCTGGTTTTACAGGAATTAGGCCATGTATAGTTCCGAATTCATTGGCAGAATATACCGATGAAGTCATTCAAGAATGGACAAGAGATTCCGGGATGGGTGAAAGAGTGGTTATGGTGAATGGTCAAGTTTGAGATAGTTGAAGGAACTGGAGAAAGATTGCTCCCGCTAGGATAGCAGTTTCTTACTTGTCACCTGCAAGTAAATAGATGCCACATGCACTTGTGCGAAAATTTAAACATGATGTAGATTCCCTTTGGACCGTGAAAGTGGTCTTCAGATGGTTAAGGATGATATCCTCAGACTATGATGTCCTGGGCCATGAATTAGTTGGTGAGGGACTCGCAGGCCATAAAATGATGTTCTCGGACCATGAAAATGGTGCCTCTGAACCATGACACCTTTGAATAATGATCATGCAAATTTGAGAGATCCTCAGGCCATGGCATGGTGTCTTCCGGCTATGAGGATGATGCCTTTAGATTATGACGCCTTTGGATAGATTGGCGTTAGCTCATGAGATGCAATAATATGATGTTAACAAGACAAGGCTTAGTCTTGTGAAATGAAGGGCAGAGCTTAGCCCGATAGAAAAGCAAATAGATAGTACCAGAATCGAGCAACATTTATGCAATGAGAGACAATGCCTAGTCCCATGCAAATATGGAGGTAGGGATTAGCCTCATGCAAATATGGAGGCACAGATTAGCCTCGTGCAAATATGGATACAGGGATAACCTCATACAGATATGGAGGCAATGATTAGCCTTATGCAGATATGAAGGCAGAGATTAGCCTCATATAGATATGGAGGTAGGTATTAGGCTCATGTGGATATGGAGGTAGGGATTAGCCTCATGCAGATATGGAGGCAGGGATTAGCCTCATGCAGATATGGAGGCAAGGATTAGCCTCATGCAGATATAGAGGCAGGGATTAGCCTTGTGCAGATATGGATGCAGAGATTAGCGTCGTGCAGATATGGAGGCAGGGATTAGCCTCGTGCAGATATGGAGGCATGGATTAGCCTCATGTAGATATGGAGGCAAGGATTAGCCTTATGCAGATATGGAGGCAGGGATTAGCCTCATGCAGATACACATGCAGATATGGAGGCAGGGATTAGCCTCATGCAGATACGGAGGTAGGGATTAGCCTCATGCAGATATGGAGGCAAGGATTAGCCTCATGCGGATATAAAGGTAGGGATTAGCCTCATGCAAATATGAAGGCAGGGATTAGCCTCATGCAAATATGGAGGCAGGCATTAGCCTTATGCAAATATGCGAGACAGGGCTTAGTCCCATGCAAAAAACGAGTAGCAAATAAGAGTAGCACATTTCTTAGCTGGATATATATTCGGTGTCTGGTGGCCAGTTTGATAGTGATTTTGTTTTGTGTATACATGTTTGTGAATACTATCGCTACGTCAAATGTGCCTGCATTCAAAGAAAAATTGTAAGTTTTGTGAGGGGAGGTTGGTTCATGCTTCTGTCTACTAGCCTTGCTTTGTTCCATTCTGGAGGCCTTATTTGAGTTTCCCTGAGTAACACCTGACTGTTACGGAAATAGAGTTTTCAAAAATATGCAATCATTGATAAAAATAGAGTCATATTAGAAACATATTGAAATATCAAGTAATTTTTAGATGAACTAGTGACTGTAACATATTTCAGAGACATTATAGCTTTCTCATGTTAGAGATTTGAGGGTCCTCTTTAAAATTCTGCCCCAGTTTGGTAGATGATCCTTCGGCCGTTTGCGGGTAACGAGCCTTGTTGAACCTTCTTCGGAATTTTGAGAATCCTTCTCAAAATTCTGCCCCATTTTCTTAATCGATTTCTGACCGTATGGCATATGTTGGTGTTGGCTGGACTTGCTTCGGAATTTTGAGGGTTGTCCCAGTTTCGAATCTTGGGGGAAATGAAAATTTTATTATGATATGACCGAACCCACACGGCTGCCTACGTATCCCCTATTAAATGGGAATCAGGTCAAGCATAGTTCAATTACATCAGATAAGGAAATGTAAATAGTCTAAGCATAGTATCTCTTGACTACGTCTGAATTGATTGGTTTTGGCCAAATTTCTCCATCCATTTCTGCAAGTATGAGTGCTCATCCTGTTAGCATCCTGTGAACCATGTAAGGACCTTGCCAGTTGGGAAAGAATTTCCCTTTGGCTTCATTTTGATATGGGAAGATCTTCTTTAGCACCAGTTGTCCTAGTGCAAATTGTCTTGGTTTGACCCTTTTGTTGAAAGCTATGGACATTCTGTTCTGGTAAAGCTAACCATGACATACTGTGTTCATCCTTTTTCCATCTATAAGGGCCAATTGCTCATAGCAGCTCCTTATCCATTCTGTATTGCTGAGTTCGGCTTCCTGTATGTTCTTTAAAGAAGGGATCTCTACCTTGGCTGGGATGACAGCTTCGGTACCATAAACTAGAATACATGGAGTTTCCCCAGTTGATGTGCGAATTGTAGTGCGGTATCCCAACAAAGCAAAGGGTAGCTTCTCGTGCCATTGCTTGTGGTTTTCTACCATCTTCCTTAGTATCTTCTTGATATTTTTGTTGGCGACTTCTATTGCTCCGTTCATCTGAGGTCTATAGGCTGTGGAATTCTTGTGCTTGATTTTGAAAGTCTCACACACGGCTTTCATCAGATCACTGTTGAGATTGGCGGCATTATTAGTAACAATGGACTCAGGTACTCCGAATCGGCAAATAATACAATCATTGACAAAGTGTGCAATGACTTTCTTGGTTACGACTTTGTAAGATGCATCCTCTACCCATTTTGTGAAGTAATCAATGGCTACTAGAACAAAACCTATGCTCGTTTGAAGTCGTGGGCTCGATAGGACCGATGACATCCATTCCCTAAGCGGTTAATGGCCAAGGTAAGCTTGTGGCATTGAGCTCATTTGGCGGCACTTTTATCATATCGGCATGCACTTGACATTGGTAGTATTTGCGGACATACTGGATGCAATCTATCTCCATAGTCATCCAAAAGTAACCGTCCCTAAGTATCTTCTTAGCCAAGACAAAACCATTTATATGTGGTCCGCAGGTCCCAGCATGTATCTCCTCAAGTAGCTTAGAAACCTCTTTTGCGTCGACACATCTTAGCAATCCTAAATCAGGAGTTCTTCTGTACAAGCTGTGGAAAAAGTGATTGGACAATCTCCGAAGTGTGCGTTTCTAAGTGTGGTTCGCATGCTCCAGATATTCTCCTTTTACTAAATACTCTTTGATGTCATGGAACCAAGGTTTTCTATCCGTCTCTTCCTTGATATGGGCACAGTAAGCCAGTTGATTATGGATTCTCACTAGGATAGGATCAATAAAATTCTTGTCCGGATGTTGTATCATGGATGACAAAGTAGCCAATGCATCAGCAATCTCAATATGAATTCTGGGCACATGCCGAAACTCTATCTTCGTGAACCTTTTCCTCAATTCATGTACATAGTGCAGATATGGAAATATCTTGGAATTCTTGGTGGCCCACTCTCCTTGTACCTGGTGCACAAGCAAATTTGAATCACCGATTGCCAGCAGCTCCTGAATTTTCATGTCGATTGCCATGTTGAGTCCTAGTATGTAGGCTTCATACTATGCCATGTTGTTAGTGCAGGGAAATCTGAGTTTAGTAGATACCGGATAATGTTGACCTGTTCTTGATACCAAAACTGCTCCAATGCCCACTCCTTTGAAATTTGCAGCTCCGTCGAAGAACATACTCCAATCGTCATATGCTTCGGTAATGTCCTCTCCTACGAATGATACCTCTTCATCAGGAAAATACGTTTTTAGGGGTTCGTTTTCTCCTGCCACCGGATTTTCAGCAAGATAGTCCGCTAATGCTTGTCCTTTGACCACTTTTTGAGTTACGTAGACAATATCAAACTCACTCAACAGTATCTGCCACTTGGCTAGCTTCCTAGTTGGCATGGGTTTCTGAAATATATACTTCAAATGGTCCATCCTGGATATGAGGTATGTGGTATAGGCATAGAAGTAATGCCTCAACTTCTGGGCCATCCAGGTCAAAGCACAACAAGTGCATTCAAGTAGAGAGTATCGTGCTTCGTAAGGCGTGAATTTCTTACCTAGGTAGTATATGGCTTGCTCATTTCTCCCTGTCTTGTCATGTTCTCCCAGAACACATCCGAAGGCTCCATTCAACACAGATAGATAGAGTAGCAAAGGCCATCCTGGCTTCGGCGGGACCAACACCGGTGTTGTGGACAGGTACTCCTTGATTTTGTCAAAAGCTTTCTGACGATCCTCGGTCCAGCTTGTCTCGTCATCTTTCCTCAATATCTTGAAGATGGGTTCACATATGACCATGGACCGTGCTATGAAGCGACTGATATAGTTGAGATATCCCAGGAAGCTCATTACGTCCTTTTTTGTCCTGGGTGGCGGTAACTCCTGAATAGCCTTAACTTTGGATGGGTCCAGCTCGATCCCTCGACGACTGACAATGAATCCCAGTAACTTTCCTGTGGGAACCTCGAATGCACACTTTGCGGGGTTTAGTTTTAAGTTGTACCTCCTTAACCTGTCAAAGAACTTTTTCATGTCTGTTATGTGATCTGCGACCCTCTTAGATTTGATAATGACGTCGTCCACATACACTTCTATTTCTTTGTGTATCATATCATGGAAGATGGTCGTCATGTCTCTCATGTAAGTAGCCCCAGCAATTTAGACCAAAGTGCATCATTTTGTAGCAGTATACCCCCATGGTGTAATAAAAGCTATTTTCTCTACATCTTCTTCATCCATCCAAATCTGGTGATAACCTGTGAAACAATCTGCAAAGGATTGGAGTTCATGCTTGGCGTAATTGTCGATCAGGATGTGTATATTTGGCAGTGAAAAATTGTCCTTGGGACTTGCTCTGTTTAAGTCTCGATAGTCAACACATACTCTGACTTTCCCATCTTTCTTCGGAACTGGCACAATGTTGGCTAACCAGGTTGGGTACTCAACTACCCTGAGGACTTTGGCTTTGATCTGCTTAGTAACCTCCTCCTTGATTTTCAGTCTCATATCTGGTTTGAATTTTCTGAGTTTCTACTTCACTGGCGGACACATGGGATTAATAGGAAATTTATGGGCCACTATGGATGTGCTCAAACTGGTAATGTCATCATATGACCATGCAAAAATGTCCTCATATTCCTTTAAGAAGCGAATGTACTCTTCTTTCTCTGTTGGTGATAAGTGAAAGCTGATGCGAGTCTCCTTAACGGTCTCGACGTCCCCCAAATTTACTGCTTCGGTTTTGTCCAGGTTGGACTTAGGCTTATCCTCAAAGTTTTCAACCTCCCTGACAACTTCTTTAGTTATCTTATCTTTTTCATCTGAATCACTGTCCTCATGTTGCATTTCCTCATTACATGTCACAGTCAACGATTCATCAGGAAAAGTAACAATAATGTTGTAGAAAGAAAACTATGGAAGATAATAATAAATAATAAAGAGCAATGCATTTTATTATGACTTTAAACATCCAAACAAGTACGACTCGATGAATAGAGCATTTATTTTGAAACAAGTGAGTCTTTAAAACAAAATTACTGAAATCTTAGATGCCTATAATGGCTATAGAAATAAAATCTGTGAAGCTACCCAGGGACTCGACGGGCCTGTGATGGAGTGACGGTCTAGTTTTTGAGAACAACTCCCTTCTCCACAGTCTGAATAGTGAGGCCTTCTTCCTTCTCCTCCTTAATTATTGCATTGCAATCCATGCCTTCGTCCTCCAGAAATAGATTCTTCAGCCCAGTTAGTGTTTCTTCTTCTGCAGTTCCCCATATTGTATCAGCTTGGTGAAAAGCCTGATCCAGATGTGGCACTGGTTGCTCGAGAGGGTAATAAGTCCCACGCCATGGAGGCAACCAATCATTATACTCTTTCCATGTATACTGATATCCAAGCCCGAAGGTAGTACTGTGACATTTTAGCCGTACCGATTTTCTAATACCCTGGAGATTCTTCCCAAGCCCTTTGCCGGGTTCATACACAGACTATGCCAGTATGCTTTCTATTTTACCACTCCACCATTTGTCTATCTCAACGGCATTGACACGTTCGATGTGATGATAGGTTTCTCCTCCTAGCCTTTTTCTGTTCCCGAAAACCGGGATGGTTTGACTGGTGTAAATGGGGTTACTCCCGTCTTCGTGAATGATCACCTCCTGATGGTTCCATTCGAATTTCACAGCTTGATGTAGTGTGGAAGCCACAACCCCAGTGTCATGTATCCATGGTCGTCCCAATAGAAGATTATGTGAGGCTGATATGTCGAGCACCTGGAATTTAATGTCGAACCAAGTTGGCCCCATCTGTAGGCAAAGGTTAATCTCCCCAATCGTGGCCCTTTGAGACCCATCGAAGGCTTTCACATTCATGCTTCCTGCCCGTATTTCATGGAAACCTTTGCCCAATCTTTTCAGAGTATCCAACAGACAAATGTTGAGGTTTGAACCCCCATCAATCAAGACCTTAGCAATGAATTTGTCTTCAAATTGTATTGTGATATGCAATGCTCGGTTGTGATTCAACCTTTCAGGTGGTAGCTCATCCTGGTGGAAGATTATTTTATGACTTTCCAGCACTTGCCCTACCATATTGGCCATCTCTCCGCATGTGATATTGTTGGGTACATAAGCCTCACTCAACACCTTCATCAAAGCATTCTTGTGCACCTCTGAATTTTGCAATAGTGACAATATGGATATTTGAGCTGGGGTTTTGTTCAGATGATCGATGACGGAGTATTCCCTTGCTTGTACTTTCCTCCAAAGGTCATCTGGACTTGTTTCAATGACAGGATGCTTGGTAGTGGTATCCTTACTTGGTCCTCCCAAGTGTTCAGATGTATAGATTCTCCCAGTCCTAGTCTTTCCTTGCACAGCATCAGATTCCTCCATCTTTGCCTTTCCTTTTCACCTAGCCTCGACAACGTAATCCCAGGGTATTGCGTTTGAGTTGAAAAGAGGTGTGATTGATACTGTTACTGTGAAAGGTGTGTCCACTTCTACTTCAAATGGAATAAGGGTGGCCGCAGGTGGAGCTACCTCAACCTCAAATGGAACTGATACAGCTACCTCAACCTCAATTGGTGACTAAGTCTGTACGATAATAGGAGTAAGTGTGACTGAGGGTTTAAAGTCATTGCCTTCTCGAATAAGCCCGCTTGACCCCTCAGGATCCCATTCTTCGTTTATCTCTATCACATGTATCCCACCACCCCTATGATCCAGGAGAGGGTTGTTGCGGATATTGGGTGCAACTTCTTTCGCCTGTATGACCTTGTTGTCAATCAGCATCTGGATTTTATCTTTCAATGTTTGGCACTCGTCAATGGAATTCCCTTTCATACCGGAATGGTAAGCACATGTTTTGTTTGGGTTGACCCATTGGGATGGATTCTCTAATGCCACAACGGGAATAAGGGTGACGTAACTAGTAGCTTTCAACCTTTCATACAACTGGTCGATGGGTTCAGCAATAGCAGTGTATTATCTGGGTGGCTTGCGGTCAAAATTGGGTCAGGGTCTTGGATAATTATGGCGAGTTGGATGTGACTGAAAATGAGATGGTTAGGAATTATAGGTATGATAGGCAGTGGTTAGTTAGGAGTATCTAGGAGATGCGGGTTGGTATGTGAGTGGTAGTGCTTGGTATGTGGGTGGAGGTGTCTGATATGTGGGTGGATGTGTTTGATATGTAAGTGGAGATTTGGGGCCTTGAGCCACCATTACTGCCCCAACATCTCTCTTCTTTGATATGCCGCCTAATTGTAATGCCTTGTTTGTGGCCTGTAATGCCTCAAAGTTTGTTACCATCCCGCTCTTGATGCCTTCTTCAATTATTTCCCCGAGTTTGATGATATCCGAGAATTTATGATTTTCAATAACCATCAATCTTTCATAGTATTGCGGATCCTGTGCTCTGACAAAAAAGTTGTTCATTTATTCCTCGTCCAAAGATGGTGTGACTTTGGCTGCTTCCGAACTCCAACGAGTAACATACTTGCGGAAAGTCTCGGTAGGCTTTTTCTTAAGGTTCTGAATGTAGAAAACATCTGGTGCATTTTCTGTGTTGAACCTGAATCGATCCATGAAATCAGACGCCATTTTCACCCAGTTGGACCATTTCTTAGGATCTTGGCTGATGTACCAGGACAAAGCATCTCCCGTAAGACTTCTCATAAAGAGTTTTATACGGATCCTTTCATCCTTTCCGACCCCAACAAGCTTGTCACAATAGGTCCTCAGATGAACCCTGGGATCACCTGTACCGTCAAACATCTCGAACTTGGGAGGTTTGTAACCCTCTGGCAGTTCTACATCTGGTTGTATGCATAGGTCCTCATAGTTTAAACCTTTTATCCCTTTGCCTCCTTCGACACCCTAAACTCGACTTGTTAATTTTTTGAGTTCTTCAGCTATGTTTTTAATTAGCAGGTCCTTCTCAGCAGATTCTGGTGTATAGGAAGTTGGTTGGATAGAGTGAGATACGGTTTCCACATATATAGGGTTGTTTTGGTGAGTGCCAGGTGCTTGGGTGTAGTGGTAGTCATTGGTTGAGTTTTGAAGATCGGGAATGGGTTGTGGTGTGTTTTGGGAGTGTGATAAGTGGAGGTTGGCGGGTACTGGATTGGTTGATGGTGGTGTTGTGGCGGAGTTGGTACCGGTAAGAGATTGAAATTTTGAGGTGAGGTTGCATATTGATGCGGCGTAGGAGGGTTTTGTGGATGTTGGTTTGGTATGTTTTGGGGAGGTGTTGGGTTCTTTGTGTTGATGTCGAGGACATTCAAAGTGAGGGAAAGGTTTTCAAAGTTGCGGACCTACTTAAGCTCTCTCTGTAGCTCCAATATCTTTTGTTCCAACCTCAAAACTAAATCATTTGGTGCCGGAGTACTCCGATAGTCTGAAGTTTCTGCATTTTCCACATTCTCTTTTCGAATACCACTTAAATCGTCCATTTTAGCTTTCCCTTTGCTCTTTGTATTATTTGGAGGAGGAGAAGGTAGAGGGCCTCTAGATTTGGTATGATACGTTGATGATGCCAGTATGAGCGAACCAACCTTAGGGGATGAGAATAAAGAATAAGAAAAAAACAAAAAGCTAAACAAGTCAGTAAAGGATCTGAAATGTTTGCAGTATTTAAGCACATATTGCGAGAATGTAAATTCGCGTCCTAATTTGGGAACCTCATTGTGCCCAAGGTAGGCCTAGCGACAAATAAATTTGGAGAGATTTAGTACCAATAATTGCCTCATTTCATTAATGTAAAAATAAATGGCCCAAAACAAAACTAAATAAGATAATGTTGCTAATGACACTTGGTCTTATTACATTTGAAAGGAAAGCAAGTAAATCTAATCTACTTGGTCCCAGAAGGAACCTCTCCAGACGGGATGCTGTTGTAGATTAACTCTCCCAGCTCGCGCAGGTTCTGCAATAGGAATGCCCTTGCCAGATGCCCTCTTTCATTTCCTTCAGCATTCTGACAGTCGGTGACCCTCTTCCTTATCTTCCCTTCCAATTCCATTAAACTGTACTCCAGATATTCCAGCCTCTTGCTAGATTTAACAGCTCTTTCTTTCCACTCGTTAATCATCTCTATGTCAGCCTTATGCTGCACCATATGCTCAGTTTCAGACTCTCGAACTCTTTTCCGCAGCTTGTTGTACTTCACCTCTACTTCGGAAAACTCATCTATGACCCTATTTCCCGGACCAACCCTTGGCTCAAAAACTCTTGATTGATTATCATCTAACCATGAGGGGTAAAAGTACGAACGTTCCGCATGGTATCGGTCCAGCTCGATGGTATCCTTCTCCACAATAATCTTCAAAGTCCACATATGTTGTGCTTCATTCTTATATGGGATGGCGTCACCCTGGAAATCGGCTCTAAAGTGGCTCATCTTAGCAACCTGTGGTACGACTTGTCTCCTACCTGTCTGTCTCATAACTCTAAGGGGAGCATAAGGTTATATCCCTCTTAACTCGATCAGCACCAAATACGGGACATCCCTGGATCTTATGATGAACTCGTCAGTGGGGAACCACACAAACATCTACTGAACCTGGTCTTCAGTCAGTTTGTTGAAAAACTGCACCCATCCTACATCGTCCTTAGGTTGATCGAACATGTCCGACATGTAAGTCATTCTTTTAGGGTGATGGAAGGCTATGTGGTCATTCCACGACCTTCGTGGAAACTCTTGGCGGTATTTGCCCCTTTGGAGATGTTCTAACAGCCAGACTTGTAACATCAAGTTGCAACCCTCAAAGAATCTGGACCCCTTCTGACAGCGTTCCGAGGCCCGGTACATATCCGCAATGATCATAGGGACAATAGTATATGTCTGCCCCTATATCCCATCCATTAGAGTTTTGGCCATCATGGCCAGCCTAGTATGGATTCTATCCCCTTGGATTGGGAATACCGGCATGCCCAAGAAGCACACAATGAACACCAAGAGCCTGCGATGAACCCAGCCTAAAGAAGTGATTGAGAACTCATCATTAAAAATACGGTAAGAGCTGTTGTGACTGTATCTTTCATAAAGAAAATCAAAAGGTATGTAGGAGTTTTTCAGGCACTCTAAATCATCATTTTTCTTCAGCCCCATCATCTTAAGGAACCCTCTGGTGGTACGATTTTCAAATGCTAGCAAACCAGGGCTATCCCAAGGCAACCTAGAAAATTCCCCTATTTCTTCTAGAAGGGGAGTCATTTCTATGTCTCCAAAATGGAACACAACCCTTTCCTTATCCCACCACAACCCATTCCTTATCCCAACACAGAGCGGTGGCCTCGATTAGCATCTTGTTTGGTTAAAGATCTAATAGTGATGGAAAATTCCCTAAGACTCTCTTCACATGATTTTGGTCACTTGAGGGAAGGTCTCTCCACCAATCTATCAAAAGTGGAGGAATACTACTGACCATACCGAATCTGGGGACTTCGTGCCTCATTTTCTGTAAAACAAAAGAGAGTTAGGCCTTTTCCCTCTCCAGGTTCATCTATTTATATAGTAATGATTAGCATATTGGCACTTATATTTCCAAATTAATGCACACAATCGTGGTTACGTCCGTTGGGATTGTGGAAAACCTGATGGACTTTTGGACGAGGCTTGTCTTAAAGGGTTATTATGTGGACAACATATTAACCCGGCTAGGTTTGACCATGATGCATGTACAATTAATCAGAGTAAGGCTGCTATAGAGGTCTAGACTGGGACCCTCAAGCAGACAACTTGAGGGGGAAAGGCACGGAACCATCGAACGCACTGATGATCGACTAGTTTTACCGCAAATACGTCTTTCCGAATTTAAAGGGTGATATATAGGAAGAGCGCAAACACTCATCAAGCGTTGCTATAGGATTGATTAAGCACGAGTGGAATATGATGTTGAGCATGATTTATGCAACAATAAATAGCATGTTGTCAAGTATTTGCACGTAAAAAAATGATAAATGCAGTATTTAAATAATTGAAAGATAGTTACAGAAAAAGAAAACAAAGAGACAAGTCAGTTTCAGGAAAAATCATAAATGCTTGAAAATAGACAGTTAAATTCAAATAAGGGGAAAGGGTACGTGGGATAGAGCATGTTTGGACTAATTCACAAAAAATAAGTTCGGTATGGTAAGAGCCTAAAATTCCCCAGCAGAGTCGCCATGCTGTCGCACCCCCTTTTTCCCTCGCGGAGGTCTGGGTTTCGACATTCATGGGGGAACAACTCATTTCCTTTTAGGAATTGAGTATTTGAAGATTTGTCACCTAACGGATTATGGTGCGTTAGGGCACCTAGAGTAATTAACTCATGTAACTAATTTGCATTACCAGAGATTAGGGTAAGGGCTCTAAATAACCTTGAGGGAAAGGTGTTAGGCACCCCTCGCGGTCCACAACGGTGGATCCCGACCGAACTTAAACTATGTGAATTAGTCATTTTAACAAGTAAGCAGTTTAACACATATTTGCAAATAAAGGTAATTTTACAGTCTAAGTATATATATGATCAAGGAAATTCAGATAATGAAAGTAAGAGGGATTTGGACAACTTACACATGCATATGTAAAGGAAAGGAAGTTTAGAGAATCTAAACACATATGGGAATCGGGAAAGGGAAGTCCTAAGTTGATTAGCCTACATGATCATACCCATGCAATGCCCGGTAATCACTTCTCGATGAGGGGATACACGTGACATTGGCACACATGTCATCATATCCTTTTACTACCCATTACCCTCCCCTTAGCGGTTATATAAGTGAGTTTAATTAACGACCCATAGGCGTGCTTCTACCCGTCCCTTCCTTATGGTCCTGGAGAAATTTGGTACCTCTAAATCTGGACAGTTCTAGACAACCTAAGGTTTTAAAAGGTAAAAATCTAGGCAACAATTAAATAACATGTAGGACAAGCAAATAGGGACAAACAGTTAGAAGGCTCATAGTTACCTCCGCAAGTATATAGGCAAACAAACAACATGTCTAAAACACAGATTGTGAAGAAGTTCAGAAATCCTAAGAACATGATATCTAGATGAATGTTACAGACTCAGGATATGCATAAAGAAAGTGGCAGAATCCTCACCAGTTTGCCTACTGGTTTTATAGCCTGTTAAGCTTAAGCAGTTTAACATAATCAAATGCAGTTTCCAGTTTATGTATATATAGAGACCGATAACCTAAGGCTTGCCTAGGCGGGGGACTGTTGGAAATCACAATTACAAGAGATGATTAACAATTTAAGAAATTGTTCAAACTACATACATGCTATTCTAGATGACATATATTATAACAGGCATTTTATTTTATTTTAAGACACGATGTCTATATGTGCGGCTGTTTAACCCCTTTTATAGCTAACGAATTACTTAGTCGAAATGGACATGTTCAATGAAATACAAACAGAGTTCCTAAAGACATAATATCTAATGCATACAGGAATGCCAACTTTATTACGACAGGATTAATAGCCTAGTAGTAGGATCTCTAAGTGACAATACTTGTGCAAGATTCAAGCATGGGATACGTGACATATAGTATGATGAAGCAATAAGTATGAATACCTAAGAACAGGTTATCTAATGCACAAGTTTAATAGGATTTAAATGCAAACAAACATAACAATCCTAGAACATGGCTTCTAACACAGATTTGCAGAATATAAATCCTATAGCATGTTTTCTACCCATTTTACCTACAGTACCATATAAATACCCTCCCTTCCTGGTGTACCAAGCCTTCAGCAGTCTAAAATGCCAAGGATTTCATAGCCCCGATTGTGTCCAGGTGTATCAGAGTTCCCTCAGGACCTCAAGGATCCCGGGCAGTGCTCACACCCAAACTTTCCTCAAATAAAGACTGATTATGTGCAGTGTGGAAGAGTCATCCCTGATATGCCAGAGTTCAGAGAGATCTCGAGGATCTTTAAGCAGTACATATACCAGAGGGGTAGGATTTAATAATAAAAGAGTAAGTGAGAGTGCATAATTTTGAAAAGGGTTTTGGTAAACAATATAGAGAGGACTCTTAGAGGTGAAAAAGATTTTCTAAAAACTAGTACTAATTTGGTGGTAAAACAGCTTGAGATAAGTATGAAAACACTTTGAATCATAACACAAATCATAGCACAACCATATTCAGAAATATTTGGCAAGCAGGTTCCATACATGGAGAGAGGGGTTGGGGATACATAGAATACACCATAGTATATAGTGGAGCATAAAAGCAAACAGATGTACAGAATTACTAAGTTAGTTACAAAGGTAGGTGATTGAGACATGGAGCAAAGATGTTGAGAACATATAATCCTCTAACACACAACTAGAGTTTCCTTGAGAGACCAGATGACTTAGTAAAGCAGAGTAGGAAATGCCTTAATTGAATAGACTAGGCAAAACACCACACAAGCATTCATAATGTAGACATGCTAATCACATACTGAACAAAACAAGATTTAGACATGCTAGCTAAACAGTAGACATGCAAGTATAGTTGAGACATGTTAATTACATGTTGAACAAGGCAGTATTAGGCATGCTAGGTAAAAAGTAGACAAGCAAGTATAGTTGAGACATGCTAATCACATGTTGAACAAGGCAGTATTAGGCATGCTAGGTAAACAGTAGACAAGCAAGTATGCTAATCACATATTGAACAAGGCAATATTAGGCATGCTAGATAAACAATAAACAAGAGCAGGAATGAACTCAGGACTGATGAACTAAGACAATAATAAAACACATAGGGTTTAGATTCAAAAATTTAATCAGAGACATATCAGTTAGGGAAAGAGAACACAAGATGTAAGACATGGGTTGTGCAATTTCTAGCCTTGGATTACAGCCGACAAGACAAATGAGGATCAGAAGTAGTAGAAAGAACAAAGAGCTTTTTTAGAGTGTAAGAGTAGTAGTGAACTAATGTCCGTGTCTTGAACTGAGAATAGATGAGAGTATATATAGTAGTTTAGGAGTGGAACAGAATAAGATAAAAGAAATCAAAACTCAGCAATTGGGGAAATTACAAGATCAATCACATACGAAATCAGTGTAGTCTTGCTTTAATTAAGGACAACTACTCAAAGGTTAAAGGACAAGAGTCACTTAAGGCAAGAAATCAAATCAAGCCTAAGTAAAGAGGTAATCAAACATGAGTTTAATTAAGGAAATAATCGTGAAGAATCATTAACATTACAGGCAATAAGGTAATAAGAATAATTAAAGTCGCAATCAAGGGAATAAATCAAGAATCAACACATAATTTTTAACCAGGCAAATCAATAAATCAAAATCCAAAATAGTACTTATTTAAAGAGAGGAAAAATATCAGTTTCCACAAATAGAAGAGTAGGCTAAATAAAACTTCATAAACACACATAAATTAGCTAAGAGATCGACTTAGAAACCCTAGTAGAGATGAACTAGGGTAAAATTCACAATATACATGAATTAGACTATGGAAAATCATGAAAGTCAAAGCACATAGCGTAACAATGCAACGAGTGACACAAAAAAAACAGGAATGAAGCAAAAGTATAAGAAAACTAGGGCTTTAGCACAAATCGACTAGGGTCCAACCAATATTAACATGAATCAGTCAGTAACACTTAAGAACCACGATTAAACACTTGAAAATCAGAAAGGCTTTGAAAAGGCAAGTTCAGTAAACCCCAGTTTTTAGGAAAAATGGAGAATCAATTAAAAAAAACCATAAGACCTTCGTGAAAACATGTGAAATGGGTTTGATTCATAGATCTGAGAAGATTAAAGGATAAAAAATAGGGTTTTCTTTAGAGAGGTAACAGAGACGAGCATAGACTTTGGAAACCATGGATTCAAGACAAAAATGAGAAAGATCTTACTCAAGGTCAAGCCAAATACCCTGAAATAGGCTAGAAAACCCAAAGGTGTAAACAAACCGCCTAGGTACCTTGAGAATCTCCTCAAGGATGTTGGAGAAGGAGGTACCATAGCATAGAAGAGACCATTAGGAGCCTGAGGTGACAGAGAAACCTTGTAGAATGGAGGAAGATTAGGGTTTAAGTGGAGAGCATTTGAGAAAGGAGGGAACAGGTGACGACGGGGAAGGGTGGGAAATGATTAGGTTAGAAGGGGGGTATATGGGTTTAATTAAGGTAAGGGGAGATCTGGACCGTTGATTAAAATGATCAACGACCAGGATTGGCCTGGGTATTGGGTCGGGTGAATGCAGATTGGGCTAGGGTCAGATAGGATTTGGGCCTAGGTAGATTTTGGGCTAATGTGAGATTAATAATTGGGCTGTCTAATTGGCTGGGTCCAAATGAAAAGGGGCTATTTGTTAAACACATATTTAATAACTAAAATAATTTTAAAAAAAGTTAATAAATTATAAAAAATGATTTTCATGCCTGGAAATATTTTAAAATAATTATTTAATAGTTTAAAAATATAAAAAGGCTATTTTTTGATAAAATAATATAATAATGCGTGCGTGGGCTATAATTACAAAGTAATTACAATTGCAACCTAAAAATACAAAGTGACTATTTGTGCAACAATTGAAACTTAGTACAAATGCAAATGATAAAATTAAGCCACAAAAATTATTATAAAACTATTTGTGATGCAATCAGTGATTGTTTTATAAATAACTTGCTGGGGTAAATTAATAAAAAATATTTTAAAAATGCAGAAATTGTATGAAAAATACTAATTGATGCCAAGGTACAGTTTTGAAAATATTATGGGAAAATTGGGTATCAACAAGAATATACAACTGTACAAGGATGGGACTGGGCCTCGTCATACCCATATATGTAAACGAACCTATCGTACCAAAATCCAAAGCAGTTCTGGATCAAATGGAGCACATCAACTCTCGCTGATCAAGGATCCTAAGAAGGGGGATTGTCTGCTTGTCTACCTGTACCTGCGGACATGAAACGCATGCCCTGGGAAATAGGGCGTCAGTACGAATACTGTACTGAGTATGTAAGGCATGAAAATTAGTACATAAGAGACATAGATGAAACATGAAATAAAGAATTCCGCCTGTAAGTCTAAATAACTTTGTAAATACTGACACATTTATAATGTCATGCATGCGCGTATAATGTCGTGTCATGCACATGTATAGGTGTACATAACATCATCAAGCCTCTAAGGGCATTCCATTATACCATCTCAGCCACTGTGCGCAAAATCATCAACATATACTAGTTGATCAGGTGGTGGTGCGTATCTAACACCGTAACCTTTTCCCATATATATATATATATATATATATATATATATATATATATATATATATATACATATATATACGTATATAACGTCGTCTTGTCATGGGTCAATGTACATATATAAATGAATGCAATGCATGAGAAGTATGTCAATAAAATCTCTCGAAATGTCATAAGACCATTATGCCTTTGAGTAATATCATGAAGTAAACTTTTTTCAACTTACGTATTTTTCTGACACCCATGAACAGAAGATGTAATAATAAGACACATGGGAATTCAACAACATAGGCACCTCTAATACTTCTATGAATAGAGTCATTTATGGAAGTTGTGCATTTGCTCATTTCGTTCGTGTCATATAGATCATGCCAAAAGGAAAGAAGGGATAGCCTTAACATACATGAGTCGATTTTCTTGAGAAAGATTACACCGTACTCCCTTAGAATTGTAAAATCTTATGTTAATTTAAATTGTTGAAGGTCTTGGGTGTTACTTATGTGACTTTCGTTTGTAACACACAACATTTACGTTTGAATCCTCATCAGATGCATATGAGAATGAGTTTGTGATTCACGTTGCTTATCCATCCATGTCTCTTAAGTTAGAGATATATTTTATACATGGATGTGCAGCCACCACATAATCCATAATGATTTAAATCTTGCCACCTATTCTACAATGACTTAAGAGTCATAAGGTTTGGGAGCTGCTATGTAATTTCCTTGTTAGGGGGAGATTAATCTTTATCCAATAATCTTTAATTAATTAGGTAATATTTCATTACCCAATAATTAACCAATTACCCACATAATTAAAAATTATTTCAACTTACTTAAAATACTACTCACTTTTAACATACTTTATACACTTTATTATCATAGTCATGTAGTACCTTGCATGACACTAGTCCATAAATACCGGGTATTGTAGCTCGGACCGTATTATATCCCATATCGACAAACTTCGACGAAACTCACTTTCTTTGATTCGTTTACCCTTTAACCTTCATGACACTTACTTATTGCTTGTTATAAATATCATAAATACTTATAACCTCAAGATGATTTCATCCCCGAGTCTATGTCGATTAACTTACGATAAAACTTTTACGTACGAAATGCGGGATATAACAAAAAGCTTCCTACATAACACCTTCAAAATCAAAGATCTAGGCTGATTACACTACTTTCTGGTCTTAGAGGTTCTTTATAAAACTGATGGGGTTTTCATCTCACAAAGGAAATATGCTCTTGATATCCTCAAAGAATATGATTGCATGTCCTACAGTAGACTATCATCTCCCCTTGATCCCTCTGTTAAGTTGCAGGTTAAGGTTGGTGCTGTCTTGAATGACCATACATATTATAGGAAGCTTGTTGGAAAGTTGAACTTCCTTACTAATACCAGGTTGGACATTGCTTACAGAGTCCAACACCTCAGCCAATTTATGCATGACCCTAGGGTACCTCATCTTAAGGCTGCTTTTCACTTGTTATGATATCTGAGAAGTGATCGTACATTGGGGATTTTCTTTTCTAATGATCCAGACTGCACTATCCAGGCCTACTGTGACTCCGCCTGGGCTGCTTATCCAGACTCCAGAAGGTCAGTCAGTGGCTACATAGTTCTCTTGGGAGATGGTCCATAAGTTGGAAGTCCAAGAAACAAGAAACCGTCTCCCTTTCTTCAGCCGAGGCAGAGTATAGATCTCTCCGAAAAGCATTTGGTAAACTTACTTGGTTGTGCAGATTACTCGAGGAGTTAGCTAATCCATTTCCAAATCCCGTCACTGTCTTTTGTGATAGCCAATCAGCTCTTCATATAGCTAGAAATCATGTTTTTTCATGAACGGACCAAGCACATTGAGGTGGATTGTCATTTTGTACGAGACAAACTTCAAGAAGGGTTGATCAATTTGACTCATGTTCCTACCCATGCTCAATTGGCAGATATCCTCACCAAAGCCTTGACTGGAGTTAAACGTTGTGGGGTTCTCAGCAAGTTGTCAGTGCAGTCCTCGCCTCCAACTTGAGGGGGAGTATTGAACTATATGTATTTATGTATTAGTAGTGATTAGTTGTAACTAATACACTAGTTAGTTAGAAGTAGTTATGGCATGAGGTGAGACACACGTGCCTCTATATATACATGTACATATTTGGAACCTTCTACATATAATGAGAATATACAGTACATTTTCCATCTCTCAAATTCTGTAGCTCTCTCTGTCTCTCATCTGTTCTCATGGAGCTCATCACAGAACTCCATTGTTGCTCAGTTTGAGCTCTCATCATCTTGACAAGTTCGACAAATGACAAAGGTAAGGTCGAGGAGTCAATATAGACCTAGGTCGAGGACGAGCATTCTCATTAAACAAAGTGATAACGGCTAGTTTTAGGGATAAGACTTTAAAAAGAATATTCTAATGGATATTCTCGAAATCTCTACTACTAAGGTTTTCTGGAACATATCCCCTTATAAATAGAAAGAGACATAGTTATAGAGGGGGATTGGACACTCATTGTAAAAGAAAAACACTTTGACATCTCTAAAGATTATTGCTTTATTATATACTCCCTCTGGTTCATAATAAGTGACCAGTTTACTTTTAGCACGTCCATTAAGAAAATGCTAAATCATATACAAAAATACCTAGTATGACTAAACTACCCTTATTAAATATTGGTCACATAGTTATAGTGAGGAGTGAGAAATTTTTTAAGGGATATTGCACATAAGGGTAAAAGAGTAAAAATAAATTGAATTTTTTCTTGATTACCTAACTGGACACTTATTTTGAATCAAAATGAAAAAGTAAACTGATCACTTATTGTGAACCGGAGGGAGTACATACAAAAGACACATTTTCTTGAGATTCTAATCTAACTTTTCTCCCACGATCCAAGGAGAATCCGAATATTTAAAGTTTCATCAATCATTATTATTGTTAGAGGGAACACCACACAATTTCATCTTTTTCGGTCATCTCTCTTTCATTTATTTATGATAATACAATTACATACCAATTTATTGTTATTTAATGTTATTCACTTTGTATTTGGGTCATTAAGTGTTGTTTGTTGTTACTTATTAACTGTTGTTCATTCAAGTCATATGGCGTTTTGTCACGGTACACGTTAAATACTTTTTTGGATATTAATATTGGCTAATATTAACCTTATTTTATTAGAAAATCTGAATTTTTTCCAACCTAGATCTACATTTTGAGTCAAACACTACCCTCACTGTATCTCGTGTAATGACCCGACCGATTGTTTTGCTTTTTGGAATTCCGTTCCCCTAAATAAGACTCCTCGTACGTGCTTTTACTGTTTTATTAGGGTGTGATTCTTGGTTTTGTTGTTGTTTTACGCATTGCGAGAGTTCGAGCAGGTCCGTATTATGTTTATAGACTTGTTGGTGTATTTAGACCGGGTTTCGAGGGGCTCGGGGTGTGTTTCGGACCACACGGAGCCAAGTTAAAGAAACCAGAAATTTCAGTTCTGGTTTCCTTTTTCGCGATGCGGAAGGACCTTCGTGTTCGCGAAGAAGGATTTGGGCAGTGGGGCAATTTGCCATTCACGTTCACGATTAGAGGGTCACGTTCGTAGAGCCTTGAGGTCCTAGTACTACGCGTTCGCGAAAGACCTCTTGTGTTCACGTAGAAGGAAGGGGCCTGAGGAGGGGCAGTGTCCATTACCCTTTATGTTCATGAAGGAGACCTCGTGTTCGCGTAGCATAGGCCAGGTAAGCCTCCGCGTTCGTGAGGCCCCTGCCGCTTTTGCGTAGCGCATTTTCTGGGCTGAAGGAGTTTTTCCTTTGCGAATGCGAGGCCTCTTCCGCGTTTGCGAAGAAGAGGGTAGCTGGATAATGTGTTTTAAAAATCGGGACTTAGCCATTTTTGGGTTCATTTATTGCCCTCTTGGGCGATTTTTGAGCTTCAAAGGGGGAGGGGAGGGTTTCAACCTAGCTATTGAAGGTAAGTGATTTCTACATAATGTGAGTTTAATACATATATTATGGGTAGATTTTAACATGTAAATTTGTGAAAATTATGGGTTTAGATGAAAAATCTAGATTTTGATAAAAATGGGATTTAACCACGAAAATGATTATGGAATGGGGTTAAAATTATATTTCGTGAGGCTATGAGTAACATTTATCTTCGAAAAGTTTTGGAATCTTGGCACGTGGGCTCGGGGGTAAATTTTAGGAATTCTTCAATTAGGGTTGGGTAATCACTCTAATAGTTAGAATATGAACTTTTGAACATATATTGATTATTTTATATAACATTTGACTAGTTTCGAGTCGTTTGGCACCGAGTTGAGGGTTTAAAGCACAATTGTGGACCAAAAAGTAAGCTTTGAGACGAGGTAAGTTTCTTTTCTAACCTTGTAAGAGGGAATTAATCCCATAGAAGAATTTAATTAATATGTGCTCCTATTTGTGGGGGGCTACATACGCACGAGGTGACGAGAGTCCGTGCGTGGATACTAATTATGCTTATGTCCGCGTAGTTAAGGACCCAAAATCATGTTATACTTGCGATGTTTGCTCCCTACTAGTTAATTTAAGTGCTTAAATCATATTGGAACTTGATAAAGGAATGGTAAAAGGTCGAATTTAATTTAATTAAGTTTTGGACGGGTTATTTGACCATTAACGGAAATTTGTGATTCTTTGAATATTAGCCTCTTAATAATCTTTAAATCGGATAACATAAAGTATTTTCTCTTCTTGTGGAGCGGGCCGAACGCTTCGATAGTAGGATAGATGCATCTATGGTTTGTGCCGTTCGACACTCGGCAGTGCACAATTTGTATATTTGTATTTTGGATCGAGCTGTACGACCTCGGCGTAATTCGTGCGTGATAATACTTGGAGCCCAATTTTAACTGATATTGTTTCATTGGTTTGAGAGGTAAATTGTTAAATGACGGAAATTTACTTGAAAATTATTATCAGTAAAGAATGGTTTGTTTGTTTCTTGTTATTGAGTTTACAGTTTCATTTACATAGCCCATGTTTATTTAGAATTTTCATTATTTTATTGTTAGCCCATATTAAGTGTTGGAGCCGACCCCTCGTCACTACTTCTTCGAGGTTAGATTGGATATTTGCTGGGCACATATTATTTTTGTACTCACGTTACACTTCTGCACTAAATGTGCATGATCTGAGGCAGGTGCATCTGGATATCACTCCGGCGCGCATCCTTGATTCCACGAGACTTTGCGGTGAGCTGCCTTCCGAGCCTGTTTTGCAGCAACCAAAGTGTTTTTTGCTTTTATTTTCTGTTTATTTCACTTTAGACAACAATGTAGTATTCTTTTGTATATTTTACTAGTAGCTCATACACTTGTGAGACCAGGTCTTGGAGATTTATGCTAGTAGACACTTGTTGATTTTTGAGTAATTACTTCATCCGATTGCTTTTAAAATTATTTACTTTCTCATTTTACTAACTTTTTCACTTCTTGATTTCGGAATAATTAAAAATCAACTATTTCACATTCCGAAAAGAAAAGATCACAGAGTTAGTTCACTGTTGACTTGCCTAGCGGTAACGGTAGGCGCCATCACGGCCTATAGGCAAAATTGGGTCGTGATATCTCTTTTGTGAAATCACACTGGATATACTATTAGTGTGTAATTAAATTCTAATATTTAATTTATTTTTAATTGAACAATTTATAACTATAGAAATATTTTTGACTTATTTTAAGTCATCAATTTAAAAAAGAATTATTTACTTCTCAACAATATGCTCTCTCGAGAGTTTAATTTGTGAGTAATGAGTACAACATAGCTAGTTAGGCAGCCCCAACAATGAAAGTAAGGGGTGGCTAACTCTATCCTAGCTTTATCACATATTTTTTGTTTTATTTCTTCTGAAACAATTACAAATAGTGTTTTCATTATGAATTTACTATAAATAATTTAATGCATAATCTCATAATTCAATGTACATTTCTGAATAATTTTTTTATCAACTATTCAACCAGATTTGCCAGTTTTATCCATTTGATTTGGGGAAAAATAAGATTTTTTTGTGTGGAAGAATGGTTATAAATAGTGCTAATAGTTAGTATATGTGTGCCTAGTAGTGTTATTGAGATACCCATCTGACTAAAAAGAATGGAGAAGTTAATTAAGTACAAAACTTATCTTTAAACTTCACCTTATATTCAGAATAAATAATTTATCATGGTATTACAAACTAATTTATTATGATTCGACTTAATTTGGAGACGCGAAATCCAATCATTTCATGTTTGGAGTTCCGTTAATGGCAGACTGAGAATGCATGTGGTACACTAATGAGTTTTTTCTTCATTCTTGGCAGCATCTTCTAACTTGGAAAATTAATCCCATATTTTCAGAATTAATTAAGAATTGAAAATTGGATTAGTCGAAATCCAAAATAAGTACTGGAGAACGTGTGAAAAACGTCAATAAAATAAAATAAAATAAAATATGGTAGGGTAGCAAAAGGAAAAATGACAATACCAACTAGTAATGTCATTGGTTGTCTATTGATGCAGGGCTTTACCTTCTAGTTGTACTATACCAGCCATCTATTTCGTATTTCGTATTTCGTATTCTGTATTTCATATTTCATATCTCTTATATATTGTTGTTATTTTTAATACGCATTTTTATAGTACTAATATATCATCTCCTATTGCTTTTTGAGCCGAGGGTCTCCTGGAAATAGCCTCTCTACCCTTCGGGGTAGGGGTAAGGTCTGCGTACATATTACCCTCCCCAGACCCCACTTGTGTGATTATACTGGGTCGTTGTTGTATAGCCGCTGTAGAAAAATGTATAAAATTTGTATATTGTTTTGTATATGTATATATATTCTGTATGTTATATACAAAAAATATATAAATTTTATACACCTTTTTGACTATTAGACGTAAATAGTTTCAGGCACGGGTTAAAAGTAATAATACCCCGTAGCAAAACGCTTGGATTGTAGCCTTTTACTTTGGGGATTCAAGGTAATCCTTTTACCTATAATAGGCCCAAACCAAACATTGGGCCACCTGTGATAGGCCCAACTAGAAACCTCAAACATCAATTACACTGAAGTTCAGGAGTCGAGAAAACGTAGGAGACTAACGCATCTGATCAAAGTCATGCCTTAAATTTCTCTCCTTTTTTTCCAAGTTAGGTACAATATGGAAAATGATAGTTTGAGACTAAGCTGATTGATTGACCAAATGATTATTAATACGTAAAGAATGGGAAACTATGCAGGAAGGTTGTACTTTATGCAAATAGCCGTGTATTTCCACATTCAAGACCGTGGAAAAATAAAATGTAAAGAAGGATTAGCATATAAGCTTGTATAATTGAACTATTTCCATGAAAATGACAAAGCTAATTAATCCTTAAGCTTAAATGTGAATTTATTATAAAATAAAAGCAATGCAGTAAAATGTAAATAAGAAGAGATAGAAAGAAGGAAGAAGTATTTTCTTCTTTCACTTTGGTGTATCTTTCCAGCAATTACATGGCCTTTTATAAGCATAAAAAGTAAAGATGATGGACATAAAGTAGGAGATTTAATCTTTAAGTTATTCACAACATGTGCATCCAATGTAGCATCCAATGTACAAACTATTCATAACACTTCCCCTTGGATGTCCATGTAAGATAATGTGACTCATTAAGAACTTACAAAAAAAATATTGGGATGTACATAGTTATTTATAATATGCATTGCTTGCTGCCTCATTAAAGACCTTACCAGGAAAACCCAGTGGGACAAAACCTTGATTAAGGAAAAGAGTGCAGCGTGTAGTTACTCCCCTGATGAAAAATCACTTAATGTCTCGAAGACGACGCATTCCAATCTTATATATCAGCTTTTCAAATATTGAGGTAGGTAATGCCTTAGTGAACAGATCAGCCAAATTATCACTTGAACGAACTTATTGTACATCTATTTCACCATTCTTCTGAAGATCATGAGTGAAAAAGAATTTCGGTGAAATGTATTTTGTTCTATCTCTTTTGATATATCCTCCTTTCAATTGAGCTATGCATGCAACATTGTCTTCATACAATATTGTTGGAATATTCTCTTTCGAAGAAAGACCACATGTTTGTTGAATGTGTTGAGTTATAGATCTCAACCAAACGCATTCTCGACTTGCTTCGTGAATGGCTATTGTCTCTGCATGATTTGAAGAAATAGCAACCATAATTTGTTTTGTCGAATGCCATGATATGGATGTACCTCCACTTGTAAATAAATAGCCTGTCTGAGATCAACTTTTGTGTGGATAATGACAAATATCCCGCATCTGCATAACCAATCAATGATGGTTTGGATTCATTTGAATAAAATAAACCCATATCAATGGTCCCTTGGAGGTTTCTGAATATATGTTTAATACCATTCTAGTGTCTTTGTGTTGGCGAAGAACTAGATCTTGTCAATAAGCTTACTAAGAAAGCTATATCTGGTCGGGAATTATTGACAAGATACATTAATGCCCTAATTGCACTAAGATATGATACTTCGGCACCAAGAAACTCTTCATCATTTTCATGAGGTCGGAATGGATCTTTCTTTATATCAAGTGATCTCACAATCATCGGGGTACTCAATGGATGTGCTTTATCCATATAGAATCGCTTTAAAATCTTTTCGGTGTATGTTGATTGATGGACAAATATTCCATCTTTCATATACTCAATTTGTAGACCAAGACAAAATTTTGTCTTTCCAAGATCTTTCATTTCAAATTCTTTCTTCAAACAGTCTACTGTTTTTGGAAGCTCCTCAGGAGTTCCAATGATATTTAAATCATCAACATACACAGCGATTATAACAAATTCAGATCCAGACCTTTTTATAAAGACACAAGGACAAATTGGATCATTCTTGTACCCTTCTTTCAACAGGTATTCACTCAGGCGATTGTACCACATACGACCTGATTGTTTCAATCCGTATAAAGATTTCTGAAGCTTTATTGAACAAGTTTCTCGAAAACTTTTATATGCTTCTGGCACTTTAAATCCCTCAGGTACTTTCATAAAAATTTCGTTGTCTAATGATCCATACAAATAGGTTGTAACAACATCCATTAGATGCATATCAAGTTTTTCTTGTACTGCCATATTTATGAGATACCTGAAGGTGATAGCATCCACTACAGGAGAATATGTCTCCATATAATCAATTCCAGGCCTTTGGGAAAACCCTTGTGCCACAAGTCGCGCTTTATATCTAACGACTTCATTTTTATCATTTTGTTTTCGCACAAAAACCCATTTATACCCTACTGGCTTTATGCCTTCAGGTGTTCGAACTATGGGTCCGAAGACTTCACGTTTTCCAAGTGAAGTTAACTCTGCCTGGATAGCGTCTTTCCATTTTGGCCAATCATTTCTCTGTCTACATTCATTGACAGATTTTGGTTCAAGATCCTCATCTTGTTGCATTATTTCAACAGCAACATTATAAGCAAAAATGTTATCGATAACAATATTATTTCGATTCCATCTTTTACTGGTTGAGACGTAACTTAATGATATCTCTTCATTCTCATTATTTTTAGGTACTTGGACCTCCCCTAAGGTCTTATCATTTGTTACGTTTTGGGGATCTTCTTGAGCCGTTACCTCTGTGTTATGTTCACTTTGATCACTTGCTCCTTTTCTTCTTTGAGGATTTTTATCTTTAGAACCGATTGGTCTACCACATTTCAAGCATGGTTTAGACTCATTTGCTTTAATTAATTGTCTTGCCGGGATATCAACTCAAATTTTAGCATTAGTAGCTGGAATATGTGACTTAATCACCCTTGGTAGGTCAGTGATTGCATCTGGCAATTGATTTGTAATATTTTATAAATGAATAATCTTTTGAACCTCTTGTTCACATTGATTTGTTCGAGGATCTAAATGAGACAGTGATAATGCATTCTAATCTATTTTATTTTTCAGCTGCTTATTTTCTCCCCCTAATGTTGGATATACTGATTCATTAAAATGGCAATCAGAAAATCTTGCCGTAAATAAATCTCCAGTCATCGGCTCTAGATATTTTATAATAGAAGGAGATTTATATCCAACATATATCCCCAACCTTCTTTGAGGACTCATCTTTGTGCTTTGTGGTGGAGCAATTGGAACATATATCGCACAACCAAAGATCATAAGATGGGATATATTTGGCTCCTGACCAAAATCCAATTGCAATGAGGAGACTTTATGATAACTTGTGGGCCTAATCCGGACAAATGCTGCTGCGTGCAAAATAGCATGACCCCATACTGAAATGAGAAGTTTTGTTCTCATAATCATTGGTCTACCAATTAATTGGAGGCGTTTGATCAATGATTCTGCTAGACCATTTTGTGTATGAACATGAGCAACCGGATGCTCAATTGTTATCCCAGTTGAATACAATAATCATTAAAGGCTTGGGATGTAAACTCACCAGCATTATCAAGACGAGTTGTCTTAATTGCATAATCTGAAAATTGTGCTCTTAGCTTTATTATTTGAGCCAACAATCTCGCAAATGTCATATTGCGAGTTGATAATAAGCACACATGTGACCATCTTGTAGATGCATCTACCAAAACCATACAATATTTGAATGGCCCACATGGAGGGTGAATGAGCCCACATATATCACCGTGTATACGTTCCAGAAATGCAGGGGATTCCATCCTAACTTTAATAGTTGATGGTCTAATAATTAATTTTCCTTGAGAACATGCAGCACAAGAGAATTCCTTAAATTGAAGAATCTTCTGATTCTTCATTGCATGTCCATGTGAATTCTCAATTATTTTACGCATCATATTAGAACCAGGATGGCCCAACCGGTCATGCCAAATAATAAAATTATCTTGATTAGTAAACTTCTCGTTTACTACGACATGTGTTTCAATCCTGCTAATACTTGTGTAGTATAAGCCGGAGGAAAGAGCAGGTAACATTTCAAGCACATATTTCTTACCGGACATTATTGTAGTAATATAAAGATATTCAATCTTTTCATCATTTGTAGTCTCAATATGATAGCCATTTTGGCGAATATCTTTGAAACTTAATAAGTTTCTTTGAGATTTACTACAATATAGTGCTTCATCAATAGCCAAATTTGTTCCTCCTGGTAGTAATAAATTGGCTCTTCCAGAACCTTCAATTAATCTTGTACTACCGGATATTGTATTAACATTCGCTTCTTTCATTACCAAATAAGAGAAATATCTCTTATCTTTTAAAATAGTGTGTGTTGTAGCACTATCCAGAAGACATATATCATCTTTATTAATCTTGAGTCCAATTGAAGACTGGGGAATTTTCATATTCTTCATAAAAAAAAGACAAATAATACATCATAAGAAATATGAAAGACAAGCAGAAAAAAACATTAAGAAATACATTAGGAATATAGAAACTAGCAACACGTGATGCATTAGGAAAATACACTCAAGAAAAATAAACTAGTTGCAAACATAAAAATAACAACTTTTATAGCTTCATTCTCCAGTAAGATGATTAGTTCTTCAGTAAATATCCTCAAAGAAGTCTCCAGCTTCTAAATGAGTAATATTTGTTAGGCCTTCAAAATCATCATCTTTATATGCAAGATGTGTCTTAGAATCATATTTGTTTGAGGGACCTGCTTCATCATCATTATTTTGAAAGGTCAAGTGTGCCTCCACATTTTTTTCTTTTTTCCTGAGGGAGACTTGATAAATTTTGATAAAATGTTCTGGCGTACGACAAATGCGTGCCCAATGACCTCTCATACCACATCGGTGACACATACTAGTTTTACCTTTTGAATGAGTAATTTGAGAACCCTTATTGTTCTCCAATTTATTTCCACCATAATGATGATGATTGTTTCGCCCCCTGCCACGTCCACGTTTACGACCATGTCCACAACCACAGTAATTATTTTGTTTTCTTTCAAACTTATCATATACTGCTACAACATTCACTTCCGGAAATGGAGCTGACCCAATAGGACGTGCTTCATATTTTTTCATTAATAGAGTATTATTCTGCTCTGCCACAAGTAGACATGTGATTAACTCGGAATATTTCTTAAAACCCTTTTCACGGTATTGTTGTTGTAACACCACATTTGAAGCGTGAAAAGTAGAAAATATTTTTTTCAATAAGTCCTCATTTGTGATAGTGTCTCCAAATAATTTTAATAGAGAACTTACTTTAAAGATATCAGAATTATACTCACTTACGGTTTTAAAGTCTTGCAACCTTAAATGTATCCACTCATACCGAGCTTTCGGTAATACCGTAAGTTTTAGGTGGTCATACCGATCCTTCAAATTAATCCATAATTCAAGTGGATCTTTTATGGTTAAATATTCAGTTTTTAACCCTTCATGTAGATGATGACGAAGGAAAATCATGGCCTTCGCTTTATCCTGATTTGATGCTTCATTTCCTTGTATAATAGTATTTCCATGACCTTTGCCGTCAAGGTGAATTTCAGCATCAAGGACCCATAATAAATAGTTCCTCCCGGTGATGTCACGTGCCACAAATTCAAGTTTTGATAAATTTGACATAGTGAAAACTATCATAAAAGATGAATAAGTTAGAGAAATAATTATAATAATAAACAATTAATGAAAACAAAACGATTAAGGTAAAAGAAATGAAAATAGAGCTATATCATGTTAACAATCTACTATTTCATTTTATTCTTGCCATAAAGTAGAAATTACATACTTGTTTCATTTCACTTTATATTATTGATATATATGTGTTAATAGAATTG
This sequence comes from Nicotiana sylvestris, assembly GCF_000393655.2. Classification (NCBI taxonomy): domain Eukaryota; kingdom Viridiplantae; phylum Streptophyta; class Magnoliopsida; order Solanales; family Solanaceae; genus Nicotiana; species Nicotiana sylvestris. Next base: position 22,994,771 of record NC_091063.1, on the reverse strand, counting down.
AACGTGACTAACATTATTTATATGTTCCAATAAATATAAAGTAATTAAACTATAAAATTATTGTTTGTCAATTCATTTCTCAAAGTTCTTCAAAATGCTTAAAGATATGTTTTGATCCAGGGAGTCCATGAATATTATAAGTATGACATTAGTGCATAGCTAGTTTGATGACTTTGAGGTCCTCTAAGAGTTGAGCACAGAAGGAAATAGTTATTTTATCACTGCAATGTACTTAAACTATTTAAGATGCCCAAGCGCACAAGTAATCTGCAAACAGTGAGCATATGATATGTACTGCCATAAATAAAATGATTATAATGATACATATCTTAATAAAATATGACTCAACTTAGCGGGAGTTAAGAATAAAATTAGAGTTTCGTGCTGATAACGTGTTATAAAATAAAAGCAATGCAGTAAAATGTAAATAAGAACAGATAGGAAGAAGGGAGAAGTGTTTTCTTCTTTCACTTTGGTGTATCTTTCCATTGCAATTACATGGCCTTTTATAGGCATAAAAAGTAAAGATAATGGACATAAAATAGGAGATTTAATCTTTAAATTATTCACAACATGAGCATCCAATGTACAAACTATTCATAACAGAATTATTATTTTTCAAGGATATTAACGAAAAGAAAGCTGTTTTACCTTAATTAATTAATTGATTTTGATGAGTTAAACGTTAAAAAAAAAATGATGTAACCATTTAATTGTTTAAATAAGATAATTTTACATTACTTCATACATGTCAAATGGATAAGGTTCTTTAGTTCAACTCTCAAAGTCATCCATACTACCCCAAAAAAGGTAGAAAGAAAGAATTGCACATGCTTACTTGCGCACGAAAAAGAATGCAAACGATGCGTGACTGCGTGAGGGGGTAATCAAATACATATTTAAATAAATAAAAAAAATCACTTACTAACAATTAAATAATTTTATGTGTTCCTGTAGAAGTGGATGTATTTTGACATTTTCATTTATATTGAGATTTTAAAAAGTCTTCTTCTTGTTACATCGTCTGACAAACCACTTTCCAGTTCATATTGTAATTTCTACAACGTAAACAAGAAGGAAACAAAGAACTTTTATTTTCCATTGTGCATAATTTCTTCGTACAATATTATAGGGTATATGACATATTGTAATTTCTACAACATAAAAAAGAAAGAAACAAAGGACTTTTAGTTTCCTTGTGCATAATTGTCTTCTTCGTACAATATTATAGGGTATATGACTTTATTGCTCATGGTTTCTTGTACGTTTTCTTCTTGTTTACTCCAATTATTGGACCCATTCCGGATTAATCATCTTACTTTCGTTTATTTTTTATTTTATTTTTCACAGTGGACATTAGGATTTTTAATGCATGCATATACACTATGAAATTTAGGGGGGAAATTGTATAGAAGAATAATAGAGATAGACATTTAATTGCTTTTGGAGAAATATGAGTATTGTATTGCTTCAGTACAGTCAATTTTCATTCTATGGACATGCATTATATGGTTGATAATTGGGCGACTTTTGTGAATCCAATTATTTAAAAAATGTATGGAATAGGATTCGAATTTTCTTTCAATGTCAACCTTTATTTTCTCTTATCTTTTCCTTTTTTGGCACTAAAAACCACATAGAGAAAGGGGGACAGTTGTCAATGTGCAATATAATAGAGTTAGATGTTTTTGGACAGTAAGTCACTCAAATAAATAACAAGAAAACAACGAAATGTAGTATTTTAATGTGTATACTTTTATCGTCGCTATCAAATGCTTTTTTCGTAAGTTGCGAGCTAAAGCCACCCACCGAGTTATGCAGTTGCATTTTTTCCCCTTGAAATACAGAGTTGGCTGATTAAAAGGGTTGTGGCACTTATGGCTTAACCCTTGTCTTGCATGAGACTGAAGATAAATGCAAAGGAACAGTTTAGTGACCCAATAGTGGCTATAATTTGAAAGGGAAAGATCTTAGTGTCATTTGGTTCACATAAACATGCTTAGACATGAAGCCTATTATGACCTAGAGTATCTCCAAATTTTTAGGAAAATTAAAGTTTAATTAAATGCCTATTGATAATGGTACTTTTAGAATGGTATAATGGTACAAGAACATTTTCAAAAATGCAGGGTAAAGCTGCGTACAATAAACCCTTGTGTTCTGATCCTTTCCTGGATCACGCGCATAGCGAGAGCTTAATGCACCGGACCCATTATAATTCAATCGATCAATCTCTTGGATCAACTTTAATTTTAATCAGGGAAAAAGGTTAAAAATATGATAAGTATGTTGTCATTGCCAAAAGAAAAAGAAATTACATCTATACAAGTGGGTGTGATAGATGATAGGGGAGAGGAAAATGAATAAAGGTTTTAATAGGAAAGTTTTGACTTTGAGATAATCGCTAAAAGACATATAATATGATTGTATACGGTGAAACTCGGGACTAGCCGATTTTGTTTTTCGATGGAAAAAGTGATATTACGTCAGGAGGCCAGGACGTCGAGCTCGGGATCAAGGCTCCTTTCCAATGTCGAGGTCGAGGTCGATATCATTTGCAGGGGTCTGAAGAAGGCATGCTTCGAGATAAAACCGTTATGATTCAGTAACAGAAAGAGCAAGATACCCACAACGGTCTGAAGATCGCGACGTAAATTTCGGAATGGATTGGTCTTTGGCGGTTAGACAGCTGTCAAATATAATTTCCTACTGTAATTAGAAGTGTACCTTATTTAGGACTTCCCTAGTATATAAAGGGGAGCCCATTCATTTGTAACCCATTGTTGACTGATAAGAAAATATACGTTCAGTCACTTTCTTGCTTACTGTTCATCAGAGTTACCTTACAATTTGTTGTTCTTACTATCCCACCTCGAGACTGTCATAGGTCGAGGTCGAGATTTAGCTTATATACTGGTTTGACTTATTTCATTCTCGAATTTATCTATTTAATTTCTTGTTTATCAATTGGTATTAGATTAAATCACATATCCTTAAAACCACAATATAAGTTTAATTTTTACTCGAATTTTACGGTAAACAGTTTCGCGCCCACCGTGAAGCTAAGGGTAATAGTGATTGTTTCAGTGCTGATTCTAATAACACACGTTATTTTCACATTTGTTCTTGTCAAGTATTTTTGTTCTCAGGTTAAAGCATGTCAAATTCATAAGATGCACCCATACATGGTGATGATGGTCTTGGCTCTCACGGAGAAAACGACAGTGTAATTGCTCCAGGAGACGGGGTGCCACCGGCTAATCTCGGGGGAGTACCGGTCATCAATCCAGTCGACATTAGTTCGCACATTGCTTTGAATGCGGATTTAGGTGTGGACCCCGAAGGGAGCATGCAGAGGAAGCCTGATCTGGTGGCCAAGTAGCAAAGAGCGTATGAGACGGGGGAATTAGTCTCCATGTAATATTCGAGATGCTACAGGCTCAGCAGGCCGCTATTTCTCAGCTTCAAAGTCAACATAGAACTCCGAGTGTGGTCGAGCCGGAAATCACTCGCCATACTGAGCTAGTGCCAAAAAGGCTGAATAGTAACAGATTAGGGATTGATCCTAAATTATGAAAATGCCCGAAGAGCTCACCAAAATAATTGAGTCGGGAGAGAAGAAAATCGAAGATAATGATAAAAAAAGTGGAAACATACAACTCCCGAGTTGATCAGATACTGGGGGCACCCTTGATCTTAAAGGGTTTGGATTCAAAAAAATTGGTGCAAAAGCCTTTTCCTCAGAGTGCGGCTTCGAATCTCATTCCTAAGAAGTTCCGTATGCCAGATATACCTTAATATAATAGGACCACCGATCCTAATGAACATATCACTTCGTACACATGCAGAATAAAGGGAAATGACTTAGAAGACGATGAGATTGAGTCCGTTTTGTTGAAAAAATTTAGGGAAATTCTATCAAAGGGAGCAATGATTTGGTATCACAACTTTCCACCAAATTCCATCGACTCATTTGCCATGTTAGCAGATTCTTTTGTGAAGGCACACACCGCGGTCATAAAGGTCACAACAAGAAAACCAGACGTTTTCAAGATAAGACAAAAGGATAACGAAATGCTGAGGGAGTTCATATCCCGATTTCAAATGGAACGCATGGAGTTGCCACCGATCACAGATGATTGGTGATAGGTTTTCAATATCTTTGCCTTGTGTTTTGATGATCTAACAAACTTAATGTCAAGAACCAGATAGGGAACCTGACTCACTTGGATTACACTACATCTAACAGATTCTAGCCAAATGTGAACTTGCTACAGCTTCAGGAGGTAGGAACCCAAACAAGGACTTGATACTCTTGAGGGTTCCTCACGATAGTACAAAGTCAATTTGACACAGCTGGAAACGAAGATTCTGCCGTACTGCACTATTTACAATGCCCACTCATTCTCTGACCAACTAAAGTGCTCACATCACTTCAAGTGATGTGATAAAGGTATACCTACAATGAGTCTATACAAAACATCATTCAAGTTACTCAACTCAAGACAATCTGGGCAGTGTGCACAAGAACCAGATTAGGAACCTGATCCCTTAGTGCTCCCCTAACAGAAGTACAAGTCAACTATACAGCTGGAACGCAACTGCAGAAAGTGACTGTCCGCAACTGTACAAAGAGGAACACAACAGGGACCTGGTCCCTTAGGGTTCTCTGACATAAGTACAAGTCAACTACAGCTGGAAAGCAACTGCAGAAAGTGGCTGCGTGCAACTGTATACGCAACAGTGCAACAGTCATTTCCCATTGAGAAAAAGCATGTACTAATCAAGATTTGACATCGCCATTGTGAATTGACATCACCATGGTAATGTCTTTTGTAATATAACAACCTGGTGCATGAGATCTGATCACTTGAACATTTTGCAAAAGCAGAAAAGGAAATATTTTCTCAAGTGCTCAAGAACCTCTCTCAAGAACAAAGCTGCTGCAACCTCAAGGACCTGATCCAAGATTGATGATATCTTAAGTCCTTAGGGTTGTTGAGTCTTTGTTATGTGTTCTTCATTGTAACTCCTATCCTTCTTTCTTAGAAGCATTGATTAGGAAACCTTTGTAAATCCGTAAACTCCCTGAGTTTATGTTGTGGCTAGGTTTAGTCATAAGCAAAAGCTTTTGTAACCGCAGTGTGACAAAGTGGCTTGTGGTGGAAACATCACAAGTTAGTCAAAACCTTTGTAACTAGGATAGTTAAAGAGTGGCTTGTGATGAAAGCATCACAAGTTAGTTGAAGTCTTTGAAATAGGGTTATTGTAAAGTGGCTTGTAATAGGGAGATTGCAAGTTAGTGAAGTTAAAAGCCTACAGGTGTAGGTCGTGGTTTTTTGATCCCCTTGTGTGGGATTTTTCCCCATAAAAATCCTCTGCCTTATTTATATACTGTTTTATTAGCATTCTTAGCAGAATCTTGTAGAGAACCAGATACTCTACTGTTTGGTGGACTCACACAAATTAATAATTGGTATCAGAGCAGGTTCTTTCTAAAAGGTTAACATCTAGAAAGGATCCTTATAGGTGCTCCACCAAATCTTGAAAAAGGTACTGGAAGAACTTCCATTTTAAATGACAAGAACCTGGTGCTAGAAGCCGATAGAAATGACTCAAGTGAGGAAGACAGTGACATGGCTTACCTAACCAAAAGATTTCAGAAGATGGTCGGAAGAAATGGAGAAATGCTAAAAAAGGGAAGCTCCAGCAAACCAAAAAATTATAATCTCTATCATAAATGTGGAAAGCCTAGATACTTCATCAAAGACTGTCCTCTCTTGAAGCAAGAGTTATCTAAGAATAAGTCTGACAAAACAGTTAAGAGGAACCTGATGCCCTTCAAGGACTTCAAGAAAAAGAGACATGCTTGCAATATGGTGAAACAGGCTCTTGAATTTGGTGAGTCTGAAGATGAAACTGATGCTGGTGATAGCTCCATGATGGCAAGTGAAGGCGAGGAAAATGAATATGACTCAACCTTTGCGTTGATGGCACAACTAGATGATGATGAAGACGATGACAACAAGGAGGTAAATTTCAGGTATGTTCAGAGAAATCTGAAATCCTACTCTCCTAAGAAACTCATGTCTTTAGCTAGTGTATTGATCGATGCCTATCATAGTCTTGTGGAGGATAGGGATTCCGTGATCTGAGAACTAGGAGAGGCTGAACAAACTAGAGATGACTTAGTGGTTGTAGTTATCGACCATAAGGAAACCATTCAAAACCTCAAAAAAGAAAGAAATGATCTTTTGATAGTAATTGCAAACCTAAGGGAAAAAATAGATAGACCGGAGATTAAGTCAAAACCTGAAAATTCTGGAAAAGGAAAGGAGATAGCCAGTGAGGAACACATTGTAACACCTCCTTTTTACCTACACCCCTGGAAGGGCATAAATTCAAGGACAATCGAAACGGGATCGTTTATTAAAAATTAGAGTCGCCACTTGGGAGGTTTATGGTGTCCCAAGTCACTGATTAAAATCTCGAGTCGAGGAAGTTGACTATATAATGCAGTCCGCGAACCAGAAATCCGAGTAAGGAATTCTGTTAACCCGAGAGAAGGTGTTAGGCATTCCCGAGTTTCGTGGTTCTAGCACGGTCACTTTGATCATACTTGGGTTATTAAAATTATTTAATTACTGATTTTAGATCCTATGTGCATTTGCCGTAACCGTTTTTAAATCACTTGATTATTCGTAGTTAAAGAATTGAGTTACGCGTACGTATACTCTTTTCCCTTGGCGTGTCAAAAATCATATCACGCGAACGTGTCCATAATTAATAATTCTTTATTTATTTACTTAAGAAAATTTGGTCGAAGTTGCGTGAACGCATACCTCAATTTATTTTTAAAAGAATCGTAATTATGTCACGCGAACGTGTACACAATCATGTTGTTGTTGTTGTTGTTTAGACAAGAGGGGTTGCTCCGATGGTAAGCAACCCCCACTTCCAACCGAGAGGTTATGAGTTCGAGTCTCCCCAAGAGCAAGGTGGGAAGTTCTTGGAGGGAAGGATGCCGGGGGTCTATTTGGAAACAGTCTCTCTACCCTAGGGTAGGGGTAAGGTCTGCGTACACACTACCCTCCCCAGACTCCACTAAGTGGAATTATACTGGGTTGTTATTGTTGTTGTTGTTGAACGTGTACACAATCATAATAATAGATTAGGTTGCACCTAAAGTAACTACAAGGTTCATTAGACGTGTAGTTCCTAATTCGATGGTTTTGAGCAAAGGGCTCGAGATTATGGAGTACCTTTACTAAGTTTCGGGCTCATTCCCTTTTAAGCTCCTAGTTTCATGTATTTGACCAAGCCCAATTCCTAAAGGATGTGAACCAGTTGAAACACTAATAGGATTTGATTTTCCCCACTCCCCGACTTAACAATCATTCACGCGAATATGAAAAAATCTGACAAAACAAATACTCCGAATAAACATCTGGGCACTTGAGGTAAGAAAAGACATACCAAACAGGATAAACAAATACCAAAAGGCATATATGAGAAAAACTAATTTACAACATAGTAGTCAAAAAGGGACAAACGCCTAACCAAAACTAATTTGAGAACCATTAATGTGCCATTAGACTTATGAAGGAGTCGACTGATCAACTAAAATGAGAGTAATACGAAATTAGCGAAACCAACGCGAACTATAATAGACATAAGAAAGAATTTGACCTTTCATTTTTCAATTTCAAGATCCGCTTCTCCCAGGTTAAACTTCTTCCTTTTTACCGGATAAGCTACGAAACGTTTAATGATATGATTCAAGGTTGTGTTGAAATAACAATTATTCGCTGTCACGTTAAAGCACTTAACCAAATAATGAGATTAAAACAACAAATGAAAACAAACCAACAAAACATGCTATACCAAATTAATCGATATCCTTCACCGAACTAAAATAATGAGATGAAACAACATTAAGGTTTTGAGGAATGCACCTCTACGGCAGCACACTTTTTGAAAGAATGATTAAGAAAAGAGCACCTGACAAGCCTTTACGAGCAAATAAACCAGTGACCGGAAACTCAACGTGACAACCTAGAACAGGCTTCGACCAAAGATTAACAGAAACGATCGTCGACACTCAATCGGAAAACTCGGGATTCACAGGAACCGCGACAGCGTTCAACGACGGGCCTCGTCGTGAACTCGAATCGCTCAAGCAAACTCCGTTCATGGAGAGCAAAAATCTAACACTAGGAAGATGAAACAGAAAGTGTTAGGGATCTTGTTTTTGGTTGAAGTTCAAGCCATGGAAGGAGGGGACATGGTTTTTCGTTAGTTTTCAATTGGAGAAGAAGAAGCGGCACGACGGGGTGGGGTCTGATTCGTCGCTATTTTCCGGCGGACAGGCGGCATGGCTGACAGGGCTGGTTCGTCTGTTTGGTTGCAGGTGGAAGCGCTGCTTCAACCTGAAGACTGCGCTACTCTTCAGTTTTTTTTTTTGTTCCGTTTTTCATGCACAACTTTGCATGTTCTTAGCCCTCTGCATTATTTTCCTGCTGGTTCGACGAAGTACAAGAGGGGTCGTTTTAGAGGCAGGGTCATTTGGAGAAGATGACTCGCGGGGGGGGGGGGGGGTCGGTTTTATCTGGTATTCTTCCGAAGAAGATGATGCGCAACCCTTTAGCTGCTGCTTCTTTTCGTTCCTTTTTGCCTTCCTTCGTTCATGCGCAGATTTTATTCATATCCCCTTTCCTCCGTTCCTCCCTTTAGTCTTAGGCTTTGTTTCATATATATAGGTCTAGGTTAGTGGTAGGGTTTTAGGTTAAGGGGTATGGGCCTAGGAATTATGGGTTTGGTAATTGTGGGTTAGGTCCAAAATTAGGCCTAAAAGCGGGTTGCTCGAGCCCAAATTCTATCCTTTCCCCGCGAACACGACTAAAAATACGATCTCAATTATTAATCAGTCCTACTATTCAAATAATTATTAAAATAAAACTAATCATTAAAACAAATCTATTTTTGGTATTTTCAAATATCATATTAAAATAAAAATACGATACCCTTTTTTTTGTATATTTTCTTTTGGATTAAAAATGACTACAAAACCTTAATGAACCTATTTTTTTAAATTTTGTTTTCTTGTAATAAAATAGAGTAAAAGAGTCAAAATTACTTAAAATATCTATATTATGCCTAAATTAAATATTTTACGCTAATATATAAAAAATCTTGAGGAGGGTCAAAAATCACATGTCTACACACATTAGGCTTGAAAATGAGTTGAAAGCTGCTAGAACTAGTATATGTGGTGAACTCGAGAAAAATAGGCAGCTTCAAGCTGAATTGAAGAAAGTAAAAAGTGATCTTGAGAAATCTCTCAAGTGGATCAGGTCATCAGATGCTCTCAGTGCCATGTACTTCAATAATGGTGGAAACTGGCAGGCAACCGAGTTCCAAAAGGACAAAACTCCTTACAACCCTCACAGCAAGTACGTCACAGTTTCTAATAACTAGTTGTGTACCCACTATGGGAAAAATGGGCACTTCAAAGAAAATTTCCAGGCCAGGGCTCAATCTATTCAGAAAAACAAAGTGTTTACTAACAAAGTGACTACTAACAGGGGACCAGGTACTGCTCGCAAGAAACCAATGTTTCCTGCATGGACTAGAAAAGCCCTTATCCATCCCTTTTATCATAACAAGGGACCCAAACTAGTTTGGGTTCCTAGATCTAACCCATAATTTAGATGTGTAGGGAACAATGAGAGGAAGCGGACTGCAATGGACCATGTGAATGCTCAAAGCACATGACTGGAAGCACCATGGACTCTCTCTCACTCAAAGCCCTGCAGGAAGGGAATATATCCTTTAGAAGAAGGGGGTACATTCTCGGTGTTGGAAAAGTTGGAAAACATCTTTGACACTCAATTGAACGTGTCTATATGGATGGCCTGAAGTACAGTCTCCTGAGTGTCTCTCAAATCTGTGATAAAGGGATCAATGTGGAGTCCTTATAAAAAATGTGCACAGTTACCAATCTGGTAACTGGTGAAGTGGTCTTAGTAGCTAAAGACAAGAACATCTACGTTGCTAACTTTTGAATCTCTACAAGCTGGTTATATGAGATACTTGAAGTCAGTTGATGATGACGCAAAACTTTGGCATAGAAGATTGGGGCATGCAAGCTTCTCACTTCTGAATAAATTGATTCAGAAGGACCTAGTTCGTGATCTGCCAAATTCAAGATTCACCTGAACACTGTTCTTAGAACAAAAGATGAGACTTACGAGGTATTTATGGCCTTTTTCAAGAAGATCCAAGTGAAAATGGAATTGAAGGTAGCATGCATCAGATCTAACCACGGGACAGAATTTGACAACGCCAAATTTGATGAGTTTGTAATGAAAATGGGATCACTCACAACTTCTCAGCACCAAGGACTCCACAACAAATGGTGTTGTTGAAAAAAAAAAAGAACAGAACTCTGGAAGACATGGCATGGACAATGTTCATTGACAGTGGAATCGTCAAAAATTTCTGAGTAGAAGTAACAAATGCTGCTTGCTACTTGGTGAATATGTGTATGATTAGGTCCCTCCTAAACAAAACCCTCTATGAGCTGCTAAATGGAAGAAAACCAAAGATAACTCATTTCAGAACCTTTGGATGAAAATGCTATGTTCTCAACGACGGGAAGGACTACCTTGGGAAGTTTGATGCAAAAAGCGATGAAGGAATCCTTCTGGGATACTCCCCTCAAAGCAATGCCCATAAAGTCTACAACAAAATGGCACACTGTATGGAAGGAAGTGTTCATGTGCTATTCAATGAGACATCCTCCTCTAAAAAAGAAGGAAACAGTGATGATTAAGATAATGAACCACTTCTGGTCCTTGGGAAATATGTGGGGTTTCAAATGGGAAAGCTGATTTGATGAGTAAGATGAAGGAGACATATGAGAGACAATGCAACATCCTCTTCTACTTCTCAAGAGGAACCTAGTACTTCCATTACTACCCCTGAAGCAGAAAAAAGAGTTGGAGATGCAGTGCAAGGCACTCCCTAAGTAACAGAATAAGGAGTGCAGGGAAATCCATTTAACTTACCCAGTTTCTCTACCAATCAAACTTCAGTCCCAAATTAGAAACACAAAAGCTCCCATCCACTTGATAATATAATCACCCCTTTAATTCTGGAGTTCAGACAAGATAAAAAACCAGAAATTCCCTAGCCTTCTCAGCATTTCTATCCCAAATAGAACCCAAAAATATCAAGGAAGCCTTGAAGGATGCAGACTGGATTACTGAAATGCTAGAGGAACTACATCAATTTGAAAGAAATAAGGTATGACACCTGGTACCTTGACCCTCAGACAGAACATCATAGGGACCAGGTGGGTATTCAAGAATGAGCTGGATGAACATGGAAATGCTACAAGGAACAAAACAAGGCTTGTTGTCCAAGGATACAATCAGGAGGAAGGGATCGATTATGATGAGACTTTTGCCCCAGTAGCTCGCATGGAAGCTATTAGGATCCACATTGCCTTTGATTCACATATGGAATTCACCCTATTCTAAATGGATGTAAAGAGTGCCTTCTTGAATGGTTTTCTAAAGGAAGAAGTCTATACCAAGCTACCTTCAGGTTTTTGAACGTCATGTACATCCTGAACATGTATTCAAATTGGATAAGGCATTGTATGTATTGAAGCATGCCTCTAGAGCCTGGTACGAAAGACTATCCAAGTTTCTCTTGGAAAATGGCTTCTCAAGAGGAAAGATTGACAATACATTATATTTGAAGAAACGGGGAAGGAACCTGCTTGTTGATCAGGTTTATGTGGATGGCATCATATTTGGAGCTACAACTAACTCATTATGTGAAGAATTTGCTAAACTCATGGGAAGTGAGTTTGAAATGAGTATGATGGGGGAACTGAATGTCTTCCTGAGTCTTCAAATGAAGTAGTCCATAAAGCAAATGTGTATCAGTTAGCAGAAATGCATCAAAGAATTCTTGAAAAGGTTTGACATTAAAGAATGGGAATCATTGGATCTTTACTCTGCCTTACTGCCAGCAGGCCAGACATTGTATTTGGTGTGAGATTATGTGCAAGGTTCCAATCAAATTCTAAGGAATCTCATCTGAAGGTTTAAGAGAATTCTGAGATATTTTAAGGGCACACAGAACCTGGTTCTGTACTATCCTTCAGGTGATAATGTCAACCTTATTGGTTATGCTGACGCTGATTATACAAGTTATCTAGTGGACAGGAAAAGCACATCTGGAATGGAACATTTCCTTAAATCATGCTTTATCTCATGGGGTACAAGGAAACAAAACTCAGTAGCTCTCTCAACTACTGAAGTAAAATATGTTGCAGCTGCCTCATGATGTGCTCATTCACTGTGGATCAAGCAACAATTGGAAGATTTTGGTGTATACATTGATTGTGTACCGCTTCTATGTGTCAACACCAGTGCTCTCAACATGGAAAAGAACCCGGTTCAACACAAGAAAACCTAGCACATTGATGTCAAACACCATCTTCTCAGGGACAATGTGGAAAAGGGTCATATTTGTATAATATTTTGTTGCACAAAAGATCAAATTGCAGATATCTTCACCAAGCTCTGAGCAGGGAATACTTTGAGAAACAAGATGACACTGGGATTACTTAAACCTAATTAAGAACCTGGTTCTGCTGACATGACTATGATAGTTACAGTAAGGTAAAATTGGCTAAAGTATTTTCTGACTAGGCCTAACTCACATCTATACTGTTTCAGGTAAACACGCATGATGATCATAGAAGCTAAAGGTACATTGTTGAACTTCGGAGGAGAGCTGCAAAAACCCTTTTACAAAAATAGGTCAGGAACCTGATTCCTGCACCACATGTTAGTAGTAATGTGTTTTTCGCATGCTTGTTCAAAAAAAGATAGCAAAATTAATTCAACTGCCACATCATCCGACTTTTCAGACCAGCAGTTCTAAACCATTGTCTCCCTTTGCATCTTTTTAATTTTTCCTTCAGAACTCTCTACCACTTCTCTCACCATGGCCAACGAATAATTGTCTTTTTCTCTTGCCATCAACATCACTCACATATCTCCTTTTTCCTTAACACCATCACCAGAAACCCACTTCTTCACTATCCCTGATACTATTGTATCCATACCAGTTTCCTCCTTATCTTCAGTCGCCTCTACTCATCCATCAAACCCTGTCTCACTTCCATGTGTTGCAAACCCTACTTCTCATCTGTTTCTGAATCTCAGGGGGAAGAAACTCCATTCTTAGGGGATGAAAGGACTCTGGTGCTTTTTGAGTCTCCGGTTTATGACACCGTCACAAAAGAACCTGTTGAAGAACCTGATTCTCTTTTAGCTGAAACAAACCAGGTGGTTGTAGAAGAAAGAGGCTTTTGACTCTGCCTTGCAGAAGAGTAAGCAGAGTATTAAGAAAAAGAAGAAGAGGTTGATGAAATAGTGTGAAGTTGTGGCTAATAAACACATTCCAGTGGTTGAGGTTGATAAAGATGCTGTGGAGGAACCTAGTTCCTTAGTAAAAAGATCTACAAAAGTTTATGGTTGAGAAAGATTTATTTTGAAAAGTGCCATTGTGGCTGTTGCAAGCAGGAACATGAAGTTTGTTGAAATGTCTAGAAAATAAAAGTGGGAAACTGTGGGAGGACCTGGTTCAATAAAGACCATTTCAAGTGATAGTGGCCTTGGGCAAGAGAGTCTGAGCACTCAGAAAAGTTTTGTGGGGTTGCACGTTTGCCCGACAATCTAGGAGATGGCAGGTATGAGACAAGTTCTGAACTTAGGCAACTAGTGGAGAACCTTCGAGAGAAACTGCTTGACTAATAGTTGTCTACAACTACCTGCATAGACCTAGCTCTCAAAACCATTGCTGCCTCATCTTCCAAGCCTCCCTCTTTTAGTACCCCCCTAGGATTCTCTCAGTGGCCAGTTATCTTTTGCTCTGATTATTTTGTGACTGTTGTTTTTCTTTTTTGTTTGTCTTTTTGTGATGGCATGTTGGATTTCACCGTTGCTGCTCCTGTTGAAACAGTCAAATTTCTTATCAATAAAACAACTCTTCTTTTGCTTGTACAATGCTTGTTTTCCCTATTACTTCTTTTTTCTATCATGATTGTGTGCACATATGTGGCATGAGTTAGCTTTGTTGAACTTCTTTATGCCTTTTTGTCTGACTGTGTCTTTTTGTTGATGCAAAAGGGGGAAGAATAGAGTTAGGGGGAACATATAGAGTCAGGGGGAATATATGCAGACATATGTTGGGGGAAGAATAGAGTCAGGGGGAACATATGCAGTTGCTGGTACCTTATCTGGTTAAGTCAAATAGTCATCAATGTTAAAAGTTCTTCATCATCAAAAAGGGGAAATTGATGGGCTTAAGGTCTTTTAATCTATATTTTGATGATCTAACAAACTTTCTGTATGGAACTAGATAAAAGACCAAGAATGATAGTAAAAATTCAGGGGGAACATATGGGGAAACATGTGTAAATAAGGGCATAAAGTCAGGGAGAACATGTAGTCTCCTATTATTCAATCTGGTTATCTGAACTCTAACTCCTCGTTTTCAATGCTAAGTTTGTCATCATAAAAAGGGAGAAATTGATAGGTTTTCAATATCTTTGCCTAGTGTTTTGATGATCTAACAAATTTAATGTCAAGAACCAGATAGGGAACTTGACTCACTTGGATTACACTACATCTAATAGATTCCAGCCAAATGTGAACTTGCTACAACTTCAGGATGTAGGAACCCAAATAAGGACCTGATACTCTTGTGGGTTCCTTACGGCAGTACAAAGTCAATTGGACACAATTGGAAACGAAGATTCTGCCGTACTGCATTATTTCCAGCGCCCACTCATTCTCTGACCAACTAAAGTGCTCACATCACTTCAAGTGATGTGATCAAGGTGTACCTACAATGAGTCTATGCAAAACATCATTCAAGCTACTCAACTTAAGATAATCTGGGCAGTGTGCACAAGAACTAAATTAGGAACCCGATCCCTTGGTGCTCTTTTGACAAAAGTACAAGTCAACTATACAGCTGGAACGCAACTACAGAAAGTGACTGTCCGCAACTGTACAAAGAGGAACACAACATGGACCTGGTCCCTTAGGGTTCTCTGACAGAAGTACAAGTCAACTACAGCTGGAAAGCAACTGCAGAAAGTGACTGTCTGCAACTGTACATGCAATAGTGTAACAGTCACTTCCCATTGAGAAAAAGCATGTACTAATCAAGATTTGACATCACCATTGTGAATTGACATCATCGTGGTAAAGTCTTTTGTAATATAACAACCTGGTGCATGGGATCTGATCACTTAAACATTTTGCAAAAGCAGAAAAGAAAATATTCTCTCAAGTGCTCAAGAACCTCTCTCAAGAACAAAGTTGCTGCAACCTCAAGGACCTGATCCAAGATTGATGATATCTTAAGTCCTTAGGGTTGTTGAGTCTTTGTTATGTGTTCTTCATTATAACTCCTATCCTTCTTTCTTAGAAGTGTTGATTAGTAAACCTTTGTAAATCCGTAAACTCCCTGAGTTTATGTTGTGGCTAGGTTTAGTTATAAGCAAAAGCCTTTGTAGTTGTAGTGTGACAAAGTGGCTTATAGTGGAAACATCACAAGTTAGTCAAAGCTTTTGTAACTAGGATAGTTATAGAGTGGCTTGTGATGAGAGCATCACAAGTTAGTTGAAGTCTTTACAGTAGGGTTATTGTAAAATGGCTTGTAATAGGGAGATTGAAAGTTAGTGAAGTTAAAAGCCTACAGGTGTAGGTCGTGGTTTTTTGATCCCCTTGTGTGAGATTTTTCCACGTAAAAATCCTCTACCTTATTTACATACTGTTTTATTAGCAAACTCAGCAGAATCTTGTCGAGGACCAGGTTTTGTACTATTTGGTGGACTCACACAAATTAACAATTGGGCCGTTCAAGCTTTCACCAAAGGGTTGAACGAGCGGAGTTCGATAGCATCACGACAGTTGAAACAAAATTTGGTCGAGTATTCAGCTCTAACTTGGGCAGATATGCACAATCGATATCAATCAGAGATCAGGGTTGAGGACGACCAATTAGGAGCCCCTTCCGGTCCAGTATATCCAAATAGGTTGGCAGTTAAAAACTCGAGGGACATCGACAGGGAACCAAGATCGAAGGAATAATGGCTCGGGGGACAATCCCTCCCAGAATGATCAATGAAATGATCGAGGACAAAATTCTCGGGGACTTATGAGCAAAAGTGGTTTTGATAAATGTGCCGATCCCATAGAGGCACCTTGGCTATCAGAATATAACTTCAGCATCGACGTATCAGTCATTATATCGGCAATCGGAAGGATCAAAGATACTAGATAGCCCAGGCCCATTCAAATTGATCCTTCCCAAAGAAACCCAAATTTAAATTGCAAGTATCATGGCACGCATAGTCACAAAACCAAGGATTGCAGGCAACTAAGGGAAGAGGTAGCTCATCTATTCAACGGGGATCACCTTCAAGAGTTCCTCAGTGATCAAGCTAAGAATCATTTCAGGGAAAGAGACACCAACAGAAAAAATGAACAGGAGGAACCCCAACATGTCATTCATATGATCGTCGAGGGGTCGATATTCCGCAGGGACCCATATTCAAATGTACTAAGGTGTCAATCACTAGGGAAAAATGAACCCAAGATTATATGTCTGAAGGCTCCTTATCATTCAACGACGAAGAAGCAGAAGGTATTTCTCAATCATACAACGACGCTCTGCTAATTTCTATCTTATTAAATAAAGTTCAAGTTAAGCGTGTTTTAGTGGATCCAGGTAGCTCAGCAAATATCATCCAATCAAGGGTCGTGGAGCAACTTGGCCTACAAGACCAAATCATACCCGTAACTTGGGTCTTAAATGGCTTCAACATGGCCAGTGAAACAACTAAAGGGGAGATTATTTTACCAGTGAACATAGCTAGAACCATTCAAGATACCAAGTTACATGTAATCGAGGGCGACCTGAGGTATAATGCCCTACTTGGGAGTCCTTGGAACTAAAACATGAGGGCAATTCCTTAGACTCTCCACCAAATGATAAAATTCCTGACGTCGGATAGTGTGAAAATAGTGTACGGCGAGAAGCATGCTGCAAAGAAAATGTTTGCAGTTGACGAAGTAATACCGGTGTCGAAGCTATCAACTTCGGAAAGGTCGAGCATCAAAGGTAAATAGGAAACCAAACAGAAAACACAGCCACCAGCCTCGACCGAATTAGGAAAGCAGGAGATAGAAGAAGAAGAGGAGGATTTTCTGACCCCTCGAACCTTTATTGTTCCTGAAGACTCCAACGCCACCAAATCAACAGTCGAAGAGCTGGAATAGGTTATCCTGATCGAGTACCTGCCCGAGCGAAAGGTATACCTAGGAACGGGGTTAACCCCCGAACACAGGAGAAAGCTTATTCAGTTTCTTATTGATAACATGGATTGTTTTTCTTGGTCCCATTTAGACATGACATAGATTCCACTGTAGATAACAACCCATCGACTAAGCTGGACCCTAGGTTCAAACCATTGAAATAGAAGAGAAGACTCCAATCCAAGGTAAAGCACGCATTCATAAAAGACGAGGTAACACAACTTCTAAAAATAGGGTCCATTCGGGAGGTAAAATACCTTGAATGGTTGGCCAATAAAGTCGTAGTCCCTAAAAAGGGAACAAACTTAGAAAGTGTGTAGATTATAAGGACTTAAACAAGTCATGCCCCAAAGATTCCTTTCCACTGCATAACATCGATCGCATGATCGATGCCACGGCTGGCCACGAGATCCTTACCTTTCTCGACGCCTATTACGGGTGCAATCAAATTCAGATGAACCCGGAAGACCAGGAAAAGACCTCATTTATCACAAAGTATAGAACATATTATTATAATGTAATGCCCTTCAGGCTAAAAAAAATGCAAGAGCTACTTACCAACGCCTAGTAAATAAGATGTTCGAAGAACAAATAGGTAAGTCAATGGAAGTTTATATTGATGACATGCTAGTTAAGCCCTTGCGCGCAGAGTTCTTGGCTCATTTGCAGGAAATGTTCAAGATTTTGAGGAAATATAACATGAAACTCAACCCCGATAAATGTGCTTTCGAGGTAGGTTCGGGCAAATTCCTAGGCTTTAGGGTGTCGAATCGGGGGATCGAGATCAACCCCGATAAAATCAAGGGCATCGAAGACATCACCATCGTGGACTTTGTAAAAGCGTGCATAGGCTAACTAGACGGATAGCTTCTCTAGGCTGATTTATCTCGAGGTCGTCGGATCAAAGCCACAGATTTTTCTCTTTACTCAAAAAGAAGAACAACTTCACCTGGACCCCGGAGTACCAACGAGCATTAGAGGAATTAAAGCGATACTTATCGAGCCCACCACTGCTTCACACTCCAAAGGTAGATTTAAAACTTTACTTGTACTTGGCGATATCAGAAATCACGGTAAGTGATGTCCTAGTTCGAGAGGAATAAGGTATTCAATTTCCCGTTTATTATGTAAGTCGAACCTTAGGAGAGGCAAAAACTAGATATCTACACTTAGAAAAATTGGCACTTGCACTGATAAGCGCTTCTAGAAAGTTAAAATCATACTTTTAATGTCACCCCATATGCGTGTTAACCACTTACCCGCTTTGTAATAGTTTTCACAAGCCCGAGCTATCAGGTCGATTGGCCAAATGGACCGTCGAGCTTAGTGGGTATGATATCGAGTATCAACCCCACACGACCATCAAGTCTGAATTTTTAGCGCACTTCGTGGCCGATTTCATGCCAGCCCTCATACCCGAAGTTGAAAGAGAACTCTTGTTAAAATCTGACACATCTTCGGGGGTATGGACCCTTTTCACAGACGATGCTTCCAATGTGAAGGGGTCCGGGCTAGGCATCATTTTGAAGCCCCCTACAGGTAGCACAATTAGGCAGTCTATCAACACTTCCAGGTTGACTAACAATGAAGCTGAGTACGAGGCCATGATTGCAGGTCTCGAGCTAGCTAAAAGCTTGGGGGCAGAAATCATTGCAACCAAGTGTAACTCTTTATTGGTGGTGAACCAAGTAAACAAAAGCTTCGAAGTTCGAGAGGATGGACTACAATGGTAGTTGGACAAGCTACATGTAACTTTGCACCACTTCAACGAGTGGACTTTAGACCACGTACCTCGAGAACAAAATAGTAAGGCCCATACACTTGCAAATTTGGGATCATCGATCAAGGAAGACGAGATCAGCCCGGGGATTGTCGTCTAGCTATCGAGATCCGTGGTCGGGGAGGGTCATGCCGAAATAAACTCTACAAGCCTGACGTAGGATTGGAGGAATAATTATATCGAATATTTAAAGAACTAAAAGCTCCCATCGGACCCTAAAGAGTCGAGGACCCTACGAACCAATGCTGCTCGATTCACATTGGATGAAGATGGAACATTATACATGTGATGACTCGGCTAGTCGTCTCATGAGTTACCGCTCCATTTTCCCCATTTATGCTTCTTATTGCTTTGTTTATCGGTTCTATATGTGATCGGGTTGGTTGGCTCGGGTTCGGAAAGGTTTTGAGAAGGTTTGAGACACTTAGTCTCTTTTGAGAAAGCTTAAGTTGGAAAAGTCAATTGGATGTTGACTTATGTGTTAGAGGGCTCGGATATGAATTCTGATGGTTCGGATAGCTTTGGAAGGTGATTTGGAACTTAGGAGCATTATTCGAATGTGTTTTGGAGGTCCCGAGTAGATTTAGGCTTGAATTGGAGAAATTGATATTTTGGCATTTTTCGATTGATAGGTGAGATTTTGATATAGGGGTCGTAATGGAATTTTGGGAGTTAAAGTAGTTCTGTTGGGTCATTTGGGATGTGTGTGCAAAATCTTAGGTTATTCAGACATGGTTTGGTAGACTTTTTGATCAAAAGCGAAATTCGGAAGATTTTTGAAAACTTAGGCTTGAATCTGATGTGTTTTGGTTGATTCGATGTTGTTGAGGTACTTGAAGATTGGTACAAGTTTGGATGGTGGTATGTGACTTGTTTGTGCTTTTGGTCAAGGTCCCGAGGGCCTCGGGGTGATTTTGGATAGTTGACGGAGAGGTTGGGAGTTTGGTAAAGTTGCAGATTTTGCTGTTTCTATTATTTTCGCACCGATGGATTGGGGACCGCAGGTGCATCGCCGCAGATGCGGGAAACAAGTTACAGAAGCGGAAAGGGCCTGGGAAGGCAGAAACCGCAGAAGCGGTTGAAGAACCGCACCTGCGATGGCGTAGGTGCAGATTGGGCATCGCAAATGCGAAAGGGAGGATTTAAGTGATGACCGCAAAAGCGGTACCACAGAAGCGGTCTATTGACCGTAAAAACGATACCGTAGAAGCGGGGAATTGGCCGCAGATGCGAAATGCCTGGGCCAGAAGGTATAAATTATTTCCTTCGCTATTTTTGAGTTATTCCACCATTTCTAAGTCGGCTTTTGGAGCTTTTTGGGCGATTTGAACAAGGATTTCAAAGGGGTTTCATTGAGGTGAGGATTTTGGACCTAAAACTCGTTCCTATGGTATTATTTCACGGATTAAAACTGTAATTAATGGAAATTAAGGGCTAAAATTGGGGAAACTAGGGCTTGATATTGAAGACCTAGACTTGAGGATTTGAGGGATCATTTGTTGTCGGATTTTGGTACTTTTGATATGTATGAACTCGTAGGGAGATAAGGAATCTATTAATGTGAATTTTATCAAATTTCGAGAAGTAGGCCCGAGGGTCGAGTTTTGGTAATTTTGGGATTTATGTTGTAAATTGATTATTTTCGCATGGGCTTCGTTCCCTTAGCATATTTTGACGTCGTGATTCTGATTTTCGTTAGATTCGACGTGAGTGGAGGACGATTCGAGGGGTAAGGGGATCGCAGGCTAGAGTTTGGACCGAATTAAGGTGAGTAATGATTGTAAATATTGTTCTGAGGGTGTGAAACCCAGAATTGCACATCGTTGTGCTATATTGAGGTGACACACATACTAGATAACGAGCGTAGAGTTGTGCACTATTGGGGATTGTGACTTAGTCCATCCCGAATAATTGTTTTACCGCGTATTTGATTAAAAAGTGTTTGTTATCATCATGTTTTGGGTTGGATGCCATATTTGGGCCTCGTGCCAACTATTTGAACCCTTAGGGGATTTTTACTGATATTTCCTCACTGTTTAGACTTTATACTTGAACTCAGTCATGATATATTTTACAGTTTTCATAACTCAGTCATGCTTACTCTACAATGATATTTTAAATGATATTTTGGGCTGAGCACCATGTTCTACTGTTGCCCGAGTGGCTTGCGAGATTCTGACTAAGTAAGGCCGAGTGCCTACGTTGTGAGGAAACACTGATTAGGATTATGAGGCCGAGGGCCTGAGATTTGTACACCACGAGGTGGCTTGTTGATATGAGGCCAAGAGCCTAGTGATGATGCCACGAAATGGATTGATATTGCTCTTGGGCCGTAAGGGGCTCTCTAGGAGTCTGCATACCCCCAGTGAGCGCGGGTACCCAATGTGATGTGATATATAGCCTGAGGGGCTGGTGTTGTTCTATGATATTGCCTGAGGGGCGGAGTTTGTTGACATTGTGCCCAAGGGGGAATCCTTTATGTGATTCTTCTTTCCTGTTTGCCTGTCATTTACTTGTTTAATCGTTAAAAAGGCATTTCAAGAAGTTAAACTGAATTAAAGGGACTTTACACACTTTCACTGTTTCACTATTTTTACTGGCTTTTACTGCTTCTTTATAGTCTGTTGATGTGACTTTACGTGGTTTCTTATTACTCAGTCTGCATTTATTAGTATTACTCACTAAGTTGGAGTACTCACTTTACTCTCTACACCCTGTGTGCAGATTCAGGCGCTTTAGGTCCTGCTGGCGAGGGTTGAGAGCTTCCAGCAGATTCCGGAGTTCACGAGGTAGCTGCTCGGCGTTTGCAACCCCGTGCTTCTCCCCTATCTCAGTTTTTTTCTCTTATTAGTGTTCTATAATAATTTGAGTAAAATTTTCACTTGTAGTAAATTGATAGATGCTCATGACTGGTGACACCCCAATATCGGGCCGTGTTGTTTTTGTAAATTGTATTATTCACCGTATTTTGGGATTTTATTATGTTTAATGACTTAATTTGTAATATTTTAAATTGCTTAAAATGAATGGGGAATGTGTCGGCTGGCCTTGTCTTCACGAGAAGCGCCATCACGACCGAGTCCGGGTTTAGGGTCGTGACAAGTTGGTATCTGAGCCTAGGTTACCTAGGTCTCACGAGTCATGAGCAGGTTTAGTAGAGTCTCACGGATCGATACGGAGACGTCTGTATTTATCCTCGAGAGGTTGCAGAACCTTTAGGAAAAACTTCATATTCTTGAAATTCTTGTCGAACGAATATGTTGATCTGAGTACTAAACTTCTGTTATTCTATTCTCTCACAGATGGTGAGGATATGCGCTACTGGTCATGATAGACGACCACCAGTACCACCAGCTGTGGCCACTAGAGGCCGAGGACGCGGTCGTGGTCGCGGTAGGGGTAGGGGTGTGGCCTGCACAGCAGCTAGGGCAGCACCTACAAATCCACCAGCCGCCCTAATTTAGGATCAGGTCCCAGCTAGGGACGCTCCAATAGCACCAGCTCAGGCACCAGTTGTGCCCATTATGATTCCGGGTCTTTAGGAGGACTTGGCTCAGATTCTATTAGTTTACACTGGCCTAGCTCAGGCGGTCTCAGTTACTACAGCCGCAGCTACTTCTCAAGTCGGGGAGGCACTCAGACTCCCGCCGCTCGCACACCTGAGCAGGTCGTGCAGGGACTTCAGACACCGGGGGCATATCGTGCCAGCCGGTTATATCTGCTTAGGACTATGTAGTTCCTGCCATGCCAGAGGATGAGCAGCGTAGGTAGGAGAGGTTTGGTAGACTTCAGCCTCCGACCTTCAGTGGTGTAGAGGGCAAGGATGCCCAGGGTTTCTTGGATAAGTGTCAGATGATGCTTCGTACAGTGGGTATTTTGGAGACCAACGGGGTCACTTTCACTACTTATCAATTTTCCGAAGCTGCCTTCACTTGGTGGGAGGCTTTTGAGAGGCGTAGGCCTGTTGGTGCAGCACCCCTTACCTGGCAGCAGTTCTCCGTTCTCTTTCTGGAGAAGTATGTGCCGCAGTCTCACAGAGAGGAGCTGCGCAGGCAGTTCTTGTGGCTGCGTCAGGGAGAGATGACTGTGACGCAGTATGAGATGAGGTTCTCCGAGTTAGCTCGTCATGCTATTTGGTTGGTTCCGACAGATAGAGAGAGGATTAGTGATGGCTTCACATATCAGCTTCGTATTCTTATGACCAGGGAGAGGGTGACTGGTGCGACTTTTGAGGACGTTGTAGACATTTCTCGTGAGATTGAGTTAGTTCATTGCCAGGAGCGAGAGGAGAGGGAAGCCAAGAGGCCTCGAGGATCTGGTAATTATAGTGGTGCTCCGTTGAGAGGTCAATTTTAGCACGGCAGAGGCCGTCCATTTAGGCACGCTCATCCAGCTCGCTTAGGTTATCATGAGGCATCATTGGGTCATGGTTCTCATAGTTCTCATAAGGGCCAGTCATCACTTAGTGCCCTTCCAGCTCAGAGTTCGGCCCACACTCTATTAGTTTAGGGCTCTTCTATGCCAGGTGCATCTGCTAGTCATTCCGGTGCTAGGGGCTCCCTTCAGTCCCTGTCTCCAACACCCAGGAGTTGCTATGAGTGTGGAGAGATGGGTCATATATGGAGGCAGTATCCCCGTCATCTTGTGGGTCCGTCTCAGCAGAGGGGTCAGCCATTGGCTTCAACGCCAGTTACTTTATTGTCACCCACCCAGCCAGCTAGCGGTGGAGGTCAGATAGCTAGAGGCAGTCCTAGAGGGGGAGGTCGATCAGGTGGCGGTCAGGACCATTTCTATGCACTTCCAGCTAGACCCGATGTTATTGTTTTCGATTATGTTATTACATGTAATGTTTCAGTCTGCCACAGAGATGCCTCTGTATTATTTGATCCCGGTTCCACCTTTTCTTATGTGTCATCATACTTTGCTCGTTATTTGGGTATGCCCCGTAAGTCTCTTATTTCACCTGTTCATGTATCTATCCCGGTGGACAATACTGTTGTTGTAGACCAAGTGTACCAGTCGTGTGTGGTGACTATTGGGGGTCTGGAGACCCGAGTGGATCTTTTATTATTTTGTATGGTGGATCTCAATGTCATTTTGGGCATAGATTGGCTATCTCCGTGTCGTGCTATTCTGGACTGTCATACCAAGACAGTCACATTATTATGTCGGGCGTGCCATGGATTGAGTGGCAAGGTTTGACTGATTATGTTCCCAATAAGGTAATCTCATTTTTGTAGAGAGACTCCCAATATTGATTCTGTTCCAGTTGTGAGGGATTTTCCCGATGTGTTTCCTGCAGACTTATCGGGCATACCACCGGACAGGGATATTGACTTTGGTATTGACCTGGTGTCGGGCACTCAACCTATTTCTATTCCACCGTATCATATGGCACCAACGGAGTTGAAGGAGTTAAAGGAGCAGCTTCAGGAACTCCTTGATCAGGGGTTCATTCAGCCTAGTATGTCACTTTGGGCTGCGCCGGTTCTATTTGTGAAGAAGAAAGATGGCACTATGAGGATGTGCATTGATTATAGGCAATTGAACAAAGTAATAGTTAAGAACAAGTATCCTTTGCCTCGCGTTGATGATTTATTCGACCAGCTTCAGGGTGCGAGAGTGTTCTCCAAGATTGATCTCCGTTCAGGTTATCACCAATTAAAGATCAGGGACTCGGATATTTTTAAGACAGCTTTCAGGACCCGATATGGTCATTATGAGTTCTTCATGATGTCTTTTGGGCTGACCAATGCCCCAGCAGCATTCATGCATTTGATGAACAACGTGTTCCGGCCTTATCTCAACTTTTTTGTCATAGTCTTCATTGATGATATTCTGGTGTATTCGCGTAGTCAGGAGGAGCACGCAGAGCATTTGAGAGTTGTGTTGCAGAGATTGAGGGAGGAGAAGCTTTATGCAAAGTTCTCCAAGTGTGAGTTTTGGCTCAATTTAGTGGCTTTCTTGGGGAACGTGGTGTCAAGAGAGGGTATTCAAGTTGATACGTAGAAGATAGAGGCGGTTCAGAGTTGGCTCAGACTGTTCTTAGCCATAGAGATTCGCAGCTTTCTTGGTTTGGCTGGCTATTATTGCCGGTTTGTTCAAGGATTCTCATCTATCGCATCGCCCTTG
Source organism: Nicotiana sylvestris (assembly GCF_000393655.2). NCBI lineage: Eukaryota > Viridiplantae > Streptophyta > Magnoliopsida > Solanales > Solanaceae > Nicotiana > Nicotiana sylvestris. Next base: position 22,969,445 of record NC_091063.1, on the reverse strand, counting down.
ACCAAGTTGACTCAGAAGGGTGCTTCATCTATATGGTCGGATGAGTGTGAGGAGAGCTTTCAGAAGCTCAAGATAGCTTTGACCACAACTCTAGTGTTAGTTTTGCCATCAGCTTCAGGCTCATATACTGTGTATTACGATGCTTCGAAAGTTGGTATTGGGTGTGTATTGAAGCAGGAGGGTAGAGTTATTGCTTATGCTTCTCGTTAGTTGAAGCCCCATGAGAAGAACTACCTCATTCATGATTTGGAGTTGGCTGTTATAGTTCACGCGTTGAAGATTTTGAGGCATTATCTATATGGTGTGTCTTGTGAGGTGTTTACTGATCATCATAGCCTCCAACACTTGTTCAAATAAAAGGATCTCAATTTGAGGCAGCGGAGATGGTTGGAGTTGCTAAAGGATTATGATATCACTATCTTGTACCATCCAGGGAAGACCAATGTAGTGGCCGATGCTTTGAGCCGAAAGGCGGTGAGTATGGGGAGTTTGGCATATATTCTAGTTGGTGAGAGACCTTTTGCAGTTGATGTTCAGGTCTTGGACAATCTGTTCGTAAGGTTAGATATTTCGGAGCCTAGTCGAGTATTGGCTTGTGTGATTTCTCGGTCTTCCTTATATGATCGCATCAGAGAGCGCCAGTATGATGATCCTCATTTGCTTGTCCTTAAGGACAAAGTTCAACATGATGATGCCAGAGATGTGACCATTGGTGATGATGGGTTGTTGAGGATGCAGGGCCGGATATGTGTGCCCAATATAGATGGGCTTTGGGAGTTAATTCTGGAGGAGGCCCATAGCTTGTGGTATTCCATTCATCCGAGTGCCGCGAAGATGTATTAGGATTTGATATAGCATTATTGGTGGAGGAGAATGAAGAAAGACATTCTAGGATTTGTAGCTTGGTATCTCAATTGTCAACATGTGAAATATGAGTATCAAAGACCGGCTGCTTGCTTCAGCGGATAGATATTTCAGAGTGGAAGTGGGAGCGGATCACCATAGACTTTGTAGTTGGGATCCCACGGACCTTGAAGAATTTTGATGTTATTTGGGTGATTGTGGATCGGCTGACCAAGTCCACGTACTTCATTCCTATGTGTACTACATATTCTTCAGAGCGGTTGGTAGAGATCTATATCTAGGAGATTGTTCGTTTGCATGGTGTCCTAGTTTCCATCATTTCAGATAGGGGCACTCAGTTTACTTCGCAGTTTTGGAGGTCTGTGTAGCGAGAGTTGGGTACTCAGGTTGAGTTGAGCATAGCTTTTCATGCTCAGGCGGACGGGCAGTCCGAGTGCATTATTCAGATATTGGAGGACATGTTGTGTGCTTGTGTCATTGATTTTGGAGGGTCATGGGATTAGTTTCTACCGCTTGCAGAGTTTGCTTATAACAACAACTACCAGTCGAGTATTTAGATGGTTCCATATGAGGCTTTGTATGAGAGGTGGTGTAGATCTCCAGTCGGTTGGTTTGAGCCGGGTGAGGTTAGGCTATTGAGGACAGACTTGGTAAAAGGATGCTTTAGAAAAGGTGAAGGTAATTCAGGAGAGGCTTCGTACAACATAGTCGAGACAAAAGAGTTATGCTGACAAGAAGGTTCGGTATGTTTCCTACATGGTTGGTGAGAAGGTTCTGTTGAAGGTTTCGCCCATGAAGGGTGTTATGAGATTTGGAAAGAAGGGCAAATTGAGTCCTTGGTTTATTGGGCCTTTTGAGGTGCTTCAAAGGATTGGGGAGGTGGCTTATGAGCTTGCTTTGCCACCCAGCTTGTCGAGTGTGCATCCCGTATTTCATGTTTCTATGCTCCGAAAATATATTGGGGATCCATCTCATGTTCTGGATTTTAGCACGGTTCTGTTGGATGGTGATTTGACTTATGATGTGGAGCCAGCAGCTATTTTGGAGTGTCAGGTTCGAAAGTTGAGATCAAAAGATATAGCTTTAGTAAAAGTGCAGTGGAGAGGTCAGCCCATGGAGGAGGCTATTTGGGAGAACGAGCGGGAGATGCGGAGCAGATATCCTCACCTGTTTAAGGCTTCAGGTATGTTTCTTGACTCGTTCGAGGATGAACGTTTGTTTAAGAGGGGGAGGATGTGATGACTCGGCCAGTCGTCTCATGAGTTACCGCTCTGTTTCCCTCATTTTTGCTTCTTATTGCTTTATTTATCGGTTCTATATGTGATCGGGTTGGTTGGCTCGGGTTCGGAAAGGTTTTGAGAAGCTTTGAGACACTAAGTCTCTTTTGAGGAAGCTTAAGTTGGAAAAGTCAATCGGATGTTGATTTATGTGTTAGAGGGCTTGGATGTGAATCTGATGGTTCGGATAGCTTCGGGAGGTGATTTGGGACTTAGGAGCGTGATCGAAATGTGTTTTGGAGGTCCGGAGTAGATTTAGGCTTGAATTGGCAAAATTGGTATTTTGGTGTTTTCCGGTCATTTGGGATGTGTGTGCAAAATTTCAGGTCATTCGGATGTGGTTTGGTAAATGTTTTGATCAAAAGAGGAATTCGGAAGATTTTTGGAAACTTAGGCTTGAATTCGATGTGTTTTGGTTGTTTGATGTTGTTGAGGTGTTTTGAAGATTGGTACAAGTTTGGATGGTGGTATATGACTTGTTTGTGCTTTTGGTCAAGGTCCCGGGGGTCTCGAGGTGATTTCGGATGGTTGACGGAGAGATTGGGAGTTTGGTAAAGTTGCAGATTTTGTTGTTTCAGTTGTTTCCGCACCTGCAGATTGGGGACCGCAAGTGCGACGCCGCAGATGCGGGAAACCAGTCGTAGAAGCAGAAAGGGCCTGGGAAGGTAGAAACTGCAGAGCGGTTGAAGAACCGCACCTGCGATAGTGCATGTGCGGATTGGGCATCACAGATGCGAAAGGAGGATTTAAGTGATGACCGCAGAAGCGGTCCATTGACCGCAAAAGCAGTATCGCAAAAGCGGGGAATTGGCCGCAAATGCGAAATGCCTGGGCCATAAAGTATAAATTATTTCCTTCACGATTTTTGAGCTATTCCACCATTTCTAAGTCGGCTTTTGGAGCTTTTTGGGTGATTTGAAGGAGGATTTCGAGGAGGTTTCATTGAGGTAAGGATTTTGGACCTAAAGCTCGTTCCTATGGTATTATTTCACGGATTAAAGCTGTAATTAATGGAAATTAAGGGTTACAATTGGGGATACTAGGGCTTGGTATTGGAGACCTAGACTTGAGGATTTGAGGGACCATTTATGGTTGGGTTTGGTACTTTTGATATGTATGAACTTGTGAGGAGATAAGGAATCTATTGATGTGAATTTTATCGAATTCCGAGATGTGGGCCCGGTGGTCGAGTTTTTGTAATTTTGGGATTTATGTTGTAAATTGATTATTTTCACATGGGCTTCATTTCCTTAGCATATTTTGACGTCGTGATTCTGATTTTGGTTAGATTCGATGTGAGTGGAGGCCGATTCGATGGGCAAGAGCATCGCGGGCTAGAGTTTGGACCGAATTAAGGTGAGTAATGATTGTAAATGTTGTTCTGAGGGTGTGAAACCCTGAATTGCACATCGTTGTGCTATATTGAGGTGACGCACACACTAGATAACGAGCGTGGGGTGGTGCACTATTGGGGATTGTGACTTAGTCCATCCCGAATGATTGTTTTACCGCAATTTGATTGAAAAGTGTTTGTTATCATCATGTTTTGGGTTGGATGCCATATTTGGGCCTCGTGCCAACTATTTGAACCCTTAGGGGATTTTTACTGATATTTCCTCACTGTTTTGACTTTATACTTGAACTCAGTCATGCTATATTTTACAGTTTTCATAACTCAGCCATGCTTACTCTGCTTTAACACTTAAATGATATTTTAAATGATATTTTGGGCTGAGCACCATGTTCTACTGTTGCCCGAGTGGCTTCTGAGATTCTGACTAAGTAAGGCCAAGGGCCTACGTTGTGAGGAAACATTGATTAGGATTATGAGGCCGAGGGCCTGAGATTTGTATGCCACGAGGTGGGTTGTTAATATGAGGCCGAGAGCCTAGTGATGATGCCACGAGATGGCTTGATATTGCGCTTGGGCCGTAAGGGGGCCCTCCAGGAGTCTGCACACCCCCAGTGAGCGTGGGTACCTAGTGTGATGCGAGATATAGCCCGAGGGGCTGGTGTTGTTTTATGATATTGCCCGAGGGGCGGAGTTTATTGACATTGTACTCGAGGGGCAATCCTTTATGTTATTTTTCTTTCCTGTTTGCCTGTCATTTACTTGCTTAATTGTTAAAAAGGCATTTCAAGAAGTTAAACTGAACTAAAGTGGCTTTACACACTTTCACTGTTTTTACTGGCTTTTACTGCTTCTTTATAGTCTGTTGATGTGCCTTTACGTGGTTTCTTATTACTCAGTCTGCATTTATTATTATTACTCACTGAGTTGGAGTACTCACTTTACTCCCTGCACCCCCTGTGCAGATTCAGGCGCTTCAGGTCCTGCTAGCAAGGATTGAGAGCTTCCAGCAGATTTCAGAGTTCACGAGGTAGCTGCTCGGCGTTCGCAGCCCTGTGCTTCTCCCACTATCTCAGTTCTTTTCTCTTATTAGTGTTCTGTAATAATTTGTGTAGACTCTTCAGACTTGTAGTATATTGATAGATACTCATGACTGGTGACACCCCGATGTCGGGCTGTGTTGTTTCCGCAAATTGTATTATTCACCGTATTTTGGGATTTAATTATGTTTAATGACTTAATTTGTACTATTTTAAATTGCTTAAAATGAATGGGGAATGTGTTGACTGACCTTGTCTTCACGAGAGGCGCCATCACGACCGGCTCCAGGTTAAGGGTCGTGACAATACAGAAGGACGTTCGATGGACCATTTGGCGGTATGTTTAGGGCCAGGGGACACCGATTATGTTTTACGAGAGGTCCATGAAGGCATTTGTGGGAACCACTCCGGCACTGAATCTTTGATTCACGAAATCATTAGAGCAAGGTACTCCTGGGATAGCATGGAAAAAGGCACTAAGGAGTTTGTGTGAAAATGTGATAAATGTCAAAGATTTGCACCGATGATCCATCAGCCCGGAGAGCAACTTCATTCAATCCTATCCTCATGGTCATTCATGAAATGGGGGATGGATATCGCCGACCCTTTGCCAACGGCCCCAGGTAAAGCTAAATTTATTTTATTTATCACTGACTACTTTTCTAAATGGGTGGAAACACAAGCCTTCGAGAAGGTCAGAGAAAAAGAAGTTATAGACTTCATCTGGGACCACATCGTGTGTCGATTCAGAATACCTGCCGAAATTGTATGCGACAACGAAAAGCAATTCATCGATAGCAAGGTAACGGAGTTCCTCGAAGAACACAAAATAAAAAGGATCTTATCGATGTCGTATCACCCAAGCGGAAACGGACAGGCCGAATCGACGAACAAGACTATCATTCAAAACTTAAAGAAAAGGTTGAACGACGCTAAGGGGAAATGGAGAGAAGTTCTACCCGAAGTCCTTTGGGCATATCGAACGACATCGAAGTCCAGCACGGGGCAACCCCATTCTCCTTAGTATATGGCTCTGAGGCCTTAATTCTAGTCGAGGTCGGGAAACCTAGTGCCAGATTTTGACATGCAATGGAGGAATCAAATCACGAGGCTATGAATAGTAACCTCGAACTATTGGATTAAAAATGAGAAGCTGCGCTTGTTCGGATGGCTGCACAAAAACAAAGAATCAAGAGATATTACAATAGAAGATCCAACCTTTGCCACTTCGGAATCGGGGACTTAGTTCTAAGGAAAATCAATATCAATACTCGAGTCCCAAACGAAGGGAAATAGGCCCAAATTGGGAAGGACTATATCGAGTCCTAGGTATCATCGAAAAGGGATCTTACAAACTTGGCACAATGGAGGGCGAACAATTGCCAAACAATTGGAATGTATCACTACTCAAACGATATTATTGTTGAGGAATGACTTTCTCTCTTTTCCATTTGTATTTGATACTAACTTATTGCAGGTGTTCGATCGAAGACGTCGAGAAAATGCTTCAACACGAAGACCTTAGGTTTTAAAGCACGTGTTGCACTCTTTTTTCCCTAGATCGAGTTTTATCCTAAATGGATTTTTTCCGGTGAGGTTTTTAACGAGGCAACAATTATGTGCTACCTGAGGAAAATTCAATAGTATTCAAGGCCATTTTCAATCGACCTTGAATACTGAGGGGCATCACCCTTGGAGGTTAGGTTATATTTTCGAGAAAAATACTTCATGCCAAAGGGTCTTGATAGGAAAACTTTGTAATGGGCCAAACGGTCGAGGGAATCGTGTCCATATAGATTAGCCGAGCCCCGACGGTAAAACATGTATGCAAGTATAAATTATTTAAAGAAGCATTCTTTCTATATCAAACAGTTTGTGTCTTAAAGAAAATTTGCTACTATACGAGCTCCATACTTATGATTTTGTGAGAAATGGCTCAAGGGCAAAGCACAAATATACCTCGAACACTCGGGGACTGTCATCGACAATCAACATATTCGAGTTATCCAAAACTCGAATTCATAAGACCTCAAAGAGGCGCCCCTCAATCTATAGGCCAAGGCCATCTTTCTCGAGGAGTTCGAGGTGTTAGTGGGGAATAAGCCCAAGAGGCATACCCAAAGGCTACAACCAAATTAATGCGGTTCAGAGACATCCGATACCCCGCAATCAAAATAGGCCTTCGAATTCGTAGAAAAGACGGTTAAAAAGAGGCTATCCTCGGCAAATAATAAATAGGTCTTCGATAAAATCGACCCTCAAAAAACCTTAAGAGATATCAAAGTATCTTAACACAAACGTGCTAAGGCACAAAAAACAAAAGGGTTTTAATCGACATTGAACCCTCAAAAAACCCAATGGGTAAAAAATGCATGCTAAGGCATAAAGAAATTTCACTAAGTATTTTAAGCCAAAAGAGGGGAATAGTAGCCATCTTTCAGAGGCCATATCGGCCCGATCTAAAGAGCCTAAGGGCCAATACACTTAGAGTTCAAGATCATGTTCTCACTCCATCCGAACCCAAGGGTTTGACTATCCCGAGCCCAAATAAATAATAACTTGATTATGGCTTGGGAACTCACCATTATCTGACGCAAATCCTTAAGGGTCTATGCCTCAAGTTTGAACCTTATTCGGACTCGACTATGGTGACTTCGAGGAAGCCACGCGAGACAAAAGTCTCAAACACACAGTTCAAAGCATAAGATTGTGCTAAAAATTTTACAAGGCAAAAATCATACTTATAAAGATCGGGAAGGCATTCAAGAGAAACTCTCTTTTATATATTTTAAAAAAGATATGTATAAGAGACTGATATAGGCCTTACAAAAAGAAAAAGAAAAAATCCTAACTATGTCCGACGTTGGTTTCTCCCTCGGGAGCAGCTTCTCCTTCGGGCCCCTCGTCGTTGTCAGACTCGCCTTGGCTACCTTCATCATCATCGTCTTCATCAAGGAGACAAGAAATCTGGCATCATTTTCAAGCGCCTTAGTTTGAGATATCTCTTAAGATAGGTCATAACCTCGAGCGCGGATTTCCTCGAGGGTCTCCCTCTGGGATTGGCAATTGGACAAATCATTGCTCCATCGCTCTCGATCGGAAGCCTCCTTTAGCTGCATTTGAGTAGCCTCAGCATTGACCAAGTATACGGCTATAGATTTGTCAGCAGTGATCTTCGTCTCCCCGATCTCTGCCTTGGCTTCAGCAAGCTTGACCTCCAGCTCGTCGATCCTTTTTTTCTGGGCCGAACTTTTCTCTTTAGCACCCTGAAGTTAGACCTCGGCCGATGCCAGTTTGGCCAAAACAGCCTCTTTCTCTGCAGCAAGGCGGTCAATGTTCTCTTTCCAGCGATCACAGTCAGCTTTGATTTGATCGACTTTCCCTTGGAGCAGCTCGATCCTTTCCAGCTTTTGCTGCAACTAAGATACTGAAGTGTTAGCCTCCACAGTTGGGTCGAGTAGGTCATACTCTTTCAAAATGATAGTTACATGCTTGTCTAGCGCGGCCTCATCCTTATAAGCCTTGGCCAAGTCTGCCCGAAGGTCCCTGAGTTCCTCTTCCTTTTGACCACAAAGGAGCTTCAAAGCGTTCCTCTCTGCTGAGGTCTTTTGGAGCTCGGTCTCGCATTGGCTCAGGTCGGCCCTAAACTTGGTGAAGGCCTACACATAAAGAAACATACAAGTTAGGATAAAGGTAGAAGAAGGAAAAGAAAATTGCAACAATGGGAATAAATACTTACTCGAGATAAAATGCGTTGAGCCTCTTTGAAAATGGTGGATGCGTTGTTGAGATCAGTAACGTCACTAACCCCGGTAAAGCAATCCCGGAAGGGATCCTCTTTGCTGGGACTCCGCCTAAGTCAGGCATTTGCAGAGCCCGAGCCTCCCTTATGGCCTTCTTACAATAAACCAGTAGAGAGGGAAAGTGACCTATTATCCTGGCCCCAAGCAAATCATCGGGGGTGCTCTATGCAGCCCTGGGGATCTTGGAACCGGCCCCATCTGGCGTACTTGTTGATGGCTGAGGAACAATCTCGACCTCGGGCGATTCAGGGGTTTTGCCCGAATCTTTCTTTAAAGCCTCATCATCGTGAGGTAGGATCTCCTGCTCGGAGGGCTTGGCAGCTTCGACCGGCTTCCTGGCTCGAGCCACCAATGCTGAGTCATCACCCTCGTCTTCTTCTTCTTCTTCTTCACCAGCCGGTAGACCGATTCATCCACAGGAATGAGATTTCTCCAGCGCCTTCGAGCTGGAGCCTTTTTATCTTGGGGGTCCTCGGGCTCTAAGACCCTCTTTCTCTTATTACCTTTCCCTGATTTTGAAATTGAGGACTTGGTCTCTTCCCCAGGCGGGGCCGGCCTGATTTCAGAGACATCTCCAAGGCCTGCATGAAGGAGAATCAAGTATGAGTGAAGAGATATCTCTGATAAAGGGGAAGGCATCAAAAGCTTACTAGATGAACTTACCATGATGTTTGGCTTCCCATCTGCCCCTCGCCAAGTCACGCCAGCAGCGCTCAGCATAAGAGAAAGTCAAGGCTAATCTCCGGACCCAGTCTTCGAGGTCAGTGACCGCATGAGGCATCCAAGTGACCGCTGTGAAATGGATGAAGGCATCATATAATGCAGAAATGGAGTACGAAGGCTAGTGGGTAAAAACATCACTTACGTTCGGTGTTCCACTTCTTTGGGAACGGTATTTTCTCCTTTGGGATGACGTCGTAGGTCCTCACTCGCACTAACAGGCTCATCCAACCACGATCTTTATCCTCGTCGTTGCTCGTAAAAAAGGCCTTGGTCTCCCGGCGTTGGAGCTTGATCAACCCTCGGAAAAGCCGAGGTCGGTATAATCAGATGAGATGGTTGAGGGTGAATTTCAGCCCCTTGGCCTTGCTGGAAAAAAAATAAAGCATGATCACTATACGCCAGAACGAGGGATGGATCTGGCCAAGGGTGACCTGATACCTCCTGCAGAAATCGATGATGACTAGATCGATGGGACCCAGTATGAAGGGATAAGTGTAGACACTTAGGAACCCCTCCATATGAGTGGTGATACTCTCCTCGGGAGCAGGGATCTGTACCACGACCTCTTTCCCCCAGCCATAATCTCTCTTCATATCCTTAAGGTGTTGCTCTGTTATCGAGCAAATATATCTCAACACGTACTCACATCGGCCAGGGATCGATGGGGGATTCTCGACTTTGAAATCGTTCTTTGTAATATAGGGGTCGGGAACAATCTCATGAAGGGCCAGCGCTTTATCACCGGCCGACCAGGGAGAAGGGGAGGAAGCTCTCTCCTTTTGAGGAATAATTTTGGAGGTTTTCGCCATTGGTTCAGATTGGAGGAAGCGGAAAGAGGTGGAGTTTGATATTTTTTGGCACTAAAAGGGTTGGTTCAACAGGTAGTGAAATAGAAAAGATGAAGAGAGGAAGAGATCAAGAAAATTTGAAGGTGGAAACAAAGTTTTTGATTCGAATAGAAAACCTGTATTTATAGGTACACAGTGACGGTTCGGCGGCGCTAGTGGCCGACCGCCACTGTCAAGCATTTAATATTTTGGAAAAACGAACGGACAGGACGTTTCGGTCACCTCAAGCGCTTACATCACGAAGATGACGTCATCATCGGGGCCTCCGAAATCGAGGTTCAAATCGTTTCTTATCATTTTATTCTAAGAAACTAGGGGACAATCTATATACGGTGGAAATCGGGGCTACCCAATTTCGTTCTTCGATGGAAAAAGTGATACCACGCCGAGAGGCCATGACGTCGAGCTCGGGGTTGAGGCTCCTTTCCAATGTCGAGGTCCAGGTGAAATCATTTGCCTAGGTCGGAAGAAGGCATGCTTCGAGATAAAATCGTTATGATTCAGTAACAGAAGGAGCAAGATACCACAACGGCCCGAAGATCGCGACATAAATTTCGGAATGGATTGGTCCTTGGCGGTTAGACAGCTGTCAAATATGATTTCCTATTGTAATTAGAAGTGTACCTTATTTAGGACTCCCCTAGTATATAAAGGGGATCCCATTTATTTGTAACCCACTGTCATAAGAAAATATACGTTCATCACTTTCTTGCTTACTGTTCATCAGAGTTGCCTTATAATTTGTTGTTCTTACTATCCCACCTCGAGACTGTCATAGGTCGAGGTTGAGTTTTAGCTTATATACTGGTTTGACTTATTTCATTCTCGAATTTATCTGTTTAATTCCTTGTTTATCAATTGGTATTGGATTAAATCACATATCCTTAAAACCACAATATAAGTTTAATTGTTACTCGGATTTTAGGGTAAACAATGATCTTAATAGTTAGTAATGTATTTTTTTATAACAGTAATGTCTAGGTCATATTGCATGGATATTAATGAATTTTACGGAATACATACTAGTACTACCTCCACTAGTTAAAAAAGCAACGGGTAAAATGAAGAAAAGATCAAATGAATACAGAGCTTTGTGAAACAAAAATTTGGGAAAACTATATATATATATATATATAATTATTTTTAACCAACCGGCCATATCTGTAACTTGTCCTTTATCAAATTTGCCCCTCCAATTGTATGAGAAGCCCATATTTCGCGAGCGATGCTAAGTTTATCAAATTGTTCTCGCATAGAGCAATATTATTATGTGTCTGTTGAGTTTATTTCAAGCAAATATTCTTCTCCACGTGGAGACCGGAGAGAATAAAAGATTTATATTTGAGAATTTGCACCTTTTTGTTTGCTCAATTTCATTGATGCAAGCATAAACTCATAACAGTTTATTTATTTATTTAATTTATTAATCCACTTGTAATAAATGAAAGATAACACATCTATTTTAAACTTTAGAAAAGGTTAAATGTAAATTAAACCCAGTTTAAATGGTAATGAGTCAATTTATTTGCGGTGAATTAAACCAAGCATAATTAAGTGCTGCCAAAAAAATAATAATAAAACAAGCGTAAGTGGTGTAGTGCAATATATTACGCAAAAAGGAGTCTAATATAAAATTTAAAAAGAGAAGATCCCAAAGTAAAATAAACGGTGGGACGAAAAAGGGAAAAGGAAACCTTTCGAATAATATATTCTTTGACTGGGGTATTGAGGTTGAGATTAGAGAAGGGGTGAATATTCGAATCTTGAAAAGAAAAAAAAGATGCATGGAAAGGAAAAGAGGGGAAAAGGCACCTTTTTATTCGGTAACGCTTTTGTCTCGTGAATAGTGGCGGTCACTTTACGTTGAAGGGGTGTTTCCTTTTATCGAAAAATTATATTATTTAGCTAGGTTAAAAATTTATTTTTATGCATATATATTATATGTGCAGCTTTAGCTTATTAAGGATCATTGTCAAGCTTCAGCTTATATGTAGGAGTGACAAATGAGCGGGGCGGATTGGATATGGTTCGGATCGAAAACGAATAAATTATCTGTTTCGGCCCATATTTAATACGAATAAAAAACGGATTAACCAGCGGATAATATGGGTAACCATATTATTCACGACTTCTTGCATATTATAACTTTTGGGAGAACACTAAGTCTCCCTAACCTGAAAACCCTCCAATTTGAGGCTTTACAAATGTAAAAGTTAGACTCATTGGTTACCCATTGATTATCCATTTTCTAAATGAATAATATGGTTTTTATCCATATTTGACCCGTTTTCATAAATTTCATTATCCAACCCATTTTTAATGGATAATATGGGTGGTTAACTATTTTCTTTTAACCATTTTGACACCCCTACTTATATGTGTACCTCTTTTCTATTCATGTAATATAAATATTATTCTTGTATTCTCTTATACTTAGATTTTTATTACTACCTCTTATTGTTTTCGTTTCGGTTCTCCTATCATCATATTTTATTGTTGTCACTGCTTGTTATTACTGATTTCTTTTTCATCTTTTTTTAAGTCGATGGTCTATCAGATGCAACTTCTTTACCTTCACAAGGTAGGGGTAAGGTCTGTATACATACTAAATTATACCCTCCCCATACCTTATTTTTGGAAATATATTAGGTTTGTTTTTATTATTATTATTGTTGTTAATATATATATATATATATATATATATATATATATATATATATATATATAATGTGTTGACTCTCTTTATTATGTTCGTATGTATTTTTAAGCTAGCGTTTGACCATAGATTTTCAAATTTATTTTAAAAAATCGGATTTGAGTGAAGTTTGGTTTGAAGATGAAAATTTGTTTTGACGTAATTTTTTAAAACATATTTCACTTTTTAAAAAAAAAATATGAAATGTTACTTATACCCATAAGTTCTAAAAACTATCAAAAATACCCAACAATACCAAACAAACTTGTTACCTGTATATGCAGAACCTTCATGGATGCATTTATTATCATTATCACAAACCATAGTCCTGAACATAGATAAGATTGGCACAAAATTATCAATTTTATAATAAACTACATAATACACGATCCTAAAATCATAACATGATATTTTAACATTAACTGCTAATAATACAATTACCATCCACTATAATTCGTCAAATTACAATAATATTACAAGATCCATCAGCCCAAAAGAAAATGATAGTAATTAGCTGGAGGCTAATTGGGTCATAATAGGTGGTGGTTTTTAGTTATTCATAAAAAAAAATAAAAATTTTAGAGTAATTTTTGAAATTGTTAAAAAATTAAACAGTGATATTTTAGGACAAAAATAGGTTTAGAGCTAGTTTTGGAAATTGAAAATTTTGTTTTCAAAATCGGCCATAATATGGATAAAATCTATAAATAAATATGTTTTATCAAAAAAAATTGAACAAAATCTATGACCAAACGGGTCTAAATATATTAACACTCCTTGATAAAAAATTTGGCTAGTGTACGGACATGGAATCAATCGGCTGTGGCGAATTGGCCTCGTATTCCCAACGGTTTCCGATCGATGCCAGAGAAAAGCATATTCCTTGGAATGTACTCTTTATCCCTAGTCCCTACACTGCTCTCACACTACATTCCATTATGTGAGTACATAATTGCCATTTTTATAATATTATTTTAATGATATTCTTTGCTGGCTATGATAATGTTTGGACTCTACCTATTAATTCAAGAATCATGCAGCTCTTTTTTTGGTTCATCTGCAACCGTTGTCCCTGCGGGTCCTAGTATTTTTTCTGTTCAAATAGTATAAGCATATACTGTAGAGGTTCTATAATACATAATTTTTAATCTGTTTATCTCTAAAATATCCAAGACAAAATATATATATATATAGTAGCTTTCTGTTTATCACTATTTGCTGCATACTTCATTTTATTAAATATTATTTTTGGATTTTTTTATTCGATGTTTGACATCTGTATCGAAGTCCTAACTAATCTATTTTTGTGTCGTGTAGACTCATTAATCAATTTCTTATCACGTCCCTTTGTGAAACTTTATTTCCTCTTAGGGTCATGATTATTACAGTTAACAAGTTGCATATATTTATAAAATATCAAATGCAAAAAGAGTTTTTGATCTTATTAAAATATTTAAAGTTTTAGTTATCTTTTTTAGTTTCAAATTTTAACGCATTATAAGACGCAATTAGTGGAAGAGTACTCAATTCCAGCTAGTCTAACACCTAAAATAAATTTAATAAAGAATAAGGAATTATCACTCAAAACATGATTTAATGGTTTTGGTTGTTCTGATGTTCAAAAAGGAAAAAGAAAAGCTTTACAAGAGAAAGCACATTGATAAGAATTAAGAAGGCGTGTTATGATAAAGTATTGAACTAGCGGTAAATCCCCCCTTGCAGAATTAACCTGATATAGGCAATTGTTTAAACGAAAAATAGTGGATGAATGTATAATATATTTATAATCTATGTATAACCATACATAATCGATGCATAATTATGTATATCGGTAAAAAATAAATAATAAATTCGGCAACTATTTGTGTAAAGATGCCAAAGTCTTTTTGTTTCCAATTATTACATATTGAATCACTAAAAAAAAACTACTTCTGGTCCATACTATTTGTTTTTTAAGATTGTTGTACACCTTTTAATAAAGATATTTAATCATAATCTTAAGAATATTTGTTTAAATTATTATTTATATTTTTTAAATGTCTCACTTTATTAATACTTCGTTAATGAAACATCAAATATACATTAAGTAAAATAACAACTAACTTCTAAAAAAGTTTTGTTAGTCGAAACGATTAATATTTGGACAGAAGGAGATAATGAACAACCATTATTAACCTTCCTTGGCTTAACGAGATCACTATTAAGGTAGGATATTATAATACTTTTTTTCTTAAATAAGGGTTACGTAACGTGAATTTAAATTAATCGGCTACTGATTTTAAATACCAGATTGGCCTATGATTAAACTAAAAAAGAAGGTAGGATAGCAGTTGGAGCTTGGGGGTAGGGTGCGGAATGCCGGTGGACAGGCAGCATATATAGGGACATTACCCTTTTGTCTGCAACTTGAAAAGAGAAAGGACCAGTGATGCAGCAGATGCTGCTGCTTTTACTTTAACCAGATATTTTAGGTTCGAGCAATGTATATGAAAAAATTCTTGGTATGAAGTGTTTTCTCTCGAATAAGGTTCGATACGGCGTGAATCCAAATATAATTTGGCTCCAATACAAGACCTAGAAAAAAATGGAAAAGACAAAAAGACCTACTTTCCGCGTCTCCATCGTTCACGGCCGTGAATGTGCGCGCCTCGTCATGCATGAATCAGACTTCCCAATTTATTATTTATTTTTTTTGGCAAAGTTGATTGAATGTTGATCGTTACATTTTATAATAGAGCCTAGGTACTTTAAATGTTCATTTATTATAGTAAATAAATAAAGAGTGTAAGTTGTATATGTCGTTAATGTGAACAAATTACACTATTAGGTAGTAGATATTTATTTGTTATAGTAGGTTGTATTGCACATATTCTCCACAATATTGTCATATTCGTGTCGAATTTTCCAAAAATATACTTTTTGGAGTGTTCAATATGCACGCAACTACATTTTTGGAGAGTCCGGACAATATATATATATAGCAGGTAACTTGACTTAAATTCCAGATTATAAATTTTATATTTTAAGGAGACTTACATGTTGATATTTTTTATAGACATGATAATATAAAGAATTATTTATATAGTGATGTATATAATTTAAACTTATAAATAAAATACTTATAATTCATCATTCTACCTTGGGATCACATTTTGTGGTTGTTATAGCACGAAACGTTCTACTTGGTAGTTTTTTAACCTTAGAAATGTATGTTGTTACTTGTTACCCTAAGACATCTTTCCTTTATCAAACATCCCTTTCACAACAGTATTAAGTACTAGTTCACATCATTTTTTTAGCTGATAGAGTGTAAATTAATGCGTCCTAGCATGCAACGACGATCTGGTGAACGATAGACTTAAATTTAAACTGCACTGTAGGGTTTAAGTTGGATTTGGAATAATTCATTGATACGAAAATTTTACTATTAGTATTTGTTGCTAGATACTTTAATACGTATAAGTATATCTCGTTCTATTTTAATATGATATTCTTTTCCTTCATATTATAGACGACATTATTGGCTATTTAAGTGGAGTTGGTACTATGGAGACAGTGTTGAAACTAATTGGAGAAAATATTTATGTTTGTGATTTAATCAATTTGTAGAATTAGTTTTATATCGTATATTGCATATGCGTGAATTTTTTTCTCTCCTATACATTGTGTCACGACCCAAAACCAACTCGGTCGTGATGTGCCTATCATGGAACTAGGCAAGCCGACATACTCCCAAACAATTCGATATTTCATTAAAAGTTAGATAATAGCCTTTCTCATACTGAAATTTCATAAAAGAGTTCAACTTGAAAACAAAATGCGGAAATAAATAGCCCGACATCGGGGTGTCACTAAGTCATGAGCAACTACTACAACTGTTTTGAAATATAGCAAGACTAACATAGTCTAAGAATACCATGATACACTAAAGGGAAGATAAAGAAGGAGAAAAGCAGGTCTGCGATCGCCAGGTAGCTATCTCGCTATCTCCGATGAAAGTCAGCAACTGGAATAGTCAACGGCCGCTACCATGGTCAGAGATACCTGGATCTGCACACAAGGTGCAGGGGGTAACGTGAGTACACCAATTCAGTAAGTAACAAGTCCAAACTATGGACTGATAGGTCGTGACGAACGTAACCTCAACAAGTAATAGAAATAAACTGTGCAGGAAACGTACGCTATCAGTTCAAGTATACAACTCAACCAGTAAAATAAATACAGATCTGAACAATATGAGATATAAAGCTCAGATAACTCTATATGCCAATGCACAGAATGTATGAAATGCACCATGTGCTCCCACTCTCAAGTGCACAATCACTCGGTACTGCATATGGCCATCTGGCCCAGGAAAATCCATCTCGGAACATATACAACACTGACTGCAAGTCATCCAGTATCGAAGAAGAAAGGTAATCCAACCCTGAGGAGAAATCCATCTCTAGGTATATATACATACATATATATATATATATATATATATATATATATATATATATATATATATATATATATATATATATATATATATATACTCAACCCCTCGGTACCGCATATGGCCATCCGACCTAGGGAATCTATCCCGGAATATACTCATCCTTGACTATAAGTCACTCGGTACCGAGGAAAAAGGGTAATCCAACCCTGTGGATAAATCCATCTCCAGATATTAATACTTCGGACAAATTCATGTCCAGGGATCAATCCCTCAAAATATCATCTGCGCTTACCGAGGGTGTGTTACAGACTCCGGAGAGGCTCCTACAGCCCAAGCGCTATCATAATCATCAATATAACCGCTGCGGCGTGTAGCTCGATCCCATAACTATCACTCATAATCAGGCTCTCGGCCTCACTCAGTCATCACTCTCCAGTCTCACACACACGGGCTCACAATGCCATGAAACTAGCCCGAAACAATGATATAATGTGCCAAATAATAATAATTGAGACTGAGGCATGATATGATATGCATGAATAAGACTGAGTACAGAATGTCAATGAAACTAATGAGATGACAGTAAGAAACGACCACTCGTGTCTCAATAATATCGGCGCAAAGCCCTAACATGATATCTAGGATGTTTTACAGCTTATTACTTAATCACATGATAGAAACACGGATATTAGTAAGAAAAGAGTCACTAAACGGTGTCATGGAATGAACCAGGCCATAATTCTCACGGTACACGCCCACATGCCCGTCGCTTGACAGGTGTGTCACCTCAATACTAATCACATAACACATAGTTCGGGGTTTCGAACCCTCAGAACCAAGTTTGGAAGCGTTACTTACCTTAAACCAAGCCAAATCCATCTCCGCAATGCCCTTGCCTTTGTAATCGGTCTCCAAACGTACCGAATCTAACCAAAAGTAAAACAATGCAATCAATATAGGCCAAGGAACCAATTCCACACGAGAAACTATCAACTTAGACCAAAATCCCGAAATTCACCCAAACCCGCCTCCGGGCTCATATCTCGGAATCCAACAAAAATCACAAAACTAAAAAGCCCTTTCACTCACAAGTCCAAACATACAAGATTTATCAAAATCCGACTCCATTTGACCCCTCAAAAACTCATTCAAACTCTCCAAAAATCGCAAGCCTAACCCCTCATTTTCACCCATAATCTTCACTAACTACATGATTAAACAACAAAAAATTACCATAAACACGAGTATTAGGGCTCAAACCACTTACTTTATTGATAAACCCTTGAATTCCTCCTCAAAATCATTCTCAAAAGCTCCAATGCTGACTAAAAATGGTGAAAAATGAACCAAAATTCGCGAAGTCCACAATATATACTGTCACGCCCCGAACCTGGGCATGGACGTAACACGACACTCGGTTCCTAACTACATGTGACCGAGCAAACCAACTAGCTGGCTGAATCAACATGTGATATCATAACATACTAAATGTGGAAGATAAACTAACATGTACTGATATACTGAAAGCCTGAATGATAAAAAAAACAAAGTGTTGAAACACTATACAAGTCTGAAAGATGTCTGTAGCCAACATGGCTTAACATAAAAGGCCTGAGACTCTGTCTAACTGTTACTCTAGTCTATAAAGCCTCTATTGAAGTACTGAAAACACTGACTATCTGTAAATATTGAAAGGTTGTAAAGTAATGATAATGCCCCGAAAGAACTGGGGATCACCAAATAGCTAGTACGAGAATCCTAGCGCTCTAAATCATCAACCTGTAAATTATTACCTGTATCGTGAGATGCAGGCCCCGGGAAAAAGGGACGTCAGTACATTTGAATTGCAGTGGTATGTAAAGCAACTGAAAGAAAGAATTAAAAATGCTGAAACTGAAACTAAGCTGATAGCTAATAATTGATAATTGATACTGAAATGATAACTATTGAAGCTGAAATTGAAATGATAACTGATAACTGAACTGATAACTGGTAACTGAACTAATAATTGATAACTGAAAAAGGAAGTAAGGATATGAATACTCCCTCTTCTGAATGATGAATAACCTGTTTATCTGAATATTAAACTGCGGCCTCAGGCGCAATATATATATATATATGCACAAACTGCGGCCTTAGGCCCAAGTATACGTATACATAAACTGTAACCTCAGGCCCAAAGATGCATAAAGCATAAACTGCAGCCTCAGGCCCAAAGATGTATAAAGCATAAACTGCGGCCTCAAGCCCAAATACAGGTGTTCAACAATCAGAGATTTAAAATCAGGAACTGAGAATCATATCGCAATACATGATAATGAAATACTTAATTACACTGAGTCACATGATACCGGAATACTGGATCCTATCGAGTTACATAATACTGGAATACTGAATAGGACTAGGCTGACACATGTACTCTTGAACTGATTATGAACACTGAAACTTCAAATGTCTATGACATGCTGAGTAAGCTATACTGATACTTAGGGACATCAAACCCAAGTCTATATTAAATACGAACTGAGCTCACAACATTCAGAATGAAAGTCATGAATGAGTTATGAAGCTAGAGAATAGAAGTACTATAACTATTCAAGGAACTAGGATTAGCTATATTTCTGAGGCAATTGATACGTCGTAAAAGAAACGTAGTGTAGGGAGAATCATTAACATTCCCAAACATAGAGAGTTAGCCTCACATACCTTAACTTCCTGCTCTTGAGCGTAATACAATATTCGCCAATCCTTTCAGCTTTAATCTATATCAATACAAGTCAAAGAGATTCCATATTAGCAATAATACTCATGTTTTGGTTACTTAGGCATTTTCTCAAACACTTGGTGAGAATAAAGCTTCATAGTCCTTATTAATGGTGTCTCTACACCCAATAACTCATTCTCTTGCAACTAGATAAATTTCAAAGTCTCACATAGTTATAATCAACATCATTCTTTATCACCCATAAGGTAAACAACACCCTTAGTCAATAATCAACAATCAACAACCCAAACCTATAATCGTTCATGCTTTTCTATCAAACCATCAACTCATAACTCATGAACTAGAGTCTATAATTATTAATCTAATGCTAGAATCAATTAGAGAGTGAAGATATTACATTTTTGAAGTTCAATCCCCTTGAATTCGAGTTCTAGGCTTCCTTCCTCCAACAACGATGTCTCAATCGAATATCTAATGATATGAAGGGCTTACCCATGTTAATAAGATGTTGGGAAATTGAAAGTAACTTGGAATCGCCATTAGAACTTACCTTGAGTGGTGGAAGGACCCTTAAGGAGTTAGGTTTTTGAGAGTTCCCCTTTATAGAGCAAGTTTTTATGTTTTGGGGTTGTGGAGAACGAAATATAGCTTTAAAACGATCCCCTACGAGTGCACCCGCGCACCTGGAAACCTGCCCACGCTACTGACCGCGCAAAACGGCAGTAACACTGCCTCAAAATTAGTGCGGTCGCGCTATGGGCACGCTAACGGACGCGCATATCGCATACTATTCTGTAAAACGCGCATAACTTTTTGCATAGAGATCCATTCGGGCTTCATAATATATAGTTGGAAAGCTATTGCAAAGGACTACAACTTTTTTGATTTGAGTTTTCCCAAATTCTTTACACCTCTTTACTAAACTCTGCTGGAATACAGAACTTCAGCAAACTTAGTCGATTTTGTCAAATCTTATGCTCCTTACTTTTCATCTTGATTTTGAAACAACTATTTTTACCCATAATCATCCCAATGAGACTTCACGTGTCCAAAATATAACCTTACTACTCATTTAACTCATTCATACCTAAGCCTAATTTACGGAATGTTACATATACTTTCTGCCCAGAACTTCCACATCTGCGGTCAAGATGTCGCTATTGCCATGCCGCACCTGCGGAAAATCTATCATAGGTACGGTTCTCACTTATGCCATCAAAACCCGCTTCTACGGTCCCACATGTGCACTCCACTACTCGCAACTGCAGCTCCCAGCCAACCTCAGCTTTGGCTGCATCTGCGGCCCCTTCTCCGCTTCTGCGGGCTCGCACCTGCGGTCTCCACTCCGCAGGTGCGATTATGACAGATGAGCTCAATCTTCAGCATTCCTCAAATTCCAATCTTGTTTCGTCAACCACCCAAAATCAGCCCGAGGCCCTCGGGACTTCTACCAAACATACCAACAAGTCATATATCAACATACGAACTTAGTCGAACCTTCGGAACACTCAAAACAACATCAAAATACCAAATTACTCTCGGATTCACGCTTAAGAACTTCCAAATTCCACAAACGATGCCGAAACCAATCAAATCACCTCCGAATGATCTGAAATTTTACACACACGTCACAAATGACAATACGGACCTACTCCAACTTCCGGAATTCCATTCCGACCCTGATATCAAATTTTTCACTGCCGACCAAAATTGTCAAATTTCTAACTTTTGTCAATTCAAGCCTAATTCTACCACGGACCTCCAAATTACATTCCGGACGTACTCCTAAGTCCAAAACACCTAACGGAGCTAACAAAACCATCAGTATTTATATCCGAGATCGTTTACACATAAGTCAACATCCGATCAACTTTTCAAACTTAAGCCTTCCCAAAAGAGACTAAGAGGGTGTTTGGCTAAGCTTATAAGCTGGTCAAACTGGCTTATAAACACTTTTTGGCTTATCTACGCGTTTGGTAAAATTAAAAGCACTTATAAGTTAAGTGCTTATAAGCTAAAAATAAGCCAAAAGCCATAAGTTGGTCTCCCCCAACTTATTAAATTTCAGCTTATAAGTACTTTAGGTTTGATCAAAATATTTACTATTCTATCCCTAAAATACTTCTTTTTAAAACAAAACTCTTAATATATCCAATTCTTTAACTGCTTATTATTAATTTCAGCACTTTTATCCAAACACGTATCTGCTTATTTTTAAATCAGCTTCAGCACCTAAAAGTGCTTTTCAGCACCTAATGCTTATCAGCTACTCTAAATCACCTAAGCCAAATGGGCTCTAAGTGCCTCAATTCCTCTCCGAATCCACTCCAGACCCGAACCAACTAACCCAACATGTCATAATATAGCTGAAGAATACAAAAGGAAGCAGAAATGGGGAAA
Organism: Nicotiana sylvestris; assembly: GCF_000393655.2. NCBI lineage: Eukaryota > Viridiplantae > Streptophyta > Magnoliopsida > Solanales > Solanaceae > Nicotiana > Nicotiana sylvestris. The sequence continues at coordinate 22,947,278 of NC_091063.1, read as the reverse complement.
CAGGGCTATAACTCTCGAAACGACCGATTGGGTCGTTACACTTCGACTATATTTACAATAACATCATTTTATAAATTCACTTATTTATTTCACGACCATGTAAACCGCGACCAAATTCACTAATATAATACAAACAAAATGTCATTAGTCTCATTTTTCTTTTTCATAATAGTTTCTTAAGGAGAAAAAGGAAAGGATAGCCGAAATAGGTTGCCAATCAAAAAATTCAACTTTATATAATTAATGTATTGTGATGACAATTCTTTGTAATGAATAAAGAAATATTTTTCGCGATTATGCACGTAGATTGAAATTTGAACTTTCACCAAAATGGTAAATGTCAAATAAAACCTTCATTTAATATTCGATGCTCGTCTTGACTTTCTTTTCTTTCTTCTTCTGGTCTAGATTTCCCAACGTAGCTGGAATATTCAGCAATTTCAAAATGAGATGCTGTTTTTCTTTAAGAAAAGTTCAGTGCACCAAACAAAAACTTAAAGGAGAAAAGAAGAAAGAAAGAAATGGAAGGAAAGCAGAGTTGATGTAAGTTATAGCCAATGCTATCGGAAAAATTTCTTTGTACCAATAATTGAGATACGTGATTCCTATGATCAGTTGGTGAATCTGTATACATTGATAAATACAATTATATTAATTTAAAGGTAATTATTGACAATTGTCTAAAATAAGAATGTATGTAGGTAATCTAAAACATATGATACTTAACCTGCTACAATTGTTAACAATGTGACAATTATTTAAACTAAAGCATATAAATTAAATGGCCAAATTAAATACTTATAGATAATAAATATATCACCACCTATTCCAAACTTTTTTACCAATATTTAGAAAAAAATTATCCCTGAAGAACGAATAAATATTGGGCTTGAAGCGTGAGAAGAGCTAGTGTGACCGTTTGCTAACGCGTGATTACCACGTTTGCTAACAGTTTGGCCTTTTCATGTTAATCTTGATTTTTTAAATTATTTAGTATAAAATTTTTTTATTGACTCGAATAATTTAGATCCATATCATTTGAGAAAGAAGCAATCCCTGTAATAAAAAAAAAATTCATTTTCATAACTCAAACTTGATCGCCTCGATCATAAGCGGAGAGATTCCGTCAATCCCACCACATCACTACTGGATAATAATTATATCTCCTTTTTATTGTGGCTTCGTGGTCATCCGCTCAAAGAAGCAAAGCCAAACTTATACACCACTTTTCTTGCCACTCAATTTTCTTTTGCTTTTCAACTTTATAAAAATAAATTCTTCATTCTTATAGGGTTCTATTGCATAATCCTAAATGTGAAATTTCGAAATGGTTAATATTTCAAAAATGCAAAAAATAAAAATAAAAAAATTGAATATGTAGTGAAGATTGTTATTCTTAGATTTCAAATTTTTAGGAGCAATGTTGGGAATTTACACACACTTAAGTATTTATATATGTTTACCCCCAAAAATGGGTAACAACTAAATTTATACGCGATTTAAAGGATATGTGATTCAATTCAATACGAATATCTAAGAACAATAAGTAATTAAGTTAAAGATAAAATGAAAGATCAAACTAATTGTAATGTGATGATCAAGCCTCATCTCCGGAGAACAGTAAAATTCAATCTCGATCGGACCCTCGATATAAGCTCGGATGCTAATAAAAAAAGTAAATAACTGAGGAACACTTTGAGTAATAGCTAGAAGACAGAAATGGACTTTTATTGCTTTAATTTGCGTCTCAACAATGTGTCCAAATGAAAGAAACTTTCCCTTTTTATATAGCTTTTTCCGATAAATGTCAATCTACAGTTGATATTGGACGAGATTCGCGTCGTAATATCCAGTTGAGGGTGAATATTACGGCTCCCTACTTGTCATGCATAATCGTTCCCCGTGTTTCCCGTGGTCTAGAAACTTTACTTGGTCTGGGTCCGTTATTTCATCGTGCCGATCCTAGGTTCACTCCTTCCAGGTTCCGATACGAGGGGTCATTCGGCCTTGTTTATAGTCGTGTCGAACCGTGCTTCCCTCTTGTTTTTGTATTGAGGAATCGGGAAAAATTTTGCCCCCAATTTTATTCATACACAATATCAATGATGTTTTTATTCCAATTCTCATCTAAATTAAGGTTAATTATTGAAACTCGAAACCATCTTCCAGTATTTCTATCAACACATGCACTTCATGCCACTTGATGTCTACATTAATCTTAAATTGATTTGGTACGAAGTAACATTATATTTCTACATTGTTTTAATGTCCGGTCACATTAATTCGTGCTTTTGAAGAATTTAAATCAGCAACATAAATGACTGCACTACGGTTTTATATGTGTTCACTGTTGAAGTTTCTGTAACTATTTAAAGACTACGAAGTAAAGTAAGTTTAAGAAACCATTCTTTGGCTTCACTTAATATTTAACTCTGCACCACTTTATCCTAGGCCAATGTCTACTCACAAGGTTCTTGCTTTTGAGTGAACCAATATATATTTATAGGCTATTAGGTTTAGATTTAGAAGCTTACTCCACAGAAAATTAAGTTTTTTTTTTTTAACAAACACGAATGCTGATTGTGAAATACTCCTAATTACTCCGCCCGATCCACAATAAGTGACCAATTTGCTTTGGGCGCACTCATTAAGAAAATACTAAATTCTAAACAAAACTAGTTAGTGTGACTAAATTACCCTTAATTAAATGTTGCAACATAGTTATAGTAGCACTTCTCTTTTCAAATGTGAGGAGTAAATGACTTTTTAGAGATATGTACATAAGGGTAATTTTGGAAAAATAAATTGAATTTTTTCTTGATTATATAGATGGATATTTATTTTGAAGCAAAATAAAAAAGTAAATTGGTCACTTATTATGGATCGGAGAAAGTAAGTTTAAAGACAAAAATAGAAAAATCCGACAAGTTCTCAAACCCTGCATAAGTTTAAAATTGAATTTAGATAGCACATGTGTGCTTAGAAAACAATGAGAATTGTTTCATAAAATAAGCATACGTACATTAGTCTTACTTTTGAGAAAACAGTTTATATTCAAGTTCTTGTTTTCATTACACTAAAAAAGTTTGGAGGTTATCGTGGAGAAACGGTAAAGTTATTTTGTGTAATTATATATCACGGATTTGAGTCGTGTAAGTAACTATTAATGCTTGCATTAGCATAAATTGTCTATATCACACTCCTAAAAGTACTTTCCTTCTTTGAATCTTGCATGAATATAAAATACTTGGTGCACTAAACTGCCTTTATAATTGAAAAGGGTAACGAATATTGCTACCTAAGTAATATCTCAACACTTGCAAGAAAGAAAGAGAATTAATCAACTATTAGTACTGAAAAACAAGACCTTTGTTTGTCTAAACGCCATGTGCATAAAATTTTCACATGCATACTCTTTACCCTCAAAATTGGATAACAATTGAATTTATATGCGGTTTTAAGGATACGTGATATAATTTAACACAAATTAAGAAAATAGATTAATATTAAAATCAATGACAGAAAAATGAATGCAAACCACACAAGTTGAACAGTGTTAGCCTTGAAGGTTGGTCACCCTCGAGCCAGATATTGCCTCAATCGATATCAAAACAGAGTAGCAAAATAATAAGAACTAGAAATAATAATATATTGCCTTTGGATGCGTGTTGCAATATGTCTTACGAAATAATCAAACCCCCTTTATATAGTAGGAGAGTCTACTTAAGATACAATTCTACCAAAAGTATGAAATCTCACGATTTGCCAATTATTCGGTCTCTCGTTGATACGTGCCGAGATTCCCGCCGTGATATCTAACTGGTTACGGATATCTGGGCCTCCCGTTATTCGGTCCGATAATATTTTCTTGAGCTTGATCGGAGTCGAGGTCGGTTCCGAAGCTACGGGCTTGATGATATTGAAGACGCATGCTCTAACTTCATACCTTGGTTTGATATAATCCGGAGTCGATCTTTAACCCAACGCGTTTCAGCGCCGATCTGTCATGCAATAGATGAGCCTGGTTTCGACCGTATACCGATAGTTCCCTCAGTTTTCAGAGAGTAAATGACGAGAAACGATTTGAGCCCCCGATTTTCGTCTCGAGTCTACGCGGCAGAAACGACAAAAACTGACGAAACGTCTCGTCATTCATGTCTTTAATGACATCTAATGTTCATTTGTTACTGGTCGGCCATTACGGGGTTGGAACTGTTGTTTGCAAACTATAAATACTCAAACTTTAGTTCATTCAAACTTTACGTTTAAACCTCTGTTACTCTTGTTCTTAAAACCCTTTGTATTCTCCAACACTTGTATAAGATCTCTTGAGGCTTTTGCAAGAATTTTTACTTATCTTCATTCTAAAACATTAAGCGTGACCTTTTAACTTTCTCTTCTTCATCTTCATTCAAAAGAAAAATGGTGAAAACTTCTAAAACAGTTCCACAAAAAGAGATTGCCTCTTCTTCACGACCTATCGGCAATGGATCAGCGGCGGAACCTCACCCTGCAGAGTTTGTTCTCGGTGGGTGCTCGACCGGTGGTGATTTCAAGGTCGAAAAAACATCTTCTGTACCAGGTCGATGCGAGCCGGTCACGAGATATATATGCTCGATCACCGATGATCTCCTCTCCAAGGTCAAAGAGGATTGCAACTGGCTGATAAACATGTGGTGGTGCCTTCGCCTGAGAAAGCAATTACTAACCATATGGAGGGTTTTCTTAAGCGTCTACACTTATTCCTTCATGTTGGGTCCCTTAGACTCGGTCAATGTTGCCTTTTGCAAGAGGTACGAGGACCCTCGGTCAAGTTCACCCCTCTTTCTGGAGGATAGTAATTCTCCATCGCTTTTTTGTTAGCAAAATCGAGGGATGTTCCTTCACCCTCAATCATCACATGTGTTTGTACAGTCCCCGACTCTTATGAGGGGGATTAGTAAAACTTTCCCGTTGGGCCAATAGGGCCCCATTTTCGAGTATAGATAAGGATCCGGACCGAGGCTGGATAGGCCGATTCGTTCGAGTGAAAACCTCGGATTTAATCCCAATCGAGGACATTGCTATTTCCTGAGAAATGGAACATGAAATGTAAGTATAATTTTGCCTTAAAGATTTTGTTTATTGTTTTTCCCTTTTCCTCCCTTATTATCGACGTTTTGTGGTGCAGCCGTTGCTCAAATGATGAATGCAATTCCTCGACTCAAGGAGTGGGCCGAGTACCTCGTGTCGCAAAAACCCTAATCAAAGCGCGCGTGGCGCGAACTGTCTAAGGGTCAGTGGGAGGCTCGTTCCCATGGTAAGTTTTCTTTTATGATTTAATAGTATTTGATTTCTTTCTCGTGTCGTTGAGTTCTCATTAGTTCCGTTTTCTTCTGTAGGCCTACCTAAGGATGTTGCTATGAGACCTCTATCTAGTGACGAGGATGTGCCTCTCGAGTCCCCTGCCTCGAGGCAGGGCGATGAGAAAAAAAGGAAAAGGGCCCTGAGTTCGCCGAACTCGGAGAAGAAAAAACCAAAAAGGAGGCTGGGGCGCAAACCCACGGAAAGCACCGATGCTCTGACCTCAGACTCAGCCCACCAACTGAGGGATGAGTCCAAAGAGGAAGAAGATAAATCCAAGCTGATGGTCCGCGTGTGGTCAAGTGTCATGATACGAGAGGCCTCTGAACCGGCAGGGGATGAAACTGAATTGTCTCGACTTGGGGAGGTCGAGAAGGAGACCATGGCCGGAATTATTCGGGCAAATGAAGGTTCCCCAAAAGACGTGCTTGGGGTGATTGATATCTCTAGGTCCCCTTTATTCTCCGACTCTATGATCAACGAGGCTGACATGCTAAAAGAGCGTTCACACGATGGGCCTTAGGGAGTGGCATATATCAATCATTTTTTCGAAGTCTTAGAATCTACCACTTGGGAGGACGTCATCGGGTTTGGTGACTTTCCAATGCCAAAGAAATCACCATCTTCGGATGCCAGTGGGTCTTCTTTGAGTGCAAAGTTAGTTGATCGGTTCTCGGCTCTGTATGCCGATCCTGACCGAAAGCGGTCAATAATTATCTCTATCCTGGAGGACGGTTGGGTTATCTCCGCCCCCGTGGGGGCTGCTAGATTTCTTCGGTGCTTGGTGACCGAAGAGGACCAGGACAAGATGGACGCGGTGGAAGCACCCTGCCTGTTAAATGAAGCTCAATAGGCATTGAATTGGGTAACTTCGAGTGCCTCTTTACTATGCACTTCAGATTCTAAGTTGCAAACGATTGTAACACTTTTTTTATGCTTGTAGGACTCGGTACTTCATAATGAAACTTTCCTCTGATATAGGGAGGAGTTAACCCTACACGAGGTCAAGATTCGGGAGCTTACTAAGAAGAGGGCTACCTACAAGCTTCTCAGTGAGAAACTCCAGGTCGAGCTAGAAGCGGCTCAGAGGGAGCATGTCGAATGGGTCGAGCAGGTAAGAAAAGTACGTGAAGATAGTGATGGTGATTTGGACACGATGGCTAATGGTCCGAACCTGCAGGTCCAAAAGAGGCTTGAACAGATTGAGCAGCTCCAGGTGGAAGTGGACATAGTAAAAGCTGAGGCCAAAGAATGGAAGAAAAACATGGACCTCCTAGCCTCGGAAAAGGAGACTGTCCAGGCTCAACTGGCGTTGAGTGAGGCCCAGCTCTGAACTGCAGAGAAGAAGGCCTCGACCCAAGCTTAAACAATCAAGGATATCCGGTATCAACTGAGTTCGGCGGTCTTGAGCCATGAAAATCTGGGCAAGGAACTTGAGGCAGCTAGGTTCGAGATTGCTGAGGTCAAGGCCGAAGTTGATGAGAGGGTGGCCCAGCATAAGGTCGATGCCGAGGCAGCTCAGGATCAAGCGAAATATTTAGTGGAGCATATGAAGTGGCAATCCCAAAGGGAGGCCCTCGAAGGAGTTCAAACTCAGGGCTTCGACCTGCTGGCTAAGATCGAGAATGCCAAAATATCGGAAGCCAAGGCCATGAAGCTGGCTTATCCCGAGGAGGAGGATTCTGAGGGTCTGGAGACTCAAATGAGTCCGAAGGCGGTGAAGATCCCGAGGGTTAAGATGCTGCCCCGATGAGGACCAGGCCCCTTAGGCCTTTAGATGTTTTTGTTTTTTGAAATCTTGTTGGGGCTGTTTGGCCCTTGTAAAAAATTTTATCGGGTTGTTTGGCCCTTGTAAAAAGAATTTTGTTATGAATATATAAGGCTTTCTTTCCCTTTTTCGGCTTTCGATTTTTTCTCTTTGCTTTCTCATTTATATTCACAAATATCAAAATGCTTTTGCACGAAATAATCAGGTTATATTTGAAGGTTCAAACAAACTTTGCCTTTACATTAATCATTTTAAGGCATTTTGGGGTTTCGGTGTTACCAGAAAATTCCTCCCAAAGTAAGTAGATGAGATTGTAGTTCCCTGAGGGTAGCCTTTAGAACCGGTTATGAAGATTTTCTTTTTTGAAGGCCTAGTTTTTATTACGAGTCTCGGATGTCTTCGAGCCGTGTTAATATGGCTGTAGCCTTTTAGTTCGAGAGTCGCCCAATGGACTTGCTTTCCCGAGTTATCCGGGCTTGACTAATATAACAGTCCCTGAGTGGAGATGGCCGCGATCTTTAAATTTGGGGGTTGCCTAATAGTTCTTATGCCCCTGATGTCTAATAGCTTGAACCATTCGAGTTTGTTTTCGGACGCCAGTTCCCAAGTGCGAGAGTGATTGTTCGATCTCAGGTTTAAGGTGACCCTTGGGCTCATTACTTTTAGGGGATCGAAAGCAGGAAATTCTTTAAGAAATGTAAATAAGAATTTTTTTTAAAAGACAAGATGATTGCAAGGAAGATGCTTCTTCTTGCGTACATATTTTATGCTAGGGCTCGAAAAATCTATGTGGGCATGGTTCGGTTGACCGTTTGGACCTTACAATAAATCCTACCTATCAAGACCCTTCCATAGTGAAGTAATTTCCTTACTAAAGTTGATATTCGAGGGTAATGCCCCACAACGTTCAAGGTTAATTATAGAGAGAAGCCTCGGATACTGTTGATGCGATCCTTAACACCAAATCATGATCTCCACTATTGCCTTGTTAAAAACCTTGCCGGAAAACCCATTTGGGACAAAATCGGTTCAAGGGAAAAAGAGTGCAACGCGTACTTTCAGACCTAAGACTTTGCACGGCTCCTTGTCGGTGACCTGCAACTATTAGTTCAAAATATAAATAAAAGGAAATGAATGGGTCGTACCTTAGCAGTAGTATCATTTTAGGTGAGATACATTCCAATTGCTCGATAGTTTTTCTCTATTCATCGTTCCGAACTTATAGGATCCTTTCCCAGTGACCTCGAGGATTTTGGTACGGTCTCTCCCAGTTCGGACCCAACTTTCCTTCGTTCCGATTTCGGGTGTTCGGTGTGACGTTCATTAGTACTAAGTCCTCGACGTTGAAGTATCGAAGGTTGGCCCTTTTGTTGTAATATCTCTCAATCCATTACTTTTGGGCAGCTAACCGAACAAGGGCGGCTTCGCGCCTTTCATCCAACAGTCCCAAGTTCGTATTCATGGCCTCGTCATTTGATTCTTTTGTTGCATATCGAAATCTGATACTTGGCTCTCCGACTTCGATCGGTATTAGAGTTTCGGCACCGTAAACCAACGAAAATGGGTGTGGCCCCAGTACTGGACTTCGAGGTCATACGATATGCCTATAGGACTTCGAGTAGGATTTCCTTCCATATTCTTTTGGCGTCAGTTAACCTTTTCTTAAGGTTTTGGAGTATGGTCTTGTTTCTCGATTCAGCTTTTCTGTTCCCACTAGGGTGATAAAGTGTTGATAGATTCTTTTGATCTTATGATCTTCGAGAAACTTGGTCACTTTGCTGCCGATAAATTATTTTCCGTTGTCATATGCAATTTCGGATGGCATTCCGAACCGACATATGATGTGGTCCCAAATAAAGTCGATGACTTCTTTCTCCTTGACCTTCTCGTATGGTTGTGCTTCAACCCACTTAGAAAAATAGTTAGTCATAAATAGGATAAATTGAGTTTTACCCGGTGCCCATGGAAGAGGGCCAACGATGTCCATTCCTCACTTCATGAATAGCCATGGTGACAAGATCGAATGCAGCAGTTCCTCGGGTTGGTGAATCATCGGAGCATGTCTTTGACATTCATCTCACTTTTGTACGAACTCCTTCGCATCTTTTTCCATGTCTATTCAATAATAGCCAGCTCTTATTACCTTTCGAACCAATGATTTGGTGCACGAATGATTTTTGTAGGTGCCCTCGTGAACTTTCCTTAGAACATACTCGGTATCTCCTAGTCCCAGACATATTGCTAGCGGGCCATCGAACATTCTTCTGAATAAGGTTCCATCTTCGGACAAGGTGAATCAGGTTGCCTTTGTGCGCAGGGCCCTCGATTCTTTTGGATTTGAGGGAAGTTTCACGGTCTTTAAATACTCTATATATTTATTTCTCCAATCCCAAGTTAAGCTTGTGGAGTTTATTTTGGCGTGACCTTCTTCCATTACCAATCTCATGAGTTGTACGACTGCCCCCGAGTTGAGCTTGTTGTCTTCGACCGACGACCCTAAGTTTGCAAGGGCATCGACCTCACTATTTTAATCTCGAGGTACATACTGTAAAGTCCACTCTTTGAACCGATGTAATGTTACCTGTAATTTGTCTAGGTACCTTTGCATTCGTTCTTCTCTGACTTCGAACGTTCCATTAACTTGGTTCATCACAAGGAGGGAGTCACGCTTAGCTTCGATCACCTCCACCCCCAAGCTTTTGGGCAGTTCGAGACCTGCAATCATGGCCTCATATTTGGCCTCGTTGTTAGTCAATTTCACAGATCTAATGGATTGTCTAACTACATTTCCTGTGGGTGGCTTCAGTATGATGCCAAGTCCGGACACCTTTGCATTTGAGAACCGTCCGTAAAGAGGGTCCAAATTCCCGAAAACACCCTAAAGTTTACCAACAACTCTCTTTCAAATATGGGTATTAGGACCAGCATAAAGTCGACGACGAAATTTGCCAAAATTTGAGACTTAATGGCTGTCTGGGGTCGATATTCGATATCGTACTTGTAAGCACGTGATTTTTGCCCTATGAAAGAATTACTCCCAAAAGTTCAAAATAAAATGATTTTTCTTGGTGTGCAATTTTGAGAATTTTTGTGACATTTTTGGATAATTGTTTGTATTTGTCTGTGCATGATTATTTGTTAAATTAATAAAAAAAATACAAAAATATATCGCATTTTGCATGTAGGATTTAATTCTACAATTGTTAGTAATTAATTTTGTTTTACAAAAAATGAAAATCACAAAAATAGGCATCTTTCGCATTTTTAGCATTTAATGTCCAATTGTACAATTTCATGCTTAATTATTACTTAATTGTGTATTAATTGTTATTGGGAGTTAATTTGCGCTTTCATAACTTAATTTAGTTCTATATGATAATTTAAGGATTTTTAGAATTTAGTTTTAGAAAAATAAAAGAAGAAAAGAGAGCAAAAAATATAAAGAAAATCGGAATTGGGCTCTTCTTCAAATTCAAGCCACAGGCCCAAAAAATACCCAACCTTACCCATGACCCGGTCCATTTTGAACCGGGTCGACCCGGTCCATAACCCAAATACCCAACACCCCCCTATCTTACACAAAACAAAACCAAAAAAAAAACTAAAAAAACCTAAAAACCAAAACCTAAAACACTACCCATCCGCCCCCCTCCTCTCTTTCCTTCTTCTTCCTAAAGCTCCAAGAAAGCCATCAATGGCTACCCTCTTCACCATCTCCACACACACACACACCCCCACAGCGACACACACACAGCAACACACACACACAGTGCACGCAGCAGCCGTTCATGGCTCCTGCTTCTTCTTCGCCGTCGTCCCAAACGACCTTGCTGCTGCGTCGTCCATGGCTTCCCCGCTGCTTCATCTTCTTCATCGACCACCATAAACGACCAGCCATGTCCGCCTATTGCAGCAGCGACCACTGCTTCCGCTTTTTCCAGCTTTGTCATCGTCGAGTTTGAGCTCGACACCCATGGATGCCGCTGCTGCGTTGCTGCTGCCCGTCTGCTGCTTCTGCTACGTCCAAAGATACCCGTCGTTGCTACTTTAGTCCGGTCCGAAATTAAGACTCAAACCATCTCGTTTGTTCGAGCTTTGGTTGGGGTCGTCAAAACAGTCCATACGAGTTCGTCGTGGTCAGTCATTGTTCGTTGTTTCGATCCGGTTAGTGGGTTTTGAGTTTTATTTTTGTCCGTATTTCATTTTGATATTCTCAAATCTAAAATCGGGAAATGTTTGTTGTTCGTGTTCATTGTTTTGCTAATTTTCAGTTTGTTCATGTGAAATTGTTAGTTTAATGTTTGTTAGATGCAAATTGAAATTTAATTAATTATTTCTTCAGTTTGTTTCATGTGTTATGTATTTTTTTCAGAAATTGTTAATGTTGGTTAAATCGTTTGAATCCGTCATGTTTGTTGTTTAAAATAGATTTAATTCATGTTCATCTTTGTTTGAAGTTCGTTTTTAATCCAGTGATTTAATGTGAGTTTATGTTTTGGTTTTTGATTTGTTGAGTTAGTTTGAATCATGTATTTTGTTGTTGAATCTATGTTCTTGTGATTTGTTGTTTGAATTTGTTTGGAAATTGGTCATATTGGCTATATTTTGGTTGAGATTGATTAGGTGAATTGGTTATAGCTGATGGGTTAGTTTTGTAAATTGCAGTACGTTGAGGGGTGAAATGGTAATTGCAATAAGGTCGGAGGGGTGGTTTGGTAATTGAAAATTTTGAATAATTCTTTATGTTAAGCATGGGGGACAAAATGTAATGGGGTGTGGGTGATATAATTGTTTAATATAATGGGGGACAAGACATAATGTAGTGGGGGGAATATTGTAATTGTTTATGGTAGGCATGGGGAACAAAATTTAATGAGATGGTTTGATATATTTGTTTAATGTAGTGGGGGATGAGTGAGAAGATAGTGGGTTTGGTAGGGGAAAGTGGTTGTTTTATTAATTGATTAAAGGGTTTGGGATGAGATATAAATGAAAGACTTGAATCAGATTTTAGAAAAGGGAAGAGGAATGACAGAATATAGACAGAATAAAAAAGAGAGGAGGACAGAATAAAAAGAGAGGAGAATACAGAACAGAATACAGAAGAGATAAAAATTGGAGAAATTTCAAAACTAAAGGAGAGAACAAAAACTGAAGAAAAAAATCTTCTACTTTCTTTCATTGTTTGAAATCAGCATTAATTGTTGTTGTTTCATCGAAGCTTGAAGCTTTTTTTGGGATTACTACTCCACCGGTTTGCAAACTCTGTTGCTGGGTTGTTACTGTTGCTGGGCTGTTGTTGTTGTGTTGTATTGTTATTACTGCTGCTGATTCTCATCTTCATCTTCTTTTGTTTCCAATACCAGGTACACGGCTGTAATACTAGCTATTGCAAGCTAGTAATGTGGAAGCATGAATACATATGAAGAATGAAATTTTGAAGTTTTAATTTCGTTTTTTTTTGTTCCTTTTATTGATTGTATTTAAGCTATTTCATGTATTACTGAATAATAATTGAAATAAAAATAACATAAGTTAGTCTTTAATGAATCGGTTTGGCAAAACGGGCTAATTCACTAGTTATGAAGGTTTCAAGATTATCAACAGTAGGTTAATCATGAACAAGTAGCTAAATTTAGCTAAGGCATGAATTTAAATTAATTTTCGTAAATTAGGCATTAAGGCATGATTTGAGTTCAGGCAAGATTAGAAGAACATTTAAGTATAATAAACTTTCTAATAAGCTTTAGTAATTATGGTTAAATCTAGTTTCAAATGGTTGTGAATAATTAATCTCAATAGTTTTTTCTTATAACAATGCTGAGTTTTAATCTAGCTGTATTTGATTCTTTTGAATATTAGTTGTCGAATTTTTATTTTATTTATAATTTCGAATTTTTTGAGTAAAATTCCTTTTCATCAATATTTGTATTAATCTAGCAATTAGTATGTCATGCTTTCTTAAATAAATAAAATAAAAACTCGTAATTAATTAGGATTTTCTTTCTTTATTTTAGAGACTAATTTTAATAGGAAAAATGTAGTCGCTTTAGGATTTGTCCATTTAAAATAAATGAGACGAGCCTCGCCAAATAAAACACACAGATTGCGGGGCCCTCACAAATGCATGCGTTAATTACTTAGAATTCGGGATCGGCCACTTAGCAAACTCCACGGCCTTACCCAAAATAATAAATACGCTAATCGCTTTAGGCGCGCATTTTAATAATCTTACCTTCTTAAACTCGGGTGTGCATTTCATGCGACCCAAATCCAAATCCCAAAACATTGAATAAAAATGTGTTCCGGATTGCGGGTGCATTTCATGTGACGCAATCCAAAGACATGTTTTTAAACGATGTTCACATTCTTTTGAAATATAATAATAAAAGCGGCTAAGGGATAAAATTTGCACATAAGTTTATAATATGTATTATATCAGATAATCAAGCCGAATATAACAGTTGAGCGACCGTGCTAGAACTACGGAACTCGGGAATGCCTAACACCTTCTCCGGGGTTAACAGAATTCCTTATCCAGATTTCTGGTTCGCAGACTGTAATACAGAGTCATTCTTTTCCTCGATTCGGGATTAAATTGGTGACTTGGGACACCCTAAATCTCCCAAGTGGCGACTCTGAAATAAATAAACAAATCCCGTTTCGATTGTCCTTTAATTGGAAAAACTCCTTGTACCCTCGCGGGGGCGGAAAAAGGAGGTGTGACAGCTCTGGCGACTCCGCTGGGGAATATGACCCAGAACCACTGGTTCAGGGTTAGAAATTCGAGCTTATATAAATTGTTATATTTAGTTTTATCTGATTTTGTTACATGTTTTGGTTCAATGTGCTAATTAGTTGCCTTTTACCACTTTGATATTACGTGAACTGTATATAAACTGTGCCGAAACCCATATTCTCTCTGAGTCTTCTGAATCATAAAGAAGGGTGTACTTCGTACGACTTCTTTTCTGTATAATGTCAAATCCCAATTTAGAACGAGATTCGGACAAGTTGCTAAGCCGGTGAAGCTTCTGTATTCCCGATATGCTGCCCCTCGGCTCGAGCTGTCCGCTCGGGTAAGCCAGGTCTAGAACAAACACCCAGGTTCTGAACCTAGTATAACAAAGCCGCATGCCGGATCCCTAGTAGGAACGCTTATTTGCATCATGCGCATTTGACTTAGGGGACTCAACACAGGGGTTCGGTCCGTCTAGGACTAGCAACCTGAAGTGAAAAGACCATCCTGCTGCATGTTGTGTGCTTTATGCATTTACTTGTTTCAGACTTGCATGCTGACCGGCTTCGAAAATCGGGAATATTGGAAAATTGCGAAAAAGAGGGAAGTAACTGTGTAGAGAGTTAATTGCCTATTTTAGAAAAAAAAAAGAAAAAAAATCAATGCCCCAAATACTGGCGAAATTCTGCCGAAATTTTGGAAAACATGAAAAAAAATATTTTTTTATATAGTTTGTTTCACTCAAAAAGGGCAAAAGAAAAAATAGAAAAGATTATTATTTTCAGATTGAGGAATAGGTTGGTCATTTTGTTGAAACGAAAAAAAAATCTTCACTTTGTTTTATTTTTAAAATGAAAAAAAATAGAAAAGTAAAATAGTTTGTCTCCCATGGAAAATGAAAATGCAAAAAAGGGTCTTATTTTTAAGATAGTTTTTTATTTTTATGAAAACGCCAAAATCGAAAAGGAAAAGAGTCGTGTTCTGAAAGTGGGTTTGATATTTGTTGCCAAAAATGAATAAAAAAAAGAAGAAGTTTAAGATAGTTTAGATAAGCCCGAACTACGCGGGTTTGATTCTCACCGGATGTGAGATACGTAGGCAACCCTCATCGGGTCCAACCCCACCTTTTGCTAAAATAGGCAAAAACAAATAAATAAATAAAAAAAAACATTTCAAAATTTTTCGGGTGATGTCGAACCACCCCTTTTGCAAAAAATAAAATAAAAAAAAATAGCAATATATATCAATTTTTAATTTCATCATAAAGAAGTCGGGTGACGCTGTTTTGTCAAGACATAGCAGAATGTTCCCGAAAGGGACGCCGGAAGGCTGACTTTGTATAAACAGCCACCTTGGGTCATTTTTTTAGGATGTTGGTCCAGTTGGCCCACACAGCCTTAAGAATCTTCGTCCCCGAGGCGCTGAGGGGCCGTGTTTGCAACACTAAGGTTTTATTGTAATTTGAAAAAAAAAACAAAGAGTCAGCGGTCAGGTGAATACCGTTTGGATTTTTAGTAAAAAATAAGCCGAGCCAGCTTCGGCCGCGTCTTAAACCGTTCTTGCCGAAATAGCCTTAGAGTATCTTTCAGTTGTCGAAAGGCTATTTTCGCAAAAGAACGGACAAGTTTGTAAAGTGTCATAAAATAATCCTCCCCGGCCTCAAATTTCATATGAAATTTGGAAGGGACCACATTTGCAAAAATAACCGTTTGGTTGCATTTGTCAAACGGAGAAAGGGAGCTGGCCTTTTGTTTTTGAGTTTATAAATCTTTTGATTAGAATATGTGGGTTGTTTGATTTTCAAGTTTGTAGGTCACCTTTCAACCTTTGAAACCCAGTTTGTTTTATTATGAAAATTGAAAAAAAAAATGTTTACTATTGTTTATCTTTTATTGGTCCGAACTACGCAAGGTCTGATTCATGCGGGGTCATGATACGTAGGCAATCTCCATAAGATTCGACCACGACGAAAAAAAAAAGAAAAAAAAATGATGAAAAAGAATGAAGAAAAAAAGAAAGAAAAAAAATGAAAAAATGAATGAAAAAAAAAAATCGAAAAAAAGAAAAATGAAAAAAAAAGAAACGAAAAAAGGAAATGATGTTGTTAATAATGAGGACCGACTGAGTCCATTCTAACCTGTTTTGTTCTGAATCACAAAGAAAGAAGGTGGTTGGTTTGTGGTAAGCCGGACAATGACACCCAGAATATCACGCAGAATCCTTTACCTGCACATCATGATGCACACTTTGCGGGGATCGGGCCTGATGGCAGAAGCACTCGAATCCTATCGAGGAATTGTTGACTAGGGTTGATGATATTGAAGTTGGCAATGGTCTGGACAATACTGATGCGAAACTCAGTGGCTAAGATGCCAATTTTGATAAAATGGGAGGACGCTCTGTTCCTTGGTTAGCAAGAGAGAAGCTTGTGGTGGCTTATTTTGTTGTCATTTCTATTGTTCGGATTATTAGGGTAGTAATTCGGATATTGTCTTGTGTCAAACTTTCTTATCTTTCCATTTTGTCATAGCGGTTTGTTTAAGTTTTGTCCAGGTTGTTTTAGGATTTTATTCTGGTTTGTTTTTGTTTGTTTTGTTATTCAAACCATTTCACCGGTAGTTTAATGCAAAATCCGGTCTTTTATTATTTCCACTCATCTTTTGTTTAGTCCTTTTTTTCAGCGTCGATTCTAGTGATATGACATGCGCACACAGTTTGGGCCTAATCTTAAAAGTTAATCATAAAACCCCGGAAAGGTGATCAGAACGTTTAAAGGAAATAAGAATGGTTTGAGATCATTTGAAGCCCAAACCATGAGAAATTGGGGCAAGTAAATGAGAGCGTTGTCCAACGATGTTATGTGTGGATATGGTTCTCTGGTGCAATCAAAAGATGTTACCAATGTTTTCGGCGGTTTGTTTAATTGTGTTGTTTGTACTTGGCGTGTTTTGTAGCTTGGAATGACGAAGGCATTTTGTTCTACTATCCAAACACTTTATCCTTCGTTAGCCCTTTGAGCCTTATTTATTGTTCTTTCATACCCCTCTTTCAGAATCCGTAGCAAAGAGTAGAAACACAAACATAAAAGGATAAGAAAAGAAAAAGAAAGAAAAAAAAATCAACAAAACTACAAAAGAAAAATGAAAAAAAAGAAGAAAAGAAAAATGATAACAAAAAAACAAAGGAAAGTCAAATGAAAAAGAGGAATTGGGAACTACGTTCGACCTGATTCCTCAAAGAAGATACGTAGGCGCCTCACGGCTCGGTCATAGTGTAATAAAAATTAAAAAAAAAATTAAATAATCCCCAAGCAAGAAATTGGGGCAAGGGTTGCGTTTGTTGTAAACAAATATGGTTCCGAAGGTTGTAATTTTGAACCTCAAATTGATTTGTTTTTGAGCCTTTAATACCCTTTCTTTCTAGCTTGTCCAAAAACCCACATTACGGTCCAAAGAAAGACCTTCTGACCAGTCTGCAAAAGACGCCAAGTCAGACAAATAAGAGTCTTACCGGTGAACAGAACACTCTGTTCCACAGCAGAAAGGACTCTAATCCCCAGCCGAAAGAGTCATGTCGGCAACACTCCAAATCCTCAGCTGTAAAGTGATACAATTAAGAGAGTCTTATCGATGAAAATCTTCACGGACACCATAAGACGATTGAAAGCTGGAAAAAAAAACAAAATGAGAGAGGCTTGATAGTGAAAACCTTTTGGGCACTACAAGTCGAATAAGATTGAGAATCGGATGGGGAATCGCCAAATGAAGATCTTGAAAGATGATTGACGGTAGAGGATAGGCCACATGCGCATGTCATGACCATTAGAGTCGGTATCTGCGTTTGATAGGTTTTTATTTATAGTTTCTCTTGTTAAAGAGTCATCTTTTTCCTTTGTCTTTTATTCGGTTCCCTTTTTGTTTATCTTTCTCCTTTCATAGAAAAATTCTCCAGTAGAGTCTGTTTGGTCAGAACAAGTGAGAAATGATTTCAAAATCTGCCATCAACTTTCCAATTATGCAAGATGAGATCTGACTAGTACATCCAAGTGGTATAGTCAGCAAGGAACAAGTGCGAGGCTAATGTCAAGAAAGATATCCCCAGCAAAAGGGAATTGACAAAAGGATTGATGAATGTCAAGAGGGATATCCTTGTCGAAATCAAAGGTTATAAAACCTCAAGGCCAAGGCTCGGCGACAAAGCAAGGAGAGCAGTGAGCATGATTTGGGAAATTCATACTAGATTAAAAGGTCGGGGAAATGCCAGTTTCCGAGCTATGCCACAAAAGAAGAGGGATATCCCCAGCGGAAAGGGATTATCCCCAGCAAATAATATCATCCCCAACAAGTTGTGGAACGCAGAGCAAGGAAGGAGAAAGGGAAAGCCATCCCAGTAGGAGTATCACAACCAACCACCGTATTTTAAACTAACAAAATTTGTTTGATTTGAAACAGGTAAAGGAAATGGCATTGATGGCAGAAATGCATGCCACAAGGGATATTATCAAACTGGGGCAGAAAATTTTCCTTTCATTTAGAAAATTTTCTGGAAGTCAAGTACCCATTTGGGGAAGAATAAAGATAACACC
Organism: Nicotiana sylvestris; assembly: GCF_000393655.2. NCBI lineage: Eukaryota > Viridiplantae > Streptophyta > Magnoliopsida > Solanales > Solanaceae > Nicotiana > Nicotiana sylvestris. The sequence continues at coordinate 22,928,843 of NC_091063.1, read as the reverse complement.
AGTCTCAAGGGAAGTGGTCTTTGAACCAGTGTTGCCCCCAACATAATAAGTTTCAATGGAGGAAGTTGTTCCCCAGCAGACAGAACAAAGGGATGAAACTTGAGCTCAGAAAAGCAAAAGGCCAGTATCATTCCCAACAGCCTTCCGAAGAGTGAAGCACTAGTTCTAAAGGAATCAGAATCCCCCAGCAGTGTTATCCTCGACAGCGTTATCCCCAACTGATAACATTTTATCCCCCAACAGGTAAGTAAATAATTCCCCAACAGTATCATCCCCAGCAGTTTCGAGGAGTCCAACACAAGTTTGGTGAAAATCGGTATCCTCAGCGGTTCCTTTCGGGGAAAGGCAAAACGAGTCTTAAGGGAGGTAGTCTTCGAAGCAAGAAGCTATGAAAAAAAAAAACACAAAAAAAACACAAAAAAAAAAAGAAAAAAAAAGAAAAAAAAAGAAAAAGAAAAAAAAGGGGAAGTAGTTTGCATAGGAATGAAGCATCCTACTTAAAAGGAGGTAATTTTGGAAGGAGTAAGATAACATATTTACTCAGCAGAGTTATCCTCAGCAGTGTTAGCCCCAGCAGGGTTACTTAGCAGTTCGCAGTGTTATCCCGAGCTGATCATCGAGATGTAGAAGCATCTTCGACAGAGTTTCGACCAAGTTTCAAGAGGGTCAGACAACCTAGAGTGGGTAAGGAAGAAAAAGAAAATTCATCCCCAGCAAAATAATCCCCAGCAGTTTTGAGGGAAGACAACACAGGTAAGTAAATAATTCAGGAAGAAGGAAATGGTTCACGCATAGGAGACGCACTTCCTAAGTTTAAAGTTTCACCCATAGGAGATGCATTTCCTCCTAAATTAGTTTTTACCCACAGGAGAAGCATTTCCTCCTAAATTAGTTTTACCCATAGGAGATGCATTTCCTCCTAAATTAGTTTTACCCATAGGAGAGGCATTTCCTCCTAAGTTTAGTTTTACCCATAGGAGAGACATTTCCTCCTAAGTTTGTTTTTTTACCCATAGGAGAGGCATTTCCTCCTAAGTTTGTTTTTACCCATAGGAGACGCATTTTCTCCTAAGTTTATTTTCTCCCATGGGAGATGCATTTCCTCCTAAGTTTAGTTTCACCCATAGGAGAGGCATTTCCTCCTAAAGTTTAGTTTTACCCATAGGAGAGGCATTTCCTCCTAAGTTTAGTTTTACCCATAGGAGAGACATTTCCTCCTAAAGTTTAGTTTTACCCATAGGAGAGACATTTCCTCCTAAGTTTGTTTTTACCCATAGGAGAGGCATTTCCTCCTAAGTTTAGTTTCACCCATAGGAGAGGCATTTCCTCCTAAAGTTTAGTTTTACCCATAGGAGAGGCATTTCCTCCTAAGTTTGAAATTAGGAGCCCGCCTGAAGAGAGGAAAGACGTTTATTTTTAAACTTGTTGTTGAAATCAGGATCCCGCCTGAAGAGAGGAAAGACGTTTATTTTAAAGTTGTTGTTGAAGTCAGGAGCCCACCTGTAGAATGACATTTTTATTTTAAAGTTGTTTTTGAAATCAGGAGCCCGCCTGAAGAGAGGAATGGCGTTTTTATTTTTCAAAGTTGTTGTTGAAGTCAGGAGCCCACCTGTAGAATGACATTTTATTTTCAGAGTTGTTGTTGAAGTTAAGAGCCCGCCTGAAGAGAGGAAAGACGTTTTATTTTTAAAGTTGTTGTTGAAATCAGGAGCCCGCCTGAAGAGAGGAAAGGCGTTTTATTTTTAAAGTTGTTTAAATCTCGCCAACCTAAAGAAAGGAATGACATTTTTATTTTAAAGTTGTTTTTGAAATCAGGAGCCCGCCTGAAGAGAGGAATGACGTTTTTTTTTCAAAGTTGTTGTTAAAGTCAGGAGCCCACCTGTAGAATGGCATTTTATTTTCAGAGTTGTTGTTGGAGTCAGGAGCCCGCCTGAAGAGAGGAAAGACGTTTTATTTTTAAAGTTGTTGTTGAAATCAGGAGCTCGCCTGAAGAGAGGAAAGACGTTTTATTTTTAAAGTTGTTTAAATCTCGCCAACCTAAAGAAAGGAATGGCATTTTTATTTTAAAGTTGTTTTTGAAATCAGGAGCCCGCCTGAATAGAGGAATGACGTTTTTATTTTTCAAAGTTGTTGTTAAAGTCAGGAGCCCACCTGTAGAATGGCATTTTATTTTCAGAGTTGTTGTTGAAGTCAGGAGCCCGCCTGAAGAGAGGAAAGGCGTTTTATTTTTAAAGTTGTTGTTGAAATCAGGAGCCCGCCTGAAGAGAGGAAAGGCGTTTTATTTTTAAAGTTGTTTAAATCTCGCCAACCTAAAGAAAGGAATGGCATTTTATTTTCAATGTTGTTGAAGTCAGGAGCCCGCCTGAAGAGAGGAAAGACGTTTTATTTTAAGAGTTTTTTGTTGAAGTCAGGAGCCCGCCTGAAGAGAGGAATGACGTTTATTTTAAGAGTTGTTTGTTTGAAGTCAGGAGCCCGCCTGAAGAGAGGAATGACGATTTATTTTTAAAAGTTGTTGAAATCAGGAGCCCGCCTGAAGAGAGGAAAGGCGTTTTATTTTTAAAAGTTGTTGAAATCTCGCCAACCTAAAGAAAGGAATGACATTTTATTTTTAAAATTATTGTGGAAGTCAGGAGCCCGCCTGAAGAGAGGAATGACGTTTATTTTAAAAGTTGTTTGTTTGAAGTCAGGAGGCCGCCTGAAGAGAGGAATGACATTTTATTTTCAAAGTAGTTGTTGAAGTCAGGAGCCCGCCTGAAGAGAGGAATAGTGTTTTTATTTTTCAAAATTGTTGTTGAGGTCAGGAGCCCGCCTGAAGAGAGGAATGACATTTATTTTCAAAGTTGTTTGTTGAAGTCAGGCGCCCATCTGTATAACAAGAGGAATACTTTTTAGTCTTATACTGCAGATTTTGAAATCAGCAACTCCACCAGAAGGCAGAAGGTTACAACAGGAATCCCCAGCAGGAAACAATAAAAATCCCCAGCACCAGAAAGCAGAAGGTGGCAACGAGATGTCCCAGCACAAACTCAAGTGCATGTGTCAAAAGGAAGAAAAGACGCATCTTGAAAGAAGTGGCATGTGAACATTAAATCATGCCCAGCATAACAAATTTGATGAAGAGAGTTGTATCCCAGAGGAACCGCCGAAAAGCTTAATGAGAAAGCCATGTCCCCAACGGACCGAACAAATTGATGAAAACTGGTATTCAGAAAAGCAAAGGGCCAGAAGTCTCGGAAGAAAAGCACCTGAAGAAACGCAAGCAGATAAGAAAGCAAGGCAGCAAGAACAAGTTGCAGTCTAGCCTAGCTTATTTTTTTCTTTTAAGCACGGTGTAACAAGGAGATCAGTAAGCAGTGGTAATAGCATGCAACAACAGTAACATTGCAGTCCCACGGTAGTCCCAGCTGCCAAAACTTCCCGAACTACATTAACCTGATTCCCCTTTAGCCAGGGAAATGTAGGAAACCTTTGAAGCAAAGGTTCGGTTAAATCTTTTTCAAAAAATGCTTCACACGGAGTACTCGGATGGGCAAAAATCGCTCACTTTATCTTTGCACGAAAACCCTTCGTGTCTTCGGGCAAAGAGGGGCAGCTGTAAGCACGTGATTTTTGCCCTATGAAAGAATTACTCCCAAAAATTCAAAATAAAATGATTTTTCTTGGTGTGCAATTTTGATAATTTTTGTGACATTTTTGGATAATTATTTGTATTTGTCTGTGCATGTTTATTTGTTAAATTAATAAAAAAATACAAAAATATATCGCATTTTGCATGTAGGATTTAATTCTACAATTATTAGTAATTAAGTTTGTTTTACAAAAAATGAAAATCACAAAAATAGGCATCTTTCGCATTTTTAGCATTTAATGTCCAATTGTACAATTTCATGCTTAATTGTGTGTTAATTATTATTGGGAGTTAATTTGCGCTTTCATAACTTAATTTAGTTCTATATGATAATTTAAGGATTTTTAGAATTTAGTTTTAGAAAAATAAAAGAAGAAAAGAGAGCAAAAAATATAAAGAAAATCGGAATTGGGCTCTTCTTCAAATTCAAGCCACATGCCCAAAAAATACCCAACCTTCCCCATGACCCGGTCCATTTTGAACCGGGTCGACCCGGTCCATAACCCAAATACCCAACACCCCCTATCTTACACAAAACAAAACCAAAAAAAAAAACTAAAAAAACCCTAAAAACCAAAACCTAAAACACTACCCATCCGCCCCCTCCTCTCTTTCCTTCTTCTTCCTCAAGCTCCAAGAAAGCCATCAATGGCTACCCTCTTCACCATCTCCACACACACACACACCCCCACAACAACACACACACAGTAACACACACACAGTGCACGCAGCAGCCGTTCATGGCTGCTGCTTCTTCTTCGCCGTCATCCCAAATGACCTTGCTGCTGCGTCGTCCATGGCTTCCCCGCTGCTTCATCTTTTTCGTCGACCACCATAAACGACCAGCCATGTCCGCCTATTGCAGTAGCGACCACTGCTTCCGCTTCTTCCAGCTTCGTCATCGTCGAGTTTGAGCTCGACACCCATGGATGCCGCTGCTGCGTTGCTGCTGCCCGTCTGCTGCTTCTGCTACGTCCAAAGAAACCCGTCGTTGTTGCTTTTGTCCTATCCGAAAACAAGACTCAAACCATCTCGTTTGTTCGAGCTTTGGTTGGGGTCGTCAAAACAGTCCATACGAGTTCATCGTTGGTCAGTCATTGTTCGTCGTTTCGATCCGGTTAGTGGGTTTTGAGTTTTATTTTTGTCCGTATTTCGTTTTGATATTCTCAAATCTAAAATCGGGAAATGTTTGTTGTTCGTGTTCATTGTTTTGTTAATTTTTCAGTTTGTTCATGTGAAATTGTTAGTTTAATGTTTGTTAGATGCAAATTGAAATTTAATTAATTATTTCTTCAGTTTGTTTCATGTGTTATGTATTTTTTTCAGAAATTGTTAACGTTGGTTAAATCGTTTGAATCTGTCATGTTTGTTGTTTAAAATAGATTTAATTCATGTTCATCTTTGTTTGAAGTTCGTTTTTAATCCAGTGATTTAATGTGAGTTTATGTTTTGGTTTTTGATTTGTTGAGTTAGTTTGATCATGTATTTTTTTGTTGAATCTATGTTCTTGTGATTTGTTGTTTGAATTTGTTTGGAAATTGGTCATATTGGCTATATTTTGGTTGAGATTGATTAAGTGAATTGGTTATAGCTGATGAGTTAGTTTGGTAAATTGCAGTACGTTGAGGGGTGAAATGGTAATTGCAATAAGGTCGGAGGGGTAGTTTGGTAATTGAACATTTTGAATAATTCTTTATGTTAAGCATGGGGTACAAAATGTAATGGGGTGTGAGTGATATAATTGTTTAATATAATGGGGGACAAGACATAATGTAGTGGGGGGAATATTGTAATTGTTTATGGTAGGCATGAGGAACAAGATGTAATGGGATGGTTTGATATATTTGTTTAATGTAGTGGGGGATGAGTGAGAAGATAGTGGGTTTGGTAGGGGAAAATGGTTGTTTTATTAATTGATTAAAGGGTTTGGAATGGGATATAAATGAAAGACTTGAATCAGATTTTAGAAAAGGGAAGAGGAAGGACAGAATATAGACAGAATAAAAAAGAGAGGAGGACAGAATAAAAAGAGAGGAGAATACAGAACAGAATACAGAAGAGATAAAAATTGGAGAAATTTCAAAACTAAAGGAGAGAACAAAAACTGGAAAAAAAATCTTCTACTTTCTTTCATTGTTTGAAATCAGCATTAATTGTTGTTGTTTCATCGAAGCTTGAAGCTTTTTTTGGGATTACTACTCCACCGGTTTGCAAACTCTGTTCCTGGATTGTTACTGTTGCTGGGCTGTTGTTGCTGTGTTGTATTGTTATTACTGCTGCTGATTCTCATCTTCATCTTCTTTTGTTTCCAATACCAGGTACACGACTGTAATACTAGCTATTGCAAGCTAATAATGTGGAAGCATGAATACATATGAAGAATGAAATTTTGAAGTTTTAATTTCGTTTTTTTGTTCCTTTTATTGATTGTATTTAAGCTATTTCATGTATTACTGAATAATAATTGAAATAAGAAAAAATAACATAAGTTAGTCTTTAATGAATCGGTTTGGAAAAACGGGTTAATTCACTAGTTATGAAGTTTTCAAGATTATCAACAGTAGGTTAATCATGAACAAGTAGCTAAATTTAGCTAAGGCATGAATTTAAATTAATTTTCGTAAATTAGGCATTAAGACATGATTTGAGTTCAAGCAAGATTAGAAGAACGTTTAAGTCTAATAAACTTTCTAATAAGCTGTAGTAATTATGGTTAAATCTAGTTTCAAATGGTTGTGAATAATTAATCTCAATAGTTTTTTTTATAACAATGCTGAGTTTTAATCTAGCTGTATTTGATTTTTTTGAATATTAGTTGTCGAATTTTTATTTTATTTATAATTTCGAATTTTTTGAGTAAAATTCCTTTTCATCAATATTTGTATTAATCTAGCAATTAGTATGTCATGCTTTCTTAAATAAATAAAATAAAAACTCGTAATTAATTAGGATTTTCTTTCTTTATTTTAGAGACTAATTTTAATAGGAAAAATGTAGTCGCTTTAGGATTTGTCCATTTAAAATAAATGAGACGAGCCTCGCCAAATAAAACACACAGATTGCGGGGCCCTCACAAATGCATGCGTTAATTACTTAGAATTCGGGATCGGCCGCTTAGCAAACTCCACGGCCTTATCCAAAATAATAAATACGCTAATTGCTTTAGGCGCGCATTTTAATAATCTTACCTTCTTAAACTCGGGTGTGCATTTCATGCGACCCAAATCCAAATCCCAAAACATTGAATAAAAATGTGTTCCGGATTGCGGGTGCATTTCATGTGACGCAATCCAAAGACATGTTTTTAAACGATGTTCACATTCTTTTGAAATATAATAATAAAAGCGGCTAAGGGATAAAATTTGCACATAAGTTTATAATATGTATTATATCAGATAATCAAGCCGAATATAACAGTTGAGCGACCGTGCTAGAACCACGGAACTCGGGAATGCCTAACACCTTCTCCCGGGGTTAACAGAATTCCTTATCCAGATTTCTGGTTCGCAGACTGTAATACAGAGTCATTCTTTTCCTCGATTCGGGATTAAATTGGTGACTTGGGACACCCTAAATCTCCCAAGTGGCGACTCTGAAATAAATAAACAAATCCCGTTTCGATTGTCCTTTAATTGGAAAAACTCCTTGTACCCTCGCGGGGGCGGAAAAAGGAGGTATGACAGTACTCACTGATTTCTACGGTCTATTTGGCCAATCGTACCGAGAGTTTGGGTTTATGCATTATATTTCATAATGGGTAAGTTGTCACAATACATATGGGATGGCATTGAAAATACAGTTGCAGTTTCCTAGAGGCACTTCATAAAGCGAGCGCCAATTTTTCTAGGTGAGGATATCTAATTTCGGCCTCACCTAAGGTCCTGCTAATATAATAAATTGGAAATCTCGTACCTTGTTCTTTCCAAACTAGGACTCCACTTAACTCTATTTTCGATATTGCCAAATACGAGTATAGTTGTTCGTCTGCCCTCGGCGTGTGAAGAAGTGGCAGGATCGATAGATATCGCTTAAGTTCTTCCAAGGCTCGTTGGCATTCCAGGGTCTATGTGAAGTTGTTTTTCTTGTTCACTAATGAGAAAAATCGGTGGCTCTTATTGGAGGACCTTGAGATGAATTGCCCAGGGCGGTAACACGCCCGGTTAGCCTTTGAACGACCTTCACGTTGCCCACTACTGTGATATCCTCGATAGCTTTGATCTTGTTAGGGTTGATCTCGATTCCTTGGTTCGATACCATGAACCCGAGAAATTTACCTGATCCGATTCCGAACACACATTTTTTCGGATTCAGCTTCATGTTGTACTTCTTCAATATACTAAAGGTTTCCTGCAAATGCTTTAAATGGTCATATGCTTTCAAGGACTTAACTAACATATCGTCAATGTAAACTTCCATGGATTTCCCTATTTGTTCTTTGAACATTCGGTTTACTAGGCGTTGGTAAGTGGCACCGATATTTTTAACATGAATGGCATTACGTTATAGCAGTATGTTCCATACTTAGTGCTGAAGGAGGTCTTTTCCTGATCATCCGGGTTTATTCTTATTTGGTTGTACCCGGAGTAGGTATCGAGAAAATTGAGGATCTCGTGGCCGGCCATAGCATCGATCATATGATCGATGTTAGGCAAAGGAAAAGAGTCCTTGGGACATACTTTATTTAAATCTTTATAATCCACACACATTCTCAGTTTGTTCCTTTTTTAGGTACTACTACTACGTTGCTAACCATTCCGAGTATTTGACTTCTCGAGTGAATCCTATTTTAAGGAGTTTAGTTACCTTATCCTTGATGAATGCATGTTTGATCTCGGACTGGGGTCTCCTTTTCTACTTGACCGGATGGAATTTCGAATCCAGGATCATCTTGTGAATAGTGATCTCCAGTGGGATCCCTGTCATGTCGAGATGGGACCAAGCAAAATAATCTATGTTGGCTATCAGAAATTGAATGAGTTTTTTCCTGCGCTCGTAGGTTAACCCTGTGCCTATGTATACCTTCCGATTGAGTAGATTCTCAATCAAAGTGACTTGCCCCAACTCTTAAACCGTTAATTTGTAGCATCAGAATCATCAGGTACTATAAAAGATATGGGAACCCTGTAATCATCATCTTTGTCGGTCTCTTATTTACCCAATTGGGTCGTGGCTGGTGTCGATAGTTGCTATTTGGTTTCCCGATTTGTGCTCGAACTTGGTTCCTTCGATGTTGTCAGTATTGATACTGGAATCACTTTTTTGACTGCAAACATTTCCTTTGCGGCCGGTTATTCCCCGTAGATCATTTTAATCCCTTCCAGCGTTGGGAATTTTAGCACCTGGTGAAGGGTTGAGGTTACTGCCCTCATGTTGTGAGTTCATGGTCTCCCAAACAGAGCGTTGTACCTCATATACCCTGATCACATAAAACTTGGTTTCCTGGATGGTCCCGACGGTATTCACTTGTAGCGTTATTTCTCCCTTAGTAGTTTCACAAGCCATATTGAACCCGTTTAGCACCCGAGCTGCAGGCAGGATTTGGTCATGTATACCGAGTTGTTCTACGACCCCCGATCGAATGATGTTGGCCGGGCTAACTGGATCAATTAACACACATTTAACTCGAGATTTATTCATGAGTACAGATATTACCAGTGCATCATTGTGGGGCTGCATGATTCCTTCTGCATCCTCGTCGCTGAAAGACAAAGTTCCTTCTAGTATGTAACCTCGAGTCTGTTTCTCCCTCGTGATGGATACTTTGGTGCGTTTTAACATCGGACCTTGAGGGACATCGACCCCTTCGATGATCATGTAAATGACGTGTTGAAGTTATTCTTACTCGGTTTGTTTATTGGAGTCCTTATTTCTGAAATGATTCCCGGCTCGGTCACTCAAGAATTCTCGAAGATGCCCGTTGTTGAATAACTGGGCTACCTCCTCCCTCAATTGTCGGCAATCTTCTATTCTATGGCCGTGAGTGCCATGGTATTTGCATATTTGGTTTGGGTCCCTTTGGGCTGGGTCGGATTGTAGAGGTCGAGACAATTTGGTATCTTTGATGCATCCGATAGCTGATACTATAATAGCAGCATCTACGTTAAAGTTATATTCTGACAACATTGACGCTTCCTTGGGTCCAATAGGCTTGTCGAAACCACTCTTGCTCATGAGTTCCCAACTGCTCTGACCTCAATTGTTTCTCCTCTCATCTCGTATAGAACTCCATCCGGACCCATTGCTTCTTTGATCCTCATTATACGGCTGATATCGATCCCTATTCGACCTTGGTTCATGATCAATATCTCTCTTGACTTTGTCTACGGCTCTAATAGGATAAATGGACCTGGAAGGAGCCCCCACTTGATCATCTTCGACTCAGATCTTCGATTGATATCAGTTATACACATCAGCCCAAGTGACAACTGGATATTCTATCAGGTTTTGCTTCAATTATTGTGAAGCCACCGAACTTCGAACATTGAGTCCTTGGGTAAAAGCTTGAACGGACCAGTCATCAGTGAACGGTGGGAGGTCCATCCGTTCCATTTAAAATCGAGATACAATCTCTCTGAGCATCTCATTGTCCTTTTGCCTTACTTTGAAGAGGTCCGATTTTCTGGTTTCGACCTTGATAGCTCCAGCGTGCTTTCACAAAAGAATCTGCAAGCATAGCAACTGAGTCAATAGAATTAGGGGGTAAGTTGTGATACCATATCATGGCTCCCTTTGAAAGGGTTTCTCCGAATTTCTTTAGCAAGACAGACTTGATCTCACCATCCTCCAAGTCGATACCATATCATGGCTCCCTTTGTCGTTTGCTTTGATTTTCTTTTCCCCTGATTCTATTCATTTTGTCAGCTCTTCGAGCATCTTTATGATTTCGGGGTTGTTACTCGATTCACTTCCATTCGACCTTTTTGCGATCAGTTCCTCCCTGCGAGTGATCTCACGAGACAGATTGGGTTCGATCCTGCTCGGTATACGGCTCTGGTTTTGTAGCTGAGCTATTATCGCCTGTTGAGCCTGAACATTTCGAAGATCATCCGTAGATTGACTCTGTCTCCTTCATTGTTTTGAGTATTCTGTGCCATTAACCAGGTTCCACCACATATGCTATTCTCGAGGTCAGTGGGGAGGCTAGTGTCGATAGCCACACGCGAATTAGCGTCCAATGGGTCTGCAATCAGAATTCCGACAGGATCAACGGGCGGTACCTTGTTACCGGGTGTTATGTTATTGTTTTCACCGTGGTGACCAGACTCACTGTCAGTAGGTAGAGGTGCTAATTGTAAGCGTGACATTTTGAGCTTAAGCCTAAAATCAAAGACACTTCAAAGAAAAAGTGAAAAATAGTATGTGTTATGGAAATTCGTATCAAATAACCACTATTATCCTTAGCTCCACGGTGGGGTCCAAACCATTTACCCTCAAAATCGAATAACAATTGAATTTATACGCGATTTTAAGGATATATGATATAATTTGACACAAATTGAGAAAACAGATTAATATTGAAATCAATGACAGAAAAATAAATGCAAACCACACATGTTGAATAGTGTTAACCTTTAAGGTTGGTCATCCTCGAGCCAGAAATTGCCTCAATCGATGTCAGAACAGAGTAGCAAAATAATAAGAACTAGAAATAATGTATTGCCTTTGGACGCGTGTTGCAATATGTCTTACAAAATAGGCAGAATACATAACTGGACCCTTAAACTTGGCCTTTTTTGTCACTTGAACACATAAACATAGAGTTGTTCCTATCAGGCCCTTCAACTAAATCATATTTGTGCCAATTAGATACTTTGTAGTGATATGATTGAGTGCATGGGGAAGGGCGCGTGAACATGAGAAAAGGCAGTTGATTATTATTATATTATTTTTATATAATAAAGCTAACTTTTACCCGACATTCTATTTCTCTTCTTCTTCCCATGACCCATCATTTTTTCTCTTAATTTTTTTAAAAGAAAGTTTAGTGTACATGAATTTGACTATTCTCATTTGGCATGCTTGTTCTCTTCTTGTAAGCTAATGGAATAAAACTTTACAAACTAAAGCACACAGTGGTTGATAGAAGTTGCATTTTGACATTAACACCTTTTAACAAAAATAGTACTTTAGAATCATCTTCTACTGGAATAGCATCCAACTCTGAGTCACTATCGCTACTGTCTAGTTCATCTTCAAGACCTTCTAAATCAGACAAATCAGCTACACCAACCTGCACCTCTTCTGTAACATCAGCTTCCCCCATGTGAGTCCACAACTACAGCCTCATCAACAACATCTAACACATATAAGTCTAATAAGTCACCATGTTCTAGGATCGACATGAAAAACACCAGCTTAGACGAGGAATAGAGAGAATAGCGTGATATTTCAGTGAAATCGAAACAAGAAGAAATGAGATGAATTAAACAGAGGAAATTTTTAGTGAGCTTTTTAGGGCACTAAGTCGCCAGAGCCGACAGTCAGGTTTTCCATTTTCTAAAAATGAGTTTCAATTTGTTTTGGGGGTTAATTCTATAAGGTGGAATATTTTAAGGTGTTAGAGGCAACTGTAATACACGAGTTTAATTTTTATAAAAGTTTTTCTCAGATGGTCTACAAAGTGTCTAATTGGCACATATGTGATTTAGTTGAAGGGCTTGATAGAAACAACTCTATGTTTAAGTATCCAAGCGACAAAAAAGGCCAAATTTAAGGGTCCGGTTATGTATTTTGCCTACAAAATAATCAGACCCCCTTTATATCGGAGAGTCTTACTTAAGATACAATTCTATAAAATGTAAGAAATCTCATGATTTGCTAATTATTCGGTCTCTCGTTGATACGTGCCGAGATTTTCGCCGTGATATCTGGTTGGTTACGGATATTTTGGCCTTCCGTTATTCGGTCCAATAATATTTTCTTGAGCTCGATCGGAGTCAAAGTCAGTTCAGGAGCTATGGGCTTGATGATTTTGAAGACGCATGCTCTAAATTCGGAGTCGATCTTTAATCCAACACGTTTCAGCCTTGATCTGTCATGCAATAGATGAGCCTGATTTCGACCGTATATACATAGCTATACAAAGCAAGAGGTAATTGTGGGACGACTGGAATTTCTACACCACTGGTTAAAAGTTTGAAGTTCATATTAGAAAAATAAAGGATCTTTTGCGTAGGGAGAGTCTTATATATATTTTTAGATTAAATTAATTTAAATAGTGAATAGAGTAGATGATTAATAATCTGTTTGGCGATTTTTTTTGGGAGGTGTTAAAAGTGCTTTTTTTCTATAAAAAAAGAAGAAAGCGATTTGCCAAGCTTTTAGAAGGAAAAAAGTCTTTTTGAGTACAAAGAGAAATTATTTTTGAGAAGCTAAAGAAATAATATTTTTCAAAAGTATTTTATGAAAAGTACTTTTTAAAAGTTTGGTTGCTTAAAGATACTTTAAATTTGATTAACTATAATTTAAAAGTTTGCTTCTCACTAAACTGCTTTTAACACTAATTTTTTAAAATAATTGATATTAGAAGTTTGACCAAACAAACTATAAATCCGAAAAAAAAAAAAATACATCGACGAGTATTGGGTGCCGACATTGGACAGCCACCGTGGAATGGCGCATTTTAGCAACCCTACCACCTATATACCGAAAGTACCCCCGACCCAGGCCTGAGAACTGTTCCTTGAATTCTCTATAAAGTCATAATTTTTGCGCCTATAAATTCCAAGTTTCAAAACGAGAAAGTTAGAATCTCCGATTCCATTCAAAACCTCTCTCTCCTTTTTCAACTCTCTCACTCTCTCTCTCTCTCACACACATACACACACTCAAAGCTATGAAAGAACACGCAAACGTTGCTGCCACAGTTGACACGTGTAGAACCATCGAAGTCGCCGTCGTCGAGCAGCGGCAGTATCTCCGTTCCCAGCCGCTTCAAGCCATCAAGCTTTCGCCGTCTCCGGTCCCAACCGCCGACGATTACCCCTATGACTATGACTTTAACTATAATTTCGATGACAACGGTGAAGATCTCTTTATTCCTCCTCTCAACTTCGCCATGGTCGATAATGGCATTTTCCGTTCAGGCTTCCCTGACTTAGCTAACTTCTCGTTTCTTCAAACTCTTGGTCTTCGTTCCATCATGTAAGCATATTATTCTACTGCTCTAGGTTTTTTGCTATAATTTAGCTTAACTTAAGCTTAGAGTTGATGAATTAGGGTTTTGTGTTGACAGATACTTGTGTCCAGAGCCATATCCAGAAGCAAACATGGAGTTTCTAAAGGAAAATGATATTCGCTTGTTTCAGTTCGGTATTAAAAACTGCAAAGTACGCTTTCTCATTTTATCTCATGTTTTTGCTAATAATTAATGTTGCTTCTTTCGCTTAAAATCTTAAGTAAAATACTCACATTTGAATTGATTCCGCTGATATCTGAAGTTTAATATTCGTAAATGAGTGAATTAGTTTTCCAGAAGAGGAGAAATGTCAATTCTTGTAGTTAGAAATGAGATGATCAAGGTTAGAAGAAAGAGAAAGAGAGACACCAAAATAATTGAAGGCACGCGTAGTGGGCCTTATATTAGAAGATTTCGGAAAAATCAGTTACTTTTGGCGTTTATAGGAGTACAGTTAATTGAAAAGAAACCCAAGGACAGTTCTTCGTATCCATTTCCATGTACAACAAAAAAATATTCACCTCACCTCAGGGCAAGATTCAAGATTATATATTTAGCACTGAACTTGTTGTATTTTTGAAATTTATGAGTTCATAATATAATACTTGTTAAACTATAATTAGTGTATCTCGCATGTACATCTATATTCCATGTTGAAAATACTGGATTCGGTTGAACTCATAGCTAATAAGAGATGCTCGTTTTTTTGTATCTGTAATTGATCGTACATCATATACATGATTGTTCAAGTTTTAGTTAAAATTATTTTTGCATTCTGTCTGCATCATATGATCTTTTGCTTAAGTCATGTGAAAGGATGGAATTAACCGACCATGTCAATTTTTGATTTCCACAAGGAAAATTAATTCGTGATCAGGGTTTGGATTGTACTAGTGAGGAGGGAAAACTGAAAAGTTGCTTAAGTAATTAATGCATTTTAGAGAATGCCACAAGATGATAGGTCTAGAATTTGGCCATTGCTGATCTTAAAGGCCATGGTCCACAGAGGGTTTAGAAATTTATTGCTTTCCATTGATATATACAAATAATAATCTGTGGATAACCACAAGTATTGCTTTAGAGAAAAGAATCAGTATATGTCTGGATCTGGCTATGTTTATTCTTCTTTTTGATTTGTGTTTTTATTTTTCTCAATTGTTGTTTTGGTTGATAGAATACCGTCTAAAACTAAGCCCCCGTTTGGCTATAGATTTTGCCAAGTTTTTTTCCAAACATTTTTTGGCAAAACATGTTTGTTTATAGATTTTATCCATGTTTTGGCAGATTTTGAAAACAAAATTTTCAAATCCCAAAACTAGCTCTAGATCTGTCTTTGGCCAAAAATATTACTATGACGTTTTAACAATTTTAAAAATTAATCCAAACTTTTGTATTTTATAAAAAAGCTCACCATCTATTATGACCCAACTAATCCACCACCTAATTACTATCATTTTCTTCTTGACTGATGGATCTTATAATATTATTGCATTTTGATAGTGGCTAGTAATTGTTTTATTAGTAGTTGATATTAAAATACCAGGTTATGGTTTTAGGATAGTGTATTATGTAGTTCATTATTAAAATGATAATTTTGTGCCAAACTTATCTATGTTCAGGATTATGGTTTGTGATAATGATAATGAATGACATCGATGAAGGTTCTGCATATGCAGGATTAGCAAGTTTGTTTGTTTGGTATTGTTGGGTATTTTTGATAGTTATTAGAACTTATGGGTATAAGTCACATTTCATTTTTTTTTTTAAAAAAGTGAAATATGTTTTGAAAAATTATGTCCAAACAGATTTTCATTTTCAAATCAAACTTCACCAAAATCAGTTTTTTAAAACAAATATTTGGTAATCTATGGCCAAATGCTAGCTAAAAGACTATCTTTTCAGTCATCTCTTTGTTTAAATCAATACCTAGTTGGCCACCACAGCTACCTCTTAGCTGTGCACTAGGAGTATTCCAAAGAAACTGTCTTGAAGATCAGGTTTCTTTATCCGAATTAACCTTCAAGATTTTAAGTCCTACTCATGCACCTCAATGCTTATGCCTTTTGTAGCACTTGAATCTGTATAGAAAACATAAGATTTGCATAAACTGGAAATCTCGAATTATTATAATCTCAGTTCTGCCTTGTAAGACCTTAAATTAAGTTTTTTTCCCATATCCAAAAGGCTTTCTATTTTTCTCTAAATTTGGGATTCTGTTGGTTATGTATGTGATAGTAACCATCTGTAATACCAGTAAGTATCTCCCTTTTTTGAGAACGAGTCTTATAAACTTGAATTATGTTTAAGTTGTAAGGTCGTTGCTTGGAAGGATATCAAATCATTGTCCTTATCCTGTTTTTTGGACATCCAATTCCTCGCATGTAGCTTGAGCATAGAACACATGAATTTTGTTATTTAGAAGTAATAATAATTTAGAACTGGTTGTGAGCTGTGAATCGGGGTTTCATTGGATCCAACTTCCTTTTAGCTAGTTTATCAGAAATATAATTAAATAGGATGGTCGTACTCCTCCCTGTGAAAAGAAATTAGTGTGCGGAAATGCAAAAGTTAGGTGCAGAAACACAAGTCACGTTGGCAGTCGCTCAAAAGTTAAAAGTTAGCTGAAGATATTTCTTCCATTCATTTAACTGATTAATAAAGTTTCATTTTCTCTCTCTCTTTTTGGATCTTCAAGCAAAGATCAAATGATATTTTTTCCTGATCAACACTGTTCTTTCTATCTTCCAAGTTCCAATCTAACTGCTGAAGTTAGCAGAATTTTTCCTATCTCCTCTTTTTGATCTCTTTATGATTACATCATTAACCGGGCAGTTCCTATGTGTGGTAGGTTGTTGGCTTCAGTCTGCTCTGGTCCCAGCGTGACAGATTACTCCCTAGATTCCCGCATATGCGGTAAACAAATTACACCTTAAATAAGAACCTTATTCTATTCCTTTTAGCTTGTTTTATTACCTCATCCATAGCAACAAGAGTTCCTAGAGACAGGCATGAGCGGCACATTATTCCTGGCTTCATATTTGCGTAACTGGGTAATCGTGCGAAGAATAACTAGCTCTACCTTAATGCAGAAAGTTTCGGCTCAGGATGTCGACATTGTCCATGAGTCCACCTGAGATTAAACAAAATAATGGGTAATTTTTTAGCTTGCCGGTGAGAAAAGGGAAAATATAGCAGAAAAGAAAAGATAATAACTCGGGAACACTCACTAAACTCATTCTGGAAATATCGATTAAGGGCTTCCGGTCATCTTCTTCTTCCTTTTTAGGGTCCTTTCCCCTGGTTCATTGCATATGTGAGATAGTGTAGAAGCTTTTCTTTAAGGTGTCATTGAACTTTGGGATGCTAAAGAATTGATCAGATTCTTTAATCCTCAAGACGAGTATTTTGTTTTGTTCTTTAAGAAAAAATAATTATTGTCAATTGATTATTACCATTATTATATTTATTTTTGTTTTGAAATGATATTGTCAATTGATGTTAAATTATGCTTTCAGGAACCTTTTGTAAATATTCCAGAAGAGAAGATTCGTGAAGCATTGGAGGTTCTAATTGGTATCTCTTTCAAACAATAATATCCACTTACAAACTTTTAGTCAAAGTGAGTTTAATACTGCTAATCTTGCCTTGCTAAAGTCTTTAACCTGCTGCTTACAGATGTTAGAAATCACCCAGTGTTGATCCATTGCAAACGTGGGAAGGTGCGTAATTTTTATTTTTTGGTTGCCTCGAATTCCAAAGTAAGAGTGCCTTATCTAAATTATGCTTTTGTTTTCTGTCCACTTTCCAGCATCGAACTGGCTGCCTTGTTGGATGCCTGAGAAAATTGCAGAAGTGGTGCCTAACTTCTGTGTTCGACGAGTACCAGCGTTTTGCTGCGGCCAAAGCAAGAGTGTCAGATCAGAGGTTTATGGAGCTTTTTGATGCATCCAGCTTCAAACAACAGTCATTGTCATTTTCGTGTTCAAAGAGGTAACAACCAGTACACGCAAATAGGGAATCTGCTTCTCTTATTTGTTGTGTTGGCTTTCAATAAATTGGAAGAGGTGATGACTTCTTGAAGTAATTTTGATTTATAAAGGAAATGGTCATTCTTTTTCCATTACAAGGTCAATAAAGAAGATTTATGAGCATCTCCTCCTTGGGGAGCTCTTAGCTTCCTCGAATTTTCCGTAATGTGTTTAGCATAAATCAGTTTAGATTTGTTCAAATACCATTCACCTGGTAAGAAGCATTTAGTCTAATGCTCTAAGTGTACATAATTTGTTATAAATACCAGGGGTAGAGCTCGTTCTCTCCGTCCGGGTTCTTCCTGCCAACTATGGTTAAACCAAGGCAGCTAGAAAGCAAATTGTGCCCGTGATGCTACATGGTTTCTGATTCTCATACAAGTATCTGTATTTGTGTGTAACTTATTATGTCGTAGTATGTAGAAGCTTTAATTAGTTGTAACTAGGACGGGGGCCACAAGCAACAACTGCTCATTGATGCTGTTGGTTTAGAATAAAGGAGTCTAGTAGTTTTTACAGCATGTAACACATCCTGTATTTGACTTGAATGTCATGACCAATTTAATTCTTAGCACGATATAAATTTTGCCATTTCCTACCTTTGGTACAAATTTCAGACAAACTAAAGTGTTATGATGAAATGCAGTCATCGTAAGCTGTAAAGAGATACCTCTGGGTTTTATTTTGATGAAATTTTAACTTGATCCTTATTATATAAGCTGCTCTTTGGAGGTCGGAGACTTGTATAGATTGTGGGAATTTCATAATATCAACGATTTTAGATTTTGAACTAATGATTGAGAAAATAATGTAATATTTATCATCTTTAATTTTAATAGGTAAAAAGTTCCACTTGTGAAATTACACTGTGTTTGTTGTTATTGTAATTCTAATAGGTAAAATGAGATAAGATTTGGTGAAACTGCACTGTGCCATTATTCATTAGAAAGAATTACACTATTAATCACTCCATAAGTTGACTATGGTATTGTAGCCAATTACAAATTTGCAAAGCCAAATATCAGTAAGCTTAGATTCGAAAAAGTTTTTTGCTTTTTGATTCGGAAAAAGTTTTTCGCTTTTTTGATTCTCTACCTCTTCGGGCATAAAATATTTGTGAGTTTTCACTCATTTTTTCTCAAGTTTAAACATACATACCCCAGCTACAAACATGCAAAAATGGACGCGAGAAACCTAAAATCTCATCTTCTTCAATGGTAATTTTGTTAAATTTCGAATATAATTTTGTGAGAAATTTGGTGTGGGTATTATTTGAACTTATTAGAAATAGTCCAAGTAGGTTGTATACAAAGTTTGAAGTCATTTGATGGAAATTTGGACTTGTTTTGAACAAGAATTGCAAGTGAAAATCGTACAAGAAGTTCATCAGAAATGCTTATACACTTTTATACAAAAAGGTACATTATGTATATAGTTGTATAAATATGTATAATCATAGTAGTGAAATATTCATGGTACACTATGCATATGGGTGTATAAGAAGAAGGAGAAGGAGAAGGAGAAGAAGAAAATGCGAGAAATTCACCAAATACTCGTAAATAATGTATCAACCTTGCATACAATATTGTATAAGAGGTGTCTATACACTATTATACACTATTTATATAATATTATACACTATTATACAAATGAATCCTATTAGTGGAGCTTGTTCTTCTTCTTCCTTGGGTATCCTCTGAAATTTAATTCAAACCTAGTTTAAATTTACTCCAAATCACTTCAAATTTATGTTTTGAACTCCTCTTCATTATTCAAATTAAGTAGGATAACACCCATTCTAAACAACTAACTAATCGAAGAACTCAATTTCTGAAGTTGAAGCTTTGAACCACCTTTAATGGTGACTTTTATATTTCAAATTTTTAATCAACTATTGGGATTAAAATTACATGTGGAATGATGATAAAAACGAGACAATGCTGGGACCTATTTTCTAGTTTGATGATCCAATAACTACTAAGTGAACCTCTTTAGTGCATGATAATGAACAGTTCTTCCCATTCCAATGGAGCAAATGATCTTTATATGACTCCAAGAAATTAATTCTTTTATATATTGTTTTTCTTCTTCATCCAAATAGTAGTTACGAGCTTTGAATCTGGAAGAAAAATTGAAGGAGAATAACAATGGTAGAAAATTTTTGGGTGCAAAATCGTTACACGGGAAAAAGAAGAAGAGCCAAGGAAAAAAAGGGTGTGCTAACTAGTGAAAAGTAATTTTTAGGTTATGTACAACCTGCGCTACACTGGTAAGGGCTTCAAACGTGAGCTATTAAACATGAGCTATTTTCTGATGAGTTGTTGAGCCAAATAATAATGGGTGTAATTCGGGAGTAATTCAAAAATAGCCAGATTTACAAGTGGTCATTGAAAAATAGCCATAGTTTCAAAAGTAATAGAAATTTAGCCACTTTTTATATAAAGATAATTGTGAACGAAATAATGTTCAAAATCCGAAAAATATTCCAGCATAATATACTGAAATTCCAGCATAATATACTGGAACTCCAGTATATTATACTGGAGTAGCAGTATATTATACTGGACTTCCAGCATAATATACTGGAGTAAAAGTATAATATACCGGTCCAACATAATATACTGGAATTTCATACACAGGTGCTCCAATCTTCAGTATATTATGCTGGAACTTTCCTTGTGTTGGAGTTCCAGCATAATATGCTGGAAGTTCATACACAGGTGCACCAATCTCTAGTGTATTATGCTGAAACTTTCCGTGTTGCAGCAAAATAATGACTATTTTTCAATGACTTTGCAAATGCTGACTATTTTTTAATTACTTTTCCGAAAATTGGCTGGCTCGTGCTATTTTTACGTGTAATATCTTATAGGCGAGATATAATAAATAGAGAATTGGTTACTCCATGGGGAAAAAAGTTAGAAAAAATGGATTACTCCATTTGTTCGAATTTGTTTACCAATTGTAACATTCATTCTTGAAAATAAAATGTAAATCTATTTTTGAGAAGTACAAAAGGAAAAAGGGATTAGGGGCACTTTTTGTCAATTAAAATTATGTAATTAAGAGCCTGTTTGGAAAGTCACATGGGAATTGTAATTGGGTGTAATTATCCACTTTGGCATATTTGTTTGACCAAGTAATTATTTGATTGGTGATGAATTGAATGTAATTTGGAGGGAGTAATTACACTCTTCAATTTTCTAGAGGGGTAAAAAATTGGGTGTAATTACATAATGTAATTACAAGGCAACCTTTTCTATTCTTTTTTTTTTTCATTTAATATTATATTATTTACTAGTGAATTTGCCCGCGCGAAGACATCATCATTAAATTTACAAAATGATACTTTGATTTTATTTATGTTGTTGGTGAAATATAGAAATGAAAAATTTCATGTAAACAATATTGACCGATCTTTAACTAATTTGAATAATTTATTTTTCTCTTTTGGGTTTCACTTTGAGTTATAAGCTTCACTTCAATATACATTCCATCCAATATGATTGGAACTATTTTGCTGCTTTTTTTAAAAGCTACTTTGTTATTTGAACCAAATATACTCATATTCTCCCACAACTACCTTAAAGACGAATCTCCCGGCCAATATATCAATATTATTCATATTGATAAAATGCCTAGTTTTATCTCTCAAAATGATAGGAAGCCGATATTTTCTCTTAGGTCGATCAAACTATTCAGTTGGACTTAATTTCATTTTCAAAGGGTAAAAAATCTCTAAAACTTTGAAAAATAATCAATAATATAGATGCTGTTCTAAGCTCTATAAAGAGTTAAAATGGAAAACAAAAATAAAAACTACTACTAATAAGATAGTGACAACTAAAAAATACTGACAGCGTTTGGCATGTAAAATATTCTTAAGAACATAAAATAACTCGACAAACATATGATAATTAAATTAATTTTATAAGATAAAATTCAGGTATGAGCTACTACTTTGGGATTTTATAAGTGGTAACAAATATGTGTAAATCAAGTTTCTACCATATTTCAAGGCAATCATATATAAACATTCAAATTGAAAGTATGATAAAATAGTAATGCATTATTTTAATAAAAGATAATCTGTCTTTACTAATTAGATATCTTTTTATGTTTCATTTAACATTTTATAGACAAAAATAAGTTAGCCACAAAAACAAAGAAATCAATAACAAAGATCGAATGATAGAAAAGTGAGAATGCAAGAAATTACGAGAAGAAGGAATATTGAAAGCTGCTAATTTAAAGAGGAAAAGCAAAAGGTCAAGGAGGCAATAACAGATGGCTGGTTTCGTTCCTCCTTAGCTACTTTTGGACTATTGGTCCCTTTATAGCTAATGATGTCTTCCTGCAGCTCATGTCTTCGTATGCTCATACTCAATTCTTCATCATGTCATAATATATTTTGCAAGATCACCATATTTCCTTCATTTAATGCCAGAAAGTGAAAAGATATTGGAAATTAAAGGTTTTAGAACTGAAAATGGGGCAGCAGATAGTGAAGAAGCTTTGTAATTGAACTATTCATAATAAGATGTAATAAATAAAATAGAAAATGAGCAATTTCAATTATTAGAAAAATTATATGAAAAGAATGAAGGAAAAAAGCCAAATAAGTGATAAAAAAGATAAATAGAATCCTTCGCCAAAGAAGGTGTGAAGTCACCTTATTATGCTCCGCATAATATACATACATATATAAATAGATTATTTCTTACTTTAACGTATCAACCCATATATGTTCCTGTCCTTGGATCGCACAAATAAGATTAACCTGCAAGCATCCATTTTCCAAATCAAATAAGAACGAAATAGCAGAATCATTAGAACCGATTAGTGACCTATAATTGATATTTTTTAAATTATAAATATCTAATCCCCCCTAAATTTCACTTTTATTATGTGAAAAGAAAATACGAATTAATTTTAAAATCTGTGAAGAAAGATTGCATAAGGACCCTACTTCCCCATTATATAGTCACATTCCCTCCTCTAAGCAATTCTTCATCAACCTATTCATTAATAGGATTTTTAAAATGTCAAAAATTTAAAAAAAATGCACACACAAAAGATGAATAAAATAAATATGAAGCTATCATAGCAACATAGAGGAGTTATAGTCAGTGCAGCTTGGGGCATTAAAGTCGAGAAATACAGCTTTTCCTTAAAGTTTAAATTAAAAAATTTTCCAAGATTTTCTTTTCTAATTTTTCAATTCCCATTCAAGAAATTACAACAACAACAACAACAACAACAATAACTCAGTAAAATCTCACTAATGAGGTCGGGGAGGGTAGTGTGTACGCAGACCTTATCCCTACGCGAAGGGGTAGAGTGGCTGTTTCCGAAAGACCCTCGACTCAAGAGAACAAAAAGACAAAAGCAGAAAATATTAGTATCATCGCAAAAATCATAAGAAAAAAAAAATAGGAACATGAAATCCAGAAGAAAGATGCAAAGCAAAACCAATAGCTAGTAAACACGTCATGCACTGAAATAGTAAGACACAACAATGCCACTAGCTATCTCAGGCAAAACCCCTACCAGACTAGTCTCACAAAGGTATTAGTAAGGCAAGACTCAACTACCTCATAACCTACTGCCGCGCCCTCTTTTTCTCGCGAAATCGGGTTTATGAAATTGACAACTCTTTTAACGGTTATTAAAAGAGAAGAGTCGCCATCTAATGATTAAAGTGCATTAGGACACTAAGAAGAGTTTGATTTAGAAAATCAGAGATTGAGTAAGGGCTTGAAATTATCCCGAAGGGAAGGTGTTAGGCACCCCTCAGGATCCACTAGTGTGGTTCCCGGCCATACTATAATTGTGACCTTAAGTGCAAATAACAAGTAGGCAAGTAAAAAGTTTCAAATATGAGGGGGTTTTCACATAATGGTTGCAAATAGATTAAAGTTTAAAGAAATAAAAGAAAGCTGAATTTTTTGAGAAAATAGTTTGGGAAATTCTAAAAGTAATAAAATGAACAAGTAAAGGGAGGGGGTCCTAGGTTTACAAATAATATGGATCGTCCCACACAACATCCGGTAATCACTCCTCAAAGAGGGGTTACACGAGATGTTATCGCGTGGTCATCATATCCATATCTAACCTTTCCTACCCCGTTAAGGTATTAAAGCGCGAAATAGTCTCGTTTACTTATTGCATGCTATTACCCGCCCCAATCCTATCAATCCCAGAGGTACTTGGGACTACTAATCCTAAAAGGGAAGGGGTATGAGGTTTCATAGTTTTAAAAGGACAAAATTCTAAGGCAGCAATCAAAACATATATGTAGCAAGTATTGAGAAAGCACATAAACAGATAGAAAGGCTCAAATAGACCTCCTTAAATCAAAGAAAAGCATAGACTTTAGCATGTCTTGCATGTACTAATCAAGGTCTAACCAAACTTAAGAAGTTAAAGAAGGCCGATTTATTACATATTTTCAGATAAGAAGTCCGAATTTGGCATGCCCGCCGGTTGTAATTAACAAAACTTGGTTCAGTTACAAGTTTACCTTATGGCTTGCCTAAGTGTCAGACGAAACCTATAGGCATGATATCTACTGGTTTCAAAAAGAAGTATGCTGATTTTAGGAAAAGAAATTGTCAGTTAATCAGGAAAGGCGAGTTCAAGTCCTGCAGACGTTAGGCATTATTGTTACTGATTTCAGACTTATAAAAAAGTGAAACGATTCAGATTTGGTTAATAGCTCATATAGGCATGCTTTCTAGGCGTTTTTGATTTTAAACATTTTTACAGACGTAGCAAGAGTGCAGAAATCCTATGGGCATGGTATCTAAATGCTGTTAGTTATTTAAATCTTATAGACAGGTTTGTCTAGTGACAGATGCATATGCAGGATTTGGATTTCTAGCATGGTATCTATATGAGATAGTGCAGAACTTTCTTATAGACATGATATCTATATAATGCAGAAGTGTAGAAAACCTTAAAGACATGGTATCTATATGAATGCATAAACCTATAGACATGGTGTCTATATAATGCAGGAATTCTTATATCCATGGTGTCTATATGCAAGTGCAGAATTCTGTAAGTAAATCTATAAGCAGGATATCTACGTGGATGCAGAAATTAATAAACCTATAGGCATATTATCTAAAGATGAGAATGCATAAATATGTATGGTATCTGCAGAAATTAATAAGCCTATAAGCACGATATCTACCCCTTTTTTGCATACAGTCATTCCCATCCCTTTTCACTAGCCACCCTCAATAGTTATTACAAATTATTACAGCCCAGAATGAATAAGAAAAGCAAAATTACATCAGAAATTAACAGTACAACCAAGGGGAGCCTAATTCGGACTCCATGTCTGAAATATGTGATGAACCAACTCCAAAGATCAGGGTCCAAAGCTTTTCTCTCATTTGGATGTGTTAGAGTTCTCTAAGAGCCTCAAATGGACTCCAGGCAGTGCTCACACCCAAATGTACAAGATCAAGTCATAGTGCAGTGTGGAAGAGCCAGCCCTCAGGTGTCCAAGTTCAGAGGGAACTCAAGGTCCCAAGGTAAGGCTCACAGGAGGGGGGCAGAACTTAAAAGCTAAGAGTGAGTATAAGTTCAGAGTTTGAAACAGGGGAAGGGGAAGTAGTACAGAAGCAAGGATAGGCCAGTGGGCATACCTAGCAATGAGAAGTGCTGGTACACCCTACAAGCCTGTTAAAATACATCGTTTTGGGTGTCAGGATCCCCTAAGGGATCAAGTACAAACATGAACAATAACTTGCATATTGCCATGTCCTGAACTACAACTCAAAGCACATAGAAGGAAACAGGGGTGCAGGGATTCACAACAGAAACATGTAAAAAGAAATTAACATGCCCGTTAAACATTTAACTCCACATAGACAGTAAAGTAGACATGGATGTAAAGGCTGTAAGTAAATACATTGGGATGATGCTGAAGCTAAAACTAGAACATACCAGTCTTAAAGAAACAAGTAAGAAGAAAGCAGTAGTCTTACAAAGCCAAAGTGCAAACAGGCAGTCAGAATACTATAAGTTTAGAAGAGAATTGAGATTGTGAGTGGGAAGTCTAAAGTGTAAAAGTGTTGAGTTGAGAGTGTATGGTGAGAAAGGGGTCGTTCCCTTTTATAGTATAGAAGACAAGCAGAAATAAGGTAAGAGAACAGTTTGAAAATCGATTGTCAATCAATTACACAAGTTTTCCCTTTAATTAAGGGATTCAGATTACAGACGGGGTATAAACCCATTAAGGAAAGAAATTAATCAAACACTTTGTGCAAAGTAGTATAATAGGGGTAAATACATAAAGGTCTATTTAAGGAAAAGGTCTTGACAGTACACGGTTTATGCAAATAAGGCAAGGGAATCAGTTAACAGCCAAGAAATCAGAAGTCCAAAGATTTGTAGGAATGAACCCAGTCAAAAGGTGAAGAAAGGTTTTACTTAAGGAAAATCAACAACAATCAATTAGTCCTATTAAAAAGGGATTCTGAACCAATCACAAATTGGAAAACCTTTTTGAAGAAATACTTATCACATATAAAAAGCATACAGATACGTTAAGTATGAAAGAAAATTGTCATGCCAATCAGTAGAAGAGTCTAGTGTAGAAGAATTTAAAAAACTCAGAATTGTGTGCAAACAAAGAAGTTCAAACTTAGTTCATAGACTCAGAGATTAGTCTGAAAGAGTCAAGGGTTCTCAAACATAACCCTAGTTTAATCACATAACCAAACCTCGACAGAACCCCTAAATTCTAGGGTTTCCTCCTCGAGTCAAGTACAGAGATGAGGAAGCAAGTAGTTAAAACAGGCTCAGAGATTTCTTTCAGAAACTCATGAGAAAACAAGCAACTTCAATAGAAAGTTCAAAGCAAACAGAGTGAAGAAATTCGAAGCATAATGAGAGTAGAAGAAATAGTAGAGGAAAACATGCTTAAACGAGTCTTTTAGAAGAAACTTAAAACAAGGTTCAGTATAAGGCAAACAAAGAGACATGAGAAATTAGTAGAGAAAATATAGTAGAAGAACACAAGAACACCCGAAAAGTATAGCAAAAGAACGTATAGGAAAACACAGTGAGATAAACATGTGAGAGCATGGTATAGAAACACAGTAGGAAAATGAAAGACAGAAAGCACAGAAGAACATGTGTGGTAAAAAGGAAACATATGAGGACAATAGAGATAAATACACACAAAGAAAAGGAAAAGAAAAGTCAGAGAAACATTTTAAGCATTTCAGAAAACCCTAAATCGAAAAAGAAGCGATTTTGGAAGTAATTTTTGAAAGAAAGTTGGGGAAATCATTTGAAAACTCAAATAGAGCATAGATACATAACATATCTAAAAAGATCAGAGAAAATCTCGAAGAGTTAGGGTTTCAGAAGAGCCTTAGAAATGAGAAAGGCTTGGAAAAGGTCCGATCTGAGTCGGAGAAGTCAGAACCAGGCTCAAAACACCATGGTACGCCGGAGCAAGGCCGGAGATGGCTGTGAAACCTTGAATCAGCAAAGGTTTGGGCGAAAACCTTCGAGGTCAGGCCTCAAATCTTCAAGTATCAAGCGTATAAGAGCAAGGAGAGGTGAATATAGGGCTCCCATGGCTTGAGAAGCCATGAGTTCCGGTGGGTATCCAGGTTGAAGACGGTGAGAGGTGACTAGGGTTAGGGAATGTTCGAGAGAATTTGGGAGAGGGGAGGGGTTTTAGAGGCGGCGGTTGGTGAGAAATGGGATAAGGTTGGTGGGGGTTGTTGAATTTAAAAGGAAAGAGAGAATTCTGGCCGTTGATAAAAAATGATCATCGGCCTGGATCAAAAGGGAAAGCCGGGTGGGTAAAATAAACGGGTTAGGGGCAGGTAATTTTAGGAATTGGGTTGGTCCGTTTGAATTGGAATTGGGGTTTAATTGGGGCTGATTTTAGGCTAAAATTGAAATAGTTAGGGCTAAGTTTTAAACAGCTACTTTTTCCTTTTTATTTTATAAAAAATAGTAAAATGATTTCTGAAAATAAATTAAAGGTACTGAATTAATTAATAATATATAAATATTAAATTAAAAATACTGGAAGCAATTTCATAATTATAAAATGATATTAAATCTTAAAGTAGGCTAAAATTGCAATTATATGCAATTCAGCTTTAAAAAATACTAAATAAATTTGTAAAAATGCGTAAAAAAATTACCTTAGCTATATTCTGGTATAAATGTGGGAATAAAATAAGTTATTCACCAAAATGATAATTTGAGGAACAATTATTTTTTTTTTGTATTGTTAAAATAGGCAATAAATTGATTTAAAAATCTTTTAAAAATTAGGGAAAATACTAAAACATTGGACATACTTATATATGCATATATATGATATATTGAAAGTATTTTGCATATAAAAATACATAGGAAAAAATTGGGTATCAACACCTACAACCTTAATACTCGACCTTCACAACTTCCTATCAAGTGTCATATCCTCGGAAATCTGAAGCCTCGCCATATCATGTTTGATCACCTCTCTCCATTACTTCTTAGGCCGCCCTCTACCTCTTCTCGTTCCCTCCACAACTAGCCGCTCGCACCTCCTTACCGGAGCATCTGGACTTCTCCTCTGAACATGTCCGAACCATCTGAGCCTCACTTCCCGCATCTTGCCATCAATGGGAGCCACTTTCACCTTCTCCCGAATATCATCATTCCTAATCTTATCCATCCTAGTGTGCCCGCACATCCACCTCAGCATCCTCATTTTTTCTACTTTCATCTTCTGGGTATGTGAGTTCTTAACAGGCCAACACTCAGCCCCATACAACATTGTCGATCTAACCACCGATTTATATAACTTACCTTTGAGAATCGGTGGCACTCTCTTGTCACACAAGACTCTAAATGCTAACCTCCACTTCATCCATCCTACCCCAATACGATATGTGACATCCTCGCCGATCTCCCCTCCCCCATGGATAATCGACCCAAGGTACTTGAAGCTTCCTCTACTTGGGATGACCTGTGATTCAAGCCTTACATCCAAGCGCACTTCCCTCGGCTCAACACTGAACTTGCACTCCAGGTATTCTGTCTTTGTCCTGCTCAGCTTGAAATCCTTAGACTCAAGAGCTTGTCTCCAAACCTCCAGCCTCTCGTTAAGACCGGCTTGCGACTCCTCAATCAGAACTATGTCATCGACGAATAGCATGCACCATGGCACCTCTCCTTGAATATGGTGCGTAAGCGTGTCCATCACCAAGGAGAATAAGAACAGACTGAGAGCAGAACCTTGGTGTAACGTCATTACAACCGGAAAATGTTCAGAGTCTCCTCCTACTATCCTAACCCGAGTCTTAGCCCCATCATATATGTCCTTGATCGCCATAATGTACGGGACCGACATACCTTTTGCCTCCAAGCATCTCCAGAGAACTTCTCTAGGAACCTTGTCATACACTTTCTCCAAGTCAATAAACACCATGTGCAGATCCTTCTTCCTCTCTCTATACATTTCCACCAACCTCTGAACAAGGTGTATAGCTTATGTAGTATAACGACCCAGCATGAATCCAAACTGGTTGTCGGATATAGACACTACCTTCCTCACCCTTGCTTCAACCACCCTCTCCCACACTTTCATGGTATGACTCAGTAATTTGATACCCCTATAGTTGTTACAACTCTGGATATCACCTTTGTTCTTATACAATGGAACTACCATACTCCACCTCCACTCCTCTGGCATTCTCTTTGCCTTAAAAATAACATTGAACAACCCAGTCAACCACTCCAAACCTACTCTCCCCACGCTCTTCCAAAATTCTATCGAAATCTTGTTTGGCCCAGTCGCTCTGCCCCTACTCATCTTACGTATAACTCCTACTACCTCTTGAACCTTGATACACCCCCAGTACCCAAAGTCACGTGACTCTTGGAACGTTCCAATTCGTCTAGCACAATATCCCGATCCCCTTCTTCATTCAGAAGTTTATAAAAATAAGTCTGCCATCTTCTCTTAATCTGCGAATCTGCCATCAATACTCTACCATCTTCATCGTTGATGCATCTCACTTGGTCCAAATCCCGAGCCTTCCTCTCTCTCAGCTTGGCCAGCCGGAATAACTTCTTCTCCCCGCCTTTTTCCCCTAGTTCCTCATACATACGACCATAAGCCGCCAATCACTTAAAAAAAAGATGTCTCAGTATTGAATCATTGAGTTAAGAGTACGTAAATAAAATAACCTTATCTATTCTTAACGTAAAATTTATAGGGCATTGAGAACACTGCCCTCCAATCTCAAAATCAACCAAAAGGGGGTGCAGTATTACGACAAAGCGATAAACGTGGTACAATTTAAACAAACTAAAAGTAAACTTACTAAACATATTTAGGATGATTCTTAATTCCTTTCTGGCAACACCATTCATCAATGGAAAGATTAGGAGTTGAGATTGGCAGGTATCTTGAGTATCTCTTCATTGCAAATGCTTGTGTTTCTTAAGAAGTGGTTAAAGAGATAGGCTAATGAAGCAGTACCATTGTAACATTCCTACCGGTCATTTTGAGAATTTGCACTTTGCTCGGTAGTTTGAGGCACGAGTATCTCCACATGATATATTATGACTTGTGCGAATCATGGGTTTTGGTTTTCAGGTTATTCTGAATCGATTTGGAAGAATGAACTTCATGATTGAAGCTTTAAGTTGGAAGAGTTGACCAAGTTTGACTTTTTAGAATTCGACCTCAGATTGGAGTTTTGATAGTCCTATTAGGTCCAGATGGTGATCTTGACTCGGGCGTATGCCCAGATTTGCATTTGGACATTTCTAGAAGGATTCAACACTAATTGGTGAAAGTTGAAAATTTAAAGGTTTGGAAAGTTCATAAGTTTGATCGGAAGTTGACTTTAAGGATGTCGGATTTGGATTGTGGTTCCGGGGATTGGAATATCTTTGATATGTCATTTGGACTTGTATGTAAAATTTGAGTTAATTCTGGGTTGATTTGATATGTTATTTTGGAAGTTGAAAGTTAAATGTTCATTGATTTTTGGTTTGAGGTGCGGTTTATCATTTCGATGTTGTTATATGTGATGTGAGGTATCGAGTAGGTCTGTGTTACGTTATGGGACTTATTGGTATGTTCGGACGGGGACCCGAGGGGCTCGGATCCCTTTCGAATTGATTTTAGACCACTTTGGAGTTTTAATGTATTGCTGGTTTTTGTTGTCATCTAATGCCCCTAGTGTTCTTCATCTCGAAGGATGTCCCGCGATCGCGAGGAGTAATTTGGTCTACTAGTGGATTTTTTAATCACGGACGCGGCAGGTGGTACACGATCGTGGAGGGTTGGATTGGTTGTTGTTCGCGTTCACGCATGGGGTATCGCGGACGTGTAGGGTCGAGCAGGAGCTGTAGTTGGAGTTGGAGAATTCTTCATCACGCTCACGCAAGTCAGTTTGTGTTCGTGCATTCGCGATTTGATGGTAGTAGCATGTTCTTCGCGATCGTGAAGGATGTCCCGCGATCGCGTAGGGTATTTCTGTCCAGTGATTATAAAGTAGTCTATTTCAGGGGTTCCGGCCATTTTTTCATATTTGGAGTTCTGGAGCTCGGATTGAGGTGATTCTTGAAGCAATTTTTACCATGTGGATTGGGGTAAATGCTCTCTACTCACTTTTGATTTTATATCATGAGTCTATCTTCGTTTTTGGCATTTGATCGAGGATTTTAAAAGAGAAATAAGGATTTGTTTTCTCTAAACTTTCCTAAAGTAAATTTTTGAGTTTTTAACACAATTCGGAGTCGGATTTGAGTAAAATTAGTATGAATGGACTTATAATTTAATGGGTTGTAGGATTTTGTAGGTTTCGTCAGGTTCCGAGGTGCGGTCCCGTGTTTGACCTTTTGGTTAACTTTGCGTAAATGTGTAAAGATTCGACTTTTATCGGTTGGATTTGATTCCTATGGCATTATTTGATGTATTTGAGTTACTTTTGGCTAGTTTCGAGCAGTTCAGAGGATTATTTGAGCGAGATGGCGCTTCTAGTGTATCGATTTGGCTTGTTTGAGGTAAGTGTCTTGCCTAACTTTGTTGAAGAAATTTTTCTTATTAATTTCCATTGTTTTTTACATGCGGGGGTGATGCATATATGAGATGACGAACGTATATGCATGTACAGGGTTAAACATGCTTGGGGGTAAATTATACGATTAATTGTGCCTTGTAGAACTATGTAACCTTCTTGCTTCATGTCTTACTTGACTTCTATATCACTAAGAATATGGAATTAAATGCTAGAAACTGAGACTTGGTTTATTATAACTTGATTAAAATTTGATGGAACGTGGAGAAACATTCATGTGTCTAATTCGGTCATCATCATGCTTAATCACTAATACGTTGCTACGACCGTTATTCTTGGGATATTAAATTCTATACTTGCGCTGTAGATCATTTTGAGATTTGTTGAAATACTTGCACAATAAGGTTCTTGAGGGTTTATTGAAGTATGATTGGCTTGAAAGTTATGATTGAGGTTTATTTGGAATATTCGTTTAATCACTCTCATTGACATTATTTATACTTCCTACCTTGTTTGTCATTGATATATATATATACACTTGGTGAGGAAGAGTGTAAAGCACAAAGGATAATGTCGTGCCATTGTATATATATTATCGTGTGAGGGAGAGTGTAAAGCACGAATTGTGATGCCATGCTATTTTATTTATATTATCATGATTTTATATTATCACAAGTTCATGGCACGAAGGGTATTTCCGTGCAGGCGAGGACGAGGGGCATGCATTATGTTGTGATATCTTTTCTTTGTTTATACGTTTATGCCTTTACGTTGAGCTGTTATTGTCGTACCTATGTTTCCTATATGACTTGTCATTATTGTCATGTCTTTGTTCTCTATCTAAATTGTTGTTGTGTTTCCCGTGCCTTCTACTTGTTTAGCTTGTTAGCCATTCATGCCTCTACTTGTTAGCTTATAAAGATCATGCTTTCCCCTCTTATTTGTTATATCTATATCTATGCCTTCTACCATGCTAGTTAGGTTAAATTATGTTCTCCTTTCCTAAATGATGTCGTCATTCCTATGTTTCCTACTTTGCATTACTGTTATCGACATTTCTTTCACCTGGTTGGTACTATTACATGTGTATTTGGTAATAATGACATAAATACACGAAGTGTGTTTCCGTGCCATTAGATTTGATGTCTTGAGTATATTTCCCACACTATGAAGGATATGGATTTATTACTGTGATTTGCTGGTTATCGCTCTAAGGAAAATATTGGTCGTGATATTGAGGAATATTAATCGGGTTCTTCTAGAATCATTGATTGCTTCACATAATTGTTTCCTTGTACTCTATTATGTTATGTTCTAGTATTGTTCTATTGCTAGTCTTCAGTACATGTTATATCAATGAGTATCTTTTAATTAAAAAAAACCTCATCACTACTTCGCCAAGGTTAGTCAAGATACTTACTGAGTACATGGGGTCGGTTGTACTTATACTATACTTCTGTACCTTGTGTGCAGATTTTGGAGCGGAGCTGTGGGTGATGTCGGAAGTTGACTTTGAAGATGTTCATGCCTTCCAGATGTGGCTACCACTTGTCCCTGGGTAGTTCTAGAGTTGAATTCTGTTTATGTATAACTCAAACAGAAGTTGTATTTATTTCATATTCGTTTTTGTAATAATCCAGTCTTATTAGCTCATGTCTTGTACTACTAATCCGTGGGTTATTGTTTAGGATCGAGATATATTAATTGATGATCACATTTATTTTATTGGAGTTGTGTTAACTACTGACCTAACGGGTTGGATTAGGTGCCATCATGGACTAGTGAATTTTGGGTCATGACAAGTTGGTATCAGAGCATTAGGTTCGAAGGTTCTACGAGTCATGAGCAAGTGTTTTGTAGAGTCTTGCGGATCAGTATGATGACATCCATACCTATCTTTGAGAGGCTACAGGACATTTAGGAAAAATTGTCCTTTCTTCTTTCCTTATCTTGCGGCCTTGTTTCAGCTTGAAACCTATGATTTTGATTCTTCATATTCGTTCATATGTGATGTTGCACACTGCGTATTTGCTATGCGCCGATGATCTGTGATGCTGCGGATGGATTACGAAGGGCTATGGATGCTTGATTATCATCGCATTGCCTACTTCGTTCCAGGGTCATGAAATCAATTTACTTTTGAAACTTTTTTTTTAAATAATTCATTATCTTATGATGGTCAATTTTGTTACTTTAGCTTTGTTTTTGAAAATGCAAGCATGAATCTGCCTTGTGAACTTGCTTGTATTTCATGTATTCTTGTCTATACAGCTTTAGGAGTTAATTGTGAAAAGTCGTTAATCAATTCCATGAGTGCTTATCACCTGTTTTGTTAAGTTTGATGTCCGTTTGGCCAAGTAAGTTATTCGTTGGGCCTGATGTTGGGCTATATGTGTTGTTGGACCTGCGAAGATTCTACTGCCCTTGTGAGCCTGAGAGTTGGGTCTGTTGGTTGATGAGGTTGCTGAAGGCCCAGAAATCACTAGGTTGTCTTGTAGCGATGCCCATATTATTTGACAGGGCCTGTATTTATTTCAGTATGTATTTCTGTCACCTTTGAGTTCGTATTCCATTTTGGTTCTATAACTTGTAATAATAAATAATTGTGGAAATTAGTGAAAAGGCAAAACTGGGATACTTCATCTTTTGCATGAATGGGTAGAAATCTTGCCTATAGGATCTTAATTGTTTATTTGCTCATCATGACTCATTCTCTGGAATTATATGCATACAAAGTTATGACTCGAATGTCTAGAGAGCATGCCTATAGGATCTAAATTGGACTTCTTGCACTTAGATATTATGCCTATAGAGGTTCAATACGAACAACTAAAAATGCATGTTTGGGCTACTTCTTGTGTAACTCACCTAGATATCATGACTATAGGCTCTCAACTTGAATAACCACGCTGTTATTAATGCTATTCTCTCGCACTTTCACTTTTAGATAGCATGCCTATATGATATAATAACTCATGTTTCACAAATGTTCACCTAGATACCATGTCTATAGGGTCTTAACTAATCAATTAATCAACCGTTTCATGCTGATTTTGTACTGTCTCACTTAGATAGCATGCCTATAAGGATAAAGTTTTATAAAATGAAGTCTAATTGTAAATTGTAAGAAATCCTGCCTATATGGTGTTTATTGACGTTACTAAGCATGTGTTTTCAAGCGATTTCACTGCTTAATTATGCGACGATTAGAAATCATGTCTATAGGATTTGTAACGCTATAATCTTCCTATACGATAGTCCATAAACTACAGCACTGCCTGTATAATACTGGAATCACATAGAAGTCATGCCTATAGGACTTAATGATTCTAATACGTCTTAATTCTGTCTACTGCCTAACTAGAAATCTGTTTGTGTGCTTTCTTGCTTATGTATAGAGGTCACTTGAGCCTTTTATTGCAATTGTATGCAGTCCTATCTGTTTTTGATTGTCGCCTAGTTTTATCATTTTGAGCACTTGAGTTGAGTCTAGAACTACCTAATAGTATGTCCGAAGCCTCTTGGACCATAGACATGGGATGGGTAGTGCACGCATAGGGTACAACTTAGAATTGAAGTAGAACGCCTTTAAGTAAACAACTTCAACATAGTAATTGGGTAGCAGGAAATGATAGTCTGTGCCCGCTAAATAATATGAGCAACCCCTACCTAAAGGGAGTTGCGAAGTATTATTTATGTTGCATGGGGTGATCCTTTAGGCTAAAAAACTTAGGACTCACTCTTTTTGTTTATGTGCATGTTATTCACACTTAGTCATTTAACATAGATCAACGTAGTTTATATCCTTCTAATTATTGAGACTTGTACTGATTCCCACATGTTTTAATATAACTCTATAACTTCTGAACTTCCCTTCTATTTATTTGATCACCTAACTTAATTATATAAACCACATAGTCTAAAGTTCGGTCGGGACCCACAATTGTAGACCTCGAAGAGTGCCTAATACCTTCTCTTTGAGGTAATTTAAGCCCTTACCCTATCTTTGGTGGCGTTGACTAGTCAAATAGAGTTATTTGCAAATAGGTACCCTAACAAACCTTGAAAATCGTTAGGCGGCGACTCTTCTCTTTTAATAACTCCTTTAAAAGCGTTTGTCATACGTCGAAACCTGCTTTCACGAGAAAAAGGGGCACGCCACTAGCTGGTGACCTAGCTGTTGTGATTAATGTGGGTTCATAGTAAGGTGTCAATTTGAGTACAGCCGGTGGGCCATCTCATACATGATGAGTTTGGATAGCATGTTTCGTATGAGGTTTCCATTCGGTGTGATATTATCATTTCAGAGCATTTGGGGAAGTTGTTTGACTATTGCAAGGATGGGTAAGTACTTGGCAGAGTCTTCGGAGTGTTATATGACCAGTATTGCATGAGTTTTTGAAGTATTC
This sequence comes from Nicotiana sylvestris, assembly GCF_000393655.2. Classification (NCBI taxonomy): domain Eukaryota; kingdom Viridiplantae; phylum Streptophyta; class Magnoliopsida; order Solanales; family Solanaceae; genus Nicotiana; species Nicotiana sylvestris. Next base: position 22,892,535 of record NC_091063.1, on the reverse strand, counting down.
AGCTGAATAGCCATGCGAGGTCAGAGCATGCTATGAAGATATGGTACTTTGAATTACTGATGAGGTGTTATATGGATTCGGACTAAGTGGGGGAGTCTGCTAATGACGATCGGATTGTAGGATCAAGTGTTGTATCAGTTTCTGGGCTGGGGGATTGCTTCGTTGTTTCTTCGAATAGTCATATGCTGGAGGAGTGCAAGTTGCTCGATGCGTATTAGCTGTATATTGAAGATTAGAGTAAGGTGAGTGATTATCGAGTATGTTCTAATGAGTTCCAGGTTTTATATAGCATTTGAGGACTTCTGAATTTATGTATGGGTAGAGTTGAGATCGGTAGCGAATGGTGATCAGATCTGCGGTAGTTCTATGTCAAGAATGAATCTACATGGCAATATAGGAGAGGAGCAAGAAATGACTTCGGATTCGCAGGAGGTTCCTTTAGAGCGAGCATATCAAATTGAGCTATTTTCGGGTTGGCAGCCTGTGTGACTCGGTTGAGTTAGAGGCGATCGGTTCTGATGACTCGATTATGTGTTAATGAGTTCCGAAGAATTCATCATGGTTATGGCCATGACCGGAGTTGGTGTTTGCTACAAGTGTAGAATCTATATTGTGTGTGGTGATGTTCCCCTAGATTGAGTTAAATGAAAGGTTCACGGTTGATGATATGTTCAATTTACTCATGGTTCAGCGTTGATTATGGAATTTTTGTAGTGTCACAAGTTATCATGTTAGAAGCGATACACCGTGTGGGGTTGAAAGGTTGCATGTGTTAGGCTGCGATTTAGTTTTGAAGGGAAGGATATGAGTTCTTGATGACACAGGTGATTTCGGGTGTTCAAGATTATGCTGGCACTATTTGTTTTTGACGGAGGAGAGTTCGCCTGTTGGCAGGTGCATTGTGTTTTGACTTGTGGGTACTTTTCTATAAGATGATGGAGTATGAATGATGTATCAGCCATTTGAGTAGCGGTGTTGAGACTGGACATGGAAATTTTTGTATACATGAGGTTCATAGACTAGATGTTCTCGTTGGCAGACTATTCCTTGATTGCGAATTGTGAAGAAATATTGAGGATTGGGTGGTTGATGGTATGTGTTATGGAAAGGTTGCTATGGGCTTTTTGGAGGTTATTTACTTGTTCGAGAATGATCGAATTTTGGTTTTCAGGATTATTTGTGAGCATGATGAGAATGTTTATTTTGTATCGAATCGGATTTGCTTTCTCCTACGCAGCTGTTACCACATGTATATCATCGGTCGGAATGGACATTGTTCGCGCCTTGCTTTATGTTATGTGCTTCTCTCTTATGCTATGATGGGTTGTGAGGGTTACATAATTTTTTGCACGCATATTGTAATTCTGTATGTGCCTTATAGCGTTATAGGCAAGATGGTCCTCGTGATGTTGACTTGCTTATTGCCCCATAGTTGTGCTTGTCTTTCATAGTATTGTTGTGCCTAATCATCTTCCCATAGTTATATTGGTGTACTCTATCGTGTTTGATGTTGACGCACATGTGATCAGTGAGCCCCAATATTATGGCTCAATGAGTACCCTATGTGGATTGATATAATAGGAACGGGTTGCACTCTGCAATGATACTGTGATGAAATGTAACTCGTTATGCTTATTTCGTGTATATTTCTTTCACCTTGCTGAAAATAGTTCATAGGAAAATGTTAAAAATTTCCCTGCCTGCTTAACTTGCCTAGTAACCTTCTTATTTAACTTTCTTACTATTATCTATCATGTCTGAATTATTATTTGTTGGTGTATAGGATCGCGTTGTATGGGGATCCATATGGTTTTTGGTAAGACTTGTCGATTGGGCTGCTTGATTGGCTGAGATGAGGTTTCTAGACCTGAGATTTGCACTATTTGGGATAAGAAATATTTGGAAGAATGACACTATATTTCTGCTGAGGATTTGGGCAATGGCCCTGGTCGGACGAGTGAGCTTCTTGACTTATTGAACAGATGAGTGGTTAAATGATTCTGCATGTTTCTTTCATCATCGGCAGTTGTCACGACCCATTTTAGGATCGTGACCGGTACTTAGGAGAAAGTGCTCCCAAGTAAGTCTCATCGGTATTTTACAGAAAATCGGACAGAGTTTCCCCTGTTTTTGGACTATCCCAAAAATTTTCCCTGTCTCAAATCAACAACCAAATATCCTAATATCATACCAAAAAATTGACAACTTATCAATTAGCCAAAACAAGTCTCCACTATTACTAATCAACCCACTAACAACCAAAATTACTAATTTATCTCCAACTTTGATAATAAAGTATGACACTTAACATAAGCCATAATAACAAAATAATACTCATGACACTAAAATATTGACTATGGATCGACTCTAAGAGTTCAAAGAAAAGACCGTAACAATAAATAAAATCTCCACACACGCGAACAAGTGTGAGGCTCACCAAGAACTATCAACCTGTGTGCTCTAATTAACGAAATCCTCGCCCACGTCAACTGCTGTCTCTGTAAAAAAATTAGCGGGGAATGAGTCTCTAGCTCAGTGAGTAATAACACTTATCCACAACCGTTTTTGTTAGGGACAAGTCAGAAAAACATGCTAGTATCTCAAAAAGAAAATAACATCAAAATGCCCTTTCAGAAACAATAAATAATTTTGAGTCTCATCATGCTTTTCTTGTAGTATAATACAATTAACAATTCAGTAATAAGTTCGGTAACCACTGTACAATATCAATGTTCACATTTGAGAGATTTCAATGAATGGATCATGTAATCGGTATAACTGTGGACTTCTTTGCAAGAAGTCAGATATAATGGTAGTCCCTACTCGAGGGAAATCGGTAACGATATGCTAGTTCTACCTTCCCACTAACGAGGGCTATAACTGTACTCTATAATCGGTAAATACAAGGTACACCATGTCTAACGAACCCGTTGTTAGCTACGAGATCCTTCAAAGTCTACACCCATTTATATTTGTCTCTGTATCCGCATATACTCATAGGAAAATATTTTAAAACAATATAGGGCATTTCGGTTCTTATCAAATCATGTAATTTCATTTCAATAACAGTAAATTAAAGTAACGGTAAAACATATCTAGTGATAGCAAGAATATTTAAAACAACGACAATCATGTCAATTAACTATTTCGGTATCATATCGAGTAATAGACTTGTCCCACATGCAACTCATATTAATCGGTAACATATTCATATTAAAAATCATGTGTAAATCATGCAAGTTATGAAAACACAAATTGCGGTAAGATTACTACTCACACTACTCGTGTGAAATACCAAACTCGTCACCTCGAGCGATCCATAAAACTTTCTTTAATCAATATATAACCACATCAACATCGATCTTTAGAGTGAGTATAAATCTCACAAGTTTCGTAGTATAGATAATGTCTCTAAAATTTTAGAGCAAATACCACTGCAACTATCTCTAAATCATGTGTAGGATAGTTTTGCTCGTGCTTTTTCAATTGTCTCAAAGCATAAGCAATAACACGACCATTTTTCATGAGAACACATCCTAATCCCACCCTCGAGGCATCACAGAATACTAAAAATCCTCCAGAACCTGATGTTAAGGCTAATATTGGTGTAGTTGTCAGACACATTTTGAGTTTCTGAAAGCTTTGCTCACATTCCTCCGTCCACTGAAACTTTGCATTTTTTTGTGTTAGCTTGGTCAATGGCGCTACTATTCTGGAGAAATCCTGCACAAAACGCCCGTAATATCCTGCTAAGCCTAAAAAGCTTCAAATCTCTGTAGGAGAAGTAAGTCTGGGCCATTTCTGCACAACTTCTGTATTCTTAGGATCTACCATAATTCCATCTTTGGAAACAACATGCCCCATAAATGATATCAAGTCTAGCCAAAATTCACACTTCGAGAAATTAGCATAAAGCCGTTGTTCTCGCAATGTCTGCAATACAGTCTTTAGATGATCCTCGTGTTCTCCTTGGCTACGAGAACATATCAGGATATCATCAATAAATACTATTACAAATCTATCCAAAAATGGTTTGAACACCCTATTCATTAAATCTATGAATGCCACTGGAGTATTAGTCAGTCTGAAAAGCATCACAAGAAACTCATAGTGCCCGTATCGAGTTCTGAAAGTAGTTTTAGAAATATCTTCATCTTTGATTCTAAGTTGATGATAACCAGAATGGAGGTCAATCTTTGAAAAGTGGGAAGCTCCTTGTAACTGATCAAACATGTCATCTATATGAGGCAAAAGATAGTTATTGTGCATTGTTATCTTGTTCAACTACCTGTAGTCAATGCACATTCTCAGGGATCCACCTTTTTTTTACGAACAGTAGTGGTACACCCTATAGTGATACACTAGGTCTAATAAAACCCTTATCTAACAAATCCTGTAACTGTTGTTTTATCTCCCTCAACTCTGCTGGTGCCATTCGACATGGGGGTATCGATATGGGCTGCGTTTCAGGTAGCAAATCAATACCGAAGTCTATTTCTCGTACTAAAGGCAATCCTGGTAAATTTTCAGGAAATACATCAGAAAATCCTCTCACTACTGGTACATTTTCTATACTATCTGTTTTCATTCTTGTGTCATTTACAATAGCTAAGAGACCCAAGCAACCTTTCTTCAGAAGTCGTTGAGCTTTCATAAAAGATACAACTTTGCAAATCTCTGGAACCTGACTCCCTCTTAGAATAAAACTGGGTTCATTTGATATCTCAGACTTAACTATCTTTGCATGACAATCGACTATAGCATATAAAGAAGATAACCAATCCATTTCTATCAGCATGTCAAAGTCAATCATATCAAGTACAATAAGGTCAGCTAGAGTATCTCTACCCTCAACCCGAATCTAACAAGCACGATACACATATTCAGCTAATAGAGAATCTCCAACAGGAGTAGCAACTAGAAAAGAATCATTCAATAGCTCAGGCTGTCTATTAGACCTCAAAGCAAAGTACGAGGACACATAGGAGTGAGTAGATCCTGGATCAATCAACGCAAGTGCATCAAATGAACAGCCAGAAAGAATACCTGTAACCACAACATTCGAGGCCTGAGCATCCTGTCTAATAAATGCAAAAACTCTCGCCTGACCTATACCAGCATTCCCTTGTCCTTGATTCACAGTAGCACGGTCTCCAGCACCTCGACCTCTATTTCATCTACTTGTATCGTCTGAAGTATTATGAGTAGTCTAAGTCAGTGCAGCTGACTGAATAGAAGCTTGGTTGAAATTTCTCGGAGGCTAAGGGAAATCCCTCAAGTGATGTCCCAACTGGACATACCGAAAGCACTCTCTAGTTAGAACACGACATTGGCCCAAATGTGATCTACCACAGATCTGGTAGACTGGAGTAGTGGTATATATCTGCCCAGAATTACGATGTCTAGAAGATGATGGTACCCTATTACCTTATCTGTAATGTGGTCTGTATGTGGACTGTGAAGACATGTGTGTCCCTATCTGAGAACCCTATTGTTGTTACTGTCCCTGATTTCCCGCTCTTCTATTTTTACTAAAACCGCCACTGAAAGCCCCTCCTGTCTTGGCCTTCTTACATAATTCACTAGCTGCACGCTCATCACGTCCCTTATTTTCAATATTTCTAGAAAGGTCGACTACATTAGAGTAGGATAAAGTCTTCATTTGTGGGGCTACTATAATGTATAGACGACCAACCAATCCATCAACAAATCTCTGAACTCGAGCTTCTTCGGTAGGCACTAAGTAAGGAGTATATATAGCCAGCTTACAAAACTTAGTGTTATATGTTGACACATCCCTATCTGGAGTCTGAACCAATCTCTCAAAGTCTCTAGCATATTTTTGCATCAGACTTTCTCGAAGAAAATGATTCTTGAACAACTTAGTGAACTCATCCCATGTCAGTGGTGCTGCTCCTGCTGGCCTTCCTAGCAATATAATTTCATACCATGTGTTGGCCATATCCTCTAGTTTGTATGCTGCGAGCTCCACGACTCTCTCACTAGAACATCCAAGAGCATGTAATGCCTTAAGTGTCCCATCCAAGAAACTTTGAGGATCTGCTAAATTATCGGAACCTGTGAATTTTGGTGATTTTAATTTCAGAAACTCTTGTAGGTATACTTCCTTATTCCCGAAAGTATGAGTCTGTGCAGGTGCTTGTGTATGTAAAGTAGCATGAGGAGCTGAACTTCCACCCTGAGCAGGCACCAATGCCTCTAGCACATTAACTAACCTTGCCACTGTGTCTGCAGGTAAGGCAACAGTAGGTACAACAGTTAGCACTGGTGGTGGAGCGTCCTAAACTCCCTACCCTTGCACTTGATCTGGCATAACAGCTTGGGATTGACCGATGTTCCCAACTTCAGGTTGAGCAACAGTCTGTCTTCTAGTTTGATGAACCCCAACTTGACCGCCACCCAGGGTAGTACTATGTCCGGCACCACGTCCAACAGATGAGGGTGTGCGTGTCCTAGACATCTGCGAAAGAAATATTCCAAAGTCAATCTCAAGTTATCTCAACGCATGATCAAAGAATGAAAGAAGGGAAATCATTCCTAGATGTTCAGTAGCCTCAAGATCATAAGTATGGGCGACTACATACTCATGAACAAGACTTTACTAAACATTGCTCCATGACTCGGGACTTAAAGCCTAAGCTCTGATACTAACTTTATCATGACTCAATTTAGGATCGTGACCGGCGCTTAGGAGCAAGTGCTCCCAAGTAAGCCTCATCGGTATTTTACAGAAAATCGGACAGAGTTTCCCCTATTTTTGGACTATCCCAAAAATATTCCCTGTCTCAAATCAAAAACCAAACATCCTAATATCATACCAAATAATTGACAACTTATCAATTAGCCAAAACAAGTCTCCATTATTATTAATCAACCCACTAACAACCAAAATTACTAATTTATCTCAAACTTTGATAATAAAGAACGATACACAACATAAGACCATAATAACAAAAGAATACTCATGACACTAAAATATTGACTATGGAACGACTCTAAGAGTTCAAAGAAAAGACCATAGCAATAAATAAAATCTCCGCTCACGCGGACAAGTGCGAGGCTCACCAAAAACTATCAACTTGTGCGCTCTAATTAACGAAATCCTTGCCCGCGTCAACTGCTGTTTCTGTAAAAAAAATTAGCGGAGAATGAGTCTCTATCTCAGTGAATAATAACGCTTAACCACAACCGTTTTTATTGGGGACAAGTCAGAAAAAGATGCTAGTATCTCAAAAAGAAAATAACATCAAAATGCCCTTTCAGAAACAATAGATAATTTTCAGTCTCATCATGCTTTTCTTGTACTATAATACAATTAATAGTTCAGTAATAAGCCTGGTAACCACTGTACAATATCAATATTCACATTTGGGAGGTTTCAATGAATGGATCATGTAATCGGAATAACTGTGGACTTCTTTGCAAGAAGTCAAATATAACGATAGTTCTTACTCGAGGGAAATCGGTAACGATATGCTAGTTCTACCTTTTCACTAGCGAGGGCTATAACTGTACTTTGTAAATGGTAAATACAAGGTGCAACAGGTCTAACGAATCTGACGTTAGCTACGGGATCCTTCAAAGTCTACTCCCATTTATACTTGTCTCTGTATCCGTATATACTCATAGGAAAATATTTTAAAATAATATAGGGCATTTCGGTTCTTATCAAATCATATAATTTCATTTCGATAACAGTAAATTCAAGTAACGGTAAAACATATCTAGTGACAACAAGAATATTTAAAACAATGGCAATCATGTCAAATAACTATTTCGGTATTATATCGAGTAAAAGACTTGTCCCACATGCAACTCAAATTATTCGGTAACATATTCATATTAAAAATTATGTGTAAATCATGCAGGTTATGAAAATACAAATTGCGGTAAGATTACTACTCACACTACTCGTGTGAAATACCAAACTCGTCACCTCGAGCGATCCATAAAACTTTCTTTAATCAATATATAACCACATCAACATCGATCTTGTGTTAATTTTCTTGTTTAGGCTAATTAATGGCTAATTTAGAATACCCAACCCTCGAGGTTTCATGTTTGACTCTTAATTTTCCCAGAATAATTCTTATTGGTATTTAATTTCTTATACCTTGTGAAACCCTTCAAATATATGAACTGAGATAAAAAGAATTACCAGAAAAAAAGAACCCAGCTGAGAAATTTAAGTATCACCCGTAAAAACCAGTGTATATTTAAGATTTCTCAAGGTTTGGTTCCAGCCTTTTTCTTTTTCTTTTTCTTCTCCCTTTGAAATCCTTTTTGTGCGTTTTCTGAAGCAGACCCGGTTCCTTTCTTTCTTTCTTTCATTTTTTTAGCTTCTGTTGTGTTTGCCTTTCTTTACCTTTTCTTTATTTGTTTTCCGTCACTATACAATGGGCTTTTGCCCATTTAATTAGTTATTTTTTTCTTTTCTTTTTTAGTTTAAGTAACATTAAATGACAAAAATACCCCAACTTGAATCTGAAGTACTGTTGATACCCAATTTTTTCCATAATATTTTCAAAACTATGCCTAGGCATCAATTAATATTTTTCATACAATCTTTGCATTTTAAAACATTTTAATTTATTTATCCTAGCATTTATTTTATAAAAACAATCATTGATTGCATCACAAATCGTTTTATAACAATATTTTGTTTCTTAATTTTATTATTTGCATCTGTACTAAGTTTCAATCATTGTACAAATAGTCATATTTGTTTTTTAGGACGCAATTGCAATTACTTTGCAATTATAACCTATGCATGCATTATTATATTATTTTGTCGAGAAATAGCCTTTTGTAATTTTAAAATATTAGTAATTATTTTAAAATATTTCCAAACATGAAAATCATTTTTTACAGCCTATTAATTATTTTTAAAAACTGTTTTATCAATTAAATAGGGTATTTAACAAATACCCCTTATTTTCAAATTTAGCCTAAATACCTAGGCCAATTATAACCCAAATTTCAAATTAAACCAGGCCGAAAATCTACCCAGCCCAAACCCCTTATCTACCCGACCCACTTCTTGCTAAATCCTGGCCGTTAATTATTTTGATCAACGGTCAAGATTCCCCCTTACCTAAATTAAACCTAATGACCTCCCCCAAACCTCTCATTTCCCTCTCCTCTCACCGCCGACATCCGATCCCCTCCTCTCTCAAGTGCTCTCAAGTCCTAACCCTAACTCACCCTTATCGCCACTCATCTGTTGCCGTCCATGGTGGTTTCTCACCACCATCAGACCTCTAACGGCCTCTCCTATGTTGGTATTGCTATCTCTAAGGTCCTTGAGGGACCAGGGTCAGTCCACTTACACCTATGACCCTTTCTTGCCTATTTCAGACTGTTCCAATTCGATTTCAGATAAGATCTTCCTATTTCGCTTTAAACCTATGGATTTCTAAGCCTACTTCTTCATCTCTGTGTTGTTCTTCTCGAAACCCTAATTTCTTCTTTTGACCTTCTCAGATCTGTACAGATCTGAGATGGTTTGAACTTGTTTCACCGATTTTTTATGAAAATCTTCTAGTTTTACGAGTGGCTTTCCATTTTTTTTCAAACTGGGGTTTCCTGAAAATTCTTTTCTTCAAAACGTTTTGCTGACTTTAAGTATTTAATCTTCTATTCTTATGTGTTTTAACTGATTTCGAAGAGGTTGCTTCAACCCAAACTAGCTTATGCTAAAGCCCTAATTTTTCTTATGTTTTTGCTTCGATTCTGAGTCTTCCGTGCTACTTGTTATGTTGTTCGTTCTTTACTTTGACTTTCACGATTTCCCCTTTAGTCTAAATTCAATATCTTGTGATTTTAACCCTAGTTCATCTCTGTGAGCACGTGATTTTTGTTTTCGCACGACAATCGCTCCAAAAAGAAATAAAAAATAATAATTGGCCCTGCTGTACAATTTTGGATTTCTGTGCGGCACCTTGTTGATTTATTTGTGACTTCGGCCCATTTTTATTTATTTACTTTATTAAAATAAAATTCAAAAAATATATGTGTCCTGCATAATTCAAACCGTAATCCGGTCGTTAAATAGAAAATCATGAATAGGCATTTTCGTCCGTGATTTTATTTGGTTTGACTGTACCTGTTTTGAAATATTTTAGTGTGTGTGCAAATAATTGTATTGAGTGTGTATTTAATTTTAATTTGATTTTTTGGCTTAGTTTTGTTTTAAAATAAATAAGAAAAAGGAAATAAATAAAAAAAATATATAGAAAAGGACCCCTTCCCTCCCGGACTTGGGCCAATTTTAACAAAATTGGCCCAAACAAACAGCCCAAAACCCAGGCCTGCCCGGTCCAACACCACCTGATGCCCAGAGAATCCAAACGACGTCGTTTTGGTACAGGTTGATCTGGGCCGTTGATCTCAAATTGATCAACGGCCAAGATCAATTCCCCATAACCCACCAATAAACCCGACCCGTCTCACCCGGACCGACCCCAACCCTTTACCCTTGAAACGACACCGTTCCACTTAAGCTATCAGATCCAGACCGTAGATCTAGATTGATCTAACGGTCGAGATCAATCCACCCATTAACTATATAAGGCCATAATCCTACCCTGCCCCCCTATCTGAACCCCAACCTTCGTCCCCAAACAAACAGCCCTAAAACCCTAGCCGCCCCTGCGTACTTTCGCCATGAAAGCCGGCGGCATGGATGCCGGTGACCTTCCCCTTAACACCCTAGAATCCCCTTGCCTTCCTGAACATGAATCCATTAACCCTGTAGTTCGAATCCCTCCCCACCTTCTCGAATCTTCGTTTGAAGATTCGAGTCGAAACTCGATCTACACGGTTTAACCCCAGCTTCACACCAGATACTCCCCAGACCCCTCTCGTGACCAAACCATACTTGGTTTGGTCCGAATCTGACCAGGGAAGCCTGAATCCCAGATCTAAGTTTTGAAAATTTTGTGTTCCTCCGTCATTGGTTCAACCAAAGAGATTAAGGTCTAATGGACTTTAATCAAAGTGTTTCTCATCTGAGAAACACTTCGTTTAAAGTCCGTTCAGCCTTAAGAAAGGCCTGGCCAAATCCGAGTTCAAACTGTTAACTTTTCAAGTTTAAGGTAAGTCTGTTTTCTTTTCTTTATTTTTGTTTTAGTCCGTTGATTTGTTTTAAAAAATCTGTTCATATTTGTTTTAATTTTACCAACTTTTGTTTGTCCACTTTGCCTGAACTTCTATTTGTTTGAATAAGTCTTTCCATTTGTTCTGATAATGTGTATGTAAATGTTGTGCAAGTAGTCGATTTTCAAGTTTGGACTGACTAGTTGACTCCTCGAGTGTATTTCTGCTTAGTCAGTATAATTCGAACCATGTATCGATACTGTTTAAATGTCTGATTTTTGGCTACGATTGTGTATGTTAATGCTAATATAGTCGAGTCGACATGTGTCGTCAATTAGTTTCAACTGTCTGAACAAAGTAAATCGATTTTCTTCTGATGAACATTTGCCTGGATCAATTAAGAACCAGTTTTGTTTACTTATAGCTGTTGAATTGGATCAGTAGTGCTTAAATTCTGAATTGGAAGGCATGTGCACTCGTGCACAGCATGTGCATTGGTGCATCTCATGTGCTTTGTGCACAGCCTGTGGCCTGCATAAAGGTCCTTTGTTTAATTTTAAAATGGTTTGACAGCATATGCTGTCAACATATCCTACTGCCCATACTTGCTTTTAGTTAAATAAAAATGGAAAAGTTAAATCTGCCAGGGAATGATGGGGTTTTTATACCTAATTAACTAAAGTGGAACTGAAAAAAGGTTAAAGGCACATGGGAGGGTACTGGGATACTCTAAAAATAGGCTGTTAAAAGTGTTAAGGAAGGCATATAAAAGGAGGAGGACATCTGATTGAAAGGGGAGAGGAAAAAAGATTGGAAAAACAGGATTGGACCTTGAGGGAGAAGGAAAAATACACTGTGAGGAGTTTTGAAAGAGAAAGCTGGAGATACATACATTGTGAGGATAGAAAAGAAAAAGAAAGAGTTGGCAGGAATAGAAAGAGAGCAAGAAAGAGATAAAAACAGATTAAGAAATCAGAAACTTAGTCTTGTTTGTCTGAAGTTCATCTATTGTCAATACGTTAGGCAATGTTCTTTCTTCTAAATTTCAATCGAGATTATTGTCAGTGTTTTGTTGCATTTGGTATATTCCGGAATTGGATTGTCTGGAGTATCACACTACGTGCTGTTTCATCTGGCTTTTTCTTCTCCAACTCTAGTTCCATCTCGCAACAGAATCCTTTCTGTTGTGCTGTTCTGATTGCTACTGCTAACTTGCTCACTATTGCTGCTGCATTTTTGCCCTGCTGCTACTGTTAATTCTGCTTTTTGCTGCTGCTGATTCCCCCATCTTCTTCTTCTTCTCCTTTGCACTTTCAGCATTTTCAGGTACACATTTCAAGTCCCATATTGATGTAATTGAAACAGCTTGAAAGCATGAAATGAAAAAGGTTGAAGAAGTTCAAGCATTTGCTGTAATATTCATAGTACATTAACAGGCCTGTGAAAATTGATTAGTTTATAATTCAACAGTTCGAAAGCATGTACTGATATTCGACTAAGTTTATCCTGTTGTGTTTAGCTCGGTAGTTTGTTTGTTAATATGGGTATGTATATTTCGACCTTATACAATACTATTCCTGTTTCATTTAGTTTTTTTTAGTCAAGATTAATCCACGTAAGTTTAGTTAAGTTCAACTCGAGAAGTGTTCGGATTAAGTGTTGTATTTCGTTAACTCATACATGATTCTTTGTCAAATTAAAACATTTTACTTTGCCAGTTATCCTTTAATCTAGCCCAAATAAGTTCGGTTAAGTTCAACAAGAAATCTTTTCGTATGTAATGTTCGGATTAAGTATTGCATTTCATCAATCTCCTATGTAATCTTATGTTCGACCAAAGTATTTTCGTAAGGCATGATGTTTTTTTACTTTATAAGTAATTAATCAGAAATGGATAGGAGTCCAATTTAGGCCAAAACATATACTTCAATTAGCATATATTCTTCGTTCTTCTATCTCTGGAAACAAAATAATAGAAATGTAGTCACTGTAGGATGCCCTTCTAAAATAATGAGACGAGCCTCGCCAAATAAAAATACAAATTGCGGGGCCCTCAATAATTGACAATGATAAATATTTAGAGTTTGGGAGGGACGGTTTTAGTGAATTCCACTGCCTTCCCCAAAGATAATAACGCGTTTAGATTCTTTAAGCGCGACTTTAAGTAAATTATATTCTTAAAATCGGGTGCACATTGATGTGACCCAAATCCAAGTCTCAACGGAGTCAAAATGTGTTAACAACTACGGGTGCATTGATTGTGACGTGGTCCGAGATGCATTTTCATGACGTTGCAATTCCATAAAAATAAATGATAATAATAGAAGCGGTTTAAACTTAATAAAAGCACATAAGTCACAACCTGTATTTAAATCAGATATTTAGCCATTATAACAATTTAAGCGACCGTGCTAGAACCACGGGATTCGAGGGTGCCTAACACCTTCCCTCGGGTCAACAGAATTCCTTACTTAGAATTTCTGGTTCGCAGACTTCATTTGGAAAAGTCAAAAATTTCCTCGATTTGGGATTCAAGATAAACCGGTGACTTGGGACACCAAAAGCCAAACCTTTCCCAAGTGGCGACTCTGAATTAAATAAATAATCCCATTTCGAATATTGTCACTTAAATTGGAAAAACTCCACCCGCGCATTTAACCCTTCGGGGCCGGGCGCGCAAAAAGGAGGTGTGACAGCTCTGGCGACTCCGCTGGGGAATGTGTGACCCAGAACCACTGGTTCAGGGTCCAAGAATTCGAGCTTAGAATAATTATTATATTTGGCTTTATTATCTGATCTTTATTACATGTTTTGCATAAAAGTGCTAAATGTTGTCTTTTACCGCTTTTGATATTATCTGAACTGTATATAAACTGTGCCGAAACCCTTCTTTTCTTACCTCCGGGGAGAAGCTCGCTGGTCGAGACTCCCTATTCTGTTAGTGTCAATACCTGAAATAAGAAAGAGGTCGGACAAGTTACAAAGCCGGACGATCTCGCGGGTCCCCGGTACGTAGCCCCCTCCTCGACTCGAGTTGTCCGCTCGGGTACACAGTCTAGAACAAATACCAAGGTTTAAACCTAGTATAACGAAACTTCATGCCGGATCCCTAGTAGGAACGCTTATTTGCATCATATTGCATTTGACTTAGGGGACTCAACACAGGGGTTGGGTCCGTCTAGGACAGGCAACCTGAAATGGAAAAGACCATCATGCTGCATTCCTATCTGTGTTGTGCATTTATTTGCTTCGGTTTCGCATGTCGACCGGTTCCTAAAAAAAAAGGGGAAAATAGCAGCGTAGGGGAGATAATTACTTATTTTTGGAAAATAAAACCAATGTCCAAGTAGTGTCAAAACCTCGCCGGAATTTTTCTAAAAAAAAAAAACTGTCTTGTTTATTGAGAGTTATTAAAAAAAATATATAAAAATTTTCTTTTATCACTTTCAAAATCAAAAAAAAGAAAAGGTATTTATTTTAAAAGTAAAAAAAAAATCGAAAATTCATAATTCAAAAAATGTGTTGTTTCTTTCGTAGTACCCCTTTTATGAATTCAGACTAATAGTCCAAATTTTTCCTAAAAAAAAATAATATATATAAAAATAAATAAATAGTTTCTTTAATCTTTATCTCTTTTCAAAAAAATGTAAAAAATACGCATTCCTGATTTCTAGGTTTATTCGATTTTTTCCTATTTTACGATAGCCCGAACTACGCCGGTTTGATTCTCACTGGATGCGAGATACGTAGGCAACCCTCGTCGGGTTCAACCCCATTTTTCTAAAATAGCCAAAAATCAAAAATATGTTTCAAATTTTTAAAGAGTCATAAATAAGTCAGGTGATGCTGTTTTGTCATAAATAGCCGAATGTTCCCGAAAGGGACGCCGGAAGGCTGACTTTGCATAAATAGCCACTTTTGGGTTTTGTTTAGCATTTTTAGACCCACACAGCCTTAAAAGCTTCGTCTTCGAAGTGCTTAAAGGCCGCGTTCAAAACTTGGTCCCCTCTGTAAAATATTTTGAGTCAGTCATTTTTGTTAAAATCACCTTAATAAATGTGCAGGATGAGCACGATGCAAAATGAACATTTTTCAATAATGACCAAAATCCCTGTCAAGTTACGGCTATGGTGGAATGATCTAGGTGTTGAAGGACAAAATGAGGTTAAGAAATATCTGAAAGGTCTTGTGGGTCTGTTGGAAATCCAGCCTCGGGGAGATATCATAAGAGCTTTGGTTACCTATTGGGACCCGGCGCACAATGTTTTCCATTTCTCTGATTTTGAGCTCACCCCAACTTTGGAAGAAATGGCCGGATACATCGGGAATACTGAACTTCCGTTGAGGGAAAAATACTTGGTCGCCCCAAGAGTCGTCACGGTACATCGGTTCCTGGATTCATTGAAAATACCTAGAACAGTCCACAACCCGGATCTAGCAGCCGGATTCTGTACTCCATGCTTCATATATGATAGATACGGTCACGAGGGGGGATTCAATAATCCAATCAACAAACTGTGCAGCAAAGGAGTTCGTCAGAAGTGGGACGAGCACAGACGGGTAGCGTTCATGATAATGTTCCTGGGTCTTCTGGTATTTCCGAGGAAAGATGGAAACATTGATTTGAAGATATCTGGGGTCGTCAGCACTTTACTCACGCAAAGTGACAGTACTCTCGCGCCTATGGTGGTATCCGACATCTTTCGAGCTCTCACAGCTTGTAAAGCTGGGGGAAGTTTCTTCGAAGGTTGTAATTTGCTCTTACAGATATGGATGACCGAGCACCTCTGCCATCATTCCGAGATTTTGAGCCATGGTTCCCCGGAAAAGACCCGCATAGAAGAATCTTACACGAGAACCAAAGAGATCATTTGGCCCAAAGGAGTTCTAGCATGGACCTCGTTCTTGCAAGCTCTTACTGCCAGCCAAATACAATGGACGTTGGGATGGTTGCCTGTTGATGAGATCTTATATATGTCTGCAGCTAAAACTCATTTCTCACTGATGGGGCTTAAGAGCATTCAACCTTACGCACCCTGCCGAGTTTTAAGACAGTTCGGAAGATGCCAGACAGTACCTCATGAGGAAGATCTAAGCACTCAAGCAGTTGAGATAAGTCCTAACGGACAGTTCCCAGAAGCAAAGATTCGCCAAATCTGGAATGAGGGTCAATATTTGAAATCAGATACTTGCGTGCGGGATCAAGCCAAAGGAGAAACGGCGCCAGGTTACCTTGCATGGTACAGAAGGGAACTCGAGCATGAAAGGCCAGCTAAGAGACCCCACATCCGGAATTTTACCGAATCATCACAAAAGCAGTGGGATTGGTTAGCGAAAGAAAGAGGCTATTGCGCCGAAAATCAGCAGGTTAAAGCAACAAGTGGAAAACTTGAAATATGAACACAACGTGCAAGTTGCTACCGATCTGGGAGAGCGGAACAGGTTGATTCAAGAAAATGAAAAGCTCAGAGCCCAGATCAAACAGATAAGGTTGGATGCAGATAAACAGCCAAGGCGTCGATCAGACGAGCACCTTGATAAAAAGGCTAAAAAGCGAGATCAGAGAGTGGCGAGATGGTTTGGAGAAATCTGAAAACGTCATAGCAGAGCTCAAAGCACAGTGGGATACAAGAACAGATAAGCATCACAGATACCTGTATCAATTGGAAGGCGACCACGAGAAGATTGTTGCTAAGATAAAGAGAGAGATGGCAGCACTTGAGATCAAAGCAGCTAGTCAGGCCAAGGATTTCCAAATTGAGAGCAGATACTGGTATGACTCAATAGCCCAGATGAAGTTGGAAGTACGGCGATTGGAGCATCAGCATATACAGGATATTCAAGTATTCGAGATATGCAGCGATCAGATAAAACGCCTACTCATAAAAAAGAAGCAAACCAGAGATAGGATCAAAGCCATTGCCCATGCCATCACCAGACGATGTCTGCGATGTGAGAACATGTCCAGTGTTACCTTCCCCTCGGCAGTAATGGTTTATGTCAAGCAGACTATGCACGAGCTGGAGCAACTTGAGAGGGATCTCACGCCTAGGACCGCGGCGAGGCCGAACGATGCCCCGCGGAAACCAATTTTTAAAACCATAATGCATTCATAGGTCAAATCTGTATTTTAGCATCTTCTGCCTGTTTTTTCATCAAGGTGATTTTCAGTCTATTTTGAGTCTAGGTTTATTTTCAAAGTTTGCTCTTTCTTTTGCAAAATGTAGCTTGTAATAGAACGTTTCAACAATAAAGAGGTTGTTTCTTTTACGCTCATTTGTGTTTTTCGAACTACGTAATGATCTGATTCACGTAGGCATCGTGATACGTAGGCAATCCTCATCGGATCCGGTCGCATTTCTTTTACTACGAAAATAATAATAAAAAAAAAATAAAAAAAAAATAAAAAAAAGGAAAACAAAAGAGAAAAAGAAAAGAAAAAAAAGGGAAAAACTAATAAGAGGAAAAATGCCGGAATGACGCATGCTCTCGTAGCAAACATATAGTAATCCACTTAACTGTATAGGTGCATCATGCCCAACGTGAGATTAACTATCTGTTATTTGCTGCAAATTAACCGTGCGTTTGTCATTGAGCATTTTTTCAGGGTTTTTGGAAAGACGGTTGGTTTGGTGAAAGTCTGGCCTCGCACTCATACTTCACGAGGTCAAGGAGAAGTGTTCAACTACCTGTTGTTAGGACCAGAAGCAGTACTCACACTTACTTCACCAGGTCAAAAGGAAGTGTGGAAATGTCTTCAGAAATTCCATTGCAAACAATCCCTGTTTCCGAGGAAAGCTCGATCTCAGCCGTCCTCACACCTGAATCCGCAACTGCGGAGGAAAATAGAATCCTACGGCTCCGCATGTTGGAAATGCTGGACGATTGGAACAATGGGAAAGAGCCACCAAGTGTCATCCCCGGATTCCCTGAATTATTCTCCAGGTCAAGTGGGACTTCTAATGTCCCCATAAATTACCCTGCTACCCCATTTGGTTACCCAGCCACCTCCGCCTTCTCCGCAGGATCACCTTCTGAGCCTCATCCCCGAATGTCGGCCACTGATGCAAGCATGAACATCTTTACTGCATCGCCTTGCCCAGCTACGGCACAGCCTGCCACATACAAGCCAAGCTTTGACTCATCCTCTTTTACATTCCAAGCACCATCGTTCTCAATGGAACCAACCAGGTTCGCTACCAACAATAATCCTCTACCGCCTCAGTGCGAACTCGCACCGGGACAGGATCAGAACCCCAGGATTGCAGAACAAAATGAGATTGCTAAGAGAATGAGAAGCCTTGAACAAAGTTTGAAGAATATGCAAGGGTTGAGCGGACAAAAGAGCGTCTCTTACGCCGACCTGTGCATGTTCCCTCACGTGCACCTGCCAACGGGTTTCAAGACCCCCAAGTTCGAGAAATACGATGGGCACGGTGACCCCATCGCACATCTTAAGAAATACTGCAACCAATTGCGGGGAGCCGGCGGAAAAGAAGAACTGCTAATGGCATATTTTGGGGAAAGCTTAGTAGGGATAGCTTCGGAATGGTATATGGATCAGGAAATGTCCCGATGGCATATATGGGATGATCTCGCCCGAGATTTTGTAAAGCAATTCCAGTATAACATCGACATTGCGCCAGACCGAAACTCTCTGTCGAATTTGAAGAAGAAGCCTTCGGAAAGCTTTAGAGAGTATGCTATTAAGTGGCGTGAACAGGCGTCGAGAGTGAAGCCTCCCATGGATGAAGTGGAAATGGTCACTACCTTTCTCCAGGCTCAAGAGTCTGACTATTTCCAAAACATGATGTCGGCCATGGGTAAGCCATTCGCGGAAGCAATCAAGATAGGAGAGATGGTAGAGAATGGGCTGAAAACGGGTCGGATTCTGAGTCAAGCAGCCCTAAGGGCAACCTCCCAGGCCGTCCAAAGCGGGTCTGGAGGGACGACAAGGGGGAAGAAGAAGGAAGAAACGGCTATGGCAGCCTCTGAAGCAAGGGAGTATCGTCATCCCAGGCCCCATTTTCCGGAAAGGGCCCCACAACACTACTACCCCCACTCAAATGTGGCATATGCTCATCAACCTTATATGGTCATGAATGCCCAACCTTATAACCATCCACCACAACAAGCCAACCGAGGCCCAGCTCCACCTCCCAGAAATCAGCCTCCTTACCGCAACCACTATAACCCACAACCCCCGCAGAATAACTACCGCCCCCAAGAGCCACCTCGACGGCGGACTTTCACGCCCATCGGTGAACAATACTCTACATTGTTCCCTAAGCTAGTCCAGTTGGGTTTCTTGCAACCAATTCCCTCAAACAAGGCAAAACCCGACATCTCCTTCTTACAAAGCCGGAGTCAGATGCGCCTATCATTCAGGGGCCGAGGGACATGATACAAACGACTGCTGGTCATTGAAAAGAGTGGTCGAAAATTTGATAGAGCAGGGGAAAATAGTGCTAAGGGACGAAGAGATCCCAAATGTGACTAACAATCCATTGCCCGCTCACAATAATGGGCCGCTGATCGGCATGATTTGTGAAGACAAAGAGTTCGACCCTGCTTTGAAAGCCATAATTGCCATTGTCGACACGGGGAAGAGGCCTGAAATGGACCAGAAACCAGAAAAGGGGGAAGGGGTCAAGGCTATAAAGAACAAGCCTGAAAAGAAGGTAGAGAAGAAAGTGGTACCTGTAAAAAATGAAGTTCTTTACATACCACGAGGTCGAGCTGAGAAGACGCAGAACTTCGGGATCAAAAAGACAAAACCCATGTACGTACAAAAAGGGGCCTATGTGGTCCGGGGGACGATTCAATCACCTCGGCTGAATGAGCCAGTGGTTATCGGACGCGTGCCACAAAAGCCAATGACCAACCCGTCCACAGTGCCGTGGAATTATCAAAAGACTTTGGTAATGTACAAAGGTAAGGAGGTCATGGAAGAACTTCCAGAAAATACTTTCGTTAGAGGGTACTCAAATACCCAAGAACTGAACAACGCCACGCAAAGGCGCTTCCCTCCAAAGAAGCCCGTGAGTGTTGAAGAAGCGGAAGTGTTCTTCCAACAAATGAAGATGCCGGATTACGAAGTGATAGATCAGCTGCGCAAGCACCCTGAGCAAGTATCCATGCTGTCATTATTAATGAGGTCAACCGAGCATCAAAAGATCCTGCTGAAAACCCTGAATGAAGCATATGTACCAGTTGAAACCTCGGTGGAGCAACTAGAGCGGATGACAGAAAGATTCTTCGCCGTCAACCAAATCTCTTTCAGCAAGAATGATTTACCCCCGGAAGGAGCAGCACACAACAAGGCCTTGCACTTAACAGTTAAATGCGAGGACTACTACGTCAAGCGGGTAATGCTGGATGGGGGATCAGGTGTTGACATTTGCCCGCTCTCCATGGTACAAAGAATGGAAATTGCGGCAGGAAGAATCCGACCCAACCATGTCTGCGTGAGAGCTTTCGACGGCATCAAGAGAGATACCATGGGAGAAATAGACCTGTTGTTGGTCATAGGACCAGTCGAATTTCGAGTAACCTTCCAGGTGATCGACATGGACACATCCTACAATTTTCTCCTCGGCAGACCTTGGATCCATGCGGCAGGAGCCGTGCCTTCCACTCTTCACCAGATGGTGAAGTTCGAGTACGAAGACCAAGAGATCGTGGTCCATGGGGAAGACGAACATGCCATTTATCGGGACCCATCCATCCCGTATCTTGAACCGAGAGAAGGGAGCGAACATACGGTCTATCAAGCTTTCGAGGTGGTACTGGCAGAGCAGCACGAAGAGGGAGTACCTTGCCCCCAGCCTTTCTTGTCTAACGCTTCGGTCATGGTGGCCAAAGAGATGATCCGGCACGGATTTAGGCCAGGGAAGGGACTTGGACGAACCCTTCAGGGAATAACAGAACCCATTACTTTACCAGTCGTCAAGAAACCTTTTGGACTAGGTTTCAAACCTACTCCGACAGACGAAAAATGGGCAAAGAAAAGGAGAAATGAGGGTTGGAAGTTGCCTCAACCACTGCCAGATTTATATGCGACTTTCGTCAGGCCAAGGTACGCTGAAGAAGAAGATGATGAGGTCTTCACAGCTGAGGAAATCGAGGAAATATGTGGGGCGATGAGAGAAATGCTCTACGAGGTCCACATGGTTCAACCAGGTGAAGGCACAAGCACTGCTGAGATGCTGTACATGGGACCGAACGCCCAACTTCAAAACTGGGAGGCCACGCCATTCCCGACTAGACGGAAGTCCGGGTAGACCTGCCCTGCCACCTTTCCTGTGTCACAAGTTATCTCCGGGACATAACTTGAACGTTTTCTTCTTTTCATTTGTTGTTTTGAATTCCTAGTTGTAAACATTGTTGTCTTCCAACTTTCCAAAGAAAATATACAAAATACAAAAAAATCATCATTGCTTTCCTATTCTTTCTTTTGTTCTGATTTTTATTACTTTTCCTCTTATCTTCCTTTTCAGTCCTAATAATGCGGCTTTAAATATGACATGCTTGCGGACTTCACGCCCAGATCACAATGAGTTATTTAACTGCGAATTAATGAACCCAGAACCAGAATATGATGCGGAAGAGGCTTTTAGGGAGATAAACCGAGAGTTGGAATATTTCGAGAATAAACCTAAGCCGAATCTGAATGACACTGAACCGGTAAATTTAGGAACCCCGGAAGAAATCCGGGAGACCAAGATAAGCATTCACACGGACAAGAAAACGCGAGAGGCGATAATTCAACTTCTTCTTGAATTTAAAGACGTGTTTGCTTGGTCATATGATGACATGCCGGGACTAGGTGTTGATCTAGTGGTTCATAAATTGCCGATTCATCCTGATTGTCCTCCAGTTCAACAGAAGCAACGAAAGTTCAAAACGGAGGTCAGTGACAAGATTAAAGAGGAGATCACCAAGCAGCTGAAAACGGGAGTGATCCGGGTAGTCCAATATACAACATGGTTGGCGAATGTGGTTCCAGTACCGAAAAAGGACGGGAAAACTCGGGTATGTGTAGATTACCGAGATCTGAACAGAGCAAGTCCTAAAGATAATTTCCCGCTGCCCAACATCCACATCCTCGTTGATAATTGTGCCAAACACGAGATACAGTCTTTTGTAGATTGTTACGCTGGGTATCATCAGGTACTGATGGATGAAGAGGACGCCGAGAAAACCGCCTTCACCACGCCTTGGGGCACCTACTGTTACCGGGTCATGCCATTTGGTCTGAAGAATGCTGGGGCTACTTACATGAGGGCCATGACTGCCATTTTCCATGACATGATGCACCAGGAAATAGAGGTGTACGTGGACGATGTGATAGTCAAGTCCAGGACGCAGGATAATCACATCCAAGACTTGAGGAAATTCTTCGAGAGGCTAAGGAAGTATGACTTGAAGCTAAATCCAGCCAAATGCGCTTTCGGAGTTCCGTCGGGCAAACTTTTGGGTTTCATCGTAAGCAGGAGAGGTATCGAGCTAGATCCAACTAAGATAAAATCCATCAGAGATTTGCCTCCTCCAAGAACAAAGAAAGACGTGATGAGTCTGTTGGGCAGGTTGAACTACATCAGTCGGTTTATTGCCCAGCTGACAAGCACATGTGAGCCCATATTCAAGCTGTTAAGGAAAGATGCGGCGATTAAGTGGACAACAGAGTGTCAAGAAGCCTTTGATAAAGTCAAAGAATACCTTTCGAATCCCCCAGTCTTGGTCCCTCCAGAACCAGGGAGGCCACTTTTCTTGTATCTGACAGTCTTGGAGAACTCTTTCGGTTGCGTCCTCGGGCAACACGACATAACCGGAAAGAAAGAGCAAGCAATCTACTACTTGAGCAAGAAATTCACCGGTTACGAGGCCAAATACACTCTGCTGGAAAGGACATGCTGCGCTCTCACATGGGTTGCACAAAAGCTGAGACATTATCTCCAAGCCCACACTACATTCCTCATAAGCAGGTTGGATCCTTTGAAGTATATATTTCAGAAACCAATGCCTACTGGGAGACTGGCTAAATGGCAAATCTTGCTTACGGAATTCGACATAGTTTATGTCACTCGCACGGCAATGAAAGCCCAGGCGTTAGCAGATCATTTGGCCGAAAATCCGGTCGATGAGGAATACCAGCCATTGGATACCTACTTTCCAGATGAAGAAGTAAACACCGTAGAAGTGATCTCGGAGGAAGCTCATGTTTGGAAGATGTTCTTTGACGGAGCCGTGAACGCCAAGGGTGTAGGGATTGGGGCAATTTTGATCTCGCCTTCCGGTCAGCATTATCCCGCCACAGCTAGACTGCGTTTCTTTTGCACAAACAATACAGCTGAGTATGAAGCCTGCATTATGGGCATGCATATGGCAATCGATCAGGATGTCGAAGACTTACTGATTATGGGAGATTCTGACCTGATCATCCGACAAGTTCAAGGCGAATGGGAAACTCGGGATGTCAAACTTATCCCATACCGACAACATGTGGAGGACCTCAGCAAGCGCTTTACCTCAATAGAGTTCAGGTATATTCCAAGGTGTCACAATGAACTGGCAGATGCACTTGCTACTCTGGCTTCTATGCTACCCTACCCGGGCAACGCCCACGTCGATCCTTTGGAAATCCAAATCAAGGAAAGACACGGTTACTGCAGTGTAATCGAGGCGGGATCAAATACGCAGCCTTGGTACCATGACATCAAGAAATTCCTGAAGACACAAGAATACCCCGAGCACGCTACTGGAGATCAAAAGAGGACCATTAGGCGACATGCAAGTGGTTTCTTTTTGAGCGGTGAATTGTTATATAAGAGGACTCCGGACCTCAATCTCCTAAGATGTGTCGATATCGAGGAAGCGAGAAAGATCATGCACGAAGTACACGCAGGTGTGTGCGGACCTCACATGAACGGGTATGTCTTAGCGAAGAAGATCCTTAGAGCAGGTTATTACTGGATGACCATGGAAAAGGATTGCTTTAGCTTTGTTCAGAAGTGTCATCGGTGTCAGGTGCACGGTAATTTGATTCATGCACCTCCCACGGAACTGCATCCCATGTCCGCACCTTGGCCATTTGTCGCTTGGGGCATGGACGTCATTGGACCAATTGAACCAAAGGCTTCGAATGGACACAGGTTTATACTGGTTGCCATCGATTACTTCACAAAATGGGTAGAAGCCGTCACTCTCAAGTCGGTCACTAAGAAAGCTGTGGTGGATTTTGTACACTCAAATCTTATCTGTCGCTTCGGTATTCCTGCGACTATCATTACAGATAATGCAGCAAACTTGAACAGTCACTTGATGGGAGATGTGTGCGAGCAATTCAAGATAACACACAGGAATTCCACTCCTTATCGGCCAAAAGCCAATGGTGCTGTGGAAGCTGCAAATAAAAACATCAAGAAGATTTTGAGGAAAACAATACAAAGTTCCCGACAGTGGCATGAGCAGTTACCTTTTGCATTATTGGGGTACCGCACTACGGTACGCACATCGGTGGGAGCGACTCCTTATCTTTTGGTTTATGGGACCGAGGCTGTAATACCGGCAGAGGTAGAAATTCCTTCGCTTCGAATCATTGTCGAAGCAGAAATCGAGGACAGCGAGTGGGTTAAGACTCGGTTAGAGCAATTGACGTTGATTGATGAAAAGCGGATGGCTGCAGTTTGTCACGGACAGTTATACCAACGAAGGATGGCCCGTGCTTACAACAAGAAAGTCCGACCCCGGAATTTCGAAGTAGGTCAGCTGGTACTGAGGCGTATTCTGCCGCATCATGAAGAAGCAAAAGGAAAGTTTGCCCCAAATTGGAAAGGCCCATACATCGTAAGGAAGATATTGTCGAGAGGAGCACTGTATTTAGGCGATATCGAAGGAAATAACCCCGACACAGCAGTAAATGCAGATGCAGTCAAGAGGTATTACGTCTAAATCATACTCCAGTGGTCCTGACACATTGGAAATGGCGAAGGTGTTTGTTCCCCACTACTTCCCAAACACTACCCAATCCTCTCCACCAACTTTTGAGCCACTTACAGAAAAAAAAAACAAAAAAAGAAGAAAATAAAACAAAACATTGATTGAGGCCTGAACTACGTTTGACTTGATTCCGAAAGGATACGTAGGCAGCCTCTCCCTGAGGTTCAGTCACACCAACAATAAAATCCCATCCACCCTGAAATTGAAACCGGGGCACATCGAACAGTTGAGAGGTTAGTATCACTACCTCTCTTTACCAAGCACAAGCCTTTAAATCAATTATCAAATATGGTGGGGGACCAATAAGCGTCACAAATGGAGACCAGCACACTCTGAATTGAGAGAGATAAAATGAGAGAGTCTCGGCGGTGAAAACCTTCGGGCACCACGAGGCGACGGGAGTAGAGAAACCAAAATGAGAGAGCTTGTTTAGTAAAAACTCGCAAAGAGTGCTATCAAGCGATGACAGGAAGAGAAATGAGAGAGGTCAGCCAGCGAAAACCCGCAAAAGGGCGCTGTTGGCCGAAAAGAATGACTCCATCCCAAGGAAGTTTCGGCAGAGTGCCACCAGTTTGGAATCACAGATCCGTTCTGGTTCAGGAAAACGCAAGCTCTTAGAAGGTCAGACGTCCAGTCCAAAGAGCCTGTCATGTCATTTAAAGCCAGCGTTATCTTCCTCAGATAAGTTTTCCTCGTCCCGAGAAAGGTGTTCCTTTTCTGATTTATTTTCCCCTTTCTTTGTTTCTTTTCGAATCCTTTTTGCATGTTAACCCCGAGTTCAGGACACACCGGAAAGGACAAGTGGCATGGTTTGTTTGCACGGAATCCCGTCTCATGAAGGAAAACGCCTCATCTCATTGATATGATTGCCCAAGCATGATGAATCATGACGTTTGATGGTGTCCCGGAGTAAAGAAAAGAGAGAAATCTTAAAATCTCCCCCAGCAAGTCCACCTTCGGACAAATCCCCACAGAGTCTCCCCCTGTACAGAACCCCACAGAGTTTCTCTTTTGTACAATCTCCCACAAAGTCTCCCCAGTATAAAAAATAAAAAAAATCCCCGTTGGAATTTCATCAGCACATCCCCAGCGAGTCTTTTTGTAAATATTCCCCAACAAGCTTACCCCAACAAACCCTGGGAAACTCATTTTTTGAAATAAATCCCCAGCCCCATTGTACAAAAAATCCACACAAAGAATCCACTTTGAAAATATTCCCCACAGAGCTTCCTTTGTTGTACAGAGCTTCCTTACGAAGCAAGTCATCACAGAATCCGGAAATACAAGCCTGTGCAGTCTAAAGGTTTCGCCATTCTAATCAAATCAATGGCGGGACTTCGCAACAGAAGTAAATACGCAACGAAGCAATTGGGAACGATCAAGGTCACCGAACCGACCATCATTTCCGAACTAACAATTGTTCTTTGTCTGAGAAGTTGAAACAGGTTTTAATCCAAGACAACCGTGCAAGAAGCAGGTGTCGCCCAAAGAAGAAGGTACACGGGTACACGAAACATTTTGGCAATAAGGAATTCACTCAAAAGGTAAGTTCCCGCAAAACTCCCTTTTGTTCTGTTACTAAAATAAGAAAAAAGAAGTCAGTGTCTATTCTCGAATTTCGTCCCCAGCCAGTCAGCATTAGGGTTTTAAACCCTAAACTGAACTTTTTCCTTTCAGCCAGCATTAGAGTTTTAAACTTTAAACTGAGTTCTTCCATGCAATCAGCATTGGGGTTTTAAACCCTAAACTGAATTTTCCTTTTAATCAGCATTAGGGTTTTAAACCCTAAACTGAATTTTCCTTCTAGTCAGCGTTAGGGTTTTAAACCCTAAACTGAACTTTTCCCTTTCAGCCAGCATTAGAGTTTTAAACTCTAAACTGAGCTCTTTTCCATGCAATCAGCATTAGGGTTTTAAACCCTAAACTGAAATTCTCCCTTTCAGCCTGCATTAGAGTTTTAAACTCTAAACTGAGCTTTTT
The DNA here is from genome assembly GCF_000393655.2 of Nicotiana sylvestris. Classification (NCBI taxonomy): domain Eukaryota; kingdom Viridiplantae; phylum Streptophyta; class Magnoliopsida; order Solanales; family Solanaceae; genus Nicotiana; species Nicotiana sylvestris. Next base: position 22,865,436 of record NC_091063.1, on the reverse strand, counting down.
TCCATGCAATCAGCATTAGGGTTTTAAACCCTAAACTGAATTTTCCTTCTAGTCAGCATTAGGGTTTTAAACCCTAAACTGAACTTTTCCCTTTCAGCCAACATTAGAGTTTTAAACTCTAAACTGAGCTTTTTTCCATGCAATCAGCATTAGGGTTTTAAACCCTAAACTGAATTTTCCTTCTAGTCAGCGTCAGGGTTTTAAACCCTAAACTGAACTTTTCCCTTTCAGCCAGCATTAGAGTTTTAAACTCTAAACTGAGCTTTTTCCATGCAATCAGCATTAGGGTTTTAAACCCTAAACTGAATTTTCCTTTTAGTCAGCATTAGGGTTTTAAACCCTAAACTGAACTTTTCCCTTTCAGCCAGCATTAGAGTTTTAAACTCTAAACTGAGCTTTTTCCATGCAATCAGCATTAGGGTTTTAAACCCTAAACTGAATTTTCCTTTTAGTCAGCATTAGGGTTTTAAACCCTAAACTGAACTTTTCCCTTTCAGCCAGCATTAGAGTTTTAAACTCTAAACTGAGCTTTTCCATGCAATCAGCATTAGGGTTTTAAACCCTAAACTGAATTTTCCTTTTAGTCAGCATTAGGGTTTTAAACCCTAAACTGAACTTTTTCCTTTCAGCCAGCATTAGGGTTTTAAACCCTAAACTGAGCTTTTCCATGCAATCAGCATTAGGGTTTTAAACCCTAAACTGAATTTTCCTTTTAGTCAGCATTAGGGTTTTAAACCCTAAACTGAATTTTCCTTTTAGTCAGCATTAGGGTTTTAAACCCTAAACTGAATTTTCCCTTTAGTCAGCATTAGGGTTTTAAACCCTAAACTGAACCTTTTTCCTTTTCAGCCAGCATTAGAGTTTTAAACTCTAAACTGAATTTCCCTTTTAGTCAGCATTAGGGTTTTAAACCCTAAACTGAACTTTTTCCTTTCAGCCAGCATTAGAGTTTTAAACTCTAAACTGAGCTTTTCCATGCAATCAGCATTAGGGTTTTAAACCCTAAACTGAATTTTCCTTTTAGTCAGCATTAGGGTTTTAAACCCTAAACTGAACTTTTTCCTTTCAGCCAGCATTAGAGTTTTAAACCCTAAACTGAGCTTTTCCATGCAATCAGCATTAGGGTTTTAAACCCTAAACTGAATTTTCCTTTTAGTCAGCATTAGGGTTTTAAACCCTAAACTGAGCTTTTCCATGCAATCAGCATTAGGGTTTTAAACCCTAAACTGAATTTTTCCTTTGTTTGGCGTTAGGGTTTTAAACCCCAAACCGAACCTCTCCCCAGCTAGCCGGTGTTAGGGCTCCAGCCCTGAACTGAGCATGCATATCCTCTTTCATCAATTTTATGAACTTCCTGGTGAATAATTAACGAAATATTCCTAGTGAGACTGGGGCAGAAAATTTCGTTCGTTTGTTTGTTTTCTCCCGCAGGTCTGACCTCGAGCCACATGGATCGAAATGACCCACGAGATAAATCCCAGTTCGGAATCAAAGAAGAAAAAGACAAAAGAAGATATCCCGGGATAGCAGAGTAAAGGGAAAGCAGATCGACTCCAACATTTGACTAAGGTCCTGAACTCTGCCGGTCACATTTTATTCGGTATCCCGGAGATTAAACAAGTACCGCAACTTGCAAGCATCAAGATTCAGATCGGAGTCTGCAAGCAGAATCAGCTAAGACCCAAAATCAAGTCTTAAAAGAATCGTAGATAGGAATCTTGTAACTAGCAGTTGACATACACACAAGTAGTTAGCTCAATTTCCAATTTCAATTTGGTTGTAATAAGGCAGTCAGTAACGTAGCAGTGACAACAGCAGCAGCAGTAGCAGCAAGCATTGCAATCCCATGGTAGTCCCAGCTACCAAAACCTCCCGAACTACATTGACCTGATTCCTGTTTAGCCCAGGATATGTAGGAAATCTTTGAAGCAAGATTCGGTCAGATCTTTCAAAAAATGCTTCATACGGAGTGGTCTATAGGCAAAAATCGCTCATACACGCTCACTTTATCTTTGCACGAAAACCCTTCGTGTTTCCGAACAAAGAGGGGCAGCTGTGAGCACGTGATTTTTGTTTTCGCACGACAATCGCTCCAAAAAGAAATAAAAAATAATAATTGGCCCTGCTGTACAATTTCGGATTTCTGTGCGGCACCTTGTTGATTTATTTGTGACTTCGGCCCATTTTTATTTATTTACTTTATTAAAATAAAATTCAAAAAATATATGTGTCCTGCATAATTCAAACCGTAATCCGGTCGTTAAATAGAAAATCATGAATAGGCATTTTCGTCCGTGATTTTATTTGGTTTGACTGTACCTGTTTTGAAATATTTTAGTGTGTGTGCAAATAATTGTATTGAGTGTGTATTTAATTTTAATTTGATTTTTTGGCTTAGTTTTGTTTTAAAATAAATAAGAAAAAGGAAATAAATAAAAAAAATATATAGAAAAGGACCCCTTCCCTTCCGGACTTGGGCCAATTTTTTTAAAATTGGCCCAAACAAACAGCCCAAAACCCAGGCCTGCCCGGTCCAACACCACCTGATGCCCAGAGAATCCAAACGACGTCGTTTTGGTACAGGTTGATCTGGGCCGTTGATCTCAAATTGATCAACGGCCAAGATCAATTCCCCATAACCCACCAATAAACCCGACCCGTCTCACCCGGACCGACCCCAACCCTTTACCCTTGAAACGACACCGTTCCACTTAAGCTATCAGATCCAGACCGTAGATCTAGATTGATCTAACGGTCGAGATCAATCCACCCATTAACTATATAAGGCCATAATCCTACCCTGCCCCCCTATCTGAACCCCAACCTTCGTCCCCAAACAAACAGCCCTAAAACCCTAGCCGCCCCTGCGTACTTTCGCCATGAAAGCCGGCGGCATGGATGCCGGTGACTTTCCCCTTAACACCCTAGAATACCCTTGCCTTCCTGAACATGAATCCATTAACCCTGTAGTTCGAATCCCTCCCCACCTTCTCGAATCTTCGTTTGAAGATTCGAGTCGAAACTCGATCTACACGGTTTAACCCCAGCTTCACACCAGATACTCCCCAGACCCCCTCGTGACCAAACCATACTTGGTTTGGTCCGAATCTGACCAGGGAAGCCTGAATCCCAGATCTAAGTTTTGAAAATTTTGTGTTCCTCCGCCATTGGTTCAACCAAAGAGATTAAGGTCTAATGGACTTTAATCAAAGTGTTTCTCATCTGAGAAACACTTCGTTTAAAGTCCGTTCAGCCTTAAGAAAGGCCTGGCCAAATCCGAGTTCAAACTGTTAACTTTTCAAGTTTTAAGGTAAGTCTGTTTTCTTTTCTTTATCTTTGTTTTAGTCCGTTGATTTGTTTTAAAAAATCTGTTCATATTTGTTTTAATTTTACCAACTTTTGTTTGTCCACTTTGCCTGAACTTCTATTTGTTTGAATAAGTCTTTCCATTTGTTCTGATAATGTGTATGTAAATGTTGTGCAAGTAGTCGATTTTCAAGTTTGGACTGACTAGTTGACTCCTCGAGTGTATTTCTGCTTAGTCAGTATAATTCGAACCATGTATCGATACTGTTTAAATGTCTGATTTTTGGCTACGATTGTGTATGTTAATGCTAATATAGTCGAGTCGACATGTGTCGTCAATTAGTTTCAACTGTCTGAACAAAGTAAATCGATTTTCTTCTGATGAACATTTGCCTGGATCAATTAAGAACCAGTTTTGTTTACTTATAGCTGTTGAATTGGATCAGTAGTGCTTAAATTCTGAATTGGAAGGCATGTGCACTCGTGCACAGCATGTGCATTGGTGCATCTCATGTGCTTTGTGCACAGCCTGTGGCCTGCACAAAAGGTCCTTTGTTTAATTTTAAAATGGTTTGACAGCATATGCTGTCAACATATCCTACTGCCCATACTTGCTTTTAGTTAAATAAAAATGGAAAAGTTAAATCTGCCAGGGAATGATGGGGTTTTTATACCTAATTAACTAAAGTGGAACTGAAAAAAGGTTAAAGGCACATGGGAGGGTACTGGGATACTCTAAAAATAGGCTGTTAAAAGTGTTAAGGAAGGCATATAAAAGGAGGAGGACATCTGATTGAAAGGGGAGAGGAAAAAAGATTGGAAAAACAGGATTGGACCTTGAGGGAGAAGGAAAAATACACTGTGAGGAGTTTTGAAAGAGAAAGCTGGAGATACATACATTGTGAGGATAGAAAAGAAAAAGAAAGAGTTGGCAGGAATAGAAAGAGAGCAAGAAAGAGATAAAAACAGATTAAGAAATCAGAAACTTAGTCTTGTTTGTCTGAAGTTCATCTATTGTCAATACGTTAGGCAATGTTCTTTCTTCTAAATTTCAATCGAGATTATTGTAGGTGTTTTGTTGCATTTGGTATATTCCGGAATTGGATTGTCTGGAGTATCACACTACGTGCTGTTTCATCTGGCTTTTTCTTCTCCAACTCTAGTTCCATCTCGCAACAGAATCCTTTCTGTTGTGCTGTTCTGATTGCTACTGCTAACTTGCTCACTATTGCTGCTGCATTTTTGCCCTGCTGCTACTGTTAATTCTGCTTTTTGCTGCTGCTGATTTCCCCATCTTCTTCTTCTTCTCCTTTGCACTTTCAGCATTTTCAGGTACACATTTCAAGTCCCATATTGATGTAATTGAAACAGCTTGAAAGCATGAAATGAAAAAGGTTGAAGAAGTTCAAGCATTTGCTGTAATATTCATAGTACATTAACAGGCCTGTGAAAATTGATTAGTTTATAATTCAACAGTTCGAAAGCATGTACTGATATTCGACTAAGTTTATCCTGTTGTGTTTAGCTCGGTAGTTTGTTTGTTAATATGGGCATGTATATTTTGACCTTATACAATACTATTCCTGTTTCATTTAGTTTTTTTTTAGTCAAGATTAGTCCACGTAAGTTTAGTTAAGTTCAACTCGAGAAGTGTTCGGATTAAGTGTTGTATTTCGTTAACTCATACATGATTCTTTGTCAAATTAAAACATTTTACTTTGCCAGTTATCCTTTAATCTAGCCCAAATAAGTTCGGTTAAGTTCAACAAGAAATCTTTTCGTATGTAATGTTCGGATTAAGTATTGCATTTCATCAATCTCCTATGTAATCTTATGTTCGACCAAAGTATTTTCGTAAGGCATGATGTTTTTTTTACTTTATAAGTAATTAATTAGAAATGGATAGGAGTCCAATTTAGGCCAAAACATATACTTCAATTAGCATATATTCTTCGTTCTTCTATCTCTGGAAACAAAATAATAGAAATGTAGTCACTGTAGGATGCCCTTCTAAAATAATGAGACGAGCCTCGCCAAATAAAAATACAAATTGCGGGGCCCTCAATAATTGACAATGATAAATATTTAGAGTTTGGGAGGGACGGTTTTAGTGAATTCCACTGCCTTCCCCAAAGATAATAACGCGTTTAGATTCTTTAAGCGCGACTTTAAGTAAATTATATTCTTAAAATCGGGTGCACATTGATGTGACCCAAATCCAAGTCTCAACGGAGTCAAAATGTGTTAACAACTACGGGTGCATTGATTGTGACGTGGTCCGAGATGCATTTTCATGACGTTGCAATTCCATAAAAATAAATGATAATAATAGAAGCGGTTTAAGCTTAATAAAAGCACATAAGTCACAACCTGTATTTAAATCAGATATTTAGCCATTATAACAATTTAAGCGACCGTGCTAGAACCACGGGATTCGAGGGTGCCTAACACCTTCCCTCGGGTCAACAGAATTCCTTACTTAGAATTTCTGGTTTGCAGACTTCATTTGGAAAAGTCGAAAATTTCCTCGATTTGGGATTCAAGATAAACCGGTGACTTGGGACACCAAAAGCCAAACCTTTCCCAAGTGGCGACTCTGAATTAAATAATCCCATTTCGAATATTGTCACTTAAATTGGAAAAACTCCACCCGCGCATTTTAACCCTTCGGGGCCGGGCGCGCAAAAAGGAGGTGTGACAATCTCTATTAGGGTTTTTGATTCGTTTTCTCGGCTAATTTCAGTACGTTTGTGAGATTCAATTTTAGCCAACTTGTCTATTTGTGGTAAACCTATATTTCTCTCCTTAAATCAATGTTGATTTGAATTCTTGATTTATCAATTTATTTCGTTAAGACTTATGTGTTGAGTCCTGACTATTCTTTTCTTGAATTGTCTACAATACTTGCTCATTCTTTACATGATTCTCTATGTAATTAAACCCTTGACTATTTTATTCTGAAGTTCTTTATTTTTAGTTTGATTCGAACTCCTGTCCCTAATAAGGCCTCTGATTCTTACTTCTTTACTTAGTCTGATTGAACCTCTTTCCTTAATTAGTTCCTGTCATTGCCGTTGGCTAATTTTCCTTAATTAAAGGAGAAAACTATGCTGATTCTCTGTGTGATTGATTCTGAAATTCCTTAATTGCTGATTATTAATTATTTTACCTTCTTTTCTCTACTCTTGAACTACTATATAAACTCTCTTTATTTTAACTTCTAGGATACAAACATTAGTTCATAAACCACTACTTTTACACTCTGAAAAGCTCTTTCCACTCTCTCTGCTACTTGTGATCTTTGTTAGTTTAGCCGGCTGCAAGCCAAGGCTAGAAATTGTGCAACACCTGTCTTACATCTTGTGTTTTCTTTCTCTAACTGGTATGCTTCTTATTAAATTTTAGAATCTAAACATATGTGTTTATTTGTTGCCTTAGTTCATATGACCTGAGCCCATTCCTACTTCTGTTTACTGCTTACCTAGCATGCCAAATACTGCTTTATTCACATATGTGATTAGCATGTTTTCACTTTACTTGTTTGTTTGCTATCTTATTTAACATATCTTACATATGTAACTAGCCTGTTTGACTGACTACTATTTATCTAGAATGTCTAAACTTTGATTTTGTGCAATTAGCATGCCTACACTTGTTAATGCTTTCCTAGCATGTCTGTTTAAGTCTTTGCATGTTATTCCTTACTCCTGCTAAGTTATCTAATCTCCCTAGAGTGACTCTAGTTGTGTTGTTTATATGTCCTCAACATGTTTCTACTGTGATCTTTGCTTCATGTTTCAATGACCTACATTCTATCTAACCTATTAGTTCTGTAGAACCCCTTGAGAACTCTATACATCCTGTTATTTATGTGCTCCATTAAGGTGTATTCCATGTGTCCCCAACCCTTCTTTCCTTGTGTGGAAACTGTTTGCCAAAGTATTTTCTAAAGCTGTTTGTTTTATGACTTGTGTTCTGATTGCAAATTGTTTTCATATTTTTCTCAAGATGTTTTATCACTAAATCAGTACCGATTTTCAGAAACTCTTTTCACTCCTAAGACCTTTCCTTATACTGTTTACGAAACTCTTTCAAGTCATTATGCACTTTCACTTACTCTTAGATTACTAAGTCCAGCCCCGCTAGTATGTGTACTGCTTAGAGACCCTTCAGATCTCTCTGAACTCTGGCATATCAGGGCTGACACTTCCACACTGCACATAAATCAGTCCTTATTAAGAAAGGTCTGGGTGTGAGCACTGTCCGGGATCCTTAAGGTCCTTAGGAAACTCTGACACACCTAGACATGAAATTGGCTATGACACTTTGGGTATTTGAGACTACTGAAGGCTTGGAAATTGCTTTGGGCCTGCTTCAGGCTCCATATAGCTTAATTTCTATTCTGTTTATGTAATTTTTATTCAATCATTGGTCTGTAATAATTAATTATAAACAGATATTGGGGTGATTAGCGAAAAAGGAGGGTAGTTGTATACTGTGGGTAAAGTTGGGTAGATAACATGCCCATAGGGTTCATTTGGTTCAAATGTGTTTTATTAGATAACATGCCTATATGGTTCAAATATGTTTGGTTAGATAATATTCCTATAGGATTTTGTTTTGGTTCAAATAAATTCTGCTTGCTTTACTTTAGATAATTAGAAATCATGCCTATAGGATCTAAAATCAACTTTAATTATAGAAATCATGCCTATAGAATCTAAAATCTGTTTTAGTTAGATCTAAATCATTTAAACTTTAACTCATGCTTGCAGGTTCTGAATCGGTTTAACTAACTAACCTACTCATTTCTTCAACGCTGTGTTAATTAATATTACTAGAAAGCATGCCTATAGGATCCAGATTGCACGCTTTAAAATTGTTTACAGGCCTACTGCATTCTTGATTAATGATTAGATACCATGCTCATAGGACATCACTATTACATGCTTAGGCAAGCCTATAGGGCAATTAAAAATTCTGCAAACTGTAAAACTACGCTCTGTTATTTGTGACTGCTCATATTCAACAGGTCTAAAATCAGTAGGCAAACTGAAAAGGTCTTTGACACTTTGGTCCTAACTCAAAACTGCATATTCTCTGCTCACCTAGATATCCTGTTCTAGGGCTTCTTTTAAATGCCTGAAACTGTGTTTAAGACGTGCACTTGCTTGCTCTGTTTGTGGAGGTAAAACTTGAGCCTTTAATTGTTCTATCTTTGGCCCAGTCCTAATTGTTTTTGGTTGTCGCCTAGATTTTTCTCCTTTAAGTACCTTAGGATAGTCTAGAACTACCTAAATTAGAGGTCCTAAATACCTTAGGGCCATAAGAAAGGGATGGGTAGTGCACGCATATGATATCTTTTTAAGGCTACTAGAATGCTTTAGGCTATGACCAAGGGGAGAGAATTGGGTAGTAAGGATATGATGACTGCACACTAATGTCATGTGTAGCCCCTTATTGAGGGGCAATTACCGGGCATTGCATGGTGTCAACCTATAGGCTAACCAACCTAAGACTCCCTTTTCCCAATTCCTATGTGTTTAAATTCTATACATATGTATGCAAGTTGTTCAAACCTCTTCCTTGCTTCCGTTATATGTATCATACATGTGTTTAGAATGTGAAAACATGCCTTTATTTGCGAATATGTGTTGAAATTGTTTACTTGTAAAATGACTAATTCACATAGTTAAAGTTCGCCCGGGACCCACCATTTTAGACCACGAGGGATGCTTAACACCTTCCCCTCAAGGTTATTTCGAGCCCTTACCCTAATCTCTGGTGCAACAAACTGGTTCATGAGTTAATTGCTCTAGGTGCCCTAACGCTCCTTAAAAAGGAAAAAAAGGGGGTACGACAGCATGGCGACTCTGCTGGGGATTTTTTTAAACTCTTACCACAACGAACTTATTATTGTGAATTAGTCCAAGCATGCTCTCTCCCACGTATCCTTTCCCTTTATTTGAATTTAACTGTCTATTTTCAAGCATTTATGATTCTTTTATTCCTGAAACTGACTTGTCTCTTTGTTTTCTTTTCTGTGACTGTCTTTCAATTATTTAAATACTGCACTTGTTATTTTCTTACGTGCAAATCCTGACAACATGCTATTTATTATTGCATAAATCATGCTCAACATCATATTCCACTCGTGCGTAATTAATCCTATAGCAACACTTGATGAGTGTTTGCGCTCTTTCTATATATCACCCTTTAAATTCGGAAAGGCGTATTTGCGGTAAAACTAGTCAATCAGCGGTGCGTTCGACGGTTCCGTGTCTTTCCCCCTCAAGTTGTCCGCTTGAGGGTCCCAGTCTAGACCTCTATAGCAGCCTTACTCTGATTAATTGTACATGCGTCATGGTCAAACCTAGTCGAGTTAATATGTTGTCCGCATAATAACCCTTTAAGACAAGCCTTGTCCAAAAGTCCATCGGATTTTCCATAATCCCAACGGACACAATCACAATTATGTCCATTAATTTGGAGAAATAAAGTGCCAATATGCTAATCATTACTGTATAAATAGACGAACCTAGAGAGGGAAAGGGCCTAACTCTCTTTTGTTTTGTAGAAAATGAGGCACGAGATTCCCAGATTTGTTATGATCGGTAGCATACCCTCACTTTTGCTAGATTGGTGGAGGGATCTTCCTTCATGTGACCAAAACCATTGAAATGAGTGCTAGGAAATTTTCCCTCTCTGTTGGATCTTCAGCCAAACAAAATGCTGATCGAGGTTGCAATTATGTTTTGGGACAAGGAAAGGGCTGTGTTCCATTTTGGGAAAATAGAAATGACTCACTTTCTAGAATAAATAGGAGGATTTTCTGGGTTGCTTTGGGATAGCCCTAATCTGTTAGCACCTGAATCGCACTGCTAGGGGATTCCTTAAGATGATGGGGCTAAAGAAAAATGATAACTTGAAATGCCTAAAGGACTCCTACATATCTTTTGATTTCCTTTATGAGAGATACGGTCACAACAACTCTTACCGTATTTTTGATGATGAGTTCTCAATCACTTCTTTAGGTTGGATTCATCGTAGGGTCTTCGTGTTTATTATGTGTTTCTTGGCATGCTAGTATTCCCAATTCAAGGGGATAGAATCCATACTAGGTTGGCCATGGTGACCAAGACTCTGATAGACGGGATCGAGGGGGAGACATACACTATCGTCCCTATGATCGTTGCAGATATGTATCGGGCTTTAGAGCGTTGCCAGAAGGGGTTCAGATTCTTCGAGGGTTGCAACTTGCTGTTACAGGTCTGGTTGTTGGAACATCTCCAAAAGGGACAATATCATCAAGAATTTCCGCGAAGGCCATGGAATGATCACATAGCCTTCTATCATCCCAAAAGAATGAATTATATTCCAGACATGTTAGCTCAACCAGAGGACACTGTAGGATGGGTACAGCTTTTTGAAAATTTGATCGAGGATCAAGTCCAGTGGATGTTCGAGTGGTTCCCTACCGACGAGTTCATCATCAGATCCAGAGATTTTTCATATTTGGTATTGATTGGGTTGAGGGGCATATACCCTTACGCTCCTCTCAGGGTTATGAGACAAGCAGGCAGGAGACAAGTCATACCACGGGTTGCTAAAATGTCACTTCAGAGTCAATTTCCAAGGTGGCGCCATCCGGTATAAGAATGAAGCGCAACACATGTGGACCATAAAGATTATTGTGGAGAAGGATACTATTGAGCCAGATCGATATCACACGGGCCACTAATACCTTTACCCTTCGTGGTTGGAGGACAGCATAGCCGGGGTCTTTGAGCCAAGGGCTGTGTTACATCCCATACTTTAACGTTAGGATTTATCGAAGTAATAACGTATGAGTTGAAAGAGATTAAGTTTATACATGAAGATATAGATGTAAGACCCTGTAAGTTTGAAGAATTTCGGAACTACTATATATTGGCTTGATATGTATTTCTTTAAAGTAAACCATTTGCGGTAAAAGTTGATAGATATAATTTTATATGGTTGTGATAAGTTTTAAATTAAATACATGACATGTGGGAGTTTATAAATAAAGTTTTATTTATTATAAGAATAGATAGTATTTTATCATAAGAAAAGTTATCCTTTTTCCGTTTTGAGAATTTATTGTGCAAAAAGAATTTCTTTATTATAAAGATATAAATCATTTTCTCATAAGAAAAGAAGGTTATCTTTTTACCATTTTAAAAATTAAACATACGAAAAATTTGTACTCTTTATATGAGACTAGGAAAATTAGAATATTGAGAAAATATATGTATTTTTACATGGATGTTTTAATGAAATAATAGCGTATATATTAATTTTATATGGTACCACATGACCAAGATAGTAGAATATAAAGTGTATTAAAAGTGAGTAGTATTTTAAGTAAATTAAGATAATTTTTAATTATACGGATAATTGATTATTACCGAATACGGAACGCTACCTAATTATTTAGTAAGTAGATAAAGATTAAAACCCCACCCCACCCCACCCCACGTGGCAACAAGCCACTAACATAGCAAATGACTCTTGGTCACATTAGATTAGGTGGCAACAATGTCAAGATAAGCCCAAAATCTTTTAACAATCAAAATGAGAACCTTTATTTCATGGTTCTTCATTAGGGTACTATCGTAGTTTTAGATAAAGGTATTAGTTTTGCCAAAGTTATTGATACCTCAACTTGATATAAAAACCATCAAATTATCTAAGGTTGCCTCTGCATCCATTAACATGTCTTTTCCCTTTTTACTTTTTCTTCATTGATAATGCTTTTCCGGATGCAATAATTTGGATTCTAGTGAATCTATTCTGGGTTCATAGCACATTGATTATCCTTCTATGCAACTTTCTCCTGCTACTATCCCTTGGAGAAGGTGAAAGTTTAAAGACGTATACAATTAAGATATGGACGGAGTCAACATACAATACCACTGTTCGAAAGTTTGAAACTAATTGGAGATGTTGGATCATTGTACTGTGAATTGCATATGTTGGACAATATCAAGTGGTGTAATCGGTTATTCATGCTCTTCATATCTTGGACAATATCAAGTGGTGTTATCGGTTATTCATGCTCTTTATCATAAATTACACGTATGTTAAGGCTAAGCTCTTTCTTTATTTTGGCATGATCTCGTCATTATACAAGTTGATAACGAGGCATAAAGAAAAATTCATATTCCGGAATTTGCGTATATTTTGCTAGTCTCGCAAGTTACGTATACTTTTCTAGTTTTGTAAATTATCATATTCTCCTTATGGGGAATTCATATTTAGTTGAGTATTTCCTTCTTCCTCTCAAGAGAGCAGATAATCTATATATACAGTATTACAGTATTTTTATTACCATCGAGCTATAATCGATGGGTAGGCCCCTATTGGGCAACCTCTGATTAGATGGTAAGTTATATACCGAGCCTACTGTGGCCGAGCGCTTATGAGCGAGCCCAGTTGGTCGAGATACAGAGCCTAGTATGGCCGAGCACCTATGAGCGAACCTACTATGGCAGAGCAGTTATATATATACCGAGCCTAGTGTGGCCGAGCACGTATGAGCGAGCCTACTACGGCAGAGCAGTTATATATATATATATATATATATATATATATATATATATATATAAATACCGAGCCTTATAGGGCCGGACAACTATATTACTTACTATTTTGAGAGAGTTAAGTCAGTATCAGCAGGTAGGCATATCTTCAGATTATCTTTGACTTTCAGCTACTTGCAGTTATTATATTATCAGTTCAGTTTCAGCTTTCAGTATATTGCCTTACATACTCAGTACATTATTTCGTATTGACGTCCTTTTGTTGGGGACACTGTGTTTCATGCCCGCAGGTGTAGACAATCAGTTGGCGATCCTTCATAGTAGACGAGATTGGCATTCAACGAAGGATCGGTAAGACTCCACCTCATTCGGAGTACAGCCAAGTCTATGAATCATTGTGTCAGAGTTTTGCTACAGACTTATGGGTAGGCCGGTACCTTGTCCCATTTAATGTCGAATAATCTTAGAGGCTTTGTAGACAGAGTTTCATTTTGTACAGTATGGCAGATGCCTTGATAGCTCATATGTATTCATGTTTTAAGAAAAATGGTTCAGTGATACAATGTTGCCTACTTATAATTGGACATTACGAGTTGTGGCTATGTTGACCCATGATAGTTACAAAAGGAATGAATGAGTTTCAGAGTGGTTCGCTCGAGCCAGTAAGGCTCCCGGTGCCAGCCACGCCTCCCAAGGTTGGAGCGTGACAGGCTGGGCTAGGAAATAGGGTCATAGACGAGGTTGCTGAAGCAGAGGTGGAGTACAACAAGCTGCGGAAAAGAGTTTGAGAGTCTGAAGCTGAGCATATGGCGCTGCATAAGGCTGACATGGAGATGATTAACGAGTGAAAAGAAAGAGCTGTTAAATCTAGCGAGAGGCTGGAATATCTGGAGTACAGTTTAATGGAGTTAGAAAGGAAGATGAGAAAAAGGGTCACTGACTGCCAGGACGCTGAGGGAAATGAAGGAGGGCATCTGGCAAAGGCATTCCTGCTGTTGAACCTGTGCGAGCTGGGAGAATTGATTGACAAGAACATCCAGTCTGGAGAGGGTCCTTCTGGGACCAAGTAGATTAGATTTATTTGCTTTCCTTTCAAATGTAATAAGGCCAAGTGCCATTAGCAACATTATTTTTGTTTTGGTTCGATTTTGGGTGTTTATTTTTACATTAATGAAATGAAATAATTATTGGCACTAAATTTCTTCAAATTTATTTTTCGCTAGGCCTACCTCGGGCATAATGAGGTTTCCAAATTAGGAAGCGAATTTACATTCCCGCAATATGTGTTTAAATACTGCAAACATTTCAGAATCCTTACTGACTTGTTTACCTTTTGTTTTAATTTATTCTTTATTCCCATCCCCTAAGGTTGGTTCGCTCATACTGGCATCATCAGCATATCACATCAGATCTAGAGGCCCTCTACCTCCTCCTCCTCCCAGTAATACAAAAGGAAAAGGAAAAGCAAAAATGGACGACTTAAGCGGTATTCAAAAGGAAAATGCTGAGAACGCAAAAACTTGAGATGGTCGGAGTACTCCGGCACCAAATGATCTAGTCCTAAAGGTTGGAACAAAAGATATTGGAGCTGCAGGGAGAGCTTGAGCAGGTCCGCAACTTGGCAAACTTATCACTCACCCTGAATGTCCCCGACATCAACCAACAAAACACAAAGAACCCAGCACCTCCCCAAAACACACCAAACCAACATCCAAAAAACCCTCATGCACCACATCAATATGCAACCCCACCCCCAAAATCTCAATCCCTTACCAATACCAACTCCGCCACAACATCACCATCAACCAATTCAGTACTCACCAACTGCCACTTATCACACTCCCTAGAACACACTACAACCCATTCTTGATCCTCAACCAATGACCACCATTACACCTAGGCACCTGGCACTCACCAAAACAACCTCATATATGTGGAAACCGTATCTCACTCTATCCAACCAATCTCCTATACACCAGAATCCTCCGAGAAGGACATGCTCTTTAAAAACATGGCTGAAGAACTCAAGAAATTGATGAGTCAAGTTCAGGGTGTCGAATGCGGCAAAGGAATAGAAGTTTTGAACTATGAAGACTTATGAATACAACTAGATGTAGAACTACCAGAGGGTTATAAACCTCCAAAGTTCGAAATGTTTGATGGTACAGGTGATCCCAGGGTTCATTTGAGGACTTATTGTGACAAGCTTGTTGGGGTCAGAAAGGATGAAACGATCTAGATGAAGCTCTTTATGAGAAGTCTTACGGGAGATGCTTTGTCCTGGTACATCAGCCAGGATCCTAAGAAATTGTCCAATGGGGTGAGTACGGCGTCAGATTTCGTAGACTGATTTAGGTTCAACACATAAAATGCACCAGATGGTTTCTACATTCAGAACCTTAAGAAGAAGCCCACCGAAACTTTCCGCGAGTACGCTACTCGTTGGAGGTCAGAAGCAGCCAAAGTCAGGCCATCTTTGGACGAGGAACATATGAACAAGTTCTTCGTCAGAGGACAGGATCCACAGTATTATAAAAGGTTGATGGTCATTGAAAATCATAAATTCTCTGATATCATCAAACTCGGCGAAAAAATCGAGGAAGAAATCAAGAGCTGGATCGGACAAATTTTGATGCATTACATGCCACAAACAAGGCATTACAATCAGGCAGCATATCAAAGAAAAGAGACGTTGGGGCAGTAATGGTGACTCAAGGCCCAAAATCTCTACTTACATATCAAACATTTCCACCCACATATCAAACACCTCCACCCACATACCAAGCACCGCCACCCACGAAGATGAGCTACCGCCTGAAGGTTGAATCATTATCGAGAATTGCATATCACAGTGCAATTTGAAGACAAAATTGCCAGGGTCTTGATTGATGGGGTTTCAAACCTCAACATTTGTCCGTTGGACACTCTGAAAAGATTGGGCAATGATTTCCATGAAATATGG
The DNA here is from genome assembly GCF_000393655.2 of Nicotiana sylvestris. Lineage (NCBI taxonomy): Eukaryota > Viridiplantae > Streptophyta > Magnoliopsida > Solanales > Solanaceae > Nicotiana > Nicotiana sylvestris. Next base: position 22,849,605 of record NC_091063.1, on the reverse strand, counting down.
GCAGAGAGCATGAACATGAAAGCTTTTGATGGGTCCCAAATGGACACGATTGGGAAAATTAATCTTTGTCTATATATGGGGCCAACTTGGTTTGATGTCGAATTTAAGGTGCTCGACATATCAGCCTCATACAATCTTCTGTTAGGCCGACCATGGATACATGCCGTCGGAGCTATGGCTTCCACGCAACATCAAGCTATGAAATTCGAATGGAACCATCAGGAGGTGATCATTCACGGAGTCAGAAGTAACCCCATTTACACCAGTCAAACCATCCTAGTTATTAGAAATAGAAGAAGGTTAGGAGGGGAAACCTATTATCACATTGAATGTATCAATGTCGTCAAGAAAGACAAATAGTGGAGTAATAAAATAGAAAGCATACTGGTATGGCCCGGGTATGAACCCGGTAAAGGGCTTGGGAAGAATCTCCAGGGTATTACTAAGCCGATACAGCTGAAGCATCATGGTACAACCTTCGGGTTCAGATACCAGTATACATGGCAAGATTATAATGATTGGTCGCCTCTATTGCGCGGACAATATTACCCTCTCGAGCAACCAGTGCCACATCTGGATCAAGCTTCTCACCAAGCTGATACTATATGGGGAACTACAAAAAAAGAAGCATTAGCTAGGTTGAGGAATCTATTCTTGGAGGAAGAAGACATGGTCTATAGTGCAATAATTGAGGAGGAGGAGGAGGAGGAAGAAGAAGAAGAAGAAGGCCTCACTATTCAGACTGTAGATAAAAGAGTCGTCCTCAGGAACTAGACCGCCACACCATCCCGGGCCCGCCGAGTCCCTGGTTAGCTTGGTAGATTTTATTCCTATAGACATTCTAGACATTTAATATTTTTAGTAATTTTGTTTCTTTTAAAAAGACTCACTTATTTTAAAACAAATGCTCGACTCATCCAGCCGTACTCGTTTGGATGTTTTAAGTATTAATCAAATGCATTGCTCTTTATTATTTATTATTATCTTTCATATTTTTCTTTCTACAGCGTTATTGTTACTTTTCCTGATGAATCAATGACTGTGACATGTAATGAGGCAACACAACATGAGAATAGTGATTCGGATGAAGAAGATGAGATACCTGAGGATGTTGTCAGGAAAGGTGAAAACTTTGAGAATAAGCCGAAGTCCAACCTGGATGAGACCAAAGCAGTAAAATTGGGGAACGCCGAGACTGTCAAGGAGACTCGCATCAGCATTCACTTGTCACCAACAGAGAAAGAGGAATACATCCATTTTCTAAATGAATATAAGGATATTCTCGCATGGTCATATGATGACATGACCAGTTTGAGCACATCCATAGTGGCCCATAAGTTGCCTACTAATTCCATGTGTCCGCCATTGAAGCAGAAACTCAGAAAATTCAAGCCAAATATGAGCCTAAAGATCAAGGAGGAAGTTACTAAAAAGATCAGAGCCAAAGTTCTCAGGGTTGTTGAGTACCCAATCTGGTTAGCCAACATTGTACCAGTTCCAAAGAAAGATGGGAAAGTCAGAGTATGTGTTGACTATCGGGATTTAAACAGAGCAAGTCCCCAAGACGATTTTCCACTTCCAAATATATACATCCTGATCGAAAACTTCGCCAAGCATGAACTCCAATCTTTTGTGGATTGCTTCGCAGGCTATCACCAGATTTGGATGGATGAAGAAGACGTAGAGAAAATCGGTTTTATTACACCATAGGGGGATATACTGCTACAAGATGATGTCATTCGGTCTAAAGAATGTTGCGGCTACCTATATGAGAGCCATGGCAATCATCTATCATGATATGATACACAAAGAAATAGAGGTATATGTGGATGACACCATTGTCAAATCCAAGAGGGTCGCGGACCACATAAAGGACTTGAGAAAGTTCTTTGACAGGCTAAGGAGGTACAACTTGAAACTGAACCCCGCAAAGTGTGCGTTCAGGGTTCTCGCAGGAAAGTTATTGGGATTCATTGTTAGTCATCGAGGGATCGAGCTAGATCCATCTAAAGTCAGAGCTATTCAGGAATTTTCACCACCTAGGAGCAAAATGGACGTGATGAGCTTCCTAGAACGTCTCAACCATATCAGTCGCTTCATAGCACAGTCCACAGTCATATGAGAACCTATCTTTAAGATGTTGAGGAAAGATGTCGAGACAAGCTGGACCGAGGATTGTCAGAAAGCTTTTGACAAAAAATAAAGGAGTACCTGTCCACGCCACCGGTTCAGGTCCCGCTAGAATCAGGACGACCTTTGATACTCTATCTATCTGTATTGGATGGAGCCTTTGGATATGTTCTAGGACAATATGATGAGATAGGAAGAAAGTAGCAAGCCATATACTACTTGAGTAAGAAGTTCACACCTTACGAAGCACGGTACTCTCTGCTTGAGTGCACTTGCTGTGATTTGACTTGGACAGCCCAGAAGTTGAGGCATTACTTCTGTGCCTATACTACATACCTCATATCCAGGATGGACCCTCTGAAGTACATATTTCAGAAACCCATGCCGACTGGGAGGTTAGCCAAATGGCAGATACTGTTAAGTGAGTTTAATATCGTTTATGTAACTCAAAAGGCGGTCAAAGGACAAGCATTGGTAGACCACCTTGCTGAAAATCCAGTGGGAGGAGAATACGAACCCCTAAAAATGTATTATCCTAATGAAGAAGTGTCATTAGTAAAAGAGGACATTATCGAAACATACGACGGTTGGAGGATGTTCTTTGACAAAGCTGCAAATTTCAAAGGAGTGGGCATTGGAGCAGTTTTGGTATCAGAAATGGGCCAACATTATCCGGTATCTGCTAAACTCAAATTTTCCTGCACCAACAACATGACAGAATATGAAGCCTGCATACTAGGACTTAACATAGCAATTGACATAAATATTCAGGAGCTGGTAGTAATCGGTGATTCAGATTTGCTTGTGCACCAGGTACAAGGAGAAAGAGCTACCAAGAATTCTAAGATATTGCCATATCTGCACCATGTGCAAGAATTAAGAAAGAGGTTCACAAAGATAGAGTTCTGACATGTGCCCAGAATTCAGAATGAGTTTCTCGATGTATTGGCCACTTTGTCATCCATGATACAACATCCAGATAAGAACTTCATTGATCCTATCCCAGTGAACATTCATTATTAGCCAGCATATTGTGTCCATGTTGAAGAAGAAATAGATGGAAAGCCTTGGTTCCATGACATCAAAGAGTATTTGGCTAAAGGAGAATATCCAGAGCAGGCAAACCATACTCAGAAACGCACACTCCGGAGACTGTCCAATCACTTCTTCCACAGCAGAGGAAATTTGTATAGAATAACTCCTGATTTAGGATTGCTAAGATGTGTCGACACAAAAGAAGCTTCTAAACTACTTGAGGACGTACATGCTGGGACCTGCGGACCACACATGAATGGTTTTGTCTTAGACAAGAAGATACGTAGGGCCGATTACTTTTGGATGACCATGGAGACAGACTGCGTCCAGTATGTCCGCAAATGCTACCAATGTCAAGTACACGCCGATATGATAAAAGTACCACCAAACAAGCTCACCTTGGCCATTCGCCACCTGGGGAATGGATTTCATTGGTCCGATTGAGCCTACTGCTTCAAACAGGCACAAGTTTATTCTAGTAACCATCGATTACTTCACAAAATGGGTAGAGGCTGCATCTTACAAAGCTGTAACCAAGAAAGTCATCGTAGACTTTGTCAAAGATCGTATTGTTTGTCGATTCAGAGTTCCCGAGTCCATTGTTACTGATAATGATGACAATCTCAACAGTGATCTGATGAAGGCCATGTGTGAAACCTTCAAATCAAACACAAGAATTCCACAACCTATAGACCTCATATGAATGGAGCCGTGGAAGCTGCCAATAAGAACATCAAGAAGATACTAAGGAAAATGGTAGAGAACCACAAACAATGGCACGAGAAGCTACCTTTCACTTTGTTGAGATACCACACTACAGTTCGTACATCGATTCGGGCAACTCCTTATATACTGGTTTATGGTACTGAAGCTGTCATCCCAGTTGAGGTAGAGATTCCTTCTTTAGGGATTATACCGGAAGCCGAACTCAGTGATGCAGAAAGGATAAGAAGCAGTTATGAACAATTAGCCCTTATCAATGGTAAAAGAATGAACGCAGTATGTCACGGTCACCTTTATCAGAATAGGATGTCCAGAGCTTTCAACAAAAGGGTCAAACCAAGGCAATTTGCACCGGGACAGTTGGTGCTGAAGAAGATCTTCCCACATCAAGATGAAGCCAAAGGGAAATTCTCTCCCAATTGGCAAGGTCTTTATATGGTCGGAATAGCTACAAGTAGTTCAATCCTTTCCCTAGGTAGAATCTATAAAATGAGGGTTAAAACCTCAAGTTCTTGTTAATTAATCTTTTCCAACCCCAAATTATCTTTTTCAAAATTAATTCAGAGTTAATGGACGAGTCCTAGGGTTAGATAATCCCTTTGAAAACATTAAAGAACAAGAATAATTAAAGAAATAATAACTCACTTCATAAAGGGATAAAAATTATTCAATACATAAGCACACCAAGGTATTTAATCCACACTTTAACTATGAATATTTCCATAAACAAGATTCAAGTGTTGGAAATAAATACTACACACTTAAATATGCAATACAAAGCAAGGAAATGAAGACATAAACATAAATGGGTAAGAATTCCTTAAGCACAAGCTTGGAATCTTCAAAACCCAAGTGTGTTTGCAAACCCTAGCTTCCAACTTGTTCTCTCTAGTGTTTGGAACTGAAAATAAGCCAAAGATCCTCAAAATACCTAAATTGTGGGTATGTGTGGGTTTGGAAATGAGAACATATGAAATGCCTAAATTGCCCAGGTCTGATGCCTGTTGACCGCACATGCGAATGAATTATCACAGATGTGGTTCAGCAGATGCAAATACCTTAGCGCAAAAGCGGGACGTTGAAGGGTGTTTGATACCGTAGATGCGGACTCCCAAAGCACATATGCGCTATCGTAGAAGTGGAAAATTACTCGCATATCCGATTCCTGGCAAAAGGCCTAGCTCCGCAGATACGTTTCCACTCCCGCACATGCGGGGTCACTTCTGCGACCACTCTTCCGCAGATGCGGAATCACTAGAGAGTTTTGCATTGTTTTCACCCTTTTTTGCTCAATTCCACTTTAATTCAATTCAAATCACTTCATAGCATCATTTACTTGATAATCTAACAATACACACCATAGACGACCTCATATTATAGTTAAAAGATATAAAAGCTAAAGAAAAGACACTAGAATGAGTGGTAAAATCACCACTCATCAATGGTTCACAGGGTGCTAATAGGAGAAGCACCCATACTTGCAGAAATGGACGGAGAAATCTGGCTAAAACTAATCAATTCAGATGCAAACAAGAGATACTATGCTTAGACTATTTACATTTCCTCGTCTGATGTAATTGAGCTACGCTTGAACTGATTCCCGTTTAAGAGGGGATACATAGACAACCATGTAGGTTCAGTCATATCATAATAAAATTTCCATTTTTCCCCTAGATCAGAAACTGGGGGCAGAATTTTGAGGAGGACCCTCAAAATTCTGGAGCAAGTCTAGCCGACGTCGTCGCATGCCAGAAAGTTAGAAATTGGCTAAGAAACTGGGGCAGAATTTCGATTATCAATATTCCAAGGAAAGGTCGACAAGTCTCATTACTCGCAAACGGCCAAAGAATAATCCATTAAACTGGGGCAGAATTTTGAGGAGGACTCTCAAAATTCTAACATGGAAAGCGGCAATGTCTCTGAAATATGTTACAATCATTAGTTCATCTAAAACTACTTGTTTCTAAAATAGCTCTAGTTTTATCAATATTATTTTCGAAATTCTATTTTTTCGTAGCAGTCAGGTGTTACCCAGGGAAACTCAAACGAGGCCTCCATAATGGAGCAAAGCAAGGCCAGCAGACAAAGGCATGAACCAACCTCCCCCTCACGAAACTTACAATTTTTCTTTGAGCGCAAGCATATTTGACGTAGCAATAGCATTCACGAATATGTATACACAAAGCAAAATCACTATCAAACAGGCCATCAGACACCCAATATATCTCCAGCTAAGAAATATGCTACCCTTATTTGCTACTCGTCCCGCATATTTGCATGAGGCTAATCTCTGCCTCCCTACTTACATTAGGCTAATCCCTACCTCCATATTTGCATGAGGCTTATCCTTGCCTCCCTATCTGCATGAGGCTAATCCCTCCCTCCATATCTGTATGAGGCTAATCCCTGACTCCATATCTGTATGAGGCTAATCCCTGACTCTATATTTGTATGAGGCTAATCCTTACCTCCTTATCTGTATGAGGCTAATCCCTGCCTCTATATTTGCATGAGGTTAATCCCTGCCTCCATATTTGCATGAGGTTAATATTTTAAAATCTTGTGTCCGTTCTTGTAATGACTTTATCGGTATGTTCTGCCAATGAATCCAGAACTTCACGCAGCCTGATTCCTGTAAAACCAGGGATATGTATGCAGTTCAAAGACCAGCGTTCGGCCTCTATCTTTCAAAATATTCCATCTGGTCAAAATTGGTCATCACTTCCTTACCCAAAAACTCTTTCATCCTTTCCGGGTAAAGAGGGGCAGCTGTTGATACCCAATTTTTCCCATAATATTTTCAAAACTATGCATGGGCATCAATTAGTATTTTCATACAATTTCTGCATTTTAAAATATTTTAATTAATTTATCCCAGCATTTATTTTATTAAAACAATTACTGATTGCATCACAAATAATTTTATAACAATTTTTTGTGGCTTAATTTTATTATTTGCATATACACTAAGTTTCAATCATTGTACAAATAGCCATATTTGTATTTTTAGGATTTAATTACTTTACAATTATATCCTATGCATGCATTATTACATTATTTTATCGAAAAATATCCTTTTATATTTTTAAAATATTAAGTAACTATTTTAAAATATTTCCAGACATGAAAATCATTTTTTACAGCCTATTAGTTATTTTTAAAAATTGTTTTATTCATTAAATATGGTATTTAACAAATGACCCCTTATTTTCAAATTTAGCCTAAATACCTAGCCCACTTTAACCCCAATTTCAAACTAAACCAGGCCCAAAATCTACCCAGCCCAAAATCTACCCAGCCCAAACCCTTTATCTACCCGACCCACTTCTTGCTAAATCCTAGCTGTTAATCATTTTGATCAACGGTCCAGATGCCCCCTTACCTAAATCAAACCTAATGACCTCCCCCAAACCTCTCATTTCCCTCTCCTCTCACCGCCGACATCTGATCCCCTTCTCTCTCAAGTGCTTTCAAGTCCTAACCCTAACTCACCCTTATCGCCACTCATCTACTGTCGTCCATGGTGGTTTCTCACCACCATCAAACCTCTAACAGCCTCTCATATGCTGGTATTGCCATCTCTAATGTCCTTGAGGGACCCGAGTCAATCCACCTACACCTATGGCCTTTTTTTTTTCTATTTCAGGCTGTTCTGGTTTGATTTCAAGTAAGATCTTCCTATTTCGCTTTAAACATATGGATTTCTAAGCCTACTTCTTCATCTCTGTGTTGTTCTTCTCGAAACCCTAATTTCTTCTTTTGAACTTCTCATATCTGTATAGATCTGAGATGGTTTGAACTTATTTCACCGGTTTTTATGAAAATCTTCTGGTTTTACGAGTGACTATCCATTTTTTCTCAAACTAGGGTTTCCTGAAAATCCTTTTCTTCAAAACGTTTTGCTGACTTTAAGTATTTAATCTTCTATTCTTATGTGTTTTAACTGATTTCGAAGAGGTTGCTTCAACCCTAACTAGCTTATGCTAAAGCCCTAATTTTTCTTATGTTTTTGCTTCGATTTTGAGTCTTCCATGCTACTTGTTACGTTGTTCGTTCTATACTTTGACTTTCATGATTTCCCCTTTAGTCTAATTTCAATGTCTTGTGATGTTTACCCTAGTTTATCTCTATTAGGGTTTTTGATTTGATTTCTCGGCTAATTTCTATACGTTTGTGAGATTCTATTTTAGCCTACTTGTCTATTTAGTGGTAAACCTATATTACTCTCCTTAAATCAGTGTTGATTTGAATTCTTGATTTATCAATTTGTTTCATTAAGACTTATGTGTTGAGTCCTGACTATTCCTTTCTTGAATTATGTGCAATACTTGCTGATTCTTTACATGATTCTCTTCTTAATTAAACCCATGACTATTTTATTCTGAAGTTCTTGATTTTTGGTTTGATTTGAACTCCTTTCCTTAATAAGGCCTCTGATTCTTACTTCTTTACTCAGTCTGATTGAACCTCTTGCCTTAATTGGTTCCTGTCATTACCGTTGGCTAATTTTCCTTAATTAAAGGAGAAAATTATGCTGAATCTTTGTGTGATTGATTCTGAAATTCCTTAATTGCTGATTATTGATTACTTTACCTTATTTGCTCTACTCTTGAACTACTATATAAACTCTCTTTATTTTAACTTCTGGGACGCAAATATTAGTTCATAAACCACTACTTTTACACTCTAAAAAGCTGTTTCTGCTCTCTCTGCTACTTGAGATCTTTGTTAGTCTAGCCGGCTGCAAGCCAAGGCTATAAATTGTGCAACACCTGTCTTACATCTTGTGTTTTCTTTCTCTAACTGGTATGTTTCTGATTAAATTTTAGAATCTAAACCTATGTGTTTATTTATTGCCTTAGTTCATCTGACCTGAGACTATTCCTTCTTCTGTTTACTTCTTACCTAACATGTTAAATACTGCCTTATTCACATATGTGATTGACATGTTTTCACTTTACTTGCTTGTTTGCTATCTTGTTTAACATATCTTACATATGTAACTTGCTTGTTTGACTGACTACTGTTTATTTAGCATGGCTAAACTTTGCTTTTGTGTAATTAGCATGCCTACACTTGTTAATGCTTGCCTAGCATGTCCATTTAAGTCCTTGCCTATTCTACCCTACTCCTGCTAAGTTATCTAGTCTCCCTAGAGTGACTCTAGTTGTGTTGTTTATATGTCCTCAACATGTTTCTGCTGTGATCTTTGCTTCATGTTTCAATGACATGCATTCTATCTAACCTATTAGTTTTGTAGAACCCTTTGAGAACTCTATGCATTCTGTTATCTATGTGCTCCATTAAGATGTATTTTATGTGTCCCCAACCCCTCTTTCCTTGTGTGGAAACTGTTTGCCAAAGTATTTTCTAAAGCTGTTTGTTCTATGACTTGTGTTCTAATTGCAAATTGTTTTCATACTTTCCTCAAGATGTTTTATCACTAAATCAGTACTGGTTTTCAGAAACTCTTTTCACTCCTAAGAACTTTCCTTATACTATTTACAAAACTCTTTCAAGTCATTATGCACTCTCACTTACTCTTTGATTACTAAGTCCTGCCTCTCTAGTGTGTGTACTGCTTAGAGACCCTTGAGATCTCTCTAAACTCTGGCATATCAGGGCTGGCACTTCCACACTGCACATAAATCAGTCCATATTTAATAAAGGTCTGGGTGTGAGCACTGCCCGGGATCCTTGAGGTTCTTAGGGAACTCTGACACACCTAGACATGAAATTGGCTATGACACTTTGGGCATTTGAGACTACTGAAGGCTTGGAAATTGCTTTGGGCCTGCTTCAAGCTCCATATAGCTTAATTTCTATTTTGTTTATGTAATTTTTATTAAATCATTGGTTTGTAATAATTAATTGTAAACAGATATTGGGGTGATTAGTGAAATGGGAGGGTAGTTGTATACTCTGGGTAAAGTTGGGTAGATAACATGCCTATAGGATTCACTTGGTTCAAATGTGTTTTATTGGATAACATGCCTATAGGGTTCAAATGTGTTTGGTTAGATAATATGCCTATAGGATTTTGCTTTGGTTCAAATAAATTCTGCTTGCTTTACTTTACATAATTAGAAATCATGCCTATAGGATCTAAATTCATATTTAATTATAGAAATCATGCCTATAGGATCTAAAATCAGTTTTAGTTAGATATAAATCAGTTTAACTTTAACTCCTGCTTGTAGGTTCTGAATCGGTTTAACTAACTAACCTACTCATTTCTTCAATGTTGTGTTAATTAATATTACTAGAAAGCATGCCTATAGGATCCAGATTGCCCGCTTTAAAATTGTTTACTGGTGTAGTGCATTCCTGATTAATGATTAGATACCTTGCTCATAAGATATCATTATTACACACCTAGGTAAGCCTATAGGGCGATTAAAAATCCTGCAAACTGTAAAACTACGCTTTGTTATATGTGACTGCTCATATTTAACAGGTCTAAAATCAGTAGGCAAACTGAATAGGTCTTTTGCACTTTGGTCCTAACTCAATACTGCATATTCACTGCTCACCTAGATATCTTGTTCTAGGCCTTCTTTTAAATGCATGAAACTGTGCTTAAGACGTGCACTTGCTTACTCTGTTTGTGGAGGTAAAACTAGAGCCTTTAATTGTTCCACATTTGGCCCAGTCCTAATTGTTTTTGGTTGTCGCCTAGATTTTTCTCCTTTAAGTACCTTAGGATAGTCTAGAACTACCTAAATTAGAGGTCCTAAATACCTTAGGGCTATAAGGAAGGGACGGGTAGTGCACGTATAGGATATCTTTTTAAGGTTGCTAGAACGATTTAGGCTATGACCAAGGGGAGGGAATTGGGTAGTAAGGATATGATGAATGCGCTCTAATGTCACGTAGCCCCTCATTGAGGAGTGATTACCGGGCTTTGCATGGATATGATCCTGTAGGATAACCAACCTAGGACTCCTTTTTCTCAATTCCCATGTGTTTAAATTCTATACATATATGCAAGTTGTTCAAACCTCTCCCTTGCTTCCGTTATATGAATCATACATGTGTTTAGAATGTGAAAACATGTCTTTATTTGTGAATATGTATTGAAATTGTTTACTTGTAAAATGACTAATTTACATAGTTTTAGTTCGTCCGGGACCTACCATTGTGGACCACGAGGGGTGCCTAACACCTTTCCCTCAAGGTTATTTCGAGCCCTTACCCTAATCTCTAGTGATGCAAACTGGTTCATGGGTTAATCACTCTAGGTTCCCTAACGCGCCTTAATCCGTTAGGTGGCAACTCTTCAAATACCCAATTCCCAAAGGAAACGAGTTGTTCCCCCATGAATGTTGAAACCCGGACTTCCCCGTCAAAAAGGGAAAAAAGGGGGTGCGACAAGTATTACAGCAGTGTATGAAGGTTTGAACGAGGTTCTAATCGATATGAGATTTACTACCGGTACCGAATTTGTTTTTGGGCAGCCATGATGGTCAGCAGTTACTGCCATGAGTATATCTTATGACTTAATATAGCTTGTTCAGATTTATACAGTGTTTAGATGCGAGATTCCGGCCTTGTAAGGAATTTCGAATGTTGGAAATTTTAGGTTCTAAGGCTTACGGGCTAAAGTTGAATTAAGGATGCTCAGTTATGTTGTATCGTCAGGATTATATGGATTAGGGTGACATAGATCACCACCGAGGTGTGCATGATAAGGTTATACTATGATTTGATGGATTTGGAATGACTCTTGGCACGTTCGAGGATAAACATATGTTTAAGTAGGGGAGAATGTAAGGACCCGGGTGGTCGTGTTGAGCATTTGCACTTTGCTTGGTCACTTGAGGGCACGAGTATCTCCACATGATGTATTATGACTTGTGTGAATCGTTGGTTTTGATTTTCAAGTTATTCAGAATCGATTTGGAAGAATGTATGAATGAAGCTTTAAGCTGGAAGAACTAACCAATTTGACTTTTTAGTATTCGACTTCGGATTGGAGTTTTGATGATTTCTTTAGGTCTGTATGGTGATCTTGAACTCGGGAGTATGCCCACATTTGCATTTGGATATTTCTAGAAGGATTCGGTACTAATTGGCGAAAGTTCGAAATTTGAAGGTTTGGAAAGTTCATAAGTTTGAGCAGAAGTTGACTTTGAGGATATCGGATTTGGATTGTGGTTTCGGGGATTGTAATAGCTTTGATATATCATTTGGGACTTGTGTGAAAAATTTGAGTTAATTCCGGGTTGATTTGATATGTTTCGGCACGAGTTTTGGAAGTTGAAAGTTCAAAGTTCATTGATTTTTGGATTGAGGTATAGTTAGTCGTTTCGATGTTGTTATGTATGAATTGAGGCCTCGATTAGGTCTGTGGTATGTTATGGGATTTGTTGGTATGTTCGGACGGGGTCCCAAGGGCTCGGATGCGTTTCAGATTGATTTCTAACCACTTTGGAGTTTTCATGCATTGCTGGTATTTGCTATCATATGATGCCCCTAGTGTTCTTCGCGATCATGAAGGATGTCCCGCGATCGTGAAGAGTAATTTAATCTACTGGTGGATTTGTTAATCACAGACGTGCCAGGTGGTACTCGACCGTGGAAAGTTGGATTGGTTGCTATTCGCGTTCGCGCATGGGGTATCGCGGACGCGTAGGGTCGAGCAGGAGCTAGAGCTGGATAATTCTTCATCGCATTCGCGGAGCCCTAGTACAAGTGGCTATCGTGTTCATGGGGCCAGTATCGTGAACACGTAATGTATTTTGATGGCAGTAGCATTTGTTCTTCGCGATCGCGAATGATGTCCCGCATTCGCATAGGGTATTTCTGTCCAGTGATTATAAAGTACTTTATTTCAGAGGTTTCGGCCATTTTTACTTATTTGAAGCTATGGAGCTCGGATTGAGGTAATTCTTGAAGCAATTTTCATCATGTGGATTGGGGTAAGTGTTCTCTACTCATTTTTTATTTTATATCATGAATCTATCATCGTTTTTGGCATTTGATCGAGGGTTTCAAAAGAGAAATTGGAGGTTTTTGTCTAAACTTTCCTAAATTGAATTTTTGAGTTTTGAATATTGATTCAGAGTTGGATTAGAGTGAGATTAGTATGGTTGGACTCGTAATTGAATGAGTTGTTGGATTTTGTAAGTTTTGTCAGGTTTTGAGGTGCGGGCCCGAGTTTGACTTTTTGGTTGACTTTGAGTAAATGTGTAAAGATTCTACCTTTATCGAATTGGGTTTGATTCCTATGACATTATTTGATGTATTTGGGTTACTTTTGGTTAGTTTTGAGCCGTTTGGAAGATGATTTGAGCGGGATGGCCCTTCTAGTGTATCGATTTAGCTTGTTTTAGGTAAGTGTCTTGCCTAACTTTGTTGAGGAAATTTTTCTTATTAATTGGCATTGTTTGCTACATGCGGGGGTAATGCATATATGAGGTGACGAGCGTATATGTATGTACCAGGGTTAAACATGCTCGGAGATAAATTATACGATTAATTGTGTCTTGTAGAACTACGTGACCTTCTTGCTTCATATCCTACTTGATTTAGAGATCACTAAGTATATGGAATTAAATGCTAGAAACCAAGACTTAGTTTATTTTAACTTGATTTAAATTTGATAGAATGTGGAGAAACATTTAGGTGTCTAATTCAGTCATCATTATGCTTAATCACTAATACATTACTACGACCGTTATTCTTGGGATATTAGATTCTATACTTAAGTTGTAGATCATTTTGAGATTTGTTGAAATGCTTGCACCATAAGGTTCTTGAGGTTTTATTGAACTATTGTTGGCTTGAAAATTGTGATTGAGGTTCATTTGAAATATTCGTTTAATCACTTTCCTTGACGTTATTTATACTCCCTACCTTGTTTTTCATTGATATACATATGCTTGGTGAGGAAGAATATAAAGCATGAAGGGTGATGCATTGTACATATATTATCATGTGAGGAAGAGTGAAAAACACGAAGGGTGATGCCGTGCCATTTTATTTGAGAGTAAAAACACGAAGGGTGATGTCGTGCCATTTTATTTATATTATCCTGATCTCATTTACATTATCACGTGAGGATGAGAGTAAAAGTATAAAGGGTGATGTCGTGCTATTTCATTTATATTATCATGCTTTTATATTATCACAAGTTCATGGCTTGAAGGGTGTTTCCGTGCAGGCGAGGACGGGAGACATTTCATTTATATTATCATGCATTATATTGTGATATCTTTTCCTTGTGTATACGTTCATGCCTTTACCGTGATCTGTTATTGTCATACTTATATTTCCTATGTGACTTGTCATTATTGTCCTATCTTTGTTCTCTATCTGAATTGTTGTTGCATTGTACATGCCTTCTACTTGTTTAACTTGTAAATATCATGCTTACTTTTTGCTGTTATATTTACATCCATGTCGTATCTAGTTTGTTGCACTTTAATATAAGCTTTCTACCATGTTAGCCATTCATGCCTCTACTTGTTAGCTTATAAAGGTCATGCTTTCGCCTTTTATTTGTTATATCTACATCTATGCCTTCTACCATGCTAGTTATGTGAAACTATGTTCTCCTTTCCTAAGTGATGTCATCATTCTTATGTTTCCTACCTAGTCATTACTGTTGTCGGTATTTCTTTTACCTGGTTGGTATTGTTAAGCGTGTATTTGGTAAGAATGAGATAAATGCACGAAGGGTGTTGTCGTGACATTGAATTTGATATCTTGACTATATTTCTCACACTATGAAGGTTATGGATTTATTATTGTAATTTATTGGTTATTGCTCAAAGTAAAGGATTGGTCGTCATATTGAGGATTATTAATCGTGGTTCTTCTAGAAATCATTGATTGCGTCCCATAACTGTTTTCTTGTACTTTATTATGTTATGTTCTAGTATTGTTCTATTGCTAGTCTTCTGTACAGGTTATATCAGTGAGTATCTTTTAAGTAAAAAGAGTCTCGCCAATACTCCATCGAGGTTAATCAAAATACTTACTGAGTACATGTGGTCGGTTGTACTTATACTACACTTCTGCACCTTGCATGCAGATTTTGAAGCAAAACTGCGGGTTATGTCGGAAGTTGACTCTGAATATGTTCATGCCTTCCGGTGGCTACCACTTGTCCCTGGGTAGTTCTAGAGTTGAATTATGTTTATGTATAATTCAAACAGAAGTTGTATTTATTTCATATTCGTTTTTGTAATAATCCAGTCTTAGTAGCTCATGTCTTGTACTACCAGTCCTTGGGTTATTGTTTGGGATCAAGATGTATCAATTGATGATCACATTTATTTTATTGGAGTTGTGTTAATTGTTAATAGGCTGACCTAACGGGTTAGATTAGGTGTCATCACGACTAGTGGATTTTGGGTCGTGACAACCATGAAGATTGTTTGGGCAAAAAGCTTAAAACTCTTTTGTCAAACTAATTATAAATAATAAAGAAGGTAAATCATAGTCAAACATAATTAATATCAGATCCAAGCATATAAAGTGCGAATTAAGAAGAGTAAGAATGTATAAGATTTATTAATATGATAATCGTACATCAAACATGAGAGATGAGCTTACATCCAGAGCAGAGATGCATCATGAACAAGGGAGAAAAGAAGGGGAACAGAAGTAATTGTTGATAAGCAAAAGATTCCTCTATTGTGTGCTCTGGTTGCTCTCCTCCCAAAAAACCCCCTACTTCTTTGAGCTCCCCCTCATATATATAGTTCCTTTCCCTTTTATCCAATGGTATTTGACCGGCGTGCTTTCTTACGACTGTACCCTTCGTTGTCTACTTGAACACCACACTTATTCTATGATGTACGCTTTCGATGATTCGACCCCAATGATGGCCGATGCGCTCTTTGCTATCTCGTTCCCTGGCATGATTATAGCTTGGTCGAGCCCTTGTCATTCTTCTTGGGAGACGACCACTATGGTTAGATTTTGACCCATACAGTTAGTCCCTCCATCCGTTGAGGTCGCCTCTTAGCGGGTTCAATGGGCGAGCTTTACCAATTCGAAAGTTAGGAGAAATCTGAATGTTTACACCTTGAGTGAGGCCTTTAGGTCGAGGTGGTGGTGTGACGCTTCAATGATACCATTGAACCGTTACGTCTATTTGGAGTTGAACCGTTATGTCGATTCGATGCGTCATGAACAGCCACTGTCATGAAGGCACATGTTTCCCAAGAATCGTATCATTTCTTGTGCCCTATAAGTTTTTATTGGCGGCTCTTGGGTTACCCTCAGGACATTTATGTTCCTATAAATAGGGAGAAAATACCATTCCATTGCCACACTTTTTGTCTTATCAAAGGAGTTTTCCAAGCCTTTACCTTCTTCAATACTTCAAATTTCTGAGTTCGTTCTCCTGCCAGTCAGAAATTGATGCCACCATCGTCTTTCTCTCCCTTTTCTTACACATTTACTCTGATTAATCGAGCTAAATGTATGGTACTTCTTCCCACACTGACAGACCTGTCAAAACTCCGGTGCTGGAAAATGACGCACCCATTCTCAGAGAAGGAGCAGATGCGGCGGAAGATGAGGGGATTCCGATAGTGGCTGAAATACTACCCCGCCCGGGGAAATTATGGAATGATTTTAACAGCCCCACCGGAGAAGAGTCGGAGCCTGCGTCATCTACCATAGATGAAACAGCGATTACGACACTAAAGATAAAGTGGGGAATTCTAAATCATATTGAAATGATACCGGCGATGGGAACAGACATTGTGCATCTGCGCCGCCCAGGGTACTACACGTTCTACGCATACCCTTTTATTGTTGGGTATACGCTTCCGCTCCCCTCCCTAGTAGTAGACTTCTGCTGCTACTATAAGGTATGCCCGGCTCAGCTTTCACCATACGTATATAAACTCTTTCTTTCTCATGTTGCTCAAGTTCGAAGAGCTCGTCGGTCGAGAGGTCACTTTGGGGCATATGCTTAACATTTTTGTTCCCCAACTTATTTGAGGCTTGATTATCCACATGCGTCACCGAGGAACAAAGACTTTGGTGGTGAAGATGGACGACAAGGCTAATCGTCATTTCTGGGAGAGTTATTTCTTTGTGCGGACCGAACACCTTGTAGTGGACCTAGCAGGGCTTCCCGAGACGTGTAACTTCGCCCGTAAGTTTTCTTTTCTTTTATTTACAACTTCTCTCGAGGCGGTGGCCGACCGTTCCTCTTTACGTGGTATGCTAATTTGCTTTCCGCGTTCGCAGTTGAGAAATTGCCTCCCCCTCCCGTTGATGATATCCACAAATAGGTTACTGCTATTCTTCCCCATACGATGGGGGTCCATGAGTGGGAATCCTTCTATGAGAGATACGGGCGTAAGCCTCTTACCGGTAAGTCGACCCATTGCAATTTTGTTGTTCTTTGTCTGGCAATTTGATCTTGTCGCTTACTTGATCATTTTTCTCCCTTAACAAGGAGAGTGCGAAGGGCGAGGGCTCCTCCACTTACATTCTATCAACCGCTGCCTTCTGCCCGACACACCGAGGTTCGCTGCCCGACCTACATTAAGAGCTTCCCATCTACTCCTACGATCGGGGCCGTGTGCATGGAAATTATTCCTTACGCGGAGACTCTGGCTCCTGCTGCTCGCTAAACGAGTGAATCTTTCCGTGCTGATGACGTAGAGGGTCCATCGAAGAGGCGACGAGTGGAGTCTGAAGTGGCTCCTTCAGCTGTAGTGCCTTCGGGGGGCGACATTCCCTTGATAGTGTCTGAACCTGGCGGCGCTGCTAACCCGGCCGCAGAGGCAAGCCAGGTGGGTGAGGCCAACCCGACGATAGAGGCTCCGGCTATTGTGATTGATCATCAGGTTACCGCGATGAGAAGTCGGGGTCCCGAGGCTGCTGTTGCCACTTTGGATAGGCCTTCATCTTCCGGACCAAATCAAGCTTCTTCTTCGGCCGCAAAGAGGGGAAAGGGGGTCGTGGTCGACGACTACGAGTCTGACTCCGACCCCAATCCTAATGATGTCAGGATGTTTGAGGAAGGCTTTACCCATACTGTGCTGAGAGCGGGAGGTCTCTCCCGTATACTTGAGATTCCATTGGAGATTAACTTTCTGAGGGACACGGAAGGCTTGATACCGCAGTTTGACCTTTTATGCTCTGCCGCAGAGTGTGAGGCTCTTTGGGACGTCAGTGACATTGAGTTGATGCATGAAGTGGCTTCCATGGGCCTGAGGGTAAGTTTCTCCTCTTTGTTTCTTCTTTGTGTTCCTTCTATTTTTGGCGGCCTTGGCCTTTACCGAATCTTTTCTCTCCTTTTTTGTTTCAGTCTTACATGATGGAGATTGAAAGTGCTCGCAGGGCCGACACTCGGGCCAAGATTTTTCTGATGATGTTAAAAAATTATCGGCACTACCGCAACCAGTGCCGTGATATGCATGAGCACCTCAGGGTGAGCGTCGATAATCAATCTCTTGGGAGGAGCTGGAGAAAAGGGATCAGGAACTGATGCAGTCCATTCGCAGGAAAAGTGAGCTCGAGGAGCTACTTTGTGTGAAGGACGAGGAACTTGAGTTGGGAAATGGGGTCACCGTAGAGTGTGAGCATCTTTAGGAAAAAGTGCTACCATTGTAATCCGAGTAGGAATCCGAGAGGGCAACGACCATGCTAAGGGGACGAGACTCGAAGAGCGCATTGGCAAAATTGATTGGGAAGCTTCAAACTTGGGAGATCGGGTCGCTGTACTTGAGGCCGAAAAGGCACAATTGTTTGCCCAAGTTGAATCTGCTTCTGCTGCTACTCCTTGCCACTTGCACGAGCTCTAGGTTCATGCCGAGGCCCAACGGGACATATTCAAGAGTTTGTGGGAGGCGGGCAATATCCCTGAGGCCGCTTATAAAGGAGCCCAGATGAAGTTATGAGAGGAGGCTCGCGTCAACTGCGGCTATGACCTTGCGACACCTGAGGCCAGTGAGGATGTGGACGTTGAGGAGGAATTTCCTGGAGATAATGATGGGCAGGATGGCGGCGATGATGCTGAGTGAAAAGTTGTTGCCTTAGTCTATCTTTTTTTTTGCCTTTGCTTTGTTCTTTTACTTGTACTGGGCCGGTTTTGGCCGTGTATAGGGTATGACCATTGCACAAATGTATAAATAAAAGGATTATTTCATCGTTGTACATTCTTTGTATTTCTCTCCCTCTTGCTTTACATTGTTTACTCTGGTGTAGACCTTCGGATTTGCATATTTGGGTGAGCTTGACTTTTGATTTGTTGCTTCAGGTGGAATCATCTTTGATTCAAATGAGGATAAATTCGGATTCATCATTTTCGATGTAGTCAGTTTCGACATGAATCATTCGAGGTAGATTGAACTCAGTTGTCGATTTAGGCGAAGTCGACCTTTTCATATGTATTCGAGCGAGGTCGAATCTGGATTTGGAGCGAAATCAATTTCTAACTTATTTGTACAAGTTCGGGAAACAAAAAACAAAAAGTTTTTGTTTGACGACGACCGATGGCCGTAAAGGCGTTATTGCGAGTAACACCGAAATGTTAATCTATATGACTCGAGTGGGGTCGAATTTTTTTTGTCGATGGCCCTTGGACATAGGGGTGTTATTTTGAGTTAAGGTCAAAATATTGACCCGTAGTGATTCGAGCAAGGACGAATTCTTCTTTTGACGATGGCCCTTGGTCGTAGGGGTGCTATTTCGAGTTAAGGTCAAAATATTAACCCGTTGTGATTTGAGCGAGGTTGAATTCTTCTTTTGACGATGGCCCTTGGCCGTAGAGGTGTTATTTCGAGTCAAGGTATTAACCAGTTGTGATTCGAGCAAGGCTGAATTCTTCTTTTAGCGATGTCCCTTGGCCGTTGAGGTGTTATTTCGAGTCAAGGTCTAAATATTAACCTGTTGCGATTCGAGCGAGGTCGAATTCTTCTTTTGGCAATGGCCCTTGGCCGTAGGGGTATTATTTCGAGTCAAGGTCAAAATATTAACCCGTTGTGATTCGAGCGAGGCCGAATTCTTCTTTTGGCGATGGCCCTTGGTCGTAGGGGTGTTATTTTGAGTTAAGGTCGAAATATTAACCCGTTGTGATTTGAGCGAGGTCGAATTCTTCTTTTGGCGATGGCCCTTGGCCGTAGGGGTGTTATTTCGAGTTAAAGTCAAAATATTAACTCGTTGTTTCATTGTAAGATTTTGGAGAATCACAGACCACCATATTGTCTGTGTATACGTCAGAGTGGATCCTGGCATACTTAGTTTTTTTTGGAGAATTTTGGGCGTTCCCTGGGGGAGTCCTAGTTTTGCTCAACTACTGTATTTCTTGGATGATTCCCAGTTTGCTTAATTTTGCTTGCATTGGAGAATACGATGTGTTTCTTGGGTGAGTCCCAGTTAGTTTACTTTTTCTTGCATTGGAGAATACGATGTGTTTCTTGGGTGAGTCCTAATTTGTTTACTTTGTCTTGCGTTGGAGAATATGACGATGGGAAGCATGAAATCTTGATGTTTCACTCACTGGGGAGTGCTGTACATGCTTGTTTCATACATTTATTGGGGTTGTTTCCATGTATCTAGTCCCTTCATAGCTCGGCCTGAAGAGATCGTCGACAAGCATGGCGATGAATTATGCTTTGAACTTCGAGACGTCTCCCTCGTCGCCTTGTTGAAAACCTCCCCAAGAAAATCCAATTGGGATAAAACCCGGTGAGGGAAAAAGAGTACGACTTGCGGGGCGTCCTTTTTCAGAAGTTGAAGTATTTGAGGTTGGCGACATTCCATTTGTTTTGTAGTAGTTTTCCTTCCATTGTTTCTAGTTGGAATTCTTCCTTTCTCGCTTGCCCGTACGACGCTTATGTTTTTGTTTAAACCAACAACAGAGGGTAAACCGAAATGAAATTTTCTGTACCTCGATCCAACGAGGCGACGACGTTGTACCGTTGCTTGCTCTGCCTGGTGTTTGAATGGTTGATGGAATGGTGGTTTTAGATTTGGCGGTCATGTTCAGCTCCGTTTTTTTAGCAGCGTCTAAGCTTTGTGCAGGATGGACTCACCTCACTTGCTGTAGTGTTGAAATTGAGTCCCGGTCCGATCTCGTTCAATTCGTACCCACAACAAGGGAGACATGTCATACTTCGTTCATGGACCATCCGATGTGTGGGGGAATGTGAAAGTAGGCAAGGATGTTCCCATTCTTTCAAAGGACCGTGCAACAAGTTGCCGTCCTCTCATAAAGGGTGGGAACACGGGTTAATATATAAGGTGAATGTATCAAATGGGGATGTGGTCATGCCAGATGACCATGATCCTATTTTGGACGTGCGTACGTCATGCTAAATCTATCACTACTGGCGAGATGTGGGTTTTGCGTGGATATTGGTTATAACTTCTACTTTTACGTAGCAGCCTGATCTAGATTAGCATGTGAGGTTTATTTACCACTCTTTCGAGTGGGTGGTTACATTTTGGCAGTTTTAGATATGAAGGAAACTAAGAAATTTGGCTAAGAAATCCCCACAGACGGTGCCAAATTGTTTGGGCAAAAAGCTTAAAACTCTTTTGTCAAACTAATTATTTATAATAAAGAAAGTAAATTTTAGCCAAATATAATTAATATCAGATCCAAGCATATAAAGTGCGAAATAAAGAAGAGTAGGAATGTATAAGATTTATTAATGTGATAATCATACATCAAACATGAGAGATGAGCTTACATCCAGAACAGAGATACATCATGAACAAGAGAGCAAAGAAGGGGAAGAGAAGTAATTGTTGATAAACAAGAGATTCCTCTATTGTTTGATGTGGCTGCTCTCCTCCCAAAATATCTCTCTTCTTCTCTAAGCTCCCCCTCATATATATAGTTCATTTCCCTTTTATCCAATCGTCTTTGACCGGCGTGCTTTCTTACGACTGTACCTTTCGTCGTCTACTCGAACACCGCGCTTATTCTATGATGTACGCTTTCGACGATTCCACCCCAACGATGGTCGAGGTTCTCTTTGCTGTCTCGTTCCCTGGACATGATTATAGCTTGGTCGAGCCCTTGTCATTCTTCTTGGGGAACGAACGCTACGATCAGATTTTGACCCATACAAAGATGAGATGTACAAATGCTAAATATATCTATATAGTGACAACAACAACAACAACAACGACCCAGTATAATCCCACAAGTGGGGTCTGGGGAGGGTAATATGTACGCAGACCTTACCCCTACCCCGAAAGGTAGAGAGGCTGTTTCCAGGAGACCCTCGGCTCAAAAAAGCAATAGGAGATGATATATTAGTACCATAAAAATGCGTAATAAAAATAACAACAATATATAAGAGATATGAAATATGAAATACAGAATACGAAATACGAAATACGAAATAGATGGCTGGTATAGTACAACTAGAAGGTAAAGCCCTGCATCAATAGACGACCAATGACATTCCTAGTCTAACTCCTAACTGGATAGTCTCCCTCTATTGTGCTGTAGAAATATTCACACTCTCCCCTAACCTACAACCTTAATGCTCGACCTCCATAATTCCCTATCAAGGGCCATGTCCTCAGTAATCCTAAGTCGCGCCATGTCCTGTCTGATCACCTCTCCCCAATACTTCTTAGGTCTTCCTCTACCTCTCCGCGTGCCCACTACAGCCAGTCGCTCACACCTCCTCACCGGTGCATCAGTGCTCCTCCTCTGAATGTGCCCGAACCATCTGAGTCTTACTTCCCGCATCTTGTCCTCCATGGGGGCCACACCCACCTTCTCTCGAATATCTTCATTCCTAATCTTATCCATCCTTGTATGCCCGCACATCCACCTCAACATCCTCATCTCTGCTACTTTCATCTTCTGGATGTGTGAGTTCTTTACCGGCCAACATTCAGTTCCATACAACATGGCAGGCCTAACCACTGCTCTATAAAACTTACCTTTTAGTAACGGTGGCACTTTCTTGTCACACAAGACTCCCGACGCTAACCTCCACTTCATCCACCCCACCCCTATACGGTGTGTGACATCCTCGTCAATCTCCCCGATCCCCTGAATAACCGATCCAAGGTACTTGAAACTACCTCTCTTGGGAATGACTTGAGAGTCAAGCCTCACTTCAACTCCCGCTTCCGTCGGCTCAACTCCAAATTTGCACTCGAGGTATTCCGTCTTCGTCCTACTCAACTTGAAACCTTTAGACTCAAGAGCATGTCTCCAAATCTCTAGCCTCTCGTTGACGCCGCCTCTTGTCTCGTCAATTAGAATAATGTCATCAGCAAATAGCATGCACCATGGAACCTCCCCTTGAATATGATGAGTCAGTGCATCCATCACCAGGGCAAATAGGAATGGGCTGAGCGCAGACCCTTGGTGCAACCCCGTAATAACTGGAAAGTGTTCAGAGTCGCCTCCTACTGTCCTAACCCGAGTCTTAGCTCCATCATACATGTCTTTAATCACCCTAATATAGTTACTCGGGACCCCTTTATCCTCTAAGCAGCTCCATAAGACCTTCCTAGGAACCTTATCGTACGCTTTCTCCAGATCAATAAACACCATGTGGAGATCCTTCTTCTTATCTCTGTACTGTTCCACCATCCTCCTAATAAGGTGGATAGCTTCTGTGGTAGATCGTCCCGGCATGAACCCGAACTGGTTGTCTGAAATAGACACCGTCCTTCGCACTCTCATTTCTATCACTCTCTCCCAAACTTTCATGGTATGACTTAGTAATTTGATGCCCCTATAGTTGTTACAGCTCTGGACATCACCTTTGTTCTTATACAATGGGACCATTGTACTCCACCTCCACTCTTCAGGCATTCTATTAGTCTTGAATATAACACTAAACAATACAGTAAGCCATTCCAAGCCTGCTCTACCCACATACCTCCATAGTTCAACCGGAATTTCGTCTGGCCCGGTAGCTCTGCCCCTTCTCATCTTACGCATTGCCTCCATGACTTCATCGATCTCAATGTCCCTGCAATTACTTACTTTATGGTGACTGTCGGCATTCCTCGATTCCCCAAGTATAATATCCTGATCCCCTTCTTCACTTAGCAGTTTATGAAAGTAGGTCTGCAACCTCCTCTTAATCTGGTCATCTCACATCAAAACTTTGCCGTCATCATCTTTTAGCACCTCACTTGGTGGTGAGGTTTTAATAATGAGAAACCGTTTCAAATTCTATAATTAAGTGTGAGCCTTTACATTGTCCAATCGCTCCTTGCAGAATTATGTTGAAATAGAAGAATGTAGCAATTAACGTTACCTCTTTAATACTGTCTTTATGTCCTCTTAAGTTTTGGTTGCTACATATCCAACTGTAAAGCTTTCTTTGGAGATTCTTGCTAAATTGAAAAGTGTCATCTTAAAGTGTCCGGTTCAAGTTTCAAAAGAACATCACCCCCTGCTTCTGGCTTCTGTTTAGACGGTGAAATGTTGGGGGAAGGATGAGTGTATTGTTTAAAGGTAGAAGCATTTTGGTTAATCTTTCAAGGCGATCGGCGCTCCTCCATAGAGTTGGAGAATCTGGACTTTATGACTGTTGCCAAGATGTTTTTTGCGGACCCGCCCAAGAAGAAGAAATTCGGGTTTGATTTTCATCTGGTACAGTTCTTCTTTGCTTGCTTGCTTTCACTGGCTATATATTTGGTGGCTCAGTATTCTCGCTATGAAATGAGAAGAATGGAGGCGGAAGCTGAATTGAAAAAGAAAGCCGAAGAAGAAGCAAAAGCAAAAGCAAAAGAGATGGAATTAATGGCTGAGGAAGAAAAACAAGTGACTGATCCACAACTTTCCGAGGTGAAAGCAAGGCTAGATAAGTTGGAGGAGACCTTGAAAGAAATTGTGGTCAAGTCCAAAAAACAATCAGGTAATGTTGCGGAGAGACCAGCCAGCAATGCTGTCAAGAAAGAACATGGAACAGCTAAGCCAGGGACTCTAGGGGCGGATCTACCGGCAAAAAAAATATTGTGACACTTGAACTCGTGGTCTTTTCGCAAAATTAGATATTTTATTTACATATTTTCTAAAATTGGTTGCTTCCTCCAGTCTCCAATAAGTGACGAATTTGCCTTGGTCACGCCCATTAAGGAAATATTACTCCCTTCGTTTCAATTTATGTGAACATATTTGACTGGACACGGAATTTAAGAAAAAATGAAGACTTTTGGAATTTATGATCCTAAACAAGTCAAAAAGGGTCCCAGATTATTTGTATTGTTATAAAAGCTTCTCATTAAGGGTAAAATTGTAAGTTTAAACTAAATTGTTACCAAATTTAAAAAAGGGTCATTCTTTTTGGAACGATCAAAAAATAAAATAGGTTCATATAAACTGGAACAGAAGGAGTGAATTTTAGATAAAAATAGTTAGTGTGACTAAACTATCCTTAATTAAATGTTACAGCATAATTTAATGTGAGAAGTAAAAGACTTTTTAGGGATACGTACATAAGGACAATTTTGAAAAAACAAATTGAATTTTTTTTATTACATAAATGGACACTTATTTTGGACCAAAATAAAAAGGCAAATTGATCGCTTATTGTGGATCGGATAAAGTATAATATTAAGTGTTGACACCCATGCTCCAAGAAGATTGAACGATGCACTTGTTGAAGAGTGAGTTAATCATCAAGAGGAATAGGGATCTCACTTAATAAATTTTTTCTCTTTTTCTTAATAGTGCACCTATGTACTAGAAATACTAAATCTCCCTATGAGTCTCTCTAATCTCTAGTGATGGAAAAGCTCAGACAGAAGCATCTTTGTCAGGTCAACAACACCAACAACAAATTCAGTGTAATTCCATAAATCGGGTATGGGGAAAATAATATGTATGCAGGACTTACTCCTGCCTTATAAAGATAGAGAGTTTGTTTCCGATAGACCATCGGCTCAAGGAACAGTAGAGATAAGATAAAGCAACCAACTAGCAAACAATGGTGACGACAACGAAAAAATGAAGGTTACGTTCCTCTGCTGACATGAAGAAATGAAATCATTAGCCTATGTTATTTCTCGTAGTCAAGCTTTTTGAAGAGTAGTGCATAGCTTTGCAGAATAGAGAAAAGCCAGCTTTTAAGAACTGTTGCTCAAATCAATGGAAAATAGAAGAATTTTCTGTTGGTAAAAAATCTAAATCAAAATAATAATATAGACTATGTTTCAATTGAAGTACTAGATAAGTGTATATATCAAAATAAGCTTTAAGAAAACAACACTCCACTTTTTTATATCAGAAGTGTTTTTCTTTTCTTTTCTTGTTGAAGCAGAAGAGAGAATAAGATAAGTTGAGACAAAATCTCTTGAAATTAATTTGCCCTTAATGTTTGATGGGGCATCAAGTCAACGCCTCATGCCATAACCTGTACATAGAAAACGCCTCATGCCATTACTATCTCATTCGAAATTAATCTAGTTTTGTCTAATAGAAATTCCCATAACCTGCTTGCATGTATAGGCTTCATAAGCAACAAATCAGGTTGAGAGCGCCGAAGCTTATTCACCTGAAGCACTCATTTCATCTAATCAAATTCTATTGAGTCTGACTCATAGTGATCGTTTATCAAAGAACGACTCTGGTTATCAAATGATTGAACAAGAGAATATTTTATTGTTTCTAGATGGATATAAGACCATGTTAGAATTCTTGAAACGGAACAAAATAAAGTTGTGTTCTATTTCTCAATCTTTCTGACTTTTTCCTACAAAACGTCTGATGTTGAAGAATCAGCAGATGAGTTGTGGTTAGGCTAGACATTGCTCTACATAATACTCCCTCCGTTTCAATTTATGTGAACTCATTTGACTGGGCACGGAGTTTAAGAAAAGAGAGAAGACTTTTGATCTTGTGGTGTAAAATGAGGCACATATATTTTGTGTGGCTATAAATCATTGTGTAAAGGTAAATTGTTTCTAAATAAGGAAAGTGGTCATTCTTTTTGGCACGGACTAAAAAGGAAATAGGTTCACATAAATTGAAACGGAGGGAATACTTATTATGTGGTTGGGCTAATTCATAGATCTTTGGGCTTTGATTACCAAGGAATAGAGATCAAGTCGTCAAACATTTCCCATTCAGCTGGTATTGGGTCAAAGAACTAGGAAATTAAGGCAATAGTCAAAAAAAGATTCGTTTTGGCTAGAGCGCCCAAATCAGCTATATATTTGACACGGGTTGCTGGTGTATTAGGCGCTGCTTTGCTATGCACCATTCATGGTGCTACCGTAGAAAATATTTTATTTGAAGACGGTGATGGTACAAATACATTATGTGATTTTAACCCAACTCAAGCCGAAGAAACTTATTCAATGGTTGCCGCTAACCGCTTTTGGTCCCAAATCTTTGGGGTTGCTTTTCGGTTTGATACCCTGCTACGAATTCTTCTTCTACTTATGGTAAATCAAAAGGTAATCTTTCACACTCGGCTAGAGAAGAAATTAGAAAAACGATAAACCCGATGGGTTGAGGCCACAAATTTCATCCCCCAAAATCATATTTTGATTGTGCTTCCTCTGTATCAACTGTACTTGAACTAGTATATTTGGAGCTCAATATGAAATCCTATTTCTTGGTCTCAGTCCCAGTGTGGCTGATCATCCTCTCGGATCAGCTACTGATCATCACCTTGGTAAGCTATTGACTAATTCTGGTTATTGAATAAATGAAACTTTGACGAATAACTAATCGATAAAAAAAATCCCAATTTTGTCGAACTTTCCATTTTTGGAATCGTATTCAATGATTACAATTCTACTATATATGTCTTTTTCATTCTGTCGCGCGTGCCTATTTCGCTTTAAGAGGTATCAAAGCGAAGTTTTAGATAAAAACCTTTCGATTTCTGCTATGTCAAATTGTTGGCTAACGACTATAAAAATTTAGTTTATTCATTGTGAATTTCTCAACTCGAATTCTGCCAACAGAAGTATGTTCAAAAAATTAACTTAGGAAGATGAGACAGTAATTTCAAGAAAAGGAAACGTGACACTTCTTATTGTTTGTATAAAGATTTCTCCAGAAAGTAGCTTTGATTTATCAGTTTATTTTGAGATACACACTCTTTCTACTGTATGCAGCAGAGACAACCCCTTTGTATAATTCTACGATACTAAAGAAGCAAATAATGTGTTCAGCTAGATTTGTAAAACTTCAAGAATAAGACATTTTCTTTTCAAATTCCATCCTTTCTCTTGAATTAGAATTTAAGCAATTGCAAGTGGATCACTTTCCACAGCAGATTCCATGGCCTTCATAGCTTCAAATCTTGGCTCTTTGGCTTGAAACTTGAGTCCAGCATATAACTTCATATAATCATCAAACACGAACCTCGGATAAACTGTTTCGCTTTCCTCTGCCTCTTTCTCAACTAGAGCTGGTGCTGGATAGATCACTGCATCATTTCCTGGATTGTAAAACGAGGCTAGTGACATCCGAGTCCCGTCTGTTTGTGCAATCACTCTGTGCATCACGCTTTTGTATTTCCCATTGGTGATCACCTGTTTTTTCATTTCAAAAGTACCCTTTTAGTACGTCAAAGGTATGGTGAAAAGAAAAGACATATATAATAAGATAATCTAGGATCTTGTACCTCAAGTTGGTCGCCAAGGTTAACCACAATAGAGTGGCGCATGGGAGGAACATCGATCCATTGGCCATCTTTGAGGAGTTGGAGGCCGCTCACTTTGTCATCTTGGAAGAGAAGAATTATGCCACCAGCATCTGTGTGGGCGCGCAATCCCTTTATCAAATCTGGCTTGGGGCATGGTGGATAGTTGCTTACCTTAGTTCCAAAGTTGGGACCTTTTGTCCCAAAGAAGACCTTTTTCAGGTAGCCCTTTTCAAGGCCAAGATTTTCACATAGCAAGTCCAGTAACTCCTCTGCCAACTTCTCCAATCTTTTAGCAAAATCTCTCATGACTTCCCTGCATATCATTTCGGACATGATTTTAATATAAAGTTAAAACTTTGAAGTAAGAAACTATATATCTTGATGGTTCTCTTCTTGTTCTAGTTGCAACAGTGGTTTTGAACCCCCTTGATTTCTAAGCTATGCTTTTAGGCTATATCATGGGGATTCAAAATGTAATATATATAGAGGTAAAAAAACAGATTTTACCTTATATGTGCAGTGTAATTTTTCAGCAAAGGGGGTTCGGGCGAAACCCCTCCTGCCCCCTAAATCCACCCCCTGAGTTGCAACTAATCCATGATACATATGGGCAACAACAAAAAGAGAAAAAAGGTGTAACATGTGGTGCATGTTCTGTTACATTATTGTTCTTTAAGGCTTCATAGTTCACTGTTTCTAGCCAAACTTCGGATCTTGGACAACTAATGCAGGGAAAGTTCGACAATGTCTCCTACTGTAATTTACGTAGTACGCACTCAATTATGTTTGAGGTTTATTTGTTTTTGTAGAGTGTTAGTATTGTGTGAATTACCTGTATTCATCATCAAGATCGGGTACTTGAGAAATGTTAGAAACAGGAAGATGGCGCAAGAAGAAAGTGCTTTCCCAATCAAGATCAGTAACCTCAGCTTGTACAGCTTCAAGACCTTTGCTGGCCACCAATTCTTTAAATCTCTGTTCCATGCACTTCTTGTAATGTCCCTTTGTTAATTTCTCTACTCTGTCCATTACTTCATGTGGAATCCCATGGTTCACCAACTGCAATAACAGTAAAAAACAAAAACATCAAAATAATATGCAAGATTTCTTATACAATGTTATTATATTGGATGGGGCAAAATTGTTGGAAAATTAGTGTTATCTCAAAGGTAATGTTACTTGGAAAATCTTTTCTCTTCCTAATATTATTTAGTAAGTTATTTTACAATTAATGGAGTCAGACTAGCCGTTATCTAGCTGTTGGAGCAACGCCTATATAAACATGTCTTTGGAAGGCTAAAGACACACTTTCCAATACAATTTTCTGAATCTTCTTCTTCCCCCTATATGCTGGGTTTCTTTCTTGATTTTCTGTTGGTTTTGTTCCCAGTTTAATAACTGAAATAGCTTGTTGAATCCTGAGAATACGCCTAATTTTATTCTTTGTTGTGTAAGCGAAATATCTTTAAGGACAATATCCTTGACACGCCACAAGCTACCTCCTATTCTCCATAACCAATTTTTCCAACAAAAACATCAGAGCAAAAAATTATATATACAAATTGTTACCTCAAAGAAGCCCCAGTTCTCACAGGCATCTTTAATCTTGTCCATTATGGCAGCTCTCTCAGTTCCATTGAGCTTTTCCAAGTTGATAATTGGGAATTTCTCCATCTTTCTTGGTAAAGTATGTGTTCCTAAATGTGATGCAATAAATTAGTAGAATATGTGAATAGATGAATGCTAGATTGTTTGATGCAAAAGAGTGAGGCTTGAAAGGGGTATTTATAGGGGAGTTGAAGATATGAAGAAAGTAGGATCAGTAGCAATGAGGAATGTTTGTACAATGAGGGGTTTGCTCTTTTCTTTTTTTCTTGGTCCCACAATGCACATTCATTATTCCAAGTCTTGCAATGGTCCCACAGTCCAAGTCTACCTTACGTGAATTCTGCTCATAGTTACTTGTTCAACCTTCTTAACCACAAGTGGGATTTTGGAGCTAATGACAATCTGAAAATGACTAATTTCTGGTGGCTAAAAGTAGATTTTCCTTGCATCTTGACCAGAATATTATAGTATAGAGTTCTGTCGTGAGCGGCTGCTTCAGTGAAAACTTTATTGTTTGTTTCCTTTGTTATTTCTTTGCTATTTGTTTCATGTGTTATTTTACAGCTTGTTTGGTTTGCTGTTACATGTTGTATTGTACTGCATTATTTGCTTGAATACAACGTTTGGATAGATTGTATCGTTTGTTGTTATTTCATGATATTACGTACCAACAATATGAAGAACAAATTTTTAATATTACTAAGAAAAAAATAGGATACGGAGCAAAATTATTATATAAAAGATTGTGCAAAGGACAAAATATGAATACTTTAGTAAAGAAGGGGCAAGATGAGAGGAAAAAACAAGGTAACAACGCCACCACACCAAATCCATCATTCCATAAAGTGACACATTTTGTCGTTACGTAACGACGGATTTAATGATACAACAACAGCATACCCACTATAGTCCCACAAGTGGGGTCTATAACGATACGATACAATAAAATTTAAGTAACAATCAAAACAAATATTATATTTAAAGTAACAATACGATATAATATAATAGATAACAATGGTACTACCTGGGAAGTTGCCTGGCACTAGACAGTAATTCCAGGGGCTGCACATTGCACCAACACATCTTTCATATGAAATTTCTGGGAGATAGCTAAGGATTTGGTGGCACTGTTAACTGGAGAAGTTTTGTCTTGTTACACAAATTGTAGTGCAATTTGTTGCTTCACTTAAGAGTATGTTACTTAATATTCATGAATGCAAGGACTTCATGTCTTCTAGATTTTTCCATAACCAACTAAACTATAATTGACATCATGTATGGTAAAACAATATGCAATGGAGAATCAATCCTTTAGTTGTGACAAAAAACATATGTGATTTTTTTCTTATCAGCCTAAGTCTTGTGTGTGTATGTATGGAGATGGGTGGGTGGGTTACTAAACCTGTGATGGTAAGAGATAGCAAGTACTTAATAGAATAGTCATATATGGTTAAAGTATCTCACTCGTTATTCGTGATAGTCAATTCATCGTCAATTGAATCTTGGTTTCATGGTCTAGGCCTCTTGGAAGATTAAGGATGAAGATCTTCAATCTCTGCGTCCTTTGTGGAAAAATCATTCACGTAAATTTAATGCTCTTACAATAAATAGGAAATTATTGCGTATAAATTGGCTCGGACACCAATATCATTAAAAGAAGTAAATACCTTTTAGTTATCTTGAATGTCCTTTACAATTTTTATATGAAGTCGTTCTCTTAAGGGCGGCCATGTGATCTTTGCCGATGCATTTGAGAATTTGAAAGAAAAAATATGGTTTGAGTGAGGTAATCAGACATTTGAATCACGAGTTCTAATTATATTAATTAAGCCAAATCTGATCCTGAGAACCATTACTAACTAGGAAGTTTGAACTGTCGACCTATCGTATTTTTTGATACTCTTGCTATGTCATCCATTTGGTCATTAACAACTTCAACTAACTAATCGTTGAATTTCGTCTAACTAATTTCCGTGTAATTATAAAATTCAAGTTGATGAAACCTGAAAGCTAGAGCAAGTTAATAAGTATAGCAAGACACACATTTTTACATTATTATTATTATTATTATTATTATTATTATTATTATTATTATTATTATTATTATTATTATTATTATTTAAGGAGGGCATTCGCTAGTATATTTTTGTAATTATGCCGATCAAGGCCAAATTAAACTTTGCCCCTGATATCTAATTAGTTTTTTATAATTATAGAACATCGTGATTGCTCTTTCTATAGAACATTATCCAAGAAATAATACAATATAACGCTAAACTTATTCTTAAAATTTTCTTTTCGAAGGGAAAAAAAAATTCAAGTGGTCGTCTATATTTGTCAAGTTCATTGCACACGAAGTACGAAAGAGCCACCTTGGACCACATAGGTTTTTTGGTGTTTTGTCCGTGTTGGTACTAATTAAATAGAAAATATATGGATGGCAAAATGTTGAATTTCAAAAGATTAAGGATTACTTTGAACAATTTGAACAAGATCAAATATTGCTAATTGTCCATGCAGAGTTACAATTTGAACAATCACATTGGTTTGTTTCCCTTCTTTTTTTCTTTTTTTTTCTTGTTTTCGTAATTATGAAGCATATTAGTCATTTTGATATGCTGCACGTTATCCTTTAAAACCATATGACCCAAACCAAAGAGGGGGAAAAACATCATACGCCCAACTGAAAATTTAGTAAGTAGTACTCCCTCAGCTTTAATTTACGTGTATTAGTTTAGTTTGACTTGCACGAAGTTTAAGAAAGATAAGAAAAACTTTTACTCCTATGGTATTAAAGTAAGAGACATATATAATGTACCAAAATATTTTTGAATTATGTGGTCTTAAATATATCATATAAAATTTTGGAGTTAAATAGTTACTAAATATAGAAAGAGACATTATTTAAACAGATTAAAAAGGGAAGTAAAATATACTCCATCCCTCACTTTACTTGTCCACTATTCTAAAAATATTTTTTTACTTTTACTTATCTACTATACTAAATCAAGAGAAAGACAATTTTTTTTCATGTTTTACCCTTATCATTAATTGCTCATTTTCAAAATTATTTCTCAAAACCTTTTGAAATGCTATCATTATTAGGGGTTATATGGTAAAATATATACTAAAATTATTATTTCTTAAGGGACATGAAAAGTCTAAAGTGGACAAGTAAAATTGAACTCGGGGTATAAATTGAAATGGGGAGAGTATTATTCTTCCACGGCAAAGGTTCTTTACTTCCCTTTCACTTTTAATTTGCTTTCGATACTAGCAGCTAAAGTTCACTTAAAATAGTGAAGTTTGAATTTATGCGATACATTTTTGCTTTTCGAGATTCAAATTGTATAAAGTTTGATCAGCATTTTAAAAAATATATATATATTATCATATTGTCATTAAAAAATTGCAACTTATAAATTATAATACTTTTTGTATAGGTTTTAAATATCTAAAGTTTTATTTTAAAATACAGGGTTGAATTAGCTTTAAAAATTATTAAAGTGTTGACTTTCAATAAGCGAAATATGTCATATAAATTAAAACAGAGGGAGAGTAGTGATTTTCATTGCTTGTGAGGACACTTATTTTTTTAAGTAGGAACTTTATGTAGGGTTACTGGATTGACTATCACATATTCACATGCCTCTTGACTCTTGCCTCCCCATTAAGATCCAAAGTACCAGTACTAACTTTGTTGCAGTACGCAAGGATAAATTAAAGTTTTGCTAGGGCTTACCATTTAAAAATATAAACTATGCCCAGAAGTCTTGAGAAAACAGACAACTTTCAATAAATCAGAGGGAAACCGAAATGGAATTTTAATATGAGAACAACTAAATTTCTAAGATTCCTAATTTAACTAGCTAATAACTGTAACTTTCAATATTTCCAACCTCCAAACTCTTTTTATAATTACAGGTTCCTACTTAAGTCATGACAATGTTAAACTATGATATCTTTCTTTCTTTACTTAGTGGCTAGCTACAGCAACGACGTGGAACAAAGTATTGGATTTGAGACGAATCACATGCAATGGTAAAAAATTATTGGGAGTTTTCTATTGTATAACCGTCCACTCTAATAAATAACCGCTAAATATGTAATATATGCATAGTTTGTGTATAATTTATGCCTATTAGCGAGCAGTTGTAAATAGTTTTAGCTGAGTGACCAATGTGTAATTTCCCCCAAATTATTTAATGAAGGGATACATGTGGCTAGCTTCAACTAAATCATCCACTAGCTTATCTCTACTCATCCATTGCCAAAAATTCCAAGACATGCTTTGTTGCCCCCATGTGTTTTAATTTGTGCAGTGTATTTCAAGTTTGGTACTAATATTTTCCATCTGTTTTAAGGGTTGATGCATGTGCATTGCCTGCACCAAACTTCACTTCTTCTTTTCTTTTTTTGGAAAAAGTTTAATCCATTGAGTGTTAAATTTGCTTCTTTTATTAATATTTTCTTTTGTGGGTAAGAGTGGAGAAGGTTTCTGAACTGTTATGGAAAAAAATAGAAGAAAAATTTAATATTTGTAATATTTAAATTCCATTACTTAGTTAATGACGAAGATCCTACTTTAGAGGTTAGATTTATAAAAGTGATATGGCGCCAAATGGAGCATACATGAGTACTCAGATGCTTCTTCTATTTTTTTTTTTTTTGTGGTGCAGCTGGACTATCCTGAACTTGAATTACAGACCTTCCTCGTGAAGTAAATTATCGCACCTATGGTCCAACCAACTAGTTCTTTATTTTGTCACGTAGAAAATGAGAAGCACCAAGTTTTGTTAGTTTCATATTGCGTTAGTGGTCTTGCATGCTTATGAGTGCTTCTTTGAAGGAGAAAAAAAAGGAGTAATAACTAGCTCTTTATTTTGTCACGTAGAACAAGATGAGAAGCACCCATTTTTGTTGGTTTCATATTGCTTTAATTAGTGGTATTATATGCTTATTACTTCTTTGAAATATAGTAATATACACTTGACTTTTGTAGGTAACAGAATCCCATAGCAAAGGAAAGTGCTTTCTATAAATAAATTTTAAAAGAAAATCACAATTCTTCAACGTATAAATCCAAATTTAGTTTCTGTATTAATATTCTTACCTAATATATGGGTTACACATGCGCTTAGGCCTTGATTAGGGAAAAGCAAATGACACATACCTTTATGATTGGGCACTTATATTAATTTGCACTATAATTCTCTACTTTTCTCTCCATCCCGACTTATGTAACACTATCTTCGTTTGTTAGCTGCCAAGGCTATCAACGAGATAGAGAGAGTTGAGATTAGAAGAAGAGAGAATTTGAGAGAGGAGAAGAACAGATCGAGAGAAATGAAAATGCAATCTGTTAGTCTTTTATTCACTGTGCACTGTTTATGTATACAGTACATAACTACCACCTAACAACCTAACCATAACTAACTTCTAACTACCAAACCATATACATTTAACAACCTAACTATACACTCTACAGTTAAGTCTACGAACTAACTATGGTTAGTCATCAACTTGTGTCTAGTTTAGCCAACACTCTCCCTCAAGTTGATACTCTAAACAAGTTCTCAACTCCAAGCTAGTTCAGCAAATGATTATGTTGTGCCTTCCCTAAACTCTTGGTAAGCAAGTCTTCCAGCTGATCTTCTGTACTATGTATATGCTCAGTTTGTAGCAGTCCTTGGCTGATTTTTTCTCTATCAAAGTGATAGTCTATGTCGTTTTGCTTTGTCCTCTCATGGAATATAGGTTTAGCTGCTATTTATATTGCAACTTTGTTGTCTGATATCATCTTTATTGGCATCTAAATGTTAACTCCAAGTTCAAATAAACAAGCCTACTAGCCTTGTGATTTCTACTGCACAAGCAGTCATGCTTCTAAACTCATATTCTGCAGAACTTCTTGAGACAGTGTTCTTCTTCTTGGACTTCCATGATACCAAAGTCTTCCCAAACTTAACTAGGTACCCAGTGACTGATCTTCTTGTTTCTACACATGTTCCCCGGTCAGAGTCACAGTATGTAGTGAGTTGCTCAGTATCTCCAGTAGGTATGATCAATCCCAGACCAAGAGCTTGTTTGATATACCTCAGTACCCTTAAAGTTGCTTCAATATGAGATACTTTAGGAGAGTGCATGTATTGACATAATACATGTACTTCAAAAGCAATATCAGTCATAGTTAGATACATAGTCTCCCCACCAATCTTTGATAGTTGTTGGGATCTTCAAGCTGCTTTTTGCCACCTGATTCCTTATGTTCGATACACTCATTATACTTTACTGATGTAATTTTTGGTTCAGTTCTAGTGGAGTACCGGCTGGCTTAGCTCCTCCTAAGCCTACCTCAGCAATTGTCTCAAGAGCATTGTTGGGTCCAAACACACACACACGCAAGTATACACGGTTGATAAGTAATAAAGTAATAAAAAAATATTGTTCCCACGAAGATTTATGATCAACTATTATGCATTCTAAGATATTTATAAAATCAATGCTCAAGTGAGTGTGAAAAAGATGATTGTGATTTTTGTAACTAAATTACTACAAACTAATAAGCAAGAAAGAAAATAAGATTGCAAGAAGAGAAAACAAACACTTAGAGAGAATTCAATGAGATGGGGATACTCCAGGGTTATGCGATTAACGTCTCTCTTATTGCGTTTTTCGGGTTGATATAATCACTTGACTTATCTAATTTGTTGATTAGCAGGGTTTATTATGCTCGTGAAATTATTTCGACAATTTGCTCGCTTATTCATGCCAACCTAAGACTATACGTCTGTAGAATCAAACTTGACAAGAACACCCGTATATTTCATGCAAAAATAATCAAGTAACGCAACTAGAATATGTCTATCCTAATCACGAATCTATTCTCCGATGTTCGGATTCAAGAACTTACTCTATTCAACCTTATATGTAATTTATAGCTCCTACTTTGGAGTTTAACTATAAATCTGTAGATAGTACTCTATTGTTAGCTACACAATAGAATAATTAAGTGCAAGATTTAATAAACAAATTAATATGATAAAATCAAGCAAAATTATCAACCATCAAACTACAATAGTCTAGAACGACCCATAACCCCAGAATAATAAGGTTCTTAGTCACTCATATCCATAACAATCATCAAAATAAAGTTTTCAAACATAAAAGCTATGAATACTAGAAG
Organism: Nicotiana sylvestris; assembly: GCF_000393655.2. Taxonomy (NCBI): domain Eukaryota; kingdom Viridiplantae; phylum Streptophyta; class Magnoliopsida; order Solanales; family Solanaceae; genus Nicotiana; species Nicotiana sylvestris. The sequence goes on along the minus strand of NC_091063.1, from coordinate 22,812,354 downwards.
AAGAATGGAACAATTGATGAATTCCGTGCTCCTGAGTGTTTCGTACTTGTGTTTTTCTCTCAAAGTCACATCTCTCCCACTAAAATAGGTTTAGGTTTTCTTTTATACGAGTTGGGGCATCTTGGGGTCGAAATAACCAAGTCCAAGGCAATACCTGTGGCACTACTTTGTGACTTTTTCCCTTTTCTTGCCCTTTTCGCTTCAATTCGCGCACCTTCATCCCAAATTGCCTTCGGATGATTCCTACACATAAAAATTCCACCACTTAGCACAACTCATTACATTCCACATCCAAAATCTACAAAATATGAGTAAAATGCGAGACAATATGCATATAAATATATATACTTTAAGCTGAATATCAACACCACATACTTAAACTCTTGCTCGCGCTCGAGCAATGGAACTACAACTATACCCCAACAACATGCATCTCACTAGAAAAGAGCAATTCAAATTTAATTCAATCATACACTCTAACTTTTGGCTATGGTTGACACTGGCAATCAAGCACGAACCTACAAAATTCACATTCTTTCCTTTTTAAACATGCCCAAGTATACACAATACAGTTCAACAATTCAAATAACCTATCCATAACCACCCTACCTCAAGGGCCGACTTGTTACCACTAAGCACTCTCAACTCGCGCACTCACCAACAAGAGAAGTTTACAATATTTCTAATCCGGGATGAGATCAAGTGCCTTCACCACAAACAAAAGAGTGAATATAAAAATAGTCCATACGTTCAAATACGACTTTGAACATAAATTAAGGACATCACACAATTGAACAAAATTTGCTCACTCTCACAAAGAATTTCATGTGCATCCTGTAGTCGTACCATAAACTTTCCTGTAGTGTAAATCTTTACTAATCTAAGCTGGCCAAATCTAGGATCGATTAGGACTTTATGATTGTAATGTAGGCTAAGGGACGGGTATGATACATTTAAGAATAGTGATTAACCTTCCTAAGCACTTTAATACACCATATACAAGAATCGAGCACTTTTCTTCTCAACCAATTCACTCGCCATAAACCATACACAATGTATCCCTTTCTTCAATTAAGCACTCTACATCCCCACTAGCACGAATTAGTAAGATTGGGAGGTGTGCGTCTTTCTTCTTTTTGATATCAACATTATTTTTCTATTTGTTTTCTTGAAACTTTCTTTTCTCTTTTTTTTTTCTCTCTACACACACTCCATACATTAAGGTTCATTGGCTAGTGGTATTTTTTACGACTTTAGACACTTTATGGGCCCTTCCATGATTCAACTCGAAAGCTATTTCCCAAATCTCTCACTTACTTCTTTTAGCGCCTAAGTTCCTTCGGAGTTAAAGGTTCAACAAGCTTAAATTTAGAACAAAATATGGGTACAGCTTGTAGTATGGGTGCCAAAGAAGAAGTCTATAGGCTCAAACGGGCTAGCAACAGAAATTTTTTATTTGTTGGTTACAAGCACCTCTATGATCAAGAAATAAAAGCCGATTTCATCTCCTAAACTAGCACAACTTAATGATTTTGCTTCGATTAACACATGGGGCAAGTTCTAGATTACATAGGATAACACAGACAAACACAAATCCTCACACACACATTTCACATGACTCAATCAAGACGGTTTTATTCAGCTCTTAAGTCAAGCAAGCACATATAGTTGAAAATTTTTAAGTGATACTGCACTAGGTGACATACAAGTCAAACAACTAAGAAAAAAACGTCACAGAGTAGGCTACTTATTTTACTTTGGCATTATAATTCAAATTAAATATACAGGAAGACAGAGTGCATGCCATAGCTTAATGTGCCAGCACCAAACATGTCAACAGGTATCTCAGAGCAACTCACTTTTATTCCTAAAACAAAAAAAACAAAAAAAAAAACACCCGGTTCAAGCTACACCCTTGGAAAACAACTGGCGTCCAAAGAAAACCCAAGGGATACTACCTAACTATCCTAACAAAAACAAAAGAAGTTTTTTTGTTGATATTTTTAATCAGACTTTAATCTCTCAAGAAAATTATCCAAGAGATCCATCATCGGGAAAAGTCCGAGCTTTTTCTGATTTGTTTTTCTATTTTCATTTTTTTAATAACTAAAACTAACTAATTAGACTATGTGAGTTCTAAACTAAGCTAAAAAATAAAATTAAAAAAAAAGTTTTATACAATTACAAGTCAAGAAGTATTTCCCCCACCCCATATAATGCATAGTTCATGTTGCATAAACAAATTCAAAACAAAGTAAGGTAGAAAGAGAAATCCCTGCTAGTCGGACCCATGCGGGTCATACTCAGATCCCTCATCCTCAGAAGGCCCACCAGCTGCAGCTTCGGGCTCATATTCATCATCCGCTCCCAGGGGCACCAAAGCCATGGGCCCCGTGACTTCATCACCAATCTCATCCTCATCATCTGAGCGTTTGTGGGTGTTCTCATCCTCTGACGGGTGAATAGAACTGCCAGGTGCAATCCCCAATATTTCCTTGGAAGAACTGGATAGATGAATGCGTAGATGCATACGCTGTTCACCCGTGACCCCCAACTTGCTCATTATCACATTAAGGGACTTATAGAGATACTTGTTGAAGTTTTCATCCCTATCATTCTGCGCCGCCTAGCTCAACTTTGATGTAGACTCTAATAAGGACGTGATATCCATCAACCCCTTTTGTGCCTTCACAACCTCATCATAGTTGGGTACTCTGATACCTCACGGGCTAGCATGTACAACGTTAACAGGTTTCCAAAGAAGAATCTCATGATTTTTCATCCAAAGCGGGTGCGGGCCATCTCTCCTAGCATGATCTCACCCACATTGATTGGTCGCCCAGTCATTAGAAAAAATATCAAACATACTCGAGCTCAAGTGAATTCACTATTGTGCTCAACCGACATCAGTTTTGCCCGTACAAAGTTTTGCCACACCGTGGCAGTCTTGTTGAAGTCGAAGTGGATCATCTCAAGATGGGTATCCCCCTTAGTCTATGTCTATTTTGCATTAGAATCAACGCCAAGAGTGTGACGTATTGCCTTATAGCTTGGGTATTTGACAAACTTTTGCAGCCTTCGTGGGTTAGGGCTATCAACTCCCAAAAATTCGCATACGGAATGCCTATCCGTTGACATCTCCTGTCCTCAGACACATAACTTGAGCAAATCCCCGTTCCAATTTGCATAAAATTCCCGCATCATGCTCAAATTTGCATGGACCGGGCACTTTAGGAACTATCCATCTTCATTTTTCTCAACCAGGCAAGCCCATCCGGGAAGTTTTTTTCTAGAGTTTTCACATTAATTCCCATTTCAGAGACGTACCGCCCATATGGAAAAAGGGTATGATACCATTGGATGGCATACTCACGAACTATATCCAAATGAGACCTTGGTACCGATGGAGCCTTCCTCGACCCACTAGCAACCTGCTTTTAGCTTGCCGAGACGAACCTTCACCCTGCTTAAGTTTGTTTTTAGGGGGGGAGGGCAGTAGGGGAGGAAATCCCCACTCTTTTTCCCTTGGTATCACTATCATAAGCCATAACAACCTACACACGATAAACATAAATGTAAGAATGAATCAAGAAATTTGCCCAAAGTCATCGTGAGAGTCAAATATGACCCCACACTTAACGCCGAAAGCTCTATGTAATCTACTCACAATAGTGGTTCAAAGTGCTCAAATGTTGAACCACAAGGCGATGGGTACTCAATACTTCCCTATGCCACACAATTCAAGTAGTCGAACATGGACATGACTTAGCCATAGTGCAAACAAGTAATACTTGAGTCCAAATTACTACAACTAGTATAATACACTAACTACTTCTAACAAGAGGCTACAAGATACATTACACATGATACAAGGTGTGGGTAGTGTGATTATGGTATGATGAACATGGAACACGAGCTTCGGATTATGTAAATCCACACCCAAACACCCAACACTTAGCCCAACATCACATACAACAATACTTGGCTACTCAGACTTCAATGGTGCACAATTTACTCTTTCAAGCATTATATCAAACACATGGTGGGCATCAAGCATGATACTCTTTTTTTTAACAATGGTGGAACAAGGTGACCTTCCCAAATTTAAATGAAGTAGAGGAAATTGTAGTTTACTACTTCATAGACAACTTCACTACCAATTTTTACATAGAGTCCACCCACCATAACAACATAAAGTTTAAAAGAAACTTAAGAGGGATTGGAGAGTGGGAGTCATTTTGGGATGGGGGTGATAGTACACACAAGAAATCACAAAATTACGAGAAAAGGAAGAACATACCTTTGAGTTTGAGATGAAAACAAGCAAGGAATATTGGAAAAATTGAGAGAGAAGGAGAGAAGCAAGAAGTGGGGGGAGAGGGGAAGAACGAGCGGGGATAGAGAGGGGGTGGAATTAAGATTTAGATTATTTTAATTAGAGTGGAAATATATATGGGTTATGGGTATGGGTTAGATAGTGAGTGTAAATGGGTGTGAGTCAAGCTAATGGGTTACTAATTCAACTAAAAAAATGTAAAACAAAAAGGAAAAACAATAAAAAAAATTAAAACGCATTACCTGACCCCCGGCCCAACGCTCCATGCTAGGCCTCGCACTGGGGGTTTTGAGCATTTCGTAAACTCTGCCGCAGGAAGCGTAGGGCGCCGGTCTGGTCGCTAGTTTCGCCAATTTTTTTGAATGAACATCCCCCCAAACCCGAGCACTTAATACATCCATTATACACATCCCACACCATTCCTATCTATGATTTCTATGACTACAAAGAAAATAAAAAAAATCTAGTCTACTCTGACTAAAAAAAATAAAAAACTAAGCTACGAAAGCACTAAAAATTGGGTTGCCTCCCAACAAGCTCCTGATTTAAAGTCGCGGCATGAGGCAACACGTTCCCTCATGCATCCACCAAGTCTATCAAAAGTTTGTGACGATGAACACCACCACCCCAATAATATTTTACTCTCTACCCATTGACTAAAAATGTACCATTGCTCTCGGGTCATTTACCTCAACGACTTCGTGCTTTGTAATCCGCACTACTTCAAATGGACTGGACCATCTCGACTTGAGATTCCTAGGGAGGTGATTCAAGCTTGAATTGAACAAGAGAATAGCTTCACCGACTTGTAACTCCCGATGCAAAATGTGTTTATCATGTCATCTCTTTGTTTTCTCTTTATACAACTTCACATTCTCATATGCACGCAGTCGAAACTCTTCAAGCTCATTCAGTTGCAATATCTATTTTTCCCCAGGTAGACCCATATTAAAGTTGAGTTTTTTGATTGCCCAATATGCCTTATGTTCAAGCTCAACATGCAAGTAATAAGCTTTTCCATAAACTAACCTGTACGGCAAAACGCCAATTAGAGTTTTGTATGCCGTGCTATATGCGCATAGAGTGCCATCTAGCTTGCTAGACTAATCCATCCTACTTGCGCTCATTGTCTTATCCAAAATTTGCTTCACCTCCCTATTTGAGACCTCCACTTGACCACTAGTTTGCGGATGACAAGCAGTTGCGACCTTGTGTCTCACCCCATACTTTGCTAAGAGGTTGCCTAATAGTTTATTACAAAAGTGAGTACCTTAATCATTGATCAAAGCACGCGGAGTCCTGAATCTGGTGAAAATATTTTTCTTCACAAAGCTCACCACCACTTTAGTATCATTCATAGGCAAAGCCACATCCTCAACCCACTTTGACACATAGTCAACTGCAACCAAGATGTACCGATGGCCATTTGATGCTGGAAACGACCTCATGAAGTCTATTCCTCAAACATCAAATATTTCAACCTCAACTATTCCCTTCAATGGCATCTCATGTCTTCTCGAAATTGTACCCGTCCTCTGGCACCTATTACACCTTTTCACCTAAGCATGTGCATCATTGAACAACTTAGGCCAATATAATCCCGACTGCAACACATTTGCAGTCGTTTTGTCTCCACCATGGTGCCCCCTATATGCGGATACATGGCAATCACGTAAAATTGCTTCCATCTACTCCTCAGGAACACAATAGTGCACTAGCTGATTTGCACACTGCATAAGAAAATGTCTTATCCTATGGATAAAGTCCCACATCATGCATGAATTTCCCCTAACCATCAGAAGATAACTCTGGCGGAGTCACCCCACTTACAATGAAGTTCACATAGTCAGCATACCATAAGGTTGTGCCAGTTGTGATGGATAGCAATTGCTCATCAGGAAAGCATTCCTGAATTTCGCCCCCTTGCTCAGCAATATGCGAGAGTTTCCAAGCGCGACAAATGGGCTGCCACCTGATTTTCTGTCCCTTTTAGATCTTAAATTTCCATGTCAAATTCCTGCAAGAGAAGGACCCAACGAATTTTCTAGGCTTAGCATCATTTTTCTCAAACAAATACCTGATGGTCGCATGGTCTAAGGAGACGATGACTTTAGTTCCCACCAAATAGGCCCTAAATTTGTCAAACTCCCATACTACCGCTATCAACTCTTTTTCTATGACTATGTAATTTATTTGATCTAGATTTATTATTTTCTAGTGTAGTAAATTGATTAGAACGCTTTATCTTTCCTCTAGCCTAATACAACCCCAATTGTCGTGTCACACATCAATTCAAATGACTCTCCTCAGTTTGGGGTGGTGATAATTGGTGCATTCACCAATATATTTTTCAACTCCTCATACGCCTTCAAGCAGTGTTCATCAAACATGAAAGGCATATCCTTCTTGAGCAACCTGCATTAGGGAGAAAAAATCTTAGAGAAATATTTAATGAATCTACGATAGAAACCTGCATGTCCCAAAAAGCTTCTGACTCCTTTGACCGAGATTGGAGGTGGAAGTTTTTCAATTGCATCCACTTTTGCCTTATCCACCTCCAATCCATCTTTGGACACCTCGTGCCCGAGTACAATTCCTTTGTGTAAAATAAAATGGCACTTCTCCAAGTTCAGCACCTAATTTAATTTTCCTCTTCACACTTGGCAAACACTTACTCAAGTTCATTAAGCATTCATCAAAAGTTGGTCCAAAGACCAAAAGTTCATCCATAAATACTTCAAAAAAAAATTCACCATATCAGTGAAAATTGCCATCATGCACCTTTGAAAAGTCGCAAGTGCATTACACAACCCAAATGGCATTCGCTTAAAAACATAAGTTCCATAAGTACAAGTGAGGGTAGTCTTATCTTGGTCCTCTAGTGCAATTGAGTTCTGGTTATAACCGGAATATCCGTCAAGGAAGCAATAATAATCATGTCCGGCCAACATATATAACATCTGATCAATAAAGGGAAGGGGGAAGTGAACATTTCTAGTAGTATTATTCAGTTTCCAGTAGTCAATACAAATTCATTATTATCATTTATGGACACCGTCATTCCACCCTTTTTAGGTACACATTAGACTGGACTTATCCATTTGCCTTCAGAGATGGGAAAGATAATACATGCATCAAGCCACTTTATGACTTCATTTCTTACCACTTCCTTCATGACTGGATTCAAGCGGCGTTGATGTTCCACATTCGGTTTGTGCCCATCCTCCATGAGAATTTTATGCATACCAAATGCTGGACTAATACTACGGATGTCAACCATGGTCTATCCAATCGCCTGCTTGTGCTTTCTAAGAACGTGAACTAGTTGTTCTTCCTACAAAATAGATAATTCCAGATATAACAACTGGTAAAGTTTCATCAATTTGTTTATTAGTAGGGTTTATTATGCTCGCAAAGTTCTTTCGATGCTTCGCTCGCCTATTCAAGCCAATCTAAGACTATATGTCTATAGAATCAAAGTTGACAAGAACGTATGTATATTTACTGCAAAAATAACCAAGTAAGGCAAGTAGAATATGTATATCCTAACCACGAATCTATTCTCTGATGCCCCAATTCAAGAACTTACTCTATTCAACCTTATATGCAATTTATAATTCCTACTTTCGAGTTCAACTATAAATCCGTAGATAGTACTCTATTGTTAGCTACGCAATAGAATAATTAACCGCAAGATTGAATAAACAAATTAATATGATAAATCAAGCAAAACAATCAACCGTCAAACTACAATAGACAATAACGACCCATAACCCCAGAATAATAAGGTTCTTAGCCACTCATATCCATAACAATCATCAAAATATTATTTTCAAACATAAAAGCTATGAATAATAGAAGAAGAATTGATGAATTTTGTGCTCCCCAGTGTTTTGTACTTGGTGTTTTTCTCTCAAAGTCACGTCTCTCCCACCAAAATAGGTTTAGGTTTGCTTTTATACGAGTTGGAGGCGTCTTGGGGTCAAAATAACCAAGTCCAGGGCGAAATAGGACAACTTCACGTCACCAGCGCCTAGGGTAGCATGGGGAGCCAACCCTGGCACTGGCCTTTTTAGACAAACTATTTTGTGCGCCACAGGTAGCTCCCCACGCTGCTTGTGGCACTACTTTGTGATTTTTTTCCTTTTCTTCTTTTTTTTGCTTCAATTCGTGCACCTTGGTCACAAATTGTCTCTGGATGATTCCTACACATAAAAATACCACTAATTAGCACAACTCATTATATTACATATCTGAAGTTTATGAAACATGAGTAAAATACGAGGCAATATGCATATAAATATACATACTTTAAGTTGAATATCAACACCCCATACATAAACTTTTGCTCGCCCTAGATAAATGGAAATATAACTACACCCAACAACGTACATCTCACTAGGAAAGAGCAATTCAAATTTAATTCAAGCAACCACTCTACCTTTTAACTATGGTCGATACCGTCAATCAAGCATGAACCTACGAAATTCACATTCTTCCCTTTTTAAACATGCCCAAGTATACACAATGCAGTTCAACCAATTCAAACAACCTATTCACGACCACCCTACCTCAAGAATTGACTTGTTACAACTAAGCACCCTCAACGTGCGCAATTACCAACAAGAGAAGTTTATGACATTACTAATCTATCATGAGATCAAGTTCCCTCACCACAAGCAAAAGAGTGAATATAGAAATAGTCCACACATTTAAATATGATTTTGAACATAAATTAATGACATCACACAATTGAACAAAAGTCGCTCACTCTCACAAAGAATTTTATGTGCATCCAATGGTCGTACCATAATCTTGCCCATAGTGTACATCTCTACTAATCTAAGCTGGTCATCTAGGATTAATTAGGATGTTAAGGTTGTAATGTAGGCTAAGGGGCAGTAAGATACATTTGGGAATAATGACTAACCTAAGAACTTTAATACACTATACTCAATAATCGAGCAGTTTCTTTCAACCAATTCACTCGCCACAAACCATACACAATATAGCCCTTTCTTCAATTAAGCACTCTACATCCCCACTAGCATGAATTAGTAAGAATAGGAGGTGTGTGTTTTTCTTTTTCTTTTTTTATATCAACATTATTTGTCTATTTTTTTTCTTGAAATATTTTTTTCTCTACACACACTCCATACATTAATGTTCATCGGCTAGTGGTGTTTTTCACGACTTTAATGCACCTGATGGGACCTTCCATGGTTCAACTTGAAAGTTACTTACCAAATCTCTCACCTTACTACTTTTAGTGCCTAAGTTCCTTCGGAGGTAAAGGTTCAACAAGCTCAAATTATAATAAAAATAGGGATACGACTTGTATTGTGGGTGCCAAAGAAGAAGTCTATAGGCTCAAAAGAGCTAGCATTTAATACATCTATTATACACATACCACACCATTCATATCTTTGATTTCTGTGACTACAAATGAAACAAAAAAATCTAGTCTAATCTGACAAAAATAAAATAAAAAACTAAGCTACGAAAGCATTAATAATTGGGTTGCCTCCCAACAAGAGAGTTACATCCATAGGCTAAGTTATGAAATCACTAAAAATTGGATTACATCTATAGTCAAACCCACATCCTCAACTCACTTTGACACTTAGTCAACTGCAACCAAGATGTACTGATGGCCACTTGATGCTGGAAACGGCCCCATGAAGTCTATTCCCCAAATATCAAAGATTTCAACCTCAAGTATGCCCTTCAATGGCATCTCATGTCTTCTCAAAATTTTACCCGTCCTTTGGCACCTATTACACCGTTTCACATAAACATGTGAATCCTTTAACAACTTAGGCCAATAAAATCCAGACTGCACACCTTTGCAGTCGTTTTGTCTCCACCATGGTGCCCCTAATATGGTGTGATGCATGGTAATCATGTAAAATAGCTTCCATTTTGGGACTTAACTTATCTTATTTGTTGATTATCATGGTTTATTATGCTCGCAAAGTTCTTTCGATGCTTCGCTCCCCTATTCAAGCCAACCTAAGACTATATGTCTATAGAATCAAACTTGACAAGAACACATGTATATTTCCTACAAAAATAACCAAGTAAGGCAACAAGAATATGTCTATCCTAATCATGAATCTATTCTCCGATGTCCGGATTCAAGAACATACTCTATTCAACCTTATATGCAATTTATAGTTCCCACTTTTGAGTTCAACTATAAATCCATAGATGATACTCTATTGTTAGCTACTCAATAGAATAATTAAGTGAAAGATTGAATAAAAAAATTAATATGATAAAATCAAGCAAAACAATCAACTATCAAACTATAATAGTCAAGAACGACCCATAACCCTAGAATAATAAGGTTTTTAGCCACTCATGTCCATAACAATCATCAAAATATTGTTTTCAAACTTAAACTCTATGAATACTAGAGGAAGAATGGAAGAATTGATGAATTCCGTGCTCCCTAGTATTTTGTACTTGTGTCTTTCTCTCAAAATCGCATCTCTCCCACTAAAATTAGTTTAGGTTTGCTTTTATACGAGCTGGGGGTGTCTTGGGTTGAAATAACCAAGTCCTGGGCAAAATTGGACAATTTTATGTCACCAACGCCCAGGATAGCGTGGGGCGCTATCCCTAGCACTGGCCTTTTTGGAGAATATATTTTGTGCACCACAGGTAGCGCCCCATGCTACCTGTGGCGCTACTTTGTGACTTTTTCCCTTTTCTTCCCCTTTTTGATTCAATTTGTGCACCTTTGTCCCAAATTCCCTTCAGAGGATTCCTACATAAAAAAATACCACTAATTAGCACAACTCATTACATTACACATCCGAAATCTACGAAATATGAGTAAAATACGAGGCAATATGCATATAAATATACATACTTTAAGCCGAATATCAAGTATATATTCTTTCACAAATAAAGATGCCTTTATTTGATCTTGCAAATTCAATTCCAATGAAGAACTTTAACTTCCCCAGATCTTTCATCTTGAACCTCTGCTGCAATTTGCACCTAGTGTCATTGATCAGATTTGGATTATTTTCAGTAACCAATAGATCATCCACATACACCAGAACTATTACTACATCACTTGCAGCCTTCTTAGTGAATAGGAAATAGTCATATTTATTTTATTCAAATCCCATTAACATGAGAGCTTTAGTAAGTTTCAAATTCAACTGCCTAGGAGGATGTTTGAGACCATATATAGATTTGTATAGTTTGAAGGCCTTCAAATTCTCCCTTTGTCTAGCAAACCATTCAAGAATTACCATATAGACTTCCTTTGGGAGATCGCCATTAAGGAAGGTAATATGCATATCCATCTGAGACATAAGCCACTGCTTTGAAGCTGTAAGGGCAATAATGGATCTAACTGTTACCATCTTAGCTACTAGTGATAAGGTTTCACTATAGTCTAAGCCTTCCCTTTGGCTACCAGCCTAGCCTTAAATCTCTACATCTCCCTTGAAGCTTTATGATCTATCTTCAATATCCATCTGCACACAATAGGCTTATTTCGAAGAGTTAGATCCACAATACTCCGGGTATGGTTGTCTTCTAATGCTACTATCTCAAGTTTCATGGCATCCACCCATTGAGGATATTTTACTGCTTCTGAGAATGATTGAGGCACAGTAAATGCAGAGTAAGCTGATAGAACTTTACAGTAGGATGAAGATATATGTGAGTATGTTACGTGAGCTGAGATTGGATAGGTACATTTGGACCCTTTGGACTAAACTACATAGTCTTGCAACCAGGGAGGAGGCCTACCACTTCTAGAAGACTTTATGAGTTCTTGTGTACTCAATAGGATCAACTAGAAGAGCTTTACTTGTAGTTGGAATTTCAGTTGTGCTTGGAAGATATAAGTGATCAAACACACTGTCATCTTTTGAGGCTGCTAGAGAGGATTGTGTCATAATGTAAGGAGCTATAGTAAGGGTAAGTGAGTTGTCAAGAGCATAAGGAACAAACCCCAGCACAAGAAACAAAGGATTGATGACTTGTTTAATGTGCTTAAAGGGATAGATTTTTTCCTGAAATGTAATGTTCCTATTGACTAGGAAGGTTTTTGAGGAAAGATCATACAAGATATATCCCTTCTGAGTGGATAAATACCCTATAAGAACTACTGGTATTGCTCTAGGTGAAAACTTGTCGTGCACTTTGAGACTGGATGTATAGAACAAGCACCCAAAGACTCTTAAGTGTTGCAGTGAAGGAGGATGCAAATAAAGCATCTCAAAAGGGGTCTTGTACCCAATTACCTTAGAAAGAAAGTCTATTAATAAGATAGACAGTTGTAGTGACACACTCACCCAGAATCTTATAAGAATAGAGGTTTGAAATCTGAGAGACCTTGCCATCTTTAGGATTGTTATGTGCTTCATTTCCACAATTCCATTCTGTTGTGGAGTGTATACACAAGAACTCTGATGCATGATCCCAATAGTGGTTAACAATGATGTAAATTCACTGCTAAAAAAATCATTTCCTTTATCAGTTCTCAAGTACTTTACACCAATAGAGAATAAATTTTTTTCTTTAACTAAGAAGTTTCTCTACTCTACTAAAACTTTAGACTTAGAGTTAATAAGAAATATTCGAGTATATTTAGAGTAGTCATCAACTAAAGTGACAAAGAATCTCTTCCCATCATAAGTTGGCACCCTATAGGGTTCCTGATCGGGTCTAATCCTACACCACTACAGAGTGGCGAGAGCGGTCGATGCAGCTTTTACTTGAAAAGGTCGGGATCGAATCCACAGGGAGCTACAACAATGCTTGGAGTTAGATTTCTATCTAATCTAGCAGTGTGTAGTGCTCTTAATTATACTTTCAATAATATTTGTTTCTTTGTTACTTCTAAGTTTATACTACTGATATGCGAAATTAAGCTAAGTAAAGATGCTTGTAAGATTTTCTAAATGGTTAAATAGGCATTAGGGAAGTGACTTTCCCCTAGGTGAATATTTGACGGGTTCTGAAACCTAAGGCAAAGTTGTTATGTTTGGTATCGTGATATAGACAATGCACGAAACTACTCACTCTATACCTCTCGATAGCTTGAGTGACTTGCCCTAATTGACTTTCTCAAGACCAATTGGGTGTCAAAATTGTGCAAGCAATATTGGCTCAAGTCAGGTATCACTATCTCTAGGTTTAACCCTTTAATTGGGGCTATCAATCTCTTGAATGCGCCCCAATTCCTTATTGGACTGATTTTCCTAGACTCAAAATCTCTTTCTCAAGAAGAGCTCAAGTCAAAAAGGCACAAATTAGTATTTGCAACCACTAATTCAACATGAAAAACACAAATCAGGCCAAATATCAACCACCCATAAACATCTAAGCCTTAAAACAAGAGACCCATCAAATACCCACACTAGGTTTGAGCCACAACCCTAGCTAATGGGTCTAGCTACTCATAATAATAGAAGAAATCAGATATTGAGATGAAGAATAACCCACAAAATATAATTACAAGTTAAGATTTGAAGATTCAATGTTAAACTAGATACAAAATTACTCAAAATAGACTAAAAATAGTGTTTACGTGCTCAGCTACAGATAAGATACCCTTAAAATCTGAAAAAGAAGTATTTATAGAAGGACGAATTTTCTGGACAAAAATACCCCTGATGGAGGTACCACAGTCGGCAAAAAATGGACTGCGGCTGCGGTGAGGCTTTTATCTTCAAATCTCTATTCTCTGAATCTAGCCACCGCGAACCGCAATAAATAGACCGTGGTTGCGATGGCCTTACCGCTACCGTACAAAATGCACCGCGGTCAGCGGTGTTTTGAAACTTCCAAAATCCTAGCTCTGTGAATCCCTTCTCCGCGGACCGCAACAAATGGATTGTGGCCGCAATGAGGCCACCGCGGACCGCGGAAAATCAACCGCGATCGCGTTGCTTGAAGGTCCAGAAATGCATCCTCTCTGGACTTTGCCACCGCCGACCGCACTAAAAGCAATGCGGTTACGGTGGGGCCTTTGCAGCCGCGGTGGATTTACTGCTGTAGTGGTGCTTTAACTTGTTCTTGGCACTTGTGTAGGTTTCACTCCTTGAGCTGGTTTTGACTTCCTTGTCACTTTTTGACCAAACTCTGCAAACATGCACAACATGTAAGCTTTCGGGATTACTTGTATATATTTTTAATCCAAAACTCAAGCAAAAAGGAGTATAAAATAGACTAGAATCTCTAGTTATTAACTCCCCCAAACTTAAGCTTTTTTCTTGTCCTCAAGCAAACAAAGTAAATCTCACCTCCTTAAGAATAAAACCAAGAAAATTCAGCTGACCTAAAGTGACCTCATCTAGCATCAGTTGGGACTAACAATTGCCCTTAGTTCAAATGAATCATTAACAACATTCAACCTTTTAAGCATCATGGTTTTAGTGTGACACAAAAGCATCAAGAGTTGACTCAACTCATCAAGGAAACTCTTTCTACTACTTTGGTCAGTGTGGAACTCAAACTCATACTCCTCACTCTTCCTTAAGCAAAACCTCATTTTTAGATTGTAGCACTTAGAACAAGGATTGTGGAAAACACACTCATCTCACTCAAAGAAAGGTCACAAGTTTGACTCTAAGTACCATAAGTTTGCCCCTTATGTGAGTCACCACTAATGCAAGCTTCACTCAACTCAAGATCATATAGGCTTTTGTGGGGATACAATGAAGGCTTTTGGTGTAGGGTAGGAAATATTTGGTCTAAGTAGGTTTCATCTTCCCTTAGGCACTTCATTTGCTTCATTTTGGCACACATTCTGTTAAATCTTTGAGTCATTTACTTCTTTCTTAGAGCATAGAGAGACACACTGTCACTCTTTCTTGTTCATTTCAAACTATTTTCTCCTTTCTAATCTTTCCACGCCTTTTATCTTTTTACTTTTATTGAATCCCTTCATTTCTTCCACTTTGTTCATTCTTTTTGACTTTGATTTTCTTTCTTTTTCTTTTTGCCTTTTCTTTTCTTCATTTTATACCTTTTTACGACTTTTTGCATTCCTCATCTCTCCCTCCAAACTTATGTTTTTGCCTTGTGCTACGGAAATATCGGGTGCCAAGATAAGGTCTTTTTAGAATGGGTAAAGGCTTGTATCATGGTCTTTGAAAGAAAAAGGGTTATAGATCAAAGGGGTTGACTAGGGATATTATCATTGGTAGGCTATGAATGTTTTCAAGATACCATTCGGATCAAGGAGAGCCTATAATCACTTCTCAAGTCAAACTACACTTAGGATTTCTCCTAGACAAACATTCAGGGCAAGTTCTAGACACAATGGCACAAGACTTGGACTTGCAAATCAAATTCTCACCACACAAGCTATAGGATTGCTAAAGAGACAGAGTCGGGGGCCCACAACAACCTTAGCTAAGATTTGAGCAACGCAAATGGTCTTGAAAAACCATTTGATGATTATTAGCCAACACAAGAGTCTCACGGTCACAACTGTCACCATACTATACACAATAATTTGTTTTTGACCATAAGATCAAAGACAAATGTGTTAGGCCCAAGTGAAGCCTTGCTTGAGGCGCTATTACTCACTAGCTACTATTTATACAAAAACGAAAAGAAAACAGACTCAAACCCTTAAGAAGGTTGGCATGCCATCCATCATCGGGAAGAGCCACCCGGTTCACACAAACTCTACCTTTGAAAAGAAAGGCTTATCGAACGCAAAACTCAAAATAAGAAGCTACAAACTGAAAAGTAGCTACTAAAATGAAGTAAGAAGCTATAAAAGAAAATATGGAAGGTAAACTAAATATGTAAAATAGGGTATTTTAATGAATATACATAAAATGGAATGAATATATACATCAGAAAGTAACTTTATATACAAACCAAGATTGCAAAATACGAAAAGTGAAATAAACTGGTAAAATTATATACATACCAAAATTGAAAAAGCATAACAAAAAAAGAAAATAGTATCATAATTACAATCCAACATCATCAAAATAAGGCTAACCCCTCAAATGAAAGTTAGCATTGTCCTCAATGCTAACTAGCCAAAAATAAGCTCAAAAAAGAGATAGAGAGTAAAGAAAACTCCCTATTGGTTCTCCATCTGCATGGAGTCATGAGCCTGGATCCTGTGACTGCTCGAGAACCTGTGACTGGATCCCTGTAACCTGTGCCTACTCTGGGACCTGAAGCTGGCTAGAGGAACCTCCGTGTGGGTCCTCTAACTCAATCACTGCATCATCCGTCTGGGGTATCACTCTCCTCCTCTTTAGTGCCCTTTCTAACTCCTTCTCCTTCTCCGACTCAGTCTAAGCTGCTGGAGGATGGTCATGCAACAGTATCTCCAATGGTAGATGATCAGTAGCCTTCATTTTCTCCACTTCTACCCTCAACTCCTTCACAGAATCCTTTGAGGCTCGAGTCTTTCTCAACTTCTTTGTCTCCTTAGTCAGCTCCTTCAGTGACTTTCCATGAGCACCTATAGCATCCATAATTAACTGCTGGTTCTCTAGGAGCTTCTTTTGGTTGTCCAGAAGCTCCTTGAGAGTCTCCTCCACTGAAGCTGGAACTTGTGGCTATGGGGGTACGGATTAGGCTGCCACCAAGCTAGAAAGCACAGACAACTTAGAAGTAGTTGTCTGCATCCAGTTGTTGATACTGGCAAACATTTGGCTCAAACGGTGGGCAGTCAATAGGTAGGCTGAGGATGATGGGATATCTGTAGCAGTGGAAGTAGAGGGTCCTGAGGCAATATCTAGTGTGGATGTGGAATGCTGAGAAGAAGGGACTACTACTATACTACTACTGGCTCTTCAAACTGACCAGTAGAAGTAGTGACTTTGCCTTAAGGATTTTTGGATTTGGGGTTGTCTTCAGCCTTTAGGCTATGCCATGAAAAGGTCATTTTTGGTTTCACCTTCGCGTCAAACTTCCTTTTCTCCACATCCTAGTTCTCAAAATACATTGTAAAGAAGTTCAGGAAGGGTATGATCTGTTACCCTCATTGACCACCCTAGTGATCACCCTAGACATAACATTCCCAATATTGATCGGGAACCCTGCCATAATAGAAGCCACCAATATTGCCTGGGTGACCGGTAGAGAGTTCTCATATGTAGTGGGGTCCAGCCTACTGCACACAAATGTCTCCCACCCTTTCACCTTGAAATTTAAAGTTTTCCTCAAAATTTGAATTCCTAATGTCAACCATGTTGGGGTGGTACCCGGGAGTGCCAGGTATTCTTCTAACCACAGACGGGCTATTGCATCCAATGCTACCTTTTCTAAGTATAGTGATTCATCTTCCTTAGGAAAGCCTAGGTAGTCATTAATTATCTTCCCATCGAACTTCATTGTCAAATTCCACACCTTAGTCACTTTAGTGCCCTTTTTTATGTGGGCGGCATTAGCGTAGAACGCCTTGACTAAGTGCTCGTTTACATCCCAGACTTTGCTTGTAAAATATTCCCAGCCTGGTTTCTCTCTAATTGCCTCTTCACAGTAGAGTTGTGAGGCAGAAGGTCCCTCTCAATGAATTTTCGCTCAAGAATCAATTTCCTCTGGGGCCACTACTCTCAGAACTTGTGGTATGCAATCTCACTAACAAATCTCCCTTTCCAAGCCTCTGGGTTTCTAGTTCTTTTCATACCCCTTGTTTGGGGCTCTCCCCCTTCTTCTTCATCAATAGGATCCTCCCCGGGTGTTGAAACTGTAGGTGAAATAGATGTTGCACTATCACTGCTCTCTGCTGAGCCCTCAGACGACACAGAAGAAACTTGAACTGAAGCTTGAGCAGTAGGAGAGGCTAGAGGTGTGGGCACATCTCTCAACCTTAACCTCCTGGGGAAGTCAGTTACATACTCCGGCACTGAATCAAACTCAGATGCCTCCCGGAAGGGATAATATTCACTTCCCTCTGAATGGGAAGCAACTCTATCTACAGCCTTGATTTGTTTTCTTATTTCCCCAATTTCTTTCCAAACCTGTGGGTTCAATTTTATCATACCTCGTCCCCTACCTCGAAAGGACTCCCCTCTTCCTTTCTGTTTGTCATCACATCCTCTTGATTTAACCATTGTCTGCAAGGAGAATTCAGTTAATGTTTGTTAGTATCAATACCAGAAGAAGCAGTGAAGAGTATATTTGAAAATAGTTGACCGCGGAACGCATAAAATGCATTGTGGCCGCAAAGGTACCACCGCGGACCGCAAAAAATAGCATCGCGAACCGCAGTGGGGTGGGATTCAGACTACCCACCCTCTGAATAATGGTCGTTGCGGACCGCGAAAAATGATGTGCGGCCACGGTAAAGCACCGACCATGAAAAATGCCACCGCAGACCATAGTGATCAAGGTTTAATCTCTCAAAAGATGGTTGATCGAGGACCGCGAACTGCAACGGTCAAATTTTTGGGCTCAGCAGCTAGGGTTTCAAAGTTTCATGCATTTTAGCATTAATCAACAAATTATCAACCCACTAGGTAGCTAATCACTATTTCTAACTAATTAAAACCTAATCTAGTTAACATTATAGAACTCTAAGTTAAAAATTGAAAGAAAGAGGAAGAAGAAGAAGTAAGAACTACCAAATTAAAAGAAAATAAAAAAAAATAAAGACTAAGGTTAGATTTGAAGTACCATAAGTGAGATGCAATACAAATGAAGCTCAATTCTTGTGTTGTGCAAATCAGTGCGTGAGTGAACAGTACTCAATATTGTGTGAGAATGTAAGAGATGAAAAGTGTAAAAGGGGGCCTGAGGTCCTATTTATAGAAAAAGACCTCGGACCCATACTACTTACCCACCGCAGATCACATAAAATGCACCGCGGTTATTAAACCCAGAAGGACACTGACATGGACTTCACCGCGGACCGCAGAGAATGCACCGCGGACCGCATAAAATGCATTACGGCCGCGGTTGAAACTTCAAAGAATCTCCACTTTTGACCATTTAGAATTGCGGACCGCAATCAAATTTTGCCCTCGCGATAAGGCCATTGCAGCCGTGAAAAATGCAATGCGGCAGCGGTCCAAACTTCAGAGAGTGCAACATTTTTCCATTTGGTCCTACATTGTATCAAAATAGCCCTACACACATCTCACAACCAGTTAGTCCAAAAGCAAATCCTACACTAAGAAGAAAATCAAGAAATAAAAGAAAAAGACATATGGTTTGCCTCCCAAGAAGCGCTTGATTTAACGTCACGGCACGACGCAGGTTACCATCAAATCACTTTAGATGGATCATCGCCACCATGTGGCTATCATCAATCTTGCCAAGATAGTGCTTGACTCTGTGCCTATTAACTCTGAAGATCTCTCCATTTTTGTTTTTCAAGTCAAGTGCACCAAACGGAGTCACAAGCACCACTTCAAAAGGTCCACTCCATTTCGACTTAAGCTTTTCAAGAAACAGACGTAATCGAGAATTGAATAAGAGAACCAAATCACCCACTTTGAACTCCTTACCACGAGCATACTTGTCATGAAGGTACTTCATCTTATCCTTGTACAAGGACGAAATGGAGTAGGCATGAAATCGGAATTCATCAAGTTCATTAAGCTGCTCCACACGAAGATTTGCTGCCACATCCTATTCAAGATTTATCTTCCTCAAAGCCCACATGGCCTTGTGCTCTAACTCGATGGGTAGATGGCAATATTTCCTCAATAGAAACTGATACAGAGACATACCAATCGGAGTCTTGTAAGTAGTCCTATAAGCCCATAGAGCATCATCCAATTTCTTTGACCAATCGGTCCTATTTGCATTGACCGTCTTTGACAATATACTCTTGATTTCCCTGTTTAAGACTTCAACTTGGCCACTCACCTGAGGATGATAAGGGGTAGAAACTTTGTGATTGACACCGTACTTTGCAAGCAAAGTGTCAAAAGCTCTATTGCAAAAATGAGACCCTCCATCACTTATGATTGCTCGAGGAGTGCCAAACCTAGTAAAAATACTTTTCTTGAGAAATGCAACAACACTCTGGGCCTCATTATTGGGTAAAGTCATGGCCTCAACCCACTTTGAAACATAGTCAATTGCCACTAGAATGTATGTGTTGCCACATGAACTAACAAACGGTCCCATGAAATCAATGCCCCACACATCAAAAATATCAACTTCAAGAATAGTGGTAAGAGTCATCTCATCCTTCTTTGAAATTCCACCCGCTCTTTGACATTCGTAGCATCTCTTCACAAGTTCACTTGCATCCATATACAATGTTGGCCAGTAAAAACCACAACTAAGAACCTTTGAAGATGTCCTCGCCCCACCATGATGACCACCATAGGGAGAGGAATACCAAGCCTCTAGAATACTCAATTGCTCCTCCTCCGGGACACGTCTTCGGATCACACCATCAGTGCATATCTTGAACAAGTAAGGCTCATCCCAATAGTAATCCAAACTATCTCGTTTAAGCTTCTTCCTTTGGTTAGAAGAGAGCTCACACGGTACAATACCAGCCACAAGAAAATTAGCAACATCCGCAAACTATGGCATTCCATTCACTGATTAGGAGAGGAGCTGCTCATCAGGAAAAGAATCATTAATTTCAAGGTCATCACGGGGCCTCCCCTCCTCATCCAAGGGGGACAAGTGGTGTGCCACTTGGTTTTCACACCCTTTCCGGTCCACAATCTCCAAATCAAACTCTTGAAGCAATAAGACCCATCTCATCAAACAAGCTTTGGAATCCTTCTTTGTCATCAAGTACTGGAGTGCGGCATGATCGGTATGAACTATCACTTTAGCCCCCATGAGATAAGGCCTAAATTTCTCTATTGCGAACACAATAGCCAACAACTCTTTTTCCGTTACCGTGTAATTCACTTGAGCATCATTCATTGTTTTGCTTTCATAATACACCGGGTGAAATATTTTATTCACTCTTTGACCCAAGACCGCCCTAACTGCAACATCACCGCATCACACATGAGCTCAAAAGGCAAGCTCCAATTGGGTGCGGTAATAATAGGAGTGGTGGTCAACTTGTACTTGAGGATTTCAAAAGCTATCATGCATTCCTCATTGAACACAAACTTGGCATCTTTTCCAATAACTTGCACAAGGGATTCACTACATTAGAAAAGTCTTTAATGAATCTTCGGTAGAACCCTGCATGCCCAAGAAAACTTCTAACCCCCTTGACTGAGGTAGGAGGAAGAAGCTTTGAGATCACTTCAATTTTAGCCTTGTACACCTCTACGCCATGCTTTGAGATCTTATGGCCGAGGACAATGCCCTCCTCGACAATAAAGCGGCATTTCTCCTAATTAAGCACAAGATTGGTTTCTTCACACCGGGCCAACACTCTGTCAAGATTCTTCAAACATTCATCAAACAAGTCACCCACAACACTGAAGTCATCCATGAATACCTTCAAAATGTCCTTCACCATATCGGTAATTATGGCCATCATACACCACTGGACTGTAGCCGATGATTACACAACCCAAATGGCATCCTAGATAAGGCAAAGGTACCATACGGACAAGTGAAGGTGGTTTTCTCCTGATCTTTCGGAGCAATTAGAATTTGGTTATACCCAGAATACCCATCCAAGAAACAATAGAAGGCATGCCCAGCAAGTCTATCTAGCATCTGGTCAAGAAAAGGCAATGGAAAGTGATCCTTGCGGGTCACTTTATTCAGCTTGCGGTAGTCCATGCACACCCTCCATCCAGTGACAATCCTAGTAGGAATCAACTCATTTTGCACATTGGTAACCACGATCATACCACCCTTCTTCGGCACACATTGCACCGGCAAAGTCCAAGAACTATCAGAGATGGGGTACACAACCCCGGTATCCAACCACTTGATCACCTCCTTTTTTACAACTTCTTGCATAGCCTCATTCAACCTCCTCTGATGTTCTACAGAGGGCTTTGCATCATCTTCGAGAATAATTTTGTGCATACAAAAGGCGGGGCTTATCCTCCGGATATCAGCTAAAGTCCATCAAATTGCCTTCTTTCTTTTTTGGAGCACCGCCAATGTGGCATCTACCTACATGTTAGTAAGACAAGAGGAAAGAATAACTGACAAAGTTGAACTAGGGCCTAAGAATTCATATCTGAGGTATGGAGGCAACGACTTCAACTCCAACACGGGAGGTTCCTCGATTGAGGGCTTTGTTGGTGGAGTCTTCATATTCTCAAGATCCAAAGAGAGCTTCCGAGGCTCATAACAGTAAGAGCCCATTCCATGTAAAACATTAACACACTCCACCCGGCCTTCATCCTCATTTACGTCAAGATTCAACAATACCGCCTCTAGAGGGTCCTCCACATTAATCATTGCACTAGTATCATCAACTATCACTACCGTGACAAGATCCACGAAAGAGCACACCTCAGTACTGTTGGGCTGCTTCATTGACTTGCACACATGAAAGACCACTTGTTTATAACCCATCCGGAAGGTGAGTTCCCCTACAAAATCAGCAGGCAAAATGAACTTGTCCACCCGAACAAGAACAACATCTACAATACCAAGCGGCCTCTTCATAGTTCTATCCGCCATTTGTAACCTCATTGAAGTAGCCCTAGGTTGCCCAATACCTAAAGTTTTAAACACAGAGTAAGGCATCAAATTGATACTTGCCCCAAATCACATAGAGCTTTTGCAAAGTTTGCACTCCCAATGGTGCAAGGAATGGTGAAAGCACCAGGATCTTTTAGCTTCGGATCCATTGAGTGCACTATTGCACTAACTTGGTGGGTCATCTTTATGGTCTCACAATCCATGGATCATTTATTTGTCACCAAGTCATTCATGAACTTGGCGTACCCTGGCATTTGTTCTAGAGCCTCCACCAAAGGCACATTAATTGGTAAGCTCTTCATCATGTCAATAAACTTCTTAAACTGGTTCTCATTTGTATGCTTCACAAGCCTTTGAGGATAAGGTGGAGGTGGCCTTGTCAAAGGATCCTTGGCTTTAGGCAAAACCATTTACGGCATGTCTATTACGTGTTTCCTAGAAGGGTTCACGTCATTCTGAGTTTCTACCTCGTTATCTTGGATATCAATCCTCACTTCCTCATTCAAGTTCTCATCAGTCACATTCTCAACCACCAAAGGGATCTCATCCTCTTGCAACTCAACTTCATCACTCAAAATTTCTTTTTGTTTGGAGGCATTCACATCACCGCATCGTCCACTTCTTGTAGTTACCGCCATTACATGCTCGACATTGTTCCTACCCTTCGAGTTTACTACCGTATCACTAGGTAGAGCCCCCTTAGGGAGAGTATCCAAGGATTATGAGATTTGACTAATTGAACCTCCAAGTTTCTAATTGAAGTATTGTGGGATGCCCACTGGCCATCAGAGTCAGCATTCTTTTTCATCATCTGTTCAAACATCATTTCGATTCTCCCTATTTCATTGTTGGAAGAACTAGGACCTTGGGATGGAAAATGGGGGTGGATTGTTTGGTTGTTGATACATCGGGGGACTTTGAAAGCCTTGCCCCCGATTTCCTTGATTGTCATTGTTCCAACCACCCTGATTATTGTTTCCACCCTAGTTGTTGTTGTTGCCACTCCAATTACCCTGATTGTTCTGGTTATTGTTTTGGTTGCCCCAATTTGAATTTTGGTTGTTGTTCCCCCAATTACTATTCCTTTGTTGTTGTTGATTCCCCCAATTGCCTTGGGATCTCCATTGTTGTTGTTGGTTAGAAGAATTGCCCTTTTGGCCTTGATAGTTGTTCACGTATTGCATTTTTTCATTCTGGTCATCATACCCATCATCTTGGAACCCACCACTATCTTGGTCATATTGATCCGAACTTCCTTGGTTCTGTTGACCTCTTTGTCTTCTTTTGTTCACTAACATGTTGACACCTTCCATAGCATTTACTTGACGTGGAGTTTGAACCTGCTGTAATTGTGTCTTTGCTAGCTGGTTCATTGTTGTTGTCAGTTTTGATATTGCATGCCCATGATCATGGAGCTCTTTGTACAAGTGAATAACCGTGGGGTCACCCTGTGGCACATTGGATCTACTTTGCCAAGCGGAGGACATGTCAGCCATCTCATCCAATATTGTATTAGCCTTATCATATGGTGTGTTCATGAAATTTTCCCTGGTGAGTTGGTTCACTATGCACTGATTTGTTGTGTTAATGCCCCGATAGAATGTCTGTTGTGTCATTGCCTCAGTCATATCATTATTTGGGCATTCCTTTACCATAGTCTGGTATCTCTCCCATATCGCATGCAGTGGTATTCGTTGGGCTCCTATTTGAAAGCTAAGATTTCATCCCTCAAAGTTTCTATGTGGCCCGGCGAGAAAAACTTTGCAATGAATTTATCTGCCAACTCATCCCAAGTAGTGATGGAATAGTTGGGAAGCCTTCCAAGCCAGTCCAAAGCTTTCCCTCTAAGTGAAAAAGGGAATAGTCTCAACCGAAGTGCATCCTCCGACACATTTGTTTTCTTGCTCCCCCAACAGGTATCCACGAAGCCCTTAAGATGATTGTAAGCATTCTGATGTGGAGCATCTGTGAAATACCCTTGCTACTCCAACAAAGTTAACATCACATTTGTAATTTGAAAATTTCCCGCCTGGATCCGGAGTGGGACAATTGCACTAGCATATCCTTGGTTTGGAAGCACCCGAGAAGCCACTCTTGGAGGTGGAGAGGGAGGGTCTGGAACATTATCATTGGCCTGGCAGCCTCTCCTTTGTCCTTGAGGTAGTAGAGGCACCTCATCTTTACCATTATTATCAACCTCCTCCACCGGGATGACGTTTCCAAGAGGGTCATTGTTATTGTTTGCCGCCATTTTGTACCTGAATTGGTGACACGCACAAGTTAGTATCACAGAAGGAAAGAAAAACAATACATAAAACTATTTAGATAGATAGCCAAAACTGCTTAGCTCCCCGGTAACGGTGCCAAAAAGTGATCGGATACAACCCCACACCACTATAGAGTGGCGAGAACGGTCAATGCAGCTTTTACCCGAAAAGGTCGGGATCGAATCCACAGGGAGCTACAATAATGTTTGGAGTTGGATTTCTATCTAATCTAGCAGTGTGTAGTGTTGTTAATTACACTTCCAATCATATTTGTTTGTTTGTCACTTCTAAGTTTATACTAACGATATGTGAAATTAAGCTAAGTAAAGATGCTTGTAAGGTTTTCTAAATGGTTAAAGAGTCACTAGGGAAGTGACTTTTCCCTAGGTGAATACCTGACAGGTTCTAAAGCCTAAGGCAAAGTTTTTATGTTTGGGATCGCAATATAGCCAATGCACAAAACTACTCACTCTATACCTCTCGGTAGCTTGAGTGACTTTGCCCTAATTGACTTTCTCAAGACCAATTGAGTGTCAAAATTGTGCAAGCATTATAGGCTCAAGTCGGGTATTTCTATCTCTAGATTTAACCTTTTAATTGGGTCTATCAATCTCTTGAATACTCCCCAATTCCTTGTTGGACTAATTTTCCTAGACTCAAGCTCTCTTTCTCAAGAAGAGCTCAAGTCAAAAAGGCACAAAGTAGTGTTTGTAACCACTAATTCAACATGAAAAACACAAATCAGGCTAAATATCAACAACCCATTAACATCTAAACCTTAAAATAAGAGACCCATCAAATACCCACATTAGGGTTGAGCCACAACCCTAGCTAATGGGTCTAGCTACTCATTATAATTGAAGAAATCAGATACTGAGATGAAGAATAACCCATAAAATATAATTACAAGCTAAGATTTGAAGATTCAATGTTAAACTAGCTACAAAATTACTCAAAATAGACTAAAAACGGCGTTCATGTGCTCAGCTACAGATAAGATACCCTAAAAATCTAAAAAAGAAGTATTTATACAAGGCTGAATTTTCAGGACAAAAATACCCTTGACGGAGGTACCACGGTCCGCAAGAAATAGACTGCGGTCGCGGTGGGGCTTTTAGCTTCAAATCTCTGTTCTCTGAATCTAGCCACTGCTGACCACAATAAATGGACCACGGTCGCGATGGCTTCAACGCTGCCGCACAAAATGCACCGCGGGCAGCGGTGTTTTGAAACTTCCAAAATTCTAGCTCTCTGAATCCCTTCTCCGCGAACCACAACAAATGGATTGCGGCTGCGATGAGGCTACCACGGACCGTGGAAAATCAATCGCGGTCCGCATTGCTTGAAGGTCCAGAAATGTATCCTCTCTGGACTTTGCCACCGTAGACCGCACCAAAAGTAATGCGGTCGTGGTGGGTCCTTTGCAGCCACGGTGGATTTACTGTTGTAGTGGTGATTTGACTTGTTCTTGGTACTTGTGCAGGTTTTACTCCTTTTTGAGCTGGTTTTGACTTCCTTGTCACTTTTTGACCAAACTTTGCAAATAGGCACAACATGTAAGATTTCGGGATTACTTGTATACATTTTTAATCCAAAACTCAAGCAAAAGAGAGCATAAAATAGACTAGAATCCCTAGTTATCAGTTCCTAAATATCACAATGCACTAATTTGAACACAAACTTAGTAGTTGAATTACTCAGAGGAAAAGACAGTTTGGATTGCTTAGCCAAGGGACATACCCAAAACAATAATCATGAGTACATGCCTTCACATCACTGCTTACATTGAGCCTTTTTATTATATTTACAAGAGCATGGCCCAACCTCTTATTCCACAGATTAAAAGATAAGTAGTAAGATACACCAACTCTATTAAGACATTATCCAGCAGAATGTGTTGAGGAGTTCTGAAGACCTTCTCCTTGTAGAATATACAGTTCATGATTCTTCCTACCAATCCGCTTCACCTGACTACTGTAGAGATCCTGAAAAATACAGAAGCCAGGGAAGAAGGCAACAAAGGTCTGAAGCTCCTTGATGAGTTGACACCCTCGGTTCAAGAAGATAGAGGTGTCATGGTGTATGTTATTCGTTGACGACATAGTTCTAATTGATGAGATGCGAGGTAGTATTAACGATATACTTGAGGTTTTCAGACACAACCTTGAGTCTAAGGGTTTCAAGTTGAGAAAGACTAAGATAGAATATCTAGAATACAAGTTCAGCACCGAGTGGGGGGAAGTGGGCATGGACATGAGGCTTAGAGCACAATTCACCCCTAAGAGAAGTAGTTTTAAGTATCTGGGGTCAATTATACAGGGGACGAAGAGATTGATGAGGACGTCACTCACCATATAGGGGTGGGGTGGATAAAATGGAGGTTAGCATCATGAGTCATGTGTGATAAGAGAATGCCACTGTTAATCAAAGGTAAGTTCTATAGAACTGTGGTCAAATCAACCATGTTGTATAAGGAAGAGTGTTGGTCGATTAAGAACTCTCATATCCAGAAGATGAAAGTGACAGAGATGAGGATGTTGAGGTAGATGTGCGGGAATACTAGGATGGATAAGATTAGGAATGATGTTATTCGGAAGAAGGTGGGCATGGCTCATATAGATGACAAGATACGGGAAGCGAGGCTC
Organism: Nicotiana sylvestris; assembly: GCF_000393655.2. Taxonomy (NCBI): domain Eukaryota; kingdom Viridiplantae; phylum Streptophyta; class Magnoliopsida; order Solanales; family Solanaceae; genus Nicotiana; species Nicotiana sylvestris. The sequence continues at coordinate 22,784,557 of NC_091063.1, read as the reverse complement.
AGATGGTTCGGGCACGTATGGAGAAGGAGCTCTAATGCTCCGGTGAGGAGGTTCGAGAATTTGGCCTTGGCGAGAAGGAGAAGAGGTAGATTTCGGCCTAAAAAGTATAGGGGAGAGATGATCAGATAGGACATGACGCTGCTACAGATTTCTGAAGACGTGGCCCTTGATGGAAAGGTGTTGAGGTCGAGGATTAGGATTGTAGGTTAGGATGTAGTCGAGTTCGGGGGTGAAGCTAGTTTGATAGGGGTGGCCATAGACTGCTAGGATTTTATGTCATTTTCTCCCTATCCTTATGTTTTCATAGCATCAGACTTATTTTCTAATTTTGTTATTACATTTCAACTATTTTCTAACTCTTATAATGCTGTTATTATTTCTTTGGTTTTTGTTTGATGGTACTAATATATTGTCCCTTCCTTTCTCTTCTCGTCTTTTCCGTCTTCTTGAGCCGATGGTCTTTCGAAAATAGACTCTCTACTTCTTCAGGGTAGGGGTAAGGTCTGCGTATACACTACCCTCCCCAGACCCCATTTGTGAGATTTTAATAGGCCATTATTATTGTTGTTAATTGAACTTGTGAATTAAGCATGTCAATTCTAGAGGCCATATGATTTGAGGCACCAATGTTTATGATCCAATTCTTATTGACAAAGTTGGTTATTAAGGCAATCAGAGTACCTTTTGCAGGCAACCTACTAGATGATCCTGGAGCTTCCTCATTCCCCTTTGACAACAGCTGAAGAATTTCCTGATATTGTTTCTTAGTAAAGAAAGTAGGAGTTGAATTAGACTGAGGAGGAGGTCCAAAATTAGGAATCTATTGTTGTGGATAGGCAATTGGCTGTTGTGGATAAACACAAGAGTATCCTCCTTGTTCTGTTGATAGGAATTATTGGCTTGAGTGAGTGCACAATATGGTTGAGTGTTCCTGTAGGTAGTATCCCCTGCAATAAACTCTACACTAGAGGCACCATTGGCATACAGACCAGGGGTAAATGTAGGCCCTTTCCTTTTGGTCTTAAAGTCAGGTGGATACCCTATGAGTTTGTAGCAATTCTCCTTGGTGTATCCCTTGCAATGGCAGTATTCACATTGAACCTGACTTTTCTTGAATTTGTAGTACCACTTGAAGCTCTATTCCCTTTATTGCTATACAACGTTGTACTTTCTATCCCTTCAGTAGCTAGCATAGACTGCTGACAAGCTACAAGACTTCTCTGACTTTCTTGATCAACAAGCAGAGAATATGCTTTGTTGATCCTAGGCACAGGAGACATCATCATATTTTGGCTTCTGGCTTGGGCATAGGTTTCATTCAAACCTACCAAAAACTGCAGTAATATATGAGCTTCAAAGTGCTTAGAATATTTCTTAGATTCAGGACAAGTAAACCATGACAAGGCATGAGTGCATCAAATTCATCCCACAGATCTTTCAGTTTACAAAAATAATCAGCAATTGTCATGGTTTCTTGGGTCAGACTGCGAATTTCTTTATGAATATATAGAACTCTAGAACCATTGACTTTATCAAATCTTTCCTTGAGATCCTCTCAAACCTTATGCGCATCAGAAGCATATAGGACACTACTAAACAGGCCTGGTCTAACAGAGTTCATGATCCATGATAGAACAACATTAACTTTTTCCCACTGGTCATGTAACTCAGGTTCAAAACTGGTATTAGGAAATCGACCATCAACAAAGCCTAATTTGCTCTTATCTAAAATTTGCTCTCACCTAAAAGGCCAATCCTCATAGCACGACTCCATAGGGCATAATTGTCAGATCTAGTAAGCTGAAGAGATATCAATGTACTACCTAGAGTGTCTGTTGACTATAAGAATAATGGATGATTGTGATCAATTGTTGAGAAACTTGTGGTACCAGTGCCCAAGTTACCATTTTTGTGGTCGGAGGAGTAGGTACACCACTCAAGGGACTCGACTCATCTCCAATTGCCATTTTCTAGCAGTAAAGTAATCGCGAAACAATTCTGAGAAATTTTCACTCAATTCACAAACCTTCGCTCCTTCTAACTCAGAGGAACTCTAAGATAATTCAACCAGAAATTGTTGAATTGAAGTTTCTGAGACGACTGGAGAAAAACTAGAGCTGCGATGTTGATCTATGCCGGTTGCTCTGATACCATATTAGCTGCCATGGCTATCAACGAGAGAGAGAGAGAGAGTTAAGCTTAGAAGAAGAGAGAATTTGATAGAGGAGAAGAACAGATCGAGAGAAATAAAATACAATATATTAGTTTTTTATTCACTATGCACTGTGTATATATATATACAGTAAATAACTATCACCTAACAACCTAACTATAACTAACTTCTAACTACCAAACCATACATTTAACAACCTAACTATACACTGTAAGTGTCTAATTTAGCCAACATCGTTTAATTAATTAAAAACGTTAAAGAATTGAGAAATAGAATTTAGAAACTTTCCATATTTGTTAAAATGAATGAATCACGTCACCATGCAAATTAAACATTGAATCTAACCTCGATTAGGATTACTCACAGCTGCTGCTTTCACTTTTTGTTACAGATTACAGAATATGTTTCACTATGTTGTTATCATCCTTTGTATCACAAATCTCCTAAAACTCATGTAACTCGTGGTAAACATGCAAAGGAAACTTAAATATGAATCTCCTAAAATTCGTATTCCTAAAATACGAATAGTTAATTACTTGAAGATAATTTGAAGCGCAATTATATCGTCATACACTGAAATCTTATGCACAGTACTTTTGTCAGAGGATCAGAATCCTAGCTTATAAGTTACGGTGAACGTGAATTCAATAACTTTTGCTCAAATTTTGTATTTGTATTTGAAATATCCACTAAATATTTTACCGTGATCTCACTTATTATATATACATATCATCATATCATATCATATTATACTAAAAGTGAGAAGCTCCTACCTCCAAAGTTGGATTACCAGTTTACCCTACATTAAATTAATATCTAATTAATTAATTAGGATCACTAAGTCTAATTAAAGTTGAAATATGAAAATGTCAATCGAATATACTAAAATGTAAATTTACATTTCAATATATAATAAATTGTATAGTACATATATTAAATGTAAAATGTGAACAGACGGTTTTGATTTGAAAAATTGACGATAATATTTCAAAAGTTAATGTCATTTATTGTAATCTATTAAATTTAGAATAACTTTCATCTTCCATTATCTATATGATTAATATCAGTCCTTAAAATGTGCATTGAATAGTTAACTCTTTCATCTTCTAACAATAATTACAAATTTATGAATATCAGCTTTTCCACTCATCCATTTACTTATTTAGTAAAAATTGTATGGGGTAGCCACTATTTAAAGTGGTATTTACTTTTTATCCAGTATTTTTAGTGCTGAGCAAAAATAGCCACTAGTTTATTAAAATTAATATGAAAGGACGTTGTTACCCTTTCCTTCCCAAATGGAAATGCAGTGATATCACAGGTTGGATAGATACACCATTTTCAGATTCTCTTTCTGGGCTATTCTCTCTGCATATCTTCTTCCATTCCCAACCTCCATTTTCTTTCTTTTTCTTTATCGTCTTCTTCCTGTATATTTTGCTTTGTCTTTTGTCAGATGAAAAGTATGATCTCAGAAAAGCTATGCCAGAGTATGTAGTTGGTGGAGAATGGGAGATTGAGTCAAAGGAAAATACAAGGACTACTCCTCGAACACTGCATATAAGCAATAGAAATTCACTGTATTTTTTTCTACTGAGTCTACTGCTGCTGCTACTATACCTACTGTGCCTTGAGATACTATGGAGAAGGAATTAGGTGTTAAGTCATGATCACCTTTTTAATTCTCCTTCTCTTTTGACTTTTACCTGCTATGATTTTTAAATTGGGTAAACCTTCAGTCAAAATGGAAGAAAAAAGTAAATTTATCATAAAAGGATAAAATATTTAAAATATTTGTATTTAAGTTCAAAAGTTAATGACACTTGGTCCTTAACTTCGAGTTCCAATTTCAAAAGTTAACGACACTTGGTCCTGAACTTAGAATTACAAGTTCAAAAGTTAAGGACACTTGGTCCTGAACTTAGATTAACAAGCTCAAAAGCTAAGGACAATAGGTCCTGAACTTACAGTTACAAGTTCAAAAGTTAAGGACAATATGTCTTGAACTTAGGCCAAGAAGCCCAAAAATTAAGGACAATAGATCCTGAACTTAGACTAACAAGCTCAAAAGTTAAGGACACTTGGTCCTGAACTTACAGTTACAAGTTCAAAAGTTAAGGACACTTGGTCTTGAACTTAGACTAACAAACTCAAAAGTTAAGGACAATAGGTCTTGAACTTAGACTTACAAGTTCAAAAGTTAAGGACAATAGGTCTTGAACTAATTAGACTTACAAGTTCAAAGTAGTCCTTAACTTAGAGTTACAAGCACAGAACTTAAGGACAGGTGGTCCTGAACTTCGAGTTCCAAGTTCAAAAGTTAAGGACATGTAGTCCTGAAGTCTTGAACTTAGAGTTCCAAGTTCAAAAGTTAAGAACATGTAGTCCTGAAATCCTGAACTTAGAGTTGCAACTTCAAAAGTCAAGGACACTTGATCCTGAACTTTATGAGCAGAAGGGTGTTTTCGTCTGGGCAGGTAAAGTTTATTAAAGCAGTGGCTAAAGATTAATGACATTTTAAATAGTGGCTTAAAAGTAAATACATGTGTTATTAGTGGCTAACCATGCACTTCCCCCTACTTATTTATTAGTTTTTCCAGTATATCATCTATAATTTGGCTTCGACTGTGAACGTTGGGCTTCATTCCAATCGGTTCCTACTCGGTAATTTTACCTTTTTATCTCTCTTTCTGTTTGGCTTACTACCTTCAACATACACGCGCGCGCGCGCATAGACACACACATATATATACTGGCATACGCAAGATTTTTCATAAGCGGTGTCACAATTTAAAGAAATGAAGAAATAAATAACTTATTGTAGTTGTAAGCGGTGTCATTTTCTATATTTATCCCTAATATTTTTATTTTTCTTATACATAACTAATAAAAAATTTCGATGAAGCGGTGTCCCGTGACACCGTATTGTACCAGGTGTATACGCCCCTGCATATATACATATTTATATATATATATATATATATATATATATATATATATATATGTATATGTATATGTATATGTATATATATACACATATATATATATATGTGTGTGTGTGTCTGTATATACATATGTATACACACACACATATACACATACGTGTGTGTGTGTATGTTATGTTTATGTGTGTGTGTATGTTATGCGGTAATTTTAAAAAATTAATGTATTAAATTTTTTAGTTACTCTCAAAAGGTTAACAATTTGAAAAGTTATAAACCAGGTTTATATGCAGGTATAATTTATATTTTTTTAAATTCAATGAATTTATTTCCTTAGTTAATCTCAAGATAGAAAAGTAATTTGAAAAGTTACATTTAATCTACAATTATAGACAAGGTTCATATGCAAAAGTAAAATGTGTAGTATTTGAACAGTCATTCCTACGGCTATTTAGGACCTAAAGTCGATAATGCAATGGAAGTCATGGAGATTTGTTAGGAGTTAGCTGGCAAAAGTTGGGTTCATTTTTTCTCTTTATCCCTAATTCTTGACCCATCTATTTCACTTTATATGTTATTTTTCCTCTTTTTTATAGTGTTGATTCTCATATTATTGCCTTAATAACGTTATTTTATGTGTGTGATATATATTTTTGTGCAGTGAGTACTATATATATCCACCTTGTTAATAAGAAGCTGAAGTGTTGTATAAACTGATGGTCTCATGGTATTTTTACGCACACGAATTTTGTTTGTCTGATTATTTACCTCGATAAAAGATCAAATTTTTTGTTGAAAAAATAACTTAAATTATTTTTTATTTATTTTGTTGGTTAAATTCATCTCTATAACAAGATCTACGCTCTTGATAGCATCTCTTGAAAAATAAGATCCTGATATTTAAAAATTGACACTTATTGGCTACATATTAACCCCTTCTGTTATTGTTCAATTAATTGAACTATATGTATATGTAATATAAATATTGAACAAGATCTAAATAGGCTAATATTCTCAAATTGGTACGCCATTATCTCACTCTTCACATATTGATATCATACATGCACGTTTTAAGACACTAGAACACGAAAATTCCTAAGTAATCCTATGATTTATTTAGAATGTAAATATTTGATTTCTTGTTGGAACAGGAGTATTGTGGCTATTAGTGTTCTTGAATACGTAGTAAGTTTTTAATATTCCCAAGTCCCAAAGAAGCATGAATAATTTGACCGAGTGTACAGCCGAGGACTATTCATGTATATTAATTTCATTGAGTTTCTGGTGCATACTTAACAAAGAATCTGATGATATGATGAAGTGCATAAGCTTGTGTTTTCCATGTGTGATCATTTATTATCCTTTTGAATATTTCTTTCTATATATATAGCTGATATACAAAGAGCATGTTGTGTGAAATTATTGGCTTTCAAGGCAAGCAAGAAGCCAAGAAATTTAATATTTTCATAACTTAAATAATTTTTTTAAATAATTAAGTTTTTTATTTTCCATATAAGGTTTTTTTCGTAATATACATGTGAAGCACGCGTATCAAATCATTTGCACAATAACATATTCATCTAAATAGTTTAATTCTTCATATTCATACGAAGTAATGACATCTTTTTAAGTTCACCTACTGTCACGATCCAATCCCCAAACCCGGTCGTCATGGCGCCTCTCGTGAAGACAAGGCCAGCCAGACCAAAACGGAATACCTCTTTTAAACAATTAACCATCATAAACAGTAATAACATATAATATAACACTCATAAATTGCGGAATTTTAACGTTAACAACAGCAGGAACTATCCCGACACAGCCCAAACCGGGGTGTCACAAGTCATGAGCAACTAAGAAGTCCGGATACAAGTCTATTGAACACAAAATCTGATACAATAGTTCAGAGAAAAAAAAACATGGAAATGATAGGATAAAGGAGGCACGGGGCTGCGAACGCCAACAGCTACCTCGTAGTCTCCACATCACTGCCTGGACTGGGAGAAATCAGCACTCAGGAGCGGACTCTGCGATGCCTGAATCTGCACTTATGGTGCAGGGAGTAATGTGAGTACTCCGACTCAGTGAGTAATAATTATAAATAATGGATGAAAGTATGAAAACACGTAAAGACACAAAGCAATTCCATATTAAGCAGTAAAATCACTTAAAACAGTAAATCAGTGAAGAATCAAATGATATTCCTTTTTAAAACAAGTAAAACAGGTAATTTAACAGGTAAATAACAAGTAGAAATCCGCCCCTCGGGCACAGTATCAATCGCTCAGCATAGTATCAACCCCTCGGGCTCACTCTCAGTACAGTATCAGCCCCTCGGGCTCACTCTCGGAATAGTATCAGCCCCTCGGGCTACCTCACAATCACTCATATCAGCCCTCGGGCATAGCATCAATCACTCAGAACAATGGGTACCCGCGCTTACTGTGGGTGTGCAGACTTCGGAGGGGCCCCTTACGGCCCAAGCGCTATATCAAGCCACCTCGTGGCATCATCACTCAGGATATTCTCACATCACTCAAGCCACCACGTGGCATATAAAGTATCTCAGGCCCTCGGCCTCACATCACTCAAGCCACCGCGTGGCATAAATAGTAACTCAGGCCCTCGGCCTCATATAACTCAGCATATCCTCACATATGGTCCTCGGCCTCACTCAGTCCGAAAATCATCATAAGCCTCTTGGGCATTAGTAAAACAGTAGTTCTCAGCCCAAAATATGATGTAGAAATATCATTTAAGTTTCAAATATGAGTAAAAGTGGCTGAGTTTGTAAAACAGTAGATATCAATAGGACTAAGTTCAAATAATGAGTCAAGCAATGAGGAAAACAATGATAAAAATCCCCGAAGGGTTCAAATAGTTGGCACGAAGCTCAAATATGGCAATCAGCCCAAATCTAATGATAACAAATGAATTTCAGTCAAATATTCGGTAAAATCATCACTCGGATGGACCAAGTCACAATCCCTAGTAGTGAAAGACCCCACGCTCATCATCCAGCGCGTATCTTGCCTTAATATAGTACTACGTTGTGCAATCCGGGGTTTCAAACCCTCAGGACATCATTTACAACCATTACTCAACTCGAACTGGCTAATTCTCTAGCTCGCGACACCTTTGCCCCTCAAATTGGCCTCCACGCGCGTCGAATCTATCCAAAATCAGAACGAATACGTCACAATATGCTAAGGGAACAAAGCCCAAGCGAAAACATTCGAAAATATCAAAAATCTCGAAATTAGCAAAACCCGAGCCCCGGGCCCACGCCTCGGAATCGGGTAAAATTTATATTTTCAGAATCCTCATACCCTCACGAGTCTAACCATACCAAAATTATCCAATTCCGATACTATTTGGTCCTTCAAATCATCATTTTACATTTTTGAAAGGTTTCACAATTTTCTTCCCAAATTCCATCTCAAATCACGAATTAAATGATTAATTCAGTGATAGATTCATGTATTCTAGCCAAATCTGAGTTAAAATCACTTACCCCGATGAATTTCTTGAAAAACCTTCGAAAAATCGCCAAAATTTGAGCACTCTAGGTTAAAATATTAAATAAAATCCAAGACCTCGTATTTATAGGTACCCTTCAGGTTTCAGCTACCGCGGCCGCGCCCACTTTTGTGCGGTCCGCGCGACGCCTACTGCGGTCGTGCCCGCTTTTGTGCGGTCCGCGCGACGCTTACCGCGCCCGCGCCCGCTTTTGTGCGGTCCGCACAGCACTCAACGCGGGCGCACTTATTTTTGTGCGGACCGTGTGAGTGAGTTCCGGGGCCTGCAACCCCTGTAGACCTGCTACAACTATGATTTTTGCACTAAAACATCCCGGAACTCCCAGAACTTCGAACCAATTGCACCAACATATCCCATGACATCGTTCAAACTTGCTCAAAACTTCGGAATGCTCACAACAACATCAAATCACCAATTTAACATAGGATTCAAGCCTAAGAACTCATAAATTATGCTTTCGATCAAAAGGTCTATCAAATCTCGTCCGAATGGCCTGAAATTTTGCGCACACATCCCAAATGACAAAATGAAGCTACTGCGACTCTCGGAATTCTAGTCTGACCCCAATATCAAAATCTCGCCTATCAACCGAAATTTGGTGAAATATCAATTTCGCCAATTCAAGCCTATATCTTCTCTACAACTCCAAAACCCATTCTGATCGCGCTCCTAGGTCACAAATCACCTCCCGAAGCTAACCGAACCATCGGAACTCACTTCCGAGCCTTCTAACACATAAGTCAACACCCGATTGACTTTTCCAACTTAAGCCTTCTTAAAAGAGACTAAGTGTCTCATTTCTTACCAAATCCTCTCTGAACTCAAACTAATCAACTCGATCACATAAAACACGAATAACGAAGCATAAAGAAGCTGAAATGGGGGAAACGGAGCGGTAACTCATGAGACGACTGGCCGGGTCGTCACATCCTCCCCAACTTAAACAAACGTTCGTCCTCGAACGAGTCAAGAAACATACCTGAAGCCTCAAACATATGAGGATATCTGCTCCGTATCTCCCGCTCGGTCTCCCAGGTAGCCTCCTCAACGGGCCGACCTCTCCACTGCACTTTCACTGGAGTTATATCCTTTGACCTCAACTTCCGAACCTGGCGACCCAAAATAGCTACTGGCTCCACATAAAAGGTCAAATCATCATCCAACTGAACCGTGCTGAAGTCCAAAACATAAGACGGATCCCTAATATACTTCCGGAGCATAGAAACATGAAATACCGGATGCACACTCGACAGGCTAGGTGGCAAAGCAAGCTCATAAGCCACCTCCCCAATCCTCCGAAGCACCTCAAAAGGCCCAATGAACCGAGGACTCAACTTGCCTTTCTTCCCAAACCTCATAACACCCTTCATGGGCGAAACCTTCAGCAAGACCTTCTCACCGACCATGTAGGACACATCTCGAACCTTCCGGTCTGCATAACTCTTCTGACGCGACTGCGCTGTACGAAGCCTCTCCTGAATCACTTTCACCTTCTCTAAGGCATCCTGAACCAAATCTGTCCCCAATAGTCTAGCCTCGCCGGGCTCGAACCAACCAACCGGAGATCTACACCGCCTCCCGTACAAAGCCTCATATGGATCCATATGAATACTCGACTGGTAGTTGTTGTTGTAAGCAAACTCTGCAAGTGGTAGAAACTTATCCCATGAACCTCCAAATTCAATAACACAAGCACGCAACGTATCCTCCAATATCTGAATAGTACGCTCGGACTGTCCGTCCGTCTGAGGATGAAACGTTGTGCTCAACTCTACCTGAGTATCCAACTCTCTCTGCACGGCTCTCCAAAACTGCGAAGTAAACTGAGTACCTCTATCTGAGTTGATGGAGACCAGAACACCATGCAACCGAACAATCTCCCAGATATAAATCCCTACCAACCGCTCTGAAGAATAGGTAGTACATACAGGGATGAAGTGCGCAGACTTGGTCAGCCGATCCACAATCACCCAAATAGCATCGAACTTCTTCAAAGTCCGAGGAAGACCACTCACAAAATCCATGGTGACCCTCTCCCACTTCCACTCGGGAATAACCATCTGCTGAAGCAAGCCACCCGGTCTCTGATGCTCATATTTCACATGCTGACAATTGAGACACCGAGCTACAAATCCCACGATATCTTTCTTCATTCTTCTCCACCAATAGTGCTGCCTCAAATCTTGATACATCTTTGCGGCACCCGGATGAATGGAATACCGCGAGCTATGGGCCTCCTCCAGAATCAACTCTATAAGCCCATCCACATTGGGCACACAAATCCGGCCATGCATCCTCAACACATCATCATCACCGCCGGTCACATCTCTGGCATCATCATGCTGGACTCTGTCCTTAAGGACAAGCAAATACGGATCATCATACTGGCGCTCTCTGATACGATCATATAAGGAAGACCGAGAAACCACACATGCCAACACCCGACTAGGCTCCGAAATGTCCAATCTCACGAACCGATTGGCCAAGGCCTGAACATCAACTGCAAGGGGTCTCTCCCCAACTGGAATATATGCCAAACTCCCCACACTCACTGCCTTTCGGCTCAATGCATTGGCCGCCACGTTGGCCTTTTCGGGATGGTACAGAATAGTGATATCATAATCCTTAAGCAACTCCAAGCATCTCCGCTGCCTCAAATTAAGATCTTTTTGCTTGAGCAAATGCTGAAGACTGCGATGATTAGTGAACACCTCACAAGATACGCCATATAAGTAATGCCTCCAAATCTTCAATGCATGAACTATGGCAGCCAACTCCAAATCATGAACGGGGTAGTTCTTCTCATGGGACTTCAACTGACGAGAAGCATAAGCAATAACTCTACCCTCCTGCATCAACACACAACCAATCCCAACTCTCGAAGCATCACAATACACAGTATATAAACCTGAAGCTTATGGCAAAACCAACACTGGAGCTGTGGTCAAGACTATTTTGAGCTTCTGAAATGTCTCCTCACACTCGTCCGACCATACAAATGGAGCACCCTTCTGAGTCAACTTGGTCAAGGGCGATGCAATGGATGAAAATCCCTGAACAAACTGGCGATAATAGCCTGCCAACCCAAGAAAGCTACGAATCTCTATGGCTGAGGACGGTCTAGGCCAACTCTAAACAGCCTCTATCTTCTTTGGGTTAACCTGAATACCCTCGCTGGACACCACGTGTCCCAAGAAAGCCATTGTACTGAGCCAAAACTCACACTTGGAGAACTTTGCATAAAGCTTCTCCTCCCTCAATCTCTGCAACACAACTCTCAAATGCTCCGCATGCTCCTTCTGACTACGTGAGTACACTAGGATATCATCAATGAATACTATCACGAACGAATCAAGATAAGGCTGGAACACGCTGTTCATCAAATGCATGAATGTTGCTGGGGCATTGGATAGCCCGAAAGACATAACAAGAAACTCATAATGACCATATCTGGTCCTGAAAGCAGTCTTAAGAATATCTGAATCCCTGATCTTCAACTGGTGATAACCCGAACGGAGATCAATTTTGGAGAATACTCTCGCTCCCTGAAGCTGATCAAATAAATCATCAATGCGAGGCAAAGGATACTTGTTCTTAATTGTTACTTTGTTTAATTGCCTATAATCAATGCACATTCTCATCGTACCATCCTTCTTCTTCACAAATAAAATTGGTACACCCCAAGGGGACACACTAGGCCGAATAAACCCCTTATCTAGGAGTTCCTGAAGCTGTTATTTCAATTCTTTCAACTCTACTGGTGCCATACGATATGGCGAAATAGAAATGGGTTGAGTGCCCGGCACCAGGTCAATACCAAAATCAATGTCCCTGTCTGGTGGCATGCCCGGCAGGTCTGCAGGAAACACATCGGGAAAATCCCTCACAACTGGGACAGAATCGATACTAGGAGTCTCAGCTCCAACATCCCTTACAAATGCTAGATATGAAAGGCAACCCTTCCCAACCATACGCTAGGCCTTCAAGAAAGAGATCACTCTACTAGGGATATAATCAGTCATACCACGCCACTCGATCCGCGGTACACCCGGCATAGCCAAAGTGACTGTCTTAGCATGACAGTCTAGAATAGCACGACATGGAGATAGCCAATCCATGCCCAAAATGACATCAAAATCCACCATGCTCAATAGCAATAGATCCACTCGGGTCTCCAGACCCCCAATAGTCACCACACATGACCGGTACATGGTCTACAACAATAGTATCGCCTACTAGGATAGATACATGAACAGGTAAAGCAAGAAACTCACGGGGCATACCCAAATAACGAGCAAAGTATGATGACACATAAGAAAAGGTGGAACCGGGATCAAATAATACAGAGGCATCCCTGTGGCAGACTGAAACAATACCTGTAATGACAGCATCTGATGCAATAGCATCTGGCCTGCCAGGAAGTGCATAGAAACGGGCCTGACCGCCCCTTGGTCGACCTCCCCCTCTGGGCTCAAAGCCATAGATCAAAACACGCACTATAACTTATAACGCGTATACTTTGTTGCTTCCATAATACCATAGTGAGATTAGACTCAGTCCTTCATAAGCTCTTGAAACACCGACCATCGGGTACTTTAACTCTATGCAAATCTCGCATTCACTCTCGTAACAGTTAAGCCCACTCTACCAAGTGACCCAAATTTAAATTTAAACACATATGTTTCACTTGTGAATGAGATCTTCTAACAGACAGCATAAGGATCACACAATCTATGAACACCGCAGGAGACAACCCGTCTGCTTCGCCTCAATATAACATTTCTGTATACCTTCCACCGTCATACACATTACACAGTCACTTAATTCTTTTTTTTTCTTGAGTCTGAACTCATACCGCAACATGAAATTTACTTCACTCCAACTAGGAGACATGAAATATTCTTCACGCGCCCATAACTCGGGGCTACGCATCCAACCACAATGGAAATCAAACGCTTAATAGTTCATCTATCATCCATCAGACATTTCTCGTCACTTCCAAGTCATATAGATACCTCTCGCAGTACCAACATACTCATCACATAGTTGTCAGCCATCACTTCTACTAACAGGGACAATACTGCACATATAAGTTCAAAACATTTGCTCACACAATCAGTACCTCGGTGCTCAAGACGTAGGAAAGATCCGGCCTCAAGTCCTCTAGACTGGCCCAACATCAAAATCACAAAGATCATATCTCGCCCCTCGACCAGGGAATCACAAGCCATCAAGGCATATCTGATACTAAGAGCTCATGCGCACATACGAACGCGTGGAAGGAATTTCAAGAGTTACATTTTCAAGCTGAATCAACGACGCACGATAAGAATTCAAGAATGCAAAGTTTTCCTAAAGGTTCTGCAGCCTCTCGAGGATAAATACAGACGTATCTGTACCGATCCGCGAGACTCTACTAAACCTGCTCATGACTCGTGAGACCTAAGTAACCTAGGCTCTGCTACCAACTTGTCACGACCCAATCCCCGAACCCGGTCGTGATGGCGCCTCTCGTGAAGACAAGGCCAGCCAGACCAAAACGGAATACCTCTTTTAAATAGTTAATCATCATAAATAGTAATAACATATAATATAACACTCATAAATTGCGGAATTTTAACGTTAACAACAGTAGGAAACATCCCGACACAACCCAAACCGGGGTATCACAAGTCATGAGCAACTAAGAAGTCCGGATACAAGTCTACTGAACACAAAATCCGATACAATAGTTCAGAGAAAAAAAACATGGAAATGATAGGATAAGGGAGGCACGGGGCTGCGAATGCCAACAGCTACCTCGTAGTCTCCAAATCACTACCTGGACTGGGAGAAATCAGCACTCAGAAGCAGATTCTGCGATGCCTGAATCTGCACACATGGTGCAGGGAGTAATGTGAGTACTCTGACTCAGTGAATAACAATTATAAATAATGGCTGAAAGTATGAAAACACGTAAAGACACAAAGCAATTCCATATTAAGCAGTAAAATCACTTAAAGCAGTAAATCAGTGAAGAATCAAATGATATTCCTTTTTAAAACAAGTAAAACAGGTAATTTAACAAGTAAATAACAAGTAGAAATCCGCCCCTCGGGCACAGTATCAATCGCTCAGCATAGTATCAGCCCCTCGGGCTCACTCTCAGTACAGTATCAGCCCCTCGAGCTCACTCTCGGAATAGTATCAGCCCCTCGGGCTACCTCACAATCACTCATATCAACCCCTCGGGCATAGCATCAATCACTCAGAACAATGGGTACCCGCGCTCACTGTGGGTGTGTAGACTCCGGAGGGGCCCCTTACGGCCCAAGCGCTATATCAAGCCACCTCGTGGCATCATCACTCAGCATGTCCTTACATCACTCAAGCCACCACGTGGCATAAAAAGTATCTCAGGCCCTCGGCCTCATATCACTCGGCCTCACATCACTCAAGCCACCGCGTGGCATAAATAGTAACTCAGGCCCTCGGCCTCATATCACTTAGCATATCCTCACATATGGCCCTCGGCCTTACTCAGTCCGGAAATCATCATAAGCCCCTTGGGCATTAGTAAAACAGTAGGTCTCAGCCCAAAACATGATGTAGAAATATCATTTAAGTTTCAAATCTGAGTAAAAGTGGCTGAGTTTGTAAAACAGTAGATATCAATAGGACTGAGTTCAAATAATGAGTCAAGCAGTGAGGAAAACAGTGATAAAAATCCCCGAAGGGTTCAAATAGTTGGCACGAAGCCCAAATATGGCAATCAGCCCAAATCATGATGATAACAAATGAATTTCAGTCAAATATTCGGTAAAATCATCAATCGGGATGGACCAAGTCACAATCCCCAGTAGTGAAAGACCCCACGCTCATCATCCAGCGCGTATCTTGCCTCAATATAGCACTACGATGTGCAATCCGGGGTTTCAAACCCTCAGGACATCATTTACAACCATTACTCACCTCGAACTGGCTAATTCTCTAGCTCGCGACGCCTTTGCCCCTCGAATTGGCCTCCACGCTCGTCGAATCTATCCAAAATCAGAACGAATACGTCACAATATGCTAAGGGAATAAAGCCCAAGTGAAAACATTCGAAAAATATCAAAAATCTCGAAATTAGTAAAACCCGAGCCCCAGGCCCACGTCTCGGAATCGGGTAAAATTTACATTTTCAGAATCCTCATACCCTCACGAGTCTAACCATACCAAAATTATCCTATTCCGATACTATATGGTCCTTCAAATCTTCATTTTACATTTTTGAAAGGTTTCACAATTTCTTTCCTAAATTCCATCTCAAATCACGAATTAAATGATGAATTCAGTGATAGATTCATGTATTCTAGCCAAATCTGAGTTAAAATCACTTATCCCGATGAATTTCTTGAAAAACCTTCGAAAAATCGCCAAAATCCGAGCTCTCTAGGTTAAAATATTAAATAAAATCCAAGACCTCGTATTTATAGTTACCCCTCAAGTTTCAGCTACCGCGGCCGCGCCCACTTTTATGCGGTCCGCGTGACGCCTACCGCGGCCGCGCCCGCTTTTGTGCGGTCCGCGCGACGCCTACCGTAGCCGCGCCCGCTTTTGTGCGGTCCGCACAACACTCAAGGCCGGCGCACTTATTTTTGTGCGGACCGCGTGAGTGAGTTCCGGGGCCTGCAACCCCTGTAGACCTGCTACAGCTATGATCTTTGCACTAAAACATCCCGGAACCTACCCGGAACTCCCAGAACTTCGAACCAATTGCACCAACACATCCTATGACATCGTTCAAACTTGCTCAAAACTTCGAAACGCTCACAACAACATCAAATTACCAATTTAACATAGGATTCAAGCCTAAGAATTCCAAGAACTCTTAAATTATGCTTTCGATCAAAAGGTCCATCAAATCTCGTCCGAATGGCCTGAAATTTTGCACACACATCCCAAATGATAAAATGAAGCTACTGCAACTCTCGGAATTCTATTCCGACCCCAATATCAAAATCTTGCCTATCAACCGGAATTTGCCGAAATATCAATTTCGCCAATTCAAGCCTAAATCTTCTCTACAACT
This sequence comes from Nicotiana sylvestris, assembly GCF_000393655.2. Lineage (NCBI taxonomy): Eukaryota > Viridiplantae > Streptophyta > Magnoliopsida > Solanales > Solanaceae > Nicotiana > Nicotiana sylvestris. The sequence goes on along the minus strand of NC_091063.1, from coordinate 22,767,849 downwards.
CCAAAACCCATTCCGATCGCGCTCCTAGGTCACAAATCACCTCCCGAAGCTAACTGAATCATCGGAACTCACTTCCGAACCTTCTAACACATAAGTCAACACCCGGTTGACTTTTCCAACTTAAGCCTTCTTAAAAGAGACTAAGTGTCTCATTTCTTACCAAATCCTCTCCGAAGTCGAACTAATCAACTCGATCACATAAAATACGGATAACGAAACGTAAAGAAGCTGAAATGGGGGAAACGGAGCGGTAACTCATGAGACGACTGGCTGGGTCGTCACAACTACTAAATTACTAATCAAGGATCATATTATATGATTTTTATAATGTGAATTTATATATTATTCTTAAGTTTTTATTTTATTACTCAAAAACATATTTTAATAATCTTATACGGTGTTTTTAAAAAAAATTATACTAAATGGTCATGGTTTTCTTAAAATTTTGTACTAAATGACTCATGAGTTTTAAATATTTTGTACTAAATAACTTGAGATCAAAGGCGGATCCAAGATTTAAATTATATGGAATCAATCTTTAAGATTTTAGTATTGAATTCACTCACTTGTGGAATTACACTGAATTATTGTTGTTGTTGTTGTTGTTGTTATTTGTTTGCTTGCTTTATTGAACCCATTATATTTTAAAAGTTATGGATTCATATGACTATTTGTTACAATTTTAGTAAATTTTCGCACATAAATTATGCTCAACGTCTTACGTGAATCCGATACCATGCATAATGCTAGATTTGTCCCTTTTCGGGATACACGTGTGACGAGAGACTAGTATATTATAATAATATTAACTTGAATCTGCCTACTTACACCACTTGAAGTGATCTAATATGCATTTTTTTTTGGTAAGGAACGATCTAATATGCAGTGATGCGTACCTTAGCCGTATTTTTTTTTCTTTTTTTAAATTATCTTTGTCCGAAAAAATAAAGTTGCAGAAAAAGGTCGCCGTTATTCTTTCCTTCCATGAAAAGTAAGATTATGTGTTTGTGTGGCCTGAAAACCCTTTTTTATTCCACCAAATCTTTTCCATATATATTTGAACTAAAATACCAACCATAGATTTTTACATTATTTGAGTCTCACAGTAATTAACTTCGAACTTACAAAATTTTACTATGGTTCAATACTTCAATTTGTATTTTCAACTTACAGAGAATTTACTTTCTGCATGGTGAATTTCTCAATTTGGTCGGCAAATTCAGTCAATATTCAATATCATTATGTTCAAAAAGTGAATAATTAATATAGGAAAGTGAGATAAAGTGAAATTCAATGAGAAGGAAGTTTATTTGAGATACAATCTTTACTACATATGCAGCAGATCACAATATTTTTGAATAGCTTGATTCCACCACACACAATACAAAGAGCAAATAATGTATATATAGTAGCTAGGTTTAATTTGTAAAAACTTCTAAAATGAATCCTTTTCTTTTCAAACCCCATCCTTCCTCTCGAATTGGAATTTAAGCAGTTGCAACTGGATCACTTTTCACAGTTTCCATGGCCTTGATCATGGCTTCAAACCTTGGCTCTTTGGCTTGAAACTTGAGTCCAGCATATAACTTCATATAATCATCAAACACAAACTTTGGATAAATTGCTTTACTTTCCTCTGCCTCTTTCTCAACTAAAGTTGGTGCTGGAAATATTACTGCATCACTTCCTGGATTATAAAATGAAGCTAATGACATCCGAGTCCCGTCTGTTTGTGTAATCACTCTGTGCATCACACTCTTGTATTTCCCATTGGTGATCACCTGATTTTTCATTTAATAATAAATACCCTTTTAGTATTTCTAAGTTAGATTTTAACTTATATACACTGACATTGTAAAAGAACAGACCTCAAGTTGGTCGCCAAGGTTAACCACAATAGAGTGGCGCATGGGAGGAACATCGATCCATTGGCCGTCTTTGAGGAGTTGAAGGCCGCTTACTTTGTCATCTTGGAAGAGAAGGATTATGCCACCAGCATCTGTGTGGGCGCGCAGACCCTTTATCAAATCTGGTTTTGGACATGGTGGATAGTTGCTAACCTTAGTTCCAAAATTGGGACCTTTTGTCCCATAAAAGATTTTTTTCAGGTAGCCTTTTTCAAGGCCAAGATTTTCACATAGCAAGTCCAGTAACTCCTCTGCCAATTTTTCTAATCTTTTAGCAAAATCTCTCATTACTTCCCTGCATATGATCATTTAGGACAACATTGATAAGAAACTTTATATGTCTTTTGCTCTATTCTATGTCAAGTTTCAATCCACATACATGCGGGGAACAGCCCAAAAAATTTAAAAGAATAATAGAGGTGTAGTGTCTGATGCATGTTCAGTACATTAAAATTGTCCTTTTCCTGAAGAACCTCACAAGCTTGAGATCTTAGATATCTTATAACGCAGCCCATTGCACTAAGTTTCCGCTATGGCGCGGGGTCTAAGGAAGGGTTGACCGAACCACAAGGGTCTATTGTACGCAGCCTTACCCTGCATTTCTGCAAGAGGTTGTTTCCACGGCTCGAACAGGTGACCTTCTGGTCATATGGCAGCAAACTTACCAGTTACGCCAAGACTCACCTTCAGATCTTGGACAATGGAGAAGTTACATACATGTGGGGAAAACCCCACGTGTAAAATTTTATGCAGTGACGGTATAAAATGTCTATCAAGTTTAAGTTTTACCTGTATTGATCATCGAGATCAGGTACTTCACAAATGTTAGAAACAGGAAGATGGCGTAAAAAGAAAGTGCTTTCCCAATCCAAATCAGTAACCTCAGCTTGCACAGCTTCAAGACCTTTGCTGGCCACCAATTCTTTAAATCTCTGTTCCATGCACTTCTTGTAATGTCCCTTTGTCATTTTCTCCACTGTATCCATTACTTCATGTGGAATCCCATGGTTCACCAACTGCAATAATCATAATATAAATAAACAAAAATATCAAAGTGCAAGATTTCTTACTAGCTTACTAATTGGCTAGAGTACAAGCCACATCTTTATATACAGATACGCAATCAGGATTTGAAGCTTCTGGGTTCAAAATTCTAGTCCTTTTAAGTTACTGTATTCTAAATTAATATCCAACTAAGATAAATACAAATTTGAAGCAAAGCTGTTGAGTTCAACCGAACTGTAAGCTATACTCTAGCTCCCCTACTTATATATGAAAATTATTATTACCTCAAAGAAGCCCCAGTTCTCACAAGCATCCTTAATCATTTCCATGGTGTCAGCTCTCTCAGAACCATTGAGCTTTTCCAAGTTGATAATTGGGAAGTTCTCCATATCTTTCTTGGTAAAGTATGTGTGTTTTTAAGTGCGTTAAAAATGTAATACAATAAAATAAAATTAATAGAATATGTGAATAGAAAAGATTGAAATGAATAGCTAGAATGTTTGATGCAAAAGAGTGAGGATAGAAAGGGGTATTTATAGGGGAAGATATATACCAAGAAAATAGGAGAGTTACAATAAGGAGACTTAAATAATTCTAAGTCTCCTTGAAAAGTCCATGAGTCCAAGTATACCTTTTGCTGAAATTTCTGGTCATAGTTCCTTGTTGAACCATCTTACCCTCAAAATGGATGTTTGGGATTAAGACAATAAGAAAAGGACCCATCTTGACCAGAATATAAGGCTCCTATTTGGTGGTGGCTGCAGTAGCCAAAACTTTTACTATACTATATAGTTTTATTTCATGTGTTATATTAAATTTCTTAGGACAGTTTGACTAGGATACAAATATTTGGGAAGTTGCCTCGCATTTCACAATAACCTTAAGGCTGCGCATTTCACTGCTTGAATTTTTTATACCTATGAAATTTCCTGGAGATAGCTAAGGCCTCGTAGCATAGGCGGAGCCAAGATTTGAATCTTATGGGTTCGTGATGTTACTGAGTTTTAAATTAATAAGTTATATATATTCAATGAATTTCTTAAGATAAATAGATGATTTGAACAAAAGTTAGTTAGTTCGGTCGAACCCGCATCAAGCATCTTGCACTCTACCTTCGCCCCTGCCATGTAGCACTTAGGGGTGCAGGTAGAAGTCTAAATATGGGTTTGACTACACTCAGTAATATTTGCTCAAACAATGTATTTGTGCCAAAAAATTAATTAAATATGTACACATATTAAATTTAGAACTCAATTATTAGCCCTCAAAATTGTCGTTATAAAATTCAAAACTCATAAATTTAAAATTCTTACTCTACATCTGATAACACCGTTGATTGAAGTAGTTTTCTCTTGTTAATTAATTGCTTTATTCAGATGTTAATTTGAGATCATGATCAATGATGTGGAACACCCCAATACATGCCTTCTTTTACACTATCATATCATTATTTGAATCATGCATGCATGGTAAAACAATTTATGCAAATAAATTCAATATACACTGTATTAATGTATTCTTTTATTTAGTTGAAATTCTATAAATCTGTTATTAATGTTTAACGTCAAATATGAGGCAAAGGCGGCCATATGATTTCTGAAAAGGCATTTGAGATTTAACTAAAAGAGGAGAAGTTGAAGAAGATATTAGAGTAATTAGACATTGGAATCACGAGTTCTCAAAATTTTATTCTTAAGCCATTTCTCTAATCCTGATGTTAGCTATTATTGACTCGGATATTGAACTTTGAACAGGTCATATTTGCTGTATTTTTGCTTTGTCATCCATTTGGTTCATCAGACAAACTTTACCTAATTTCCATATAACAATCAAGCTGATGACACATGCAAGCTTGGGCCAGATAATAATTTTAACAGTTAATTAAGACGCCCAATTCGACATTTTATAAATTATTTTGGTTGCTTGTAATTAATTAATTAATTAGGAGGCATTCTTTAAGTTTATCTTTGTAAATATAGTTAGTTAACAGATCGTTGATTACAACATTCTACTAGTGAACAAATTTAAATGTTTTCAGTTTTTCAAATTCAACGTGAAAGTACGAAAGACACCACATGAGACTACGGTTTCTTGTCTGAATTGATCGGTGCTAAATTGTAAATGTATGGCTAGTAAATTTTAGAACATCTAAAAGAGGAAATTATAGAAAATTACTTCCCATTGCTCAGTTGCAATTTGGACTATTAATTTGGTTTAGTTTGTTTTTTTATTAGGTTATCCTTTTGCTTTGCTTTTGTTTTGGTGAAAAACATTTCACCTCCTATCAATAATATTATGCATATCAACGAATGGGACCTTATGCCAAAGGTAGGGGTGTCAAAGAAAATTGATAAGTTGCACCAAATCAAAAAAAATAGAATCAAATCGACTTAATAAATTGATTAATTATTTTGTTTGGTTTGGTTTGATTTGATTTTAAAAAAAAATCATACCAAATTGAGTATGTATATAAATATTGACGTATTATTTTATTTATTTTTTATGAATTATATAAATCTTTTTCATACTTTACTTTCGGGGTTAATTTACATTTTGTTTCTGCCAGAATTCATCCAATTATAAGGTAAGAATTCGTCTTCATAAGAAAACAACGAGCTGAGTCACTTCCGGCTGATAATTCAATATTATTAATCCTTTGCGAAATATTATTTAATTCAATATCACTTTTAGGATTTGCTCGACCAACCTTTAGAATAACATTTTATACAAATCTAGCTCGTAAAAGTAGTATTTTAAAGTCAAAAAGTAATATTTATTGCATGAGAAGAAACTAACTGCTACCATTTAAGGAAGAAATGATGATTAAATTATCTAAAGTTTGTGTTTACTGAACTAATTGCCACTTAATGGGTCAGTAGATTGACTGGCAAATGACTTTTTTCACTACTGGAATAAGGCACGTTACTTGCAACACACAAAAGATTGTTTAGTGAATAAATTATAAAACTTACTCCTAAAATCTTTCACAAACTTTTCTCCACTCATCTGTTGGCAAAACTTTCAAATTTCTATAACTTTCCAATTGTTGCTTCTACACCTTATAGTAGACGCAGGCGGAATCTTGGAGGGGATATACAGTATGATAATTATAATTGATTGATAATCGTATCCTACGAGGATGATGTCAAAATCAGTTATCTATGAAGTTCAGCCATGGATTCTTAGCTGATTGAAGTTAATCTGGTGAGTTTGAGTAGGTCGGTGAAATAAAAGAACAAGGTGGAGGGAGAATATTCCCAGAGATTCTATTTCATAAATCATATTGCGTATGTCTATACATGTATATGTATATGACTGAAAACTAACTAACTCTACTACTAACTATGATTAACTAACTCTACTACTAACCACAGTAAACTTAAGTTACAATTAGTACAACTAACTAACTGTCGCTATAACTTGTCACACCTCCTTTTTCCTACACCCGAAGGTATATAAGGGAGTTTTTCCAATTAAAGTGACATTATTCGAAATAGGATTATTTAATTATTTCAGAGTCACCACCTGGGATAATTTATGGTATCCCAAGTCACCGGTTAAAATCTCGAATCGAGGAAGTTGACTCTTATTTAATGGTCTACGAACACAGAAATTCGGGTAAGGAATTTTGTTAACCCGAGAGAAGGTGTTAGGCATTCCCGAGTTCCGTGGTTCTAGCACGGTCGCTTAGTGATTTATACTTGGCTAAAATTGCCTAATTACTTATTTTAAAACCTATGTGCATTTACCTTTTACCGCTTTTAATCATTTAATTTGTTTGTAATCAAAAAATTGAGTTACGCGAACGTATACTCTTTTCTTTTAGCGCGTCAAAAAATCATGTCGCGCAAACGTGTCCACAATTAATAACGCTTGGTTTATTTATATTAAGAAAGGTTTGGTTGAAGTTGCGCAAACGCATCCCTCGAGTTACTTTTTGGAATTAAAATCGCAATTACATTACGGGAACGTATACATAATCACAATACTAGTCTAAATCGAGCCTAAAGCAAACTACGAGTGTTCATTTTTTAGAAATTGTAATCGTATCGCGCGAATGTGTACACAACCACAATTGTATATTAAGCGCGCCTAAAGTAACTACGCGTTTTTAACTTTGCGAGGGCCATAAAAATTTATTAAATGGCATGCCTTGAATTCTAAGGATTTGAAAAAAAAAATTAATAATATGAGGGCCATGCATTTTAGGATTTTATTCGGCACGACACGCCTCAAATTATTCCAAAAGGACTTTATTCAATTAAAATAAACTACGGATGTTCATAGACTAGTTAACTAGATTTTCAGATTGTTATAAGGTCAAAAGTGTTGGATATAAAATTATCTTTGGAACAAATGTATGATTTTAGTTATATAGAGTTGTCAAGTTATTAGCAATTTAAAGAACTCGGGTCCATGAGCCTCGTTATGGATCAGGCTTCACAAAAAATCAACCACTCAGCCCAATATTACCTAACAATCAAGTCCAAATTCTCCAACCTCCTCTTTTCTTATTTATTAGTTTATTCCACTAACCCCAACTGATTGCTTTACCAACAAAACCAAATCCAGCATCTTAATCTTAAACATTTAGCATCCAAAATATGATAAATATTTTATAACTACACAATCCTATTTAATAATGTATGACAAATATAATAGTTTATAACTCACAATGATAAATATGACAAAGCTGCAAGAATACAAAATAACCAACCTCTGGATGTGTAATAAACACTCATACAATATGATAGAGCCCTATTAATTAGTTTCTACAAATCCAAAGCAATAAAACTACACATTTTGCCAATATTCATGCTTGAATCCGAATTTAAACTCAAACAATAACCTAAAAAAAACTCAAAAAGTCATTCACCTTCATCCTTACCGAACAGACCCGAGTATCCCTAGGCCTTTTACATTTAAGCAAAACTAATTAGAGTCCTATAAATAAATGACAATATCCAATGGAATATTCCATTACACATGAAGAACCTAATTATGAAAGTATAGAACAGAGTAATCTATGAAAGTAAAACTAGATTATGGACCATAACTTAGTGTTAAGCTAAAAATAACTTCCATTTCCATTTTAACTCCAGTTTGAATATCAATTCTACACGTTTAAGAACCAGTACCTGGTATGTAGAACAGAAAAATGGGGTAAGCAATCAGCAACAGCAAAATACAGCAGCAGAAAGCCCAACACAGTAGCTTCAACACCTCAATGCAGAAATCTCAGCAACACGTTGAAAACCAGTAAAAATGAAGAAGAAAAATAGTCCGGAAATCTCTCTTTGTTTTCTCTTTCTAGATTTGAACTCTCTCTGGTGTTCTTCTGCTCTCAATATTTCAGAAAATTTGGTTCTATCTTTTTTACTCTCTCCAAAATGAATTCTGCCTCTGTATATCCAGTGTATATCCAGTGTATACCGCTTCTCCGCCCCCTTCTTTTTTCTTCTCCTCTCTCAGAATGTCCCCTCTTATAGGCACTCAATTAATGTCATCCCCATTACTAGTGTGCTTTCCTTTATTTTAATTATCCCGACTAACATATTTTCTCTAAATTAATCAATTAGTGTCATTCCCATTATCATTTTCAGCTTTTTATTTCTTAATTGTCCACTTAAACTAGCTAGTGTAATTCTAACCCTACCCCTATTGAGAAACTTCTCAATTAGGTGAATACCCTTTTTATTAAACAATCCCCAATATTACCCTTAAGCTTCTGTTTTTAACAATCTCTTAAGTTCTGAATTATCACAAATACTTAAATGCCAAATTAAAAGGAAATTACACAATTTGACTAAAATTACAAAAATATGTTATTATTTTTTTGAATTTTCATTTTTGTAAAACACCTAATTATTAATTAATTCCAAAAAATGTAAAAATCAAATCTTAAATGTCAATGCTATACTTTTGTATTAATAAAATTAAACATGCCCACAAATATATGCAAACAATCAGGAAAATCACACAATAATTCCTAAAAATAACACATAATTAAAGAAAAGACCTAATTTTGGGAATTCTTCGGGAGTAATTCGTATGAGGCAAAAATCACGTGCTCACAACTGCCCCTCTTTGTCCGAAAACACGAAGAGTTTTCGTGCAAAGATAAAGTGAGTGGATACGAGCGATTTTTGCCTGTTTGAACACTCCGTAGGAAGTATTTTTTGAAAGATTTGACCGAACATCTGTTTCAAAGGTTTCCTACATATCCTTGGCTATAAAGGAATCAGGTTAATGTAGTTCGGGAAGTTTCGGTAGCTGGGACTACCATGAAGCTGCGGTTTTACTGTTACTGTTGTTGCTGCTGCTGATACTGTCTACTGACCTCCTTATTACACCATGACAAAAATGAAGAAGCTAGATTAAGCTATAATCTATGCTTTACAAAGATTTATTTCCAAACTTGATCTTGTGACTGATGTTGCCTTGTTGACTTGTATCTTACTCATAAGTTCCTTTGTGGCTGACTTGAATGGTATTCTTTGAAATGCCTTCCTTTCTTTTCCAGGCGGGCACCTGATCGCTGACCCTTTAAATATCTTCCTTTGACTATTGTTTCCTTTGTGGCTGACTTGAATGGTATTCTTGAGATGCTTTTCCTTTTCTTCAGGTGGACGCCTGACTGTTGAACTCGAACCGTCTTCTCTTGTTACTTGACACTATTTTCCCTTGCACCTTGAACCATTTCCCTTGAAACTTGAACTGCCTTCCTTCGAAACTGCTTTCCCTAGAAACTTGAGTTGTCTCCCCTTGTTCTCCAGGTGGGTGCCTGATTACAACAAAATAGACAAAACAAAGAAAATTTTCTTCCCCCAGTTTGCACTAGGAAGATTTGTGAGTTGTTAGCAATATTGTAAATCAAAATATAACTTGAAATACCAAGACTAGGAAGTGCGTCTCCTAGGGGTGGAACATTAATGACTTAAACTAGGAAGTGTGTCTCCAAGGAATAAATTTAAATAACCGAGACTAGGAAGTGCGTCTCCTAGGGGTGAGAACTTCAGTGACTAAAACTCATACGATCCAAACTAGGAAGTGCGTCTCCTAAAAGTGTATCCTAAAAAAACCTAGACTAGGAAGTGCGTCTCCTAAGGGTATAACTTTAGTGCGTGGAACCAGGAATTGCGTCTCCTAGGGGAAATCTCAATGTAGGAAGTGTGTCTCCTAAAATAAAAATATAACTTGAAAAACCCAGACTAGAAAGTGTGTCTCCTAGGGGTGAAACTTCAATGACTCAAACTAAGAAGTGTGTCTCCCACGAATGAACTTAAATGAACCAGACTAGGAAGTGCGTCTCCTAGGAGAAAATCTCAATTTAGGAAGTGTGTCTCCTAAAACAACAATACAACCTGAACTACCCAGACTAGGAAGTGCATCTCCTAGGGGGTGAAATCTCAATTTAGGAAGTAGGTCTCCTAAGGGTGAAATCTCAATTTAGGAAGTGCGTCTCCTAAAACAAAAATATAACCTAAACTACCCAGACTAGGAAGTGCATCTCCTAGGGGTGAAATTTCAATTTAGGAAGTGCGTCTCCTAAAACAAAAATATAACCTGAACTACCCAGACTAGGAAGTGCATCTCCTATGGGTGAAACATCAATGCAACTAGAAAGTGCGTCTCATACGGATGAACTATCAATTTAGGAAGTGCGTCTCCTAAATCAAAATGTAATTTGTAAGACTTAGACTAGGAAGTGCGTCTCCTAGGGGTAAAACCATCAGTGACTCAAACTCATATGATCCAAACTAGGAAGTGTGTCTCCTAAAGGGTAAAATCTCAGTTTAGGAAGTGCGTCTCCTATAACAAAATATAACTTGAAAACCCAGACTAGGAAGTGCATCTCCTACGGGTTATGTGTGATCTTCTCAATAGCCTTTGCGTAAGAAGAATTGGGGCATTACACCTGAAAATTTCAAGCTTCCCAGCTTTGATATGAACACAGCTTCTGTCCCTATTTCAGACAAAGAAAACTTGTGAGTTTAAATATGGTGATTGATCTGTGGCCTTGACTTTGCGACGATTGCTCCTTCACTTGCCATTATAACTTTGATATCACCTTGAAAGACGTTGCTTGCTTATTGACTAACCAATTTCTCTGTCACCCATATCACAGAAAATACCTCTTCTCCGTTCAGACCCAATACCCTCTATCTATTGCATTGCTCATAAACCGACATTTACCAAACCCTTGTGTTTTCACATGAATCTCAAAGTACGACAATTGCCACCCACTCAGTGCATATGCTGTTTTTTCTTGAATTAAACCACTGGCCTTGGCCTTGAGGTCTATTACTCCTTCACTTGCCATGCTAGTTTTGATTTCTACTTGGAAAACCTCGTTTGTCACTGGTTAACCATTTTTGTCAATCTTACCACAAAAGATACCTTTGATCTTTTCACCTAATACCATCCACCCGTTGCATTGTCCATGACTTGATATGTACCAAACCTTTGTGTTTCACAAGGATCCCAAAGTATGTTGATTGTTACCAGCTCAGTGCTCTTGTTGTTTTTCCTGACTTGTGACACTTTGATGTGCTAGCCAGACCCCATTTTGTGCAATTGGAAAGCTGGTGGCAAATTTTGAAGTCATTTCTCACTTGTTTTGACCAAACAGACTCAAAGAGAGGGAGTAACCTAGACAAAAGGCATAGAGTATAGGACAAAAGGAAGAGATTATTCCTAACAAGAAAACTACAAAGTAGAAACCTATCAGACGTGGACACCAACTCTAATGGCCATGACATGCACTTGTGGCCTATTCTGTGAAGCAAATCTGATGTTCAACTCTTGTTGTACCCTTAAACCATGAAACTAGGCTTCAATGCTCTGATTATCCAATCTGATTCACAATCCTTATTCGGCTTGTAGTGCCCGGAGGGTTTTCACCATCAAGCCTCTCTCGTTTTGTTCTTTTCTCTCATCTTACAGTCGCCTCAAGGTGCCCGTGAAGGTTTTCACCAATAAGACTCTCTCACTTTTTATTTCTCTCAGCTTTTATCGTCTTGCGGTACCCGAGGGGGTTTTCATCAATAAGATTCTCTCCCTTTTTTTTGCTTGAACCAGAGTGTTGCCCTTCATATAAATCACCTCTGCTTGCTCGACTTGGCATGTCTCGAAGACTGGTCGGAAGGTCTTTCTTTGGACCGTAATGTGGGCTTTTGGAGGGAGTTAGGAAGAAAGGGTATCAAAAGGCTCAAAACAACTAAATTGGGTTCAAAATTACAACTTTCGGAATCAAATTTCTTACAACTACCACAACTTTTGCCCCAGTTTCTTGCTTGGGGACTTTTGGATTTTCTTTTGATGAGACTGAACCGTGAGGCTGCCTACGTATCCTTAAAAGGAATCAGGTCGAACGTAGTTCATGACATAGGAATTGCTCTGTTGCTGTGATTTTTCTTTTCTCTTTCTCTTTTCTTTTCTTTTCTTTCTTCCTTTTTCTTTTTTTTGTTGTTTTGTTGTTTTTTTCTTTCTTCTTTTTCCTCTTTTTTTTCTTTTTCTTCTTTTCTCTTCTTTTTTTTGTTCAATTTTCATTTTTCTTCTCTCCCTTTTCGTTCTATTCTTTTCTCCTTTTCCTTTACTTATCTTTCACGCTTGTGTTTATGATCTTTGCTACTGATTCCGAAAGAGGGGTATGAAAGAAAATAAATAAGGCTCAAAGGGGTAACGAAGGATAAAGTGTTTAGATAGCAGAACAAAATGCCTTCGTCATTCCAATCTCCAAAACATGTCAAGTGCAAACTACACAATTAAACAAACCAAGGAAAACATTTGTATCATCTATTGATTGTACCAGACTTGATAACCATATCCACGCATTAGCTTTCTACATCTGTTAACTACAACGCACCATTGGACAACACCCTCACTCTCATTACCATGAACGACCCCTGTCAAATTGGGGCAAACTTGCCGTTGGCTTCAACCTGATGCGGCAGGATGTATTTCAATAGGGTTTCTCTATGTTCTATCTGCCCCAGTTTCACGCAATTCGGGCTTGAAATGATTTCAAAATGCCTTTACTTATTTCCCTCAAATGTACCTATCATCTATAAAATTGTTTCATTGCTTCATGACTAAACTGACTCTTTTTTAAGACCAGGCTGAGAATTACGCATGCATGTCATGTCACTAGAGTCAACAGGGGAAAAACTGTAAAAAAAAAGAGAACTAAACAAAATGATCATAAATAACAGAAAACGGAAACTTGCATTAGATAGATGGTGAAGGCTTTTGAACAACAAAACAAGCACTAAACTAGGGCTACAAACTTGGAACAACCTAGACAGCACTAAAGTAGTTACTACGACTAAACAAACCAGGCAAAAATAAAAGGATAGAAGGGTTTGAGTCACAAGACCATATCCGGATTACAACCCTTGGAATAATCCTGACAACAGAAATGACAACAAAATAAACCACCAAACTCCTTCCTGACTAACCAAGAAAAGAACGTCTTTCCAATCACCAAACTCAACATCTTAGCCACTGACTTCTGCATCAACAATACTAGGACCTTCGCAAGTCTCCATCACATTGTTCTTAGCAAATTTCTTTTGGGTTCCCTTTGCCTGCTCTTTCTTAGGATCAACCTCTAATAGTGCTGAAAGCTTTGTAGCATGTGGACCTCCGAGGTTCTCAGAAGAATTCTCATATTCCTTTTCAAAATAAATCATACCCATCATATGCGTCTCATTATGCATAGGCGATGGACTTTGGTTAGTGTCTGCTGCATATGGATTTTGCACAACAATGTCGCCTGCATCAATAAGCTTCTGAATTACTTTCTTCAGATTCCAACACTTCTCTATGTCATGCCCCGGGGCATCTGAGCAATATGCGTACCTTTGAGAAAAATCAAACTTCTTTGGAAGAGGGTTTGGCTTTTTTATCTGGATCGGCTTCAACATGTCCAATTGCTTCAACTTTTGGAACAAACAGGCGTATGGCACTTCCAATGTGGGGAAAGCCTTTTTTTCAGCAACCTCTCATTCTTAAATGCTTGATTGGGCTGGAAACCTGATCCAGAGAGTTTTCGATAGGCTCGTGGGGGTGGATAGGCATTTTGTGGAGCTGGGTACTGAGAGAGTGATGTACGATTTTTGGAGTTCCGTGGAGAGAAATGGCATTGGGGAGGATCACCAGGTGCATCAGGATATCCATGGGGACGATGTCGAGGCTGGAAGTGTTGATCGGGAAAGCCCATCGGATCATCTTTTATGTTTCTCTTTCTTCCACCCAAGCTTACTGGGATGTTCTGAATGTCTTTCGAACAACTCATGATTTTGCCTGACTTGATTCCCTCTTCTACTAGCTCCCCCATTTTTAACACATCTTTGAAAGGCTTTCCCAAGGCCGCGATCAAATGACTGAAGTAGGTGGGATCTTGGGCTCGTAGGAAAAGCTCAACCATTTCTTCTTCACCAATCGGGGTATTGACTCGAGAAGCCTGTTCCCTCCATCTGAGCCCAAACTCTCTAAAGCTTTCCTACGGCTTCTTTTCCATTCTAGATAGGGAGGAGCGGTCTAGGGCAACGCCTGATCTGTATTGAAAGTATCGAACAAAATCTTGAGTCATGTCACCCAATGTAGGCCAATTACCAACATCTTGACGATTATGCCATTCCAAAGCTGCCCCAGTCAGGCTCTCACTGAAGTACGCCATCAACAAATCATCTTTCTTGCCAACACTTCTCATTTTACTGCAATAATCCCTCAAATGGGCTACTGGATCTTCACACCCATCATACAAGTTAAACTTTGGCATTTTAAACCCCGCGGGCAGGCGAACGTCAAGGGACACAGACAGTTCTTTGTAGGACATGCTGCACTGATCTTCCCTTCCTTGTTTGTTCTTCGAGGATTGTTCTATGCCTTTCAGCCTCATGGGTATCCCTTCTTTCCCTTCTCTTCCTGTGAACCTTTCATTTTCAACATGAAGCTTATCCCGAGGGCTCTTCTTGTATGAGTCAGGAACCTTGTAGGCAACCTCTACGGGGTAGTTTTGGTCATGAGCTTTGAGTGGATATTCATTGTTGGGAATAGTGGATATGGCAGGAGGGCACTTTTGGGAAAAGATAGTTGGAGGATGAGTGATGGAGCTACTAGGGTGGTTGGGAAAGTTGTGATAAGCGGGTAGATCTGGAGAGTATGGAGGATCATCTGGCATTGTGTCCGGAGTTTGGGTAAGGGCAGCATCTAGGAAGCTAGGTGGTGGCGGGGGTGGTGCCTTCCCAGTCATTCAAGCCTGATACATGTCCGCCATGTGTTGTCTTAACATCTCTACCTCTTTAACCAACCCATTGTCTTGTTCAACCAACTGCTTTCGGGCACCGGTATCAACCAACTCAGTTCTGTTGTTGTCTGCCATTGCCTTTTGACTTTGTGTTGTAGAGAAGAGTTACCACTTTAAAAACCACAAACCAACCACCCTTCTGCTATGAATATAACAAAATAAGGCAATCACGTTAGCGTTAGGGCATTTAACAACAAAAATATCATATTGCGTGCAATGCACCTAGCCACAATTAACGGTTCTAGAATAACTTCGAGGGTCATAAGGTCACTTGGCATCATCCCAATTTGTTCATTTCAACCTCCCTTTTCTTTGTTTTTCTAGCACTTGCTTGATCATTTTCCTTCCTCTTTTTTTTTCTTATTACCACTCTTTTCTTTCCTCTCATTTCTCACGTCCCATAATTTCACCCTTTTTTCTTTTCTTTTTTCCCCTTTTTTCCTTCTTTTTTTTCTTTTAAAAAAATAAAATGATTCGATCGAACCCTATGTAGGTTGCCTACGTATCATGACGCCGCATGAATCAGATCTTTGCGTAGTTCTGGAAAAACAGGAATAAAGTAAACAAACTGACATTCTCCCCTTTTTCGTTTTTTATCTTAATGACTACTCTGGTGAAAAAGAGAAATAAAAGAAGCAAATCCCTTTTTTTTTGAATTTTCTAGACTCAATGTTCTATAACCTATCTTAAACTCAAGCTTAACGAGCACATATTTTTTTTTTTTTTTGAAACAAACACTCTATGGGAAATTATTAAGGAAAAATTCTACAAGAGAAAAATATTTTTTGATTCTTTTCTTTTTCTGAAATGAAGTCCAAACAATAAACCAAAGAATAATATTTCAAATTTTCATTTGATAACTTGATGCAAGATTTCGAAACACGCAATGAGAAAGATAAAACAAAATATTTTTGGATTTTAACTTGATTACCTAAGGGAGAAACTTTGAAATAAACCAAAGATAAAATACGTTATTTTTTCTTTCTTCTATGTACAATATCCTAACATTCTAGTAGAAATAAAAAGAATTTTTTTTTCATTTTTTGTTAATTTCCCAAAGACGAACCTCAAAAGAAATTTTTTTTGGGTTTTTGAAATTAATATCTTAAAGAAAACTTTTTAAAGAGGTACTAAAAGAAAATTCTTTTTTTTTTGAATTTTTAGTCCTAATATACTAAAGGAAATATAAAAATAATTTTTATTTTATATCCTAGATATGAATTGCCTAAAGGAATAACGGAAATATGAAACGCAAAATCCTTTTTTTTTTTGGATTTTGATTTATTACACACCTTTTCAAATGCAAAATAAAAAGTACAATAATAATAATAAAAATCGACATTATTATACAAAACTAAAAGGTAAAAAAAATGACATAAAAAGAAAAACGGACTCAAAACATAAGAAGAAAAGAAAATCTTCTTTTAATCTACTCCTGAATGGGCGATCCTGACTAGATGTCCTGGGTTCTGTCCTGCCCAAACTGCGGTAAGTAAAGCCACACCTGTATGAGAAAACTTTAAACTAACACTATGTGAGATAATAACACTCCGTACTGGACACTTGCAAGACATGATTGAGGCTACTTTTGCAAAATGACTTATTTAGCCAAAAGGTGGCTAGAAGTGCAAAATTTGGCTAAGACCCCGCAAAGCCAAGAACCTAAGATTTACTAGGAAGACCGGACCCTATGTGGGTTGCCTACGTATCCCGCCCCGAGAGACGAGAATCAGGTTCGCGTAGTTCGGGCAGATTGGATACAGGCGAGAATAAGATTTTTTTTCTTTTTTTTTCGAAAAATGATGAAACTTGAAATTTTTTTTTTTTTTGAATTTTCAAGCTCGCTTTATCTTCACACTTCACCCTCTTTTTTCTTCTTCTTTTTTTCATTTGCCCTCAACTATAATTGGTTCGCCAAATGACCCTTTTACCCTTGAAGATTGCAACATGTAGCGCATAAGGATGCATCAGGATGTTCTTTTATTTTTTGGGGTACACCTGTCCTAGACAGACCCAACCCCTTGTGTTGAGTCCCCAAAGTCAGATGCACGTGATGCAAACAAGCGTTCCTACTAGGGATCCAGCATGAGGCTATGTTATTCTAGGTTTAAAGACCTAGATACATTTGTTCTAGACCTGGCTTATCCGAGCAGACAGCTCGAGCCGAGGCGGGGCAACGTACCGGGAGCACAAAAGTCTACCCGGCCTAGTTACTTGACCCAACCTCGTTCTACTTGGTATGACTTCTAACAGAAAAGTGGGCCACGTGCACGTGTGCACCATAAATTCAGAAGACTCAGAAAGAAGAAGGGTTTCGTAGCAGCTTATATATACAATTCAGATAATATCAAAGCGGTAAAAAGCAACATTTAGCACATTAGGCACAAACATGTAAAAATCAGATAATAATAAAGCCAAATATAACAATTATTCTAAGCTCGAATTCTTGAACCCTGAACAAGAGATTCTGGGTTAGATCCCCAGCAGAGTCGCCAGAGCTGTCACACCTCCTTTTTCCTACACCCGAAGGTATATAAAGGAGTTTTTCTAATTAAAGTGACATTATTCGAAATGGGATTATTTAATTATTTCAGAGTCGCCACCTGGGATAATTTATGGTGTCCCAAGTCACCGGTTAAAATCCCGAATCGAGGAATTTGACTCTTATTTAATGGTCTACGAACACAGAAATCTGGGTAAGGAATTCTGTTAACCCGAGAGAAGGTGTTAGGCATTCCCGAGTTCCGTGGTTCTAGCACGGTCGCTTAGTGATTTATACTTGGCTAAAATTGCCTAATTACTTATTTTAAAACCTATGTGCATTTACCTTTTACCGCTTTTAATCACTTGATTTGTTTATAATTAAAGAATTGAGTTACGCGTACGTATACTCTTTTCTTTTGGCGCGTCAAAAAATCATGTCACGCAAACGTGTCCACAATTAATAATGCTTGGTTTATTTATATTAAGAAAGGTTTGGTTGAAGTTGCGCGAACACATCCCTCAAGTTACTTTTTGGAATTAAAATCGCAATTATGTTACAGGAACGTATACATAATCACAATACTAGTCTAAATCGAGCCTAAAGCAAACTACGAGTGTTTATTTTTTAGAAATTGTAATCATGTCCCGCGAATGTATACACAACCACAATTGTATATTAAGCGCACCTAAAGCAACTACATGTTTTTAACTTTGCGAGGGCCATAAAAATTTATTTAATGGCATACCTTGAATTCTAAGGATTTGAAAAGAAAAAAAAATAATATGATGGCCATGCATTTTAGGATTTTATTCGGCACGGCACGCCTCAAATTATTCCAAAAGGACTTTATTCAGTTAAAATAAACTACGGATGTTCATAGACTATTTAACTAGATTTTCAGATTGTTATAAGGTCAAAAGTGTTCGATATAAAATTATCTTTGGAACAAATGTATGATTTTAGTTATATAGAGTTGTCAAGTTATTAGCAATTTAAAGAACTCGAGTCCGTGAGCCTCGTTATGGATCGGGCTTCACAAAAAATCAACCACTCAACCCAATATTACCTAACAATCAAGTCCAAATTCTCCAACCTCCTCTTTTCTTATTTATTAGTTTATTCCACTAACCCCAACTGATTGCTTTACCAACAAAACCAAATCCAACATCTTAATCTTAAACATTTAGCATCCAAAATATGATAAATATTTTATAACTACACAATCTTATTTAATAATGTATGATAAATACATTAGTTTATAACTCACAGTGATAAATATGACAAAGCTGCAAGAATACAAAATAATCAACCTCTGAATGTGTAATAAACACTCATACAATATGATAGAGCCCTATTAATTAGTTTCTACAAATCCAAAGCAATAAAACTACACATTTTGCCAATATTCATGCTTGAATCCGAATTTAAACTCAAACAATAACCTAAAAAAAACTCAAAAAATCATTCACTTTCATCCTTACCGAATAGACCCGAGTATCCCTAGGCATTTTACATTTAAGCAAAACTAATTAGAGTCCTATAAATAAATGACAATATCCAATGGCATATTCCATTACACATGAAGAACCTAATTATGAAAGTATAGAACAGAGTAATCTATGAAAGTAAAACTAGATTATGGACCATAACTTAGTGTTAAGCTAAAAATAACTTCCATTTCCATTTTAACTCCAGTTTGAATATCAATTCTACACGTTTAAGAACCAGTACCTGGTATGTAGAACAGAAAAATGGGGTAAGCAATCAGCAACAGCAAAATACAGCAGCAGAAAGCCCAACACAGTAGCTTCAACACCTCAATGCAGAAATCTCAGCAACACGTTGAAAACCAGTAAAAATGAAGAAGAAAAATAGTCCGGAAATCTCTCTTTGTTTTCTCTTTCTAGCTTTGAACTCTCTCTGGTGTTCTTCTGCTCTCAATATTTCAGAAAATTTGGTTCTATCTTTTTTACTCTCTCCAAAATGAATTCTGCCTCTGTATATCCAGTGTATCCAGAGTGTATATCTAGTGTATACCGCTCTCTCCGCCCCCTTCTTTTTTCTTCTCCTCTCTCAGAATGTCCCCTCTTATAGGCACTCAATTAATATCATCCTCATTATTAGTGTCCATTCCTTTATTTTAATTATCCCCACAAACTTATTTTCTCTAAATTAATCAATTAGTGGCATTCCCATTATCATTTTCAGCTTTTTATTTCTTAATTGTCCACTTAAACTAGCTAGTGTAATTCTAACCCTACCATTATTGTGAAGCTTCTCAATTAGGTGAATACCCTTTTTTATTAAACAATCCCCAATATTACCCTTAAGTTTCTGTTTTTAACAATCTCTTAAGTTCTGAATTATCACAAATACTTAAATGCCAAACTAAAAGAAAATCACACAATTTGACTAAAATTACAAAAATATGTTATTATTTTTTTGAATTTTCATTTTTGTAAAACACCTAATTATTAATTAATTCCAAAAAATGTAAAAATCAAATCTTAAATGCCAATGCTATATTTTTGTATTAATAAAATTAAACATGCCCACAAATATATGCAAACAATCAGGAAAATCACACAATAATTCCTAAGAATAACACATAATTAAAGAAAAAACCTAATTTTGGTAATTCTTCGGGAGTAATTAGTATGAGGCAAAAATCACGTGCTCACATAACCGACTAAGTGATATTGCTTGGCTCAATACTCCCCCTCAAGTTGGAGGGTAGAAACAAATTTTCTACTCCCATCTTGCTCAACAGATGATAGTGTGGTGCTTTTCCAAGACCTTTGGTAAGTAAATCTACAAGTTTATCCTTAGTACCGACATGATGTGTTTGGATGAGACCTTGCTGCAATTTCTCCCGTACAAAATGACAATCGATGTCAATATGTTTGGTCCTCTCGTGGAATATTGGATTAGTAGCTATTTGTATGGCTGCTTTACTGTCGCAGAAGAGGTCTATGGGCAATTTCACAGTGATACCTAACTCCTTAAACAGACCCACAAGCCATGATAATTCAGCTACTATTGAGGCCATACTTCTAAACTCTGCCTCTGCTGAACTTCTTGACATTGTGCTCTGTTTCTTGGATTTCCACGAAATAAGTGATTCCCCGTACTTCATAATGTACCCTGTGATTGATTTTCTTGACTGTGGACAGGTTACCCAGTCGGAGTCACAATAAGCAACCAATGAATGAGAGGTTGCAGAAGACATTAGTAAACCCAAACCTGGAGCACTCTTCACATATCTGATGACTCTGAGGGCTGCATTCATGTGTGACCTCTTAGGTTTGTGCATGAATTAGCTCAATACCTGAACCACATAAGCTATATCAGGCCTTGTCATGGTAAGGTAGAGCAACCTTCCTACAAGCCTTTGATAGGGTCAGCATCAGCCAGAAGAGTATCCTCTTCATCCTTGGTCTGCGTAGCTTCATCAAATTCCACTGATGTGAGTTTCTTATTGACTTCCAAAGGTGTTGACACAGGCTTTTCTCCCCTAGCCCTGAATCAAATATCAGATCTGTCACGACCCGGATTTCCCACCCTCGGGAGTCGTGATGGAGCATACTAATGTAAGCAGGCAAGCCAATCATTTAACTACTTATTTCATTACTCAATTATTTCTTTAAAACAAATATAAGACGATAACATGAAAACATCGAAACTTTAAATAATTAAGCGGAAGATAACAACTAAATATCTGAAATCTTCATCTATTACACCTCTTAAAACCCAAAACACCCAAAATCTGGTGTCATAATATTACAGACGGTCTAAGATTTACTACATACAAAGTCTGAAGAAAATGACAATACACTGTTTCTGAATAAAAGGAAATTAAAATAGGAAATAGGAATAGAGGATACGTCAGGGCCTGCGGATGCCTGCAGGTCTACCTTAGATCTCCGCATGGACTGAAGGTAGCCTCCATACTACGGTCCAAAAGCTGCTCCGGGATCTGCACATAGTGCAGAGTGTAGAATCAGCACAACCGTCCCCATGTGCTGGTAAGTGTCTAGCCTAACCTCGGTGAAGTAGTGACGAGGCTAGGACCAGACTATCAAATAACCCGTGAAATTCAAATACATATACAGCGAAAAGAAATACAGAAATAACCAATCAATATGGGAAGGGGAGCATGTTGTGGGGGAGATAACAATTCCGAATAAAAAGACATCAAGTAATGAAAGAAACAATATAACTCTGATATCAACAAAGAATCAAAAATCAACAAATGCACGGTATCACCCTTCGTGCTTTCACTCTCGTCCTCACCAAAGTAATCATATAATAAAAATGTGCACGACATCACTCTTCGTGCTTTTACTCTCTTTCCTCACCATATAATCAATAAAATCAGCATGGAATGGTAATCGTGCGACACGGCATCACCCTTCGTGCTTTACACTCTTTACTCACAATAATACATGGTATCACCCTTCGTGCTTTACACTCCTTCCTCACAAAACAAACGATGCACGACATCACCCTTCGTGCTTTAACTCTCTTCCTCACCCAAACAACAATCACAAATAATAGGGCAAGGGAACAAATGAAATTGCAATAAAGACCCCGGCAAGGGATCAACAATTCAACAAATAAATCCCGGCAAGGGAACATCATCAATAACCTCAACATTCCGGCAAGGGAGATAATGAATAAATCAATGATAGCCCGGCAAGGGTGACAACATAATGATCTCTTCTCTTTCTCACTTTTACTTCACAATTCTCTTCACAACACAAGCCAATGCTCTAAAGGTTCAATTATCACTTATACTTTCACAATTCGTTATACAACTTGAGTCGACGCTCCTCAATGTTCATAGGTCACAATTCCTTCCACAAACTTTGCACAACAACTAGAAACCATTACCAAGGCATGAAAGATACAACGAAGTCATGATAATCATAATATAAGACTCACGGGCATGCTAGACACCAACGTATAGATACTTGTCACCATGCCTATACGTTGTACTCCACAATTACCACATAGCAAATAGGACTCGACTCCTAATCCCTCAAGAAACACTTACTTCAATGCCACAAACACAATTCACGATTCAATTATAGCTTTACCCCTTGATTCCACCACCAATTCGCTCGTATCTAGTCACACATTACTTAATTGCATCAATAAACGCTAAATGAATTAATTTGAATGCATGAAAATGAGTTTTCTAAAGTTTTACCCAAATAGTCAAAAAGCCCCAGGGCCCACATGGTCAAAACCCGAGGTTCGAACCAAAACTTGATTGTCCATTCCCCCACGAACTCAAATATATAATTTGTTTTGAAATCGGACCTCAAATCGAGGTCCAAATCCCCAATTTTTGAAAAACCTAGGTTCTACCCAAAACACCCAATTTCTCCCATGAAAATCATTGATTTTGAGTAGAAATCATGTTAAAAGATGTCAAGGAGTGAAGAAAATGAGTTAGAAATCACTTACCAACGTTTTGGAGAAGAAAGGTTGTTTGAAAAATTACCTCTTATGTTTTTGGGGTTTTGAAAAATAAAAAATAACTGAAAATCCCGTTTAAATATACCCCTCTCAGACCCCCTGTGCGGACCGTACAAAATCGACTGCGGCCGCACAGCCCTTCCTGTAGACTGCAGTGACATGCTTTAATCGTTTGGCCATAATTTTCTTTACAGATGTCCAAATTGTTATTTCTTTACATTTCAGGAAAATAGACATGAAGGGCTAAAACTTTCGTTTTTCAATCAACTCCAAATTCTTTGTAGATCAAACGATATAGGCTTCCGAAGTCGGACTAGTGAAATGTTCTTCACCCCGGACCGCACAGAATCTAGTGCGGCCGCACAGGCCCTAGATTCTAAGTGTGCATACTAACTCAAAAATATCATATGGACCTACTCGTGCGATCAAATCCTCAAAATAACATGTAAAATCATGAATTAAACCTCAAAACTCAACATTTTCATCAAGAACTCTCAAAGTTCATAACTCTTCAACCGTAAGTCCAACTCACGTCAAATAAATTCCGTTTTCACCAAATTTCACAGTTATCTTTCAAATACTATAACAAGTTTGTATCGGGCTCCGGAACCAAAATACGGGCCCGATAACAATGGTTTCAAACATTAATTCTTTTCTTTATTTCTTAGATAATTTAGTAAAATAATTTCTTTCAAAAATTGATTTATAAGGCTTGGGACCTCGAAATTCATTTCCAGGCATACGCCCAAGTCCCATATTTTACTACGAACCTCCCGAGATCGTCGTAACACGGATTCGGGTCTGTTTTCTAAAAATGTTGATCAAAGTCAACCATAATCAAAATTTTAACTCTAAAATTTCTATTTCTCATATTTTCACTTAGAAGGGTTTCTGAATATAGGTCCGGACCACGCACGTAAATCAAGGTGGGGTAAAAAGGGAGGTTTTAGGCCTCGAAACACTGAATGCACTTGCAACACAACTGATCACCTTTTGGGTCATCACATTCTCCACCTCTAAAATAATCGTTCGTCCTCGAACGGAAATAAGAAGGAAGTACCTACATCGGAAAAAAAATGGGGATAACGGCTCCGCATATCGGACTCGGACTCCCAGGTCGATGCCTCAGCGGGCTGACCTCTCCACTGAACATGAACAGAAGGAAAATTCTTTGATCTCAATTGATGAACCTGCTGGTCTAGAATAGCTACCGGCTCATCCTCATAAGACAAGTCCTTGTCCAACTGGACAGTGCTGAAATCTAACACGTGGGATGGATCGCCGTGATACTTCCGAAGCATGGACACATGAAACACTGGATGCATGGCTGATAAGCTCGGCAGCAACGCAAGCCTATATGCCACCTCTCCCACTCGATCAAGAATCTCAAACGGGCCAATGAACCTAGGGCTAAGCTTGACCTTCTTCCCGAATCTCATCACGCCATTCATAGGCGATACTCAAAGCAATACCCGCTCACCGACCATGAATGCCAAATCTCGAACCTTACGGTTGGCATAACTCTTTTGCCTGGACTGACTTGTACGAAGCCTATCCTGAATAATCCTGACCTTGTCCAAGGCATCCTGAATCAGATTCGTACCCAACAACCGAGCCTCTCCCGGCTTAAACCATCCAATCGGAGACTGACACTGCCTACCATATAAAGCTTCATAAGGAGCCATCTGGATACTCGACTGGTAGCTGTTGTTGTAGGAAAACTCTGCTAAGGGCAAAAACTGATCCCACGACCCTCCAAAGTCAATGACACAAGCTCGGAGCATATCCTCCAAAATCTGAATGGTCCGCTCAGACTGCCCGTCCGTCTAAGGATGAAACGCTGTTCTCAACTCACCCGCATGCCCAACTCTCACTGAACTATTTTCTAGAAGCACGAGGTAAACTGCGTACCTCGGTCCGAAATGATAGACACGGTCACACCATGAAGACGAACAATCTCCCGGATATAGATCTCAGCTAACTTCTCGGAAGAATAAGAGACTGCCACAGGAATGAAATGCGCTGACTTGGTCCGCCTATCAACAATGACCCATACTGCGCCGAACTTCCTCCGAGTCTACGGGAGTCCAACAACGAAATCCATAGTGATTTGCTCCCACTTCCACTCGGGAAGCTCAATCCTCTAAAATAAACCACCAGGCCTCTGATGCTCGTACTTAACCTGCTGACAATTCAAACACCGAGCCACATATGAGATGATATCCTTCTCCATTCTCTGCCACCAATAATGCTGCCGCAAATCATGATACATCTTAGCGGCGCCCGGATGAATAGAGTACCTGGAACTATGGGCCTCCTCTAAAATCAACTCTCGGAGCCCATCCACATTAGGCACACAAACTCGACCCTGCAATCTCAAAACTCCATCACCTAAGGTAACCTGCTTGGCACCTCTGTTTTGCACTGTGTCTCCAATGACACACAAATGGGGATCATCATACTGCCGATCACGGATACGCTCCAATAAAGAAGAATGAGAGACCGTGCAAGCTAACACCCGACTGGGCTCAGAAATATCCAACGTCACGAACTGATTGGCCAAAGCCTGAACATCCAAAGCAAGCGGTCTCTCATCGACCGGAATATAAGTGAGACTGCCCATACTGGCTGACTTCCTACTCAAAGCATCGGCCACCACATTGGCCTTTCCCGGATGATATAAGATGGTGATATCATAATCTTTCAACAACTCCAACCACCTCATCTGTCTCAAATTCAACTCCTTTTGCTTGAACAAATACTGAAGACTTTTGTGATCCGTGAACACCTCACATGCCACGCCATACAGATAATGCCTCCAAATCTTCAACGCGTGAACAATGGCTACAAACTCCAAATCATTAACTGGATAGTTCTTCTCATGAATCTTTAACTGCTGTGAAGCATAGGCAATGACCTTGCCATCTTGCAGTAACACTGCACCGAGTCCAATACGAGATACATCACAATAGACTGTCTAAGACCCTAAACTTGTGGGCAAAACCAACACCGGTGTCGTAGTCAGAGCTGTCTTGAGCTTCTGAAAGCTCGCCTCACACTCGTCCGACCATCTGAACTGGGCACCCTTCTGGGTTAACCTGGTCATCGGGGCTGCGATAGATGAGAACCCCTCCATGAACCGACGATAGTAGCCTGCCAATCCCAAGAAACTCTAAATCTCTGTAGCTAATGCTGGTCTAGGCCAATTTTTGACTGCCTCAATCTTCTTCGGATCAAGCTAAATACCCTCCACAGATACAACATGACCCAGGAATGCAACAGAACTCAACCAGAACTCACACTTCAAGAACTTAGCATATAATTGACTATCCCTCAAGGTCTGAAGAACCACTCTAAGATGTTGCTCGTGCTCCTCCCTGCTGCGAAAATATATTAAAATGTCATCAATGAAGACTATCACGAATGAATCAAAATAAGGCCTAAACACTTGGTTCATCAAATCCATAAAAGTTGCTGGGGCATTTGTCAACTCGAATGACATCACCAAGAACTCATAATGCCCGTACTGAGTGCGAAAAGCTGTCTTAGGGACATCGGATGCCCTAATCCTCAACTGATGATAGCCAGATCTCAAGTCGATCTTCGAAAATACCTTGTCACCCTGAAGCTGATCAAATAAATCATCAGTCCTCTACAATGGATACTTATTCTTGATTGTAACCTTGTTCAACTGTCGGTAATCAATACATATTCTCATCGACCCATCTTTCTTCTTAACAAACAACACCGGCGCACCCCAAGGCGAAACACTGGGTCTAATAAAACCCCTCTCAAGCAAGTCTTGCAACTGTTCCTTCAACTCTTTCAACTCCGGCGGGGCCATACGATATGGCGGGATAGAAATGGGTTGAGTGCCCGGAGCCAAATCTATGCAAACCCTGTCGGGTGGCATACCCAGCAGGTCTGAAGGGAAAACCTCAGGAAACTCACGAACAATGGGCACAAAATCAATAGAAGGGACCTCAGCACTAGAATTACAAATATATGGCAAATAGGCCAAACACCCCTTCTCGACCATACGCCGAGCCTTCACATACAAGATAACACTGCGGGTGGAATGACCAAGAGTCCCTCTCCACTCTAAACGAGGTAAACATGGAAAGGCTAAGGTTACAGTCTTGGCATGACAGTCCAAGATAGCGTGGTAAGGTGATAACCAGTCCATCCCCAATATAACATTGAAATCAACCATGTCTAGAAGAAGCAAATCTACACGAGTCTCAAGACCCCCAATCACAACTATACACGCACGATGGACTCAATCTACCATAATAGAATAACCCACCGGTGTAGACATATAGATAGGAGCAATTAAAGAATCACTATGCATGACCAGATACGGTGCAAAATAAGATGACACATACGAGTATGTAGACCCTGGATCAAATAACACTGAATAATCTCTATCACAAACCAGAACCGTACCTATAATAACTACATCTGAAGCCCCGACCTCAGGCCTGGCTGGAAGAGCATAACACTGGGGTTTGGCCCTATCACCCTGAACTATATCTTTGGGATGGCCTACTGTTGGTTGGCCTCCATCTCTAGCAGCCTAAGCTCTACCTCTAGTGCCTCTACCTCCACCTCTAGCATATCTACCCCCACCTCTAGCTGACTGGGCAGGTTGTGGAACACCTGGTGCCTGTACCATAGCACGAGAACCCTAATGCTGAGAGCTACTCGGTGCCCGAGGGCAAAACCTAGCAATGTGACCCATATCACCACAAGTGTAGCAAGCTCTTGACTGCTGAGACTGCTGGCCTTGATGACCTGAATGACCACCATGAAAACTCTGAAGCGGCGGTGCACTGATAGGAGCTGGTGGTGCACTGTAGGACTACTCAGAATACTGCATCTGAGGACCACGACTACCTGAAGCACCGTGAGAAACCTGAAGTGCTGACTGAAAAGGACTAGGAGGATGGCCTCTACAATATGAATCCCTACCTCCAGACGAGGTACCACTGAATCTGCCTGAATGACGGGGCCTCTTGTCCGACCCATGACCACCTCCCTATGACAGAACTATCTCAACTTTACGGGCCACATTGGTCGCCTCCTGTAAAGTAATCTCACTCCCAGCCTCCCTAGCCATCTGAAGACGAATTGGCTGAATAAGACCGTCAATAAACCTCATCACCCTCTCTCTCACGGTGGGAAGTATGACAAGGGCATGACGAGCCAAGTCGATGAACCTAGTCTCATACTAGGTAATAGTTATAGAACCCTAATGGAGATGCTCAAAATGCCTCTGATAGGCCTCTCTCTGAGTAATGGGGAGAAACTTCTCCAGAAATAGCTATGCAAACTGCTCCCAAGTCAAGGCTGGCGATTCGGCTGGTCAAGCCAAGCAATAATCTCTCCACCAAGTCTTAGCGGATCCAGACAAGCGAAAAGTGGCAAAATAGAGAACCTCGTGGCAACTGTCTAGATAGTCCTGGGGATCCTCAGTAGATGCACCACTAAAAGTAGGAGTGAAGAGCTTGGTGAACCTATCCAACCTCCACAAAGCATCGGTAGACATAGCTGCTCCATTACCAGTCTGAGCTACCAGACCCGACTGAACTGATCCAACTAGCTAAACCGCTGGAGTCTGAATCTGGGGAGCTACCTGCTCCGGAGTGCGAGTAGGAGGAGTCTGGGATCCTCCTCTAGCCTGAGAGACGCCAGGTGCTACAGGAAGCAAGCCTGCTCGGGTGACACTCTCCATGAGGCCCACTAGATAGACCAGAGCATCCTGAAAAACTAGGGTAGCAATAAACCCCTCTGGGACCTGAGCTGGGCCCACCGGAACTGCTCGGGCCGTAACCTCGTCATCAAAGTAATATGAGGCTCTACCACTGGTGCTGCTGCTCGGGGCTGAGCTCTTCCCCTACCTCGGTCTCTAGCACGGCCTCGGCCTTGCCCTCTACCCCACGTGGAAGCTGCTGTTGGGGGCTCGGGTTGCTGGTCAGTGGATGAAAAGGCACGTGTTCTAGCCATCTGCGAAAGAACAAAGTAGAAGTTCAATTAGCATTGAGAAACCAAACCGCACAACAGGAAAGAATAAATGTGAAGTTGTTCCTAACTCTGTAGCCTCTAGGGGATAAATATAGGCATCTCTGTACCGATCCTTCAGACTCTGCTAAGCTTGTCTGTGAACTGTGAGACCCATGTAACCTAGAGCTCTGATACCAACTTGTCACGACCTGGATTTTCCATCATCGGGAGTCGTTATGGCGCCTACTAATGTAAGATAGGCAAGCCAATCATTTAGCTACTTATTTCATTACTCAATTATTTCTTTAAAACAAATATAAGATAATAACATGAAAACAGCGGAACTTTAAATAATTAAGCGGAAGATAACAACTAAATATCTGAAATCTGCATCTATTACAACTCTTAAAACCCAAAGCACCCAAAACCTAGTGTCACAGTGTTACAGACGGTCTAAGATTTCCTACATACAAAGTCTAAAGAAAATGACAATACACTATTTTTAAATAAAAGGAAATTAAACAAGAAATAGGAATAAAGGAGACGCCAGGGCCTGCGGACACCTGCAGGTCTACCTTGGATCTTCGCGTGGACTGAAGGTAGCCTCCACACTATTGTCCAAAAGCTACCCCGGGATCTGCACATAGTGCAGAGTGTAGTATCAGCACAACTGACACCATGTGATGGTAATTGTCTAGCCTAACCTCGGCGAAGTAGTGACGAGGCTAGGACCAGACTACCAAATAACCTGTGCAGTTCAAATACATATAAAGCGGAAAGAAATACAGAAATAACCGATCAATATGGGAGGGGGAGCATGCTGTGTGGGAGATAGCAATTCCGAATAGAAAGACATCAAGTAATGAAAGAAACAATATAACTCGGATATCAACAAAGAATCAAAAATCAACAGATGCACGGCATAACCCTTCGTGCTTTCACTCTTGTCCTCACCAAGGAAATCATATAATAAAAATGTGCACGACATCACCCTTCGTGCTTTTGCTCTCTTTCTTCACCATATAATCAATAAAATCAGCACAGAATGGTACATCGTGCGGCACAGCATCACCCTTCGTGCTTTACACTCTTTCCTCACAATAATACACAGCATCACCCTTCGTGATTTACACTCCTTCCTCACAAAACAAACAATGCATGGCATCACCCTTCGTGCTTTAACTCTCTTCCTCACCCAAACAAGAATCACAAACAATAGGGCAAGGGAACAAATGAAATTGCAATAAAGACCCCAGCAAGGGAACAACAATTCAACAAATAAATCCCGGCAAGAAAACATCATCAATAACCTCAACATCCCGACAAAAGAGATAACGAATAAATCAACAATAGCCCAGCAAGGGCGACAACATAATGATCTCTTCTTTTTCTCACTTTTACTTCACAATTCTCTTCACAACTCTAGCCAATGCTCTAGAGGTTCAATTATTACTTGTACTTTCACAATTCGTTATACAACTTGAGCCAACGCACCCCAATGTTCATAGGTCACAATTCCTTTCACAAACTTTGCACAACAAGTAGAAACCATTACCAAAGGATGAAAGATACAACGAAGTCATGATAATCACAATATAAGACTCACGGGCATGCTAGACACCAATGTATAAATACTCGTCACCATACCTATACGTCGTACTCCACAATTACCACATAGAAAATAGGACTCGACTCATAATCCCTCAAGCAAAGGTTAGACCAAACACTTACTTTGATGCCACAAACACAATTCACGATTCAATTATAGCTTTACCCCTTGATTTCACCACCAATTCGTTCGTATCTAGTCACAAATTACTTGATTACATCAATAAACGCTAAATGAATCAATTTGAATGCATGAAAATGTATTTTCTAAAGTTTTACCCAATAATTCAAAATGCCCCATGCTCACATGGTAAAAACCCGAGGTTTGAACCAAAACCCGATTACCCATTCCCCCACGAACTCAATATATAATTTGTTTTGAAATTGGACCTCAAATCGAGGTCCAAATCCCCAATTTTTTAAAAACCTAGGTTCTACCCAAAACACCCAATTTTCACCATGAAAATCATTGATTTTGAGTTGAAATCATGTTAAAAGATGTTAAAGAGTGAAGAAACTGACTTAGAAATCACTTACCAATGTTTTGGAGAAGAAAGGTTGTTTGAAAATCGCCTCTTATATTTTTGGGGTTTTGAAAAATGAAAAATAACTGAAAATTCTATCTAAATATACCCCTATTAGACCTCCTGTGCGGACCGCACAAAATCGACTGCGGCCGCACAGCCCTTCCTGTGGACTGTAGTGACATGCTTTAATATTTTGGCCATAGCTTTCTCTACAAATGTCCAAATTGTGATTTCTTTACCTTTCTAAAACTAGACACGAAGTGATACAACTTTTGTTTTTGAATCATCTCAAAATTTCTTGTAGATCAAAAATATAGGCTTCCGAAGTTGGACCAGTGAAATGTTCTTCACCGCGGACCGCACAGAATCTAGTGCGGCCGCACAGGCCCACACCGCGGTCCGCACAAAATCTAGTGCGGCTGCACAACCCCCTCCACGGTAGCATTCCTTTTGTGTGGATTGCACTGGCCGGTTCAGAGGCCTTCCACCTCTCTGAACCTTCAACACCTATATTTGACTAAGACATCCCGGAACCTACCTGAAACTCACCCGAACCCTCAGAACTCCAAACCAAGTGTGCATACTAACTCAAAAACATCATATAGACCTACTCGTGCAATCACATCATCAAAATAACATGTAAAATCATGAATTAAACCTCAAAACTCAACATTTTCATCAAGAACTCTCAAAGTTCATAACTCTTCAACCGGAAGTCCAACTCACGTTAAATAAACTCTGTTTTTCACCAAATTTCACAGTTATCTTTTAAATACTATAACAAGTTTGTACCGAGCTCTGGAACCAAAATACAGGCCCGATAACAATGGTTTCAAATATTAATTTTTTTCTTTATTTCTTAGATAATTCAGTAAAATAATTTCTTTCAAAATTGATTTCTAAGGCTTGGGACCTCGAAATTCATTTTTGAGCATATGCCCAAGTCCCATATTTTACTACGGCCCTTCTGGGATCATCGGAACACGGATCCGGGTCCGTTTGCTAAAAATATTGACCAAGGTCAACCATAATCAAAATTTTAACTCTAAAATTTATATTTCTCATATTTTCACATAGAAGACTTTCAGGATATAGGTCTGGACCATGCACGTAAATCAAGATGGGGTACAAAGGAAGGTTTTTAGGTTTCGGTAACACTGAATGCACTTGCAACACAAGTGATGACCTTTTGGGTCATCACAAGATTAAGGGCATATTTGCGTTGATTCATGAGGATTCCAGCCTTACTTCTGGCAAATTCTATGCCTAAGAAGAATCTGAGCTCCCCTAAGTCCTTCATTTTAAACTTCTTCTGAAGGTTATCTCTAGCAGCTTGAATAAGTTGTTGATTATTGCCTGTCACTAGAAGGTCATCTACATAAACTAGGACAACCACAAAAGTGTCACCTCTCCTTTGTGTAAATAAGGAATAATCAAAGTGGCTTTGGACAAATCCCAGGTCTTGGAGAGCTTCTGTGAGCTTCAAGTTCCACTGTCGAGATGTTTGTTTAAGCCCATAAATTGACTTTCTCAATTTACATACCTTGGCTCTAGACTCCCCCTTGGTGCCAAACCCCTGAGAAAGATGCATGTATACTTCTTCAAAGAGATCCCCCTGCAAGAATGCATTATGGACATCTATATGATAGATATGCCAATGTTCTGAAGCAGTTGTAGCTATAACTGATCTGACAATCACCATTTTAGCTACAGGAGAAAAAATTCTCCTTGTAGTCTAGACTTTCCTTTTGGCTAAAGCCTTTGGCCACAAGCCTAGCCTTGAAACTTTCCACCTCCCCATTGGTTTTATATTTGACTTTGTATACCCACTTACAACCTATAAGGGTTTTACCTTTAGGCAAATCAACTATATCCCAAGTCTTGTTATCTTCCAAAGCTTGAATCTCCTGCTACATAGCATTGACCCATTTTGCATCTTTGGCTGCCTCATAGTAGTGCTTGGGCTCAACAATGACTGATTGTGCAGTAAGACATTTTACATATGAAGGGGATAACCCATAATAGCTTAGATAATTGGACATAGGATATGCACAAGAACTTGTCACATAATCCTGCATCTATTTGGGAGGTCCAGTTGTTCTTTGGGATTTTCTGACTGCAATTGGTTGAACAACTTCTACATGTGAAGAAGGCTCAACATCATGTGGTATAGGGCTGTCAGGTTGTGCTTCAGGTAAATCAGCATCATCAAATGCAAAGTCATTGGTAGGAGTAGTATGCTACTGAACATCATCAGAAAAAGGTGAGACTAAATGCTAATCTATTAATTCAAATGATGGAAATAAGGGATTAGGCATCATCTTCATTTGTTTAAAAGGGAACACTTGCTCCTTAAACACCATATCTCTACTGATTAGGAACTGTCTGGATTGCAAGTCATACAGTTTATAGCCCTTCTTTATTGGTGAGTATCCCATAAACATTGCTGATAATGCTCTGGCAGAAAATTTGTCCTGTTTTCTTACATTTACAGCATAACATAAGCACCCAAACACCCCAAGGTGATCTAATGATGGTGCAGTGTTAGAGAATACTTTATAGAGGGACTTTCCTTTCAAGGATGTGGAAGGCAATCTATTTCTTATGTGTACTGCTATAAGAACATACTCAACCCAAAATCTTAAAGGTGCTGCAGATTGAAATCTCAAAGCTCTAGCTGTTTCAAGGAAGTATCTGTGTCTTCTTTGCACTATGTCATTCTGTTGCGGAGTATAAAGACATGTAGTTTGATGTACAATTTCTAATGTCTCAACTAGATGCTTCATATTTGAATTAACAAATTTAGAACCATTATCTATTCTCAGGATCTTAACAGAACAATCAAACTGAGTATTGATCATAGAAAACAATCTTTTCATTAACCAACAAGTCTTATCTTTAGTATTCATCAGGAAAAGCAAAGTTATTCTAGAGAAATCATCCACCACTGTAAGAAAAAATCTCTTGCTATCATAAGTGGGTACTCTAAAAGGTCCCCATACATCAGCATACAAAAGATCAAATGGTGCCTTAGCTCTACTAGTACTAACTGGAAATGGTAATCGAGTCTTCCTAACTAATGGACATATATGACACATTGCACAATCACGGCTCCTGTTACTAGTGTGAAGATTTTTGAACTTATCAATCCTCTTAAGTGTCTCCATAGGTAGGTGGCCAAGTCTCTGGTGCCATATCTCCAGTTTTATTGAATCTTGACTAACTGACATAGAAGTAGGC
Organism: Nicotiana sylvestris; assembly: GCF_000393655.2. NCBI lineage: Eukaryota > Viridiplantae > Streptophyta > Magnoliopsida > Solanales > Solanaceae > Nicotiana > Nicotiana sylvestris. The sequence goes on along the minus strand of NC_091063.1, from coordinate 22,733,277 downwards.
ATGATTGTGGTATGTACAGTTGGTGTAGTGAGCTTCCTCATGAATATGCAATCTTTGAGTATGTACAGTCCATTTGTGTCATTACCAATCCCTAACACCTTCCCAGTGTAGAGATCCTGAAATACACATATATCAGGAAAGAAGGCTACCAAACATTGCAGCTCTTTTGTCAATTTTGAAACAGACAGTAGGTTACACTTAAAATTTGGAACATGAAGAACATCACTAATCTGTTGGTTCTTGAATATACTAGTTGATCCACTATGTGTAATTGCATCCACATCTCCATTTGGTAAATGAACTGAGTTGGGTTTTAGGAATAAGGTAGGATTATCTAATGCTTCTAGCTTTGAAACTATATGGTTAGAGGCACCACTATCTACAATCCAAACATCTTGATCCAGGTTAGACATTAAGGACATTATAATACCTGAATCCATTCCTGTTGCATTAGCTGCTACTTCAGTCTCCTTGCCTTTAAGCAGTTGTAGAATCTGCTGATATTATTTTGGAGTGAATGTGGGAGCCATAGGTGTAGAACCAGTTAATGTTGCTGGAATATCTTCAGCTGCAAAATTAGTTGTTGCCCAGGAATTGTACTTCTTCCTGAACTTGTTATCTTTTGAATATCCTACTACCCTGTATCAACTTTCTTTAGTGTGGCCTTTTATGTGGCATACAACACACTGAAGATTGTAATTTTTCTTTGGCCTCTACTAATTCCCAGACCTATTCGTCATCAGTGCTGCCATCTTACCCCCATAAATAGTGGTAAAGGTGTTGGACATTGTCCTCTGACTCTCACGCTCCATTAACATAGAATAAGCTTTGTTCACAGATGGAGTAGGAATCATTATCAAGAGCTAGTTGCGTGCTTGTTCATAAGACTCATTTAGTCCCATTAGGAATTGTAGAAGCTTTTGACGCTCCATGAATTGAACAAAGTCACGTGAGTTAGCATCATCATGACCAGGAATTGGTGCCAAACTATCAAATTTTGCCCAAAGCACTCTCAATTTTGAGAAATAAGTCGAAATAAAACTGGTGCCCTGGAATGCAATAGCAATTTCTCTGTGCATCTGAAATATCCTAGAGAAATCAACCTTATCAAATTGCTCCTTCAAATCGTCTCATACTTCATTAGCATTTGACAAATATACCATCCCACTCAACAATTTCGGAGAAACACAGTTCATCAACCAAGACAATATAATCGCATTACAACGTTCCCAGAGATCTACGAGATTTGTACTATAGTTCTCCCTTTTGCATGTGTCGTCAATGAACCCTAGCTTATTTCGACCTAGGATTGCAATTCTCATTGCCCGGCTCCACAAAGAGTAGTTTTTGGGTCCTCGTAATTGCAACAAAATCAACACAACTCCTGAATTATCATTTGAATTCAGGAAAAGTGGATGGTTGTGACCTAATTTCTCTAGTTCAGTGTTATCGACAGTTGCCATTGTTGATCTTCCAAATTAACTCGAAGATGACTAAAATGGACGAAATTGAAAACGATAAGACCATACTAATGGCCGTGTGGCTCTGATACCATATAAAAATCAGCTATCCATGAAGTTCAGTCATGGATTCTTAGGTGATTGAAGTTAATCTGGTGAGTTTGAGTAGGTCGGTGAAACAGATGAAGAAGGTGGAGAGAGAATATTCCCAGAGATTCTATTTCATCAATCATATTGCATATGTCTGTATATATGTATATGACTGAAAACTAACTAACTCTACTACTAACTATGGTTAACTAACTCTACTACTAACCACAGTAAACTTAAGTTACAATTAGTACAACTAACTAACTATCATTATAACTTACTAAGTGATATTGCTTGGCTCAATAGATGGGTAAGTAAAACTTATACTATTTTTAAACTTTTGAATGTACTTTTAGATATGTTAAAATTAAGGAATATTTATTTATAATTAAAACTTTTGAAACTTTAAGGTGTTTATTAATTATATATGCTAATTTTAACGCAGGTTTTTTCCATTCTTTCAGTCTACACATTTGGTTGTGGATTCTAGGAAGTCATTCTATCATGAGCCCTGAAATTCTTGGAGACAGATACTGTACAACATCAGAGAGAAAATGTGAAATCAATTTAGGGTAAAAAATAATTAAATTTACTTACAATTATTGTCTTCATCCAATGTTACTTTTTTATATTGTAGACAAAGTGTACATCGCATACTCAACATCAAAATGAAACAAGTGTTATTTTCGAGAAGAAGGCTGCTAAGCGGATTAAAGATACTTTGTTCGCTGCTTGGAATACTGGTAAAATACCGGAGTAGTTAAGAGAAGATGTTTGGAATAAACTTGTTGAGAAATGGAATATCGATGAATGAAAGAAGAAGAGTGAACAAGCAAACGCAAACCACACCTCCAGTAAAAGTGGTGTCACACCTCCTTTTTCACCTATATTCCCGCAAAGGCGTAAAGGAGTTTTTCCACTTAAAGGACAATCGGAACGGGATTTATTATTATTTATTCAAAGTCGCCACTTGGGAGATTAATGATGTCCCAAGTCACCGGTTGAATCCCGAACCAAGGAACATATGACTCTATTAACAATCCGCGAACCAAAAATCTGAGTAAGGAATTCTGTTAACCCGGGAGAAGGTGTTAGGCATTCCTGGGTTCCGTGGTTCTAGCACGGTCGCTGAACTGTCGTATTTGGCTTATTTATCTGATTTTAATACATTTTGAACCTATGTGCCAATTTTAACTTTCAACCGCTTTTACTCAATTTTTAAAAGAAAGTTGAATGTCGTCTAAAACATGTCTTTATATTGCGTCACATGAAATGCACCCGCAATCCTGAACACATTTTATTCAATATTTTGGGATTTGATTTGGGTCACATGAAATGCACACACGAGTTTAAGAAAGTAACTTTATTAAAATACGCGCCTAAAGCGACTAACGTGTTATTATCTTTGGGGGGCGTGAAATTCGCTAAACGGCCTATCCCGAATTCTAAGTAATTTAATATAGACATTTATTGAGGACCTCGCGATTTAGGCATTTTATTTAGCGAGGCTCATCTCAGTTTATTATTTAAAAGGCAAACCTAAAAGCAACTATGATTTTCTATTTTTATTTGTCTCTAATAATAAAAGAAAAAGTCCTAATTAATTTGTTACTGGACCAAATGATAATTTCTGCACCACAGTCTAGCCATTGGGCTCCAGGATAAGCCCAACAAAGAGAAATTACATCCAGGTCTGTACCCCAAAATTGGCCAGTCGCAGACCTTGGCCCAGGTCCAAACGTGAAGGGAATTAAAACTGGACCTGGGCCCGTGTTAGAGGAGCTGAAGCTCAAACTGCTGGAAACAGGCCGCTGGGCCTTGATCTTTGTACCAAGCAAACTTAATTCAATTAAAACGAATACTACTGAATTTGCTTCAAGCTATTCCATGTGCACTCTATAATTTGTAACAAGTAAGAACAAGGTACACCTACTCAAATTAGCAAGCACTGATCATTTTGATTCCAATTTCAAGCTTGGGTTATGCGTAGCTAATGTATTACCACAATATTCCGAAGGCAATGGAGTGATTAACGACTAAGTTGAGCTATCAAACACACTTCACCAATTTAAGTGCCTATTCCCTGATCTTAAGCTCAAATCACTGGTGTCAAAACTAAAGTGTTGCACTTACTAAATCAATTATTAGTCCCGATTTTAACATTATCATGATCTACATTCTGATTTCAAAGCTAATTTTAAGCTGTAATGAATAATTATCACATGAATTCAAGATACACTATACTAAAACTACTATTCAGAATGAACAAATTCTAATTCAAATTAAACAGTCCAATATCGTTCAAAGTCCAGATTATTACACATCAAATCTGATTTGCATTAAATAATGTACACACTAACTAACATTTATCTAGCCATCAGTGTACAACACATAGAGAACATAAACATGCTGATCTCATTTCTATTTCAACAGCTACATCAAGGTAGTTTTGAGATGTGTACCTGGAGTATGAAATAACAAGAGGAAAGAGAGAGAGGTCAGCAATAGCAAGTGTAACAGCAGTTTAGATTTCAAACAGCAGCAAACATAGCCAGTTCAGCCCAGAAACAATTCAGCAGTCCAGAAACGTTTTAAAACACAATAGGACCAGTAGATCTACCCATAACAATACCAGATAACCAGAAAACGAACCCAGCACATCAACATCTTTAGCATATAACCCACAGTCAACTCGATTGAATCAGATTTAATACCCAGATGACTCGAATCACCTTCAGACCTCAAATATCAACTAGAAACAAAGGAATTCAAACTGTTTTGGATCCTAGCTAAGCTAGAAAATTGCTCTAGATGCTGAGGTTCTAAATAACCTAAGGAAAAGCAATGTAACAGTTGTTTTTTTCGAGTTTTCTATTGTTTTTTTGGATTTTCTACTGGATTATTTTTCGAAACTAAAATCTAGAAGAAGATTTTTGAACTTCTATTGATTAAAAATTCAAATTTTAGGCTCAAATCTGCAGAGAGGGTTTTGGGGGAAATTTTTGCGGTTCCAACTTGTGTGTTAAGGCAAAGAGGCATGCCTTTTATAGACAAAGATGAGGGCAGCCCCTTAATTTCTGTTTACAATTCAGTCCCTAAATTCAGATTAGTCCTTTAGTTATTGACTTGTTCCAGAAGTAAGTGCAATTATTTTCTGAATTCTCACCCTAAAACCCCTTCTAGAATGCTCTAGGAAATTCAAGTAACAACTACAAGATTCTTTACCCTATCATTCCTAAACTACCCTTGCAATGCCCTGTTATTTACCCCAAACTGACCAACCCTTCACCTCAGTTAAACTATGGTTTAATTAAACAAACTCTAAATCAAATGTTCATAAGCAGATAATCACTGAAAATCAAACTAGCTAGACATATTAACTAAATACGAAGTTAAACCTATTAATGAATTATTCTTAGCAACTAAATCAAAGTGAAGAAATTAACTAACTAAAACGAGAATTAAACCTATCATCACAGACTCCAATTGTACATGAAATTTAAAGCAACACCAATCAACTTGAAAAAAAACGAAACATCAAAATTTAAACTAAACTAAACACTGAACAAGAACTAATTCTTATACTAATGACAAAATTAACATTTAACAGAACTCGAACAACAATCAAATAAGAAAACTTCAATTACTAACCCTAGATGGATAACACCGAATCCAGATCAATTAATGAAGCAAAATCATCAAGAAGAGAGGATAATTCGAAAATACAACGAAGATAGAAACTCACTGATTTCAAACCTTCGACTTGACTGACTTCTCACTTGGTTTCCAAACAATATTATGTGCTCGTTCTTTCCAAGAACACTTACATAATACAACTTGAAACCATATGGGCCCTTGTCTAACCCGAGAAATTCCAGAAACGTCGACAGAAACCCTAGATCCAAAATTCGCGGTGGTCCAGTGGGATTCGAAGGAAAATAGTCAAAGGTTTAGGAAAAGGGTGTTGATAGGAGTATGTGGTGTGATTTTGGGGAGGTTTAGATGAAGTTGGGTTTTGGCCGGAAAACTTCGCTTCAAGATTCGAACCGTTCGGCTATGATTCGAGGAATGCTATGGCCAGAATTGAGATGAGGGAGAAGAGGAGATTCTAAGGTGTTATTTTGGTCTGGATTGGAGTGGTTATCGTCGTCGCCGCCGGCAAGCTTGACGGAGCGTATAGAGGCGGCATCTCTAGGGTTTGTGTAGGGGTGAGTTTTGAGAGACGAGATAGGGGGTGAAGGGGTTCGGACAATCTTATACTAATATGACCCCACTTCTCCACCGTTGGATTGATTAACCTCGACGGCCTGGATTGATCGACGCCAAACGGCGTCGTTTTAATTATGCAAATGGGCGGACCGGGTAGAAGCTACTGGGATGGGTCATTTCGGGTGTGTATTTGCGCTGAAGAAACGAATTAAACGGCCCACTTCGTTGTACCAGTCCACTTCTCCCTTTTTATTTGTATTCTCTTTATTTCTTTTATCTATTTTTGTATTTCATTTTGTATTTTTCTGATTTTGTAAAATTGCAAAAGTAAAATAGAGTCCTACTATATTTCAATGTTAAACTAATTAACTCCTAAAATTGTTTAAAATCTATTTCATGACAAATTCAACAATTAACAATTAAAAATGCAAAAGTGGACTATTTTTTGTTATTTTCTTTATATTTTGTTCCAAAAACAAACTATCCCCTAATTAATCCTAAAATATAAAGTTAAATCCTAAATGCAAATGGCAAATGTATTTTTTTTTGTATTTTCATATGAATTAAAATGCATAAAAATGCAAACAATTAACAGGAAATGACACAAAATTCACAAAATTGTAAAATAATGAAAAAGATCATTTTGTTTGAATTTTGGGAATAATTCATATATAGGGCAAAAATCGCGTGCTCATAGCTGCCCCTCTTTGCTCGGAAACATGAAAAGTTTTCGGGCAAAGATAAGTGAGCAAATACGAGCGATTTTTTCCCTGTTTGAAGATTTTGTGTGAAGCATTTTTATGGAAACATTGACCGCACCCTGCTTCAGAAGTTGCCTACATATCCTGGGCTAAACAGGAATCAGGTCAGTGTAGTTCGGGAGTGTCTGGTAGCTGGGACCCCCAGAGCTGTGATTTCACTGCGATTGGCTGCTGCTGCTCGCTGACCTTCCTTATTACACCATGTAAAATATAAACTAAGCTATGACCTATGAATTACAAAATCCTATCTAAATTCTTCAAACTTGTTCTTGTACTTCCTTGTTGCTTTGTTGTCTTGTGTTCTCTTGGTAAAATCCCTTGTTGCCATTGCAAACTACAAACTGAGGTGTTGTTCCTTTCTTCAAATTGCTGAACTTGAATGTATTCCCTTGTTGTACGGGTGGGCTCCCGACTTCTGGACTTGGACTTGAAAGTATTCCCTTGTTGTATGGATGGGATCCCGAATTCCAAACTTGAAGGTATTCCCATGCTATCCGGGCGGGCTCCTGACTCCTGAACTTGAAATGTATTCCCTGCTCTCCAAGCGGGCTCCTGACTTCTGAACTTGAAATGTATTCCCTGCTCTCCAGGTGGGCTCCTGACTTCTAACTTGAAATGTATTCCCTGCTCTCCAGGCGGGCTCCTGACTTCTGAACTTGAAATGTATTCCCTGCTATCCAGGCGGGCTCCTGACTTCTGAACTTGAAATGTATTCCATGCTCTCCAGGCGGGCTCCTGACTTCTGAACTTAAAATGTATTCCCTTCTCTCCAGGCGGGCTCCTGACTCCTGAACTTGAAATGTATTCCCTGCTCTCCAGGCAGGCTCCTGACTTCTGAACTTGAAATGTATTCCTTGTTCTCCAGGCGGGCTCCTAACTTCTGAACTTGAAATATATTTTCCTGCTGTCCAGGCGGGCTCCTGACTTCTGAACTTGAAATGTATTTCCCACTATCCAGGCGGGCTCCTGACTTCTGAACTTGAAATGTATTCCCTGCTCTCCAAGCGGGCTCCTGACTTCTGAACTTGAAATGTATTCCCTGCTATCCAGGCGGGCTCCTAACTTCACAACTTGAAATGTAATCCCTGCTCTCCAGGCGGGCTCCTGACTTCTGAACTTGAAATGTATTCCATGCTATCCAGGCGGGCTCCTCACTTCACAAAATAGACAAAACAAAGAATTTTGAAAGCTAAAACTTTAAATTGTACTCCCTTGTTCTCCAGGCGGGCTCCTGACTGCTGTGATTGGATGTATTCCATGCTCTCCAGTCGGGCTCCTGACTTCAACAAAACATACAAAAACAAAGACAATTTTCTGCCCCAGTTTAGTAATTAGGCCCATGGGTGAGTGTTACTGAATTATTTACCAACTATTACGAAGAATTTGAAAACTAAATCTTATTACCTGGGGAGGTCCTGACAATTCCTAACTATTATGAACCTAATGTATATTTTCTAAAGGCATTAATCCCACTACATTATGCCATTTACAAGGTTTTTAAACTACCTCCTATTATCCAGGAAGGTCTTGACAACTCCTAACAATTACAAGCCTAAGGTATTATTCTCGCTATATCATGTTATCTACAAGAGTTTTTGAACTACATCCTATTATCCCGGATGGTCCTGACAACTTCTACTTGAATTTTATCCTAAACATGCAAACTTTGCAACCAAATTACATTCCCCTATGCTATTCATGATTATTTTATATTTAATCAAACCACACTTTGCGGTCAAACCTGATTACTGCTTGTTTTTCCCTCCTGGAAGGGTCTTTCCAATACAACCGACGTTTCTGCCCTTGTTTCAATCAAAGAAAATTTCGTCAGTTTATAATGGTGGTTAGCTGATGGCATTCTTGCTGAAAATCCTTCCACTGTATTGCTTTATTTTGACCAGCTTCCCCGAACTGGCCCCGAACCGCTTGCCTTCTTCTTGTCTTTCAAACCCCTGACTTTGACAAACTGAATGTTCTGTACCCATGTTGTTGTTTCATACCTCTGAACCTTTTAACTGAACCTTTGCACTTCCTACGACATTTCCCAATCATCCCACTGATGACACTTCCGGTGATTTCCCATACTACACTTTACATCAGGTTGTTGCTGACATGCTCTGACCACATTGTGCTTTACCATTTTCGGAAGCTTGTAGTGAGCTTTGAAATCCCTTCCCGCTTGCTTTGCACAGAACTGACATTGAACATCTTATACAGATAAAACCCCCAAAAGAAATGAAATGCAATGATTTTACGAGTTAAGGATAGATATAATCCAAAACCGGATGACTGCTGAAAAGAAAAGGGAAAGAAACTTATCTGACCGGAATAGTTGGTACCAATGGTCAGAACATGCATTTTGGACTAATCAGCCCAATCTGTCCAACTACCCAGCTCTTGGTCTCCACACTTTGTTGCCCCAGAATTTCGATCACTTGATTACTTTACCCAAACCTTAACCTTGTTCATCCTGCGACGCCTTGAAAGATTTTCACCAGCATACCTCTTTCATTCGTTCATCTCTCAACTCACATCGCCTTACGGTGCCCACGAGAGTTTTCAACAATAAGACTCTCTCATTTTAATTTCTCTCAACTCTCGTCGCCTTACGGTGCCCGTGAGGGTTTTCACCAATAAGACTCTCTCATTTTAATTTCTCTCAACTCACATCGCCTTACGGTGCCCGTGAGGGTTTTCACCAATAAGACTCTCATTTTAATTTCTCTCCTTGCTTGTACCAGAGTGTTGCCCCTGACGTGAATTCCTTTTACCTGCTTGACTTGGCATTTCTTAAAGATTGATTAGAAGGTCTTTCTTTGGACCGTAATGTGGGCTTTTGACGGGGTTAGAAAGAAAGGGTATGAAAGGCTCAAAACAATTTCAAAATGGGTTAAAATTACAACTTTCGGAATCCAATTTCTTTCACAACAACCACAACTTTTGCCCCAGTTTCTTGCTTTGGGACTTTTAGATTTTTATTTTGGTATGACTGAACCTTAGCGAGGCTGCCTATGTACCCTTTCGGGATCAAGTCAAACGTAGTTCACGTCATAGAGACTACGTTGTTGTGTTTTTTTTTCTTTTCTATTCTTCTTTTCCTTTCTTTTCTTCATTTTCCGTTCTTTTCTTTTCTTTTCTTTCTTCTTTTCACTTTCAATTTTCTTCCTTTCTTTTCACTTTTCTTTCTTTTTCATTTTCTTTTCTTCCACACTCGCATTTTTTAATGGTGCCATTGATTCCGAAAGAGGGATATGAAAGAAAATAAGTGAGGCTCAAAGGGGATGACAAGGGGTAAAAGTGTTTAAATAGCAGAACAAAACGCCTTCATCGTTTCAATCTTTAAAATATGCCAAATACAAACAAGTACAATCAAAATAAAGAAATCATACATAGTATCTCTTGGAGCGAACTTTCCTTAGACAACACTCTAGTTACGACAAATTGTGCCTGCCAATTTGGAGCGAACTTTCCTTTTGCTTCGGCCCAATGAGGAAAAATACGTCTCAACACTAACTATCCCACTTCAAACTTCCTCGGACGCACATTCTTGTTGTACGCTCTTGCCATTCTTTGCCGGTACAACTGACCATGACTCACTGATGCCAATCTCTTCTCGTCAATCAAACTCAAATGTTCAAGGCGGGTGAAACCGTCATCATGTTCCAACTCGTATCACACTCAATTTCTTGTATTATTACTTCAAAATAAGACCGACTTTCAAGACTAAGCCGAGGACTCCTCATGCATGTCATGTTATTGATATCAGCATAAAAAGAAGTGTACAGAGAAAAAAAAGAACTGAAACAGAATTAAGAATGAAAGAAAGAAAATTGCATTTCATTGAAGGAAAAGATAACAGGGTTTTAACTCATCCAAACAGACGGAACATAGTATTTGGACTACAGACCTTGGAATAACCCAGACAACTTAAAGAAAAACAAGACCCACTACCAAGACTTCCAGTCGTTGACTTTTGCCCATGGCCAGACGACTGTACATTTGCCTTATTTGACCCTCCCTCTGCTTCAACCATGTTTACCTCGGCGAACAACATTTCTTTGACTTCCTTTCCCTTATATGTCCCCCTACCTGTTCATAACTCCAAGGAATAGTTTTGTTGTTGTTCAACGGCAACTGAGTTGCTGGCTTTATGATAACAGGCTCTATGCGAGCTCCCTTCACAACCATCACAGGTTTGTTTGCTACCCCATGCACCACCACTTTGACTGGCTCGGGTTTTACGGCAACAATGCTTGACGACCCTTTCTCTACTACCACAGCTGGCTTATTGTCTACCCCTTTCAACTGGACCACTGATTTCCCACTAGTTACCTTTTCTTTTGAACTGGTTTCACTTGAACGGATCATCATCACGGTCTGCGAGGGCTTCTTAGGCTCCCCCCCCCCTTGTGTATCAACTCAATCATATGGGTCTCATGGTGAGCTGGCAGTGGATTCTGGTTGATATTTGGTGTTTTTTGGGCCTAAACCTCGATCCGATGAGTATCAATAAGCTCTTGCATAGCTATTTTCAGTTTCCAACACTTCTCTGTGTCATGTCCCGGGGACCCTAAACAATACTCACAACTTACCGAGTGGTCAAAATTTCTGGGAAGGGGATTCAACATTTTTGCAACGTCCTCTTTCTTCTTCTTTCCAAGTACACCTCCAGTACCGTTTTGAATGGCCTGGATGGCTGCTTTGATTGTTGAATAACTCATGATCTTATTGGACTTGAGTCCTTCCTCAACAATGCCTCCCATTTTTAAAACTTCATTAAAGGACTTACCCACGGTCGACACCAAATGACCAAAATAAGTGGGCTCCAAAGCCTGCAAGAAATAATCAACCATTTCACTTTCTTTCATCGGGGGGTCAACCCTTGATGCTTGTTCCCTCCAATGGAACCCATATTCTCGGAAGCTCTCTCTGGGCTTCTTCTCGATCTTTGTCAACGACAGTCGATCTGGGATAATTTCAAGATTATATTGAAAATGACAGGCGAAGGCTTGGGCCAAATCGTCCCAGGTGTACCACCTGTTGTGGTCTTGTCTAGTGTACCTTTCTAACGCCGACCCGCTCAAACTTTCGCTGAAATATGCCATCATCAATTCATCTCTTCCTCCTGCTCCTCTCATCTTGCTACTGAATCCCCTTAAATGTGCTACTGGGTCGCCATGCCTGTCGTACAGATCAAACTTAGGCATCTTGAACCCGGACGGTAACTGAACATTTGGGAACAGATATAAATCTTTATAGGCCACACTTACTTGGCCCCTAACCCCCTCATGTCTCGGAATGATTGCTCCAAGCTTTTGACCTTTCTGATCATCTCCTCCTGCTCAGGGTTTTTGGGCGGTTTCTCGGTGTCTGCCGTGAGATCAAGATGAGGGGTGTAAGAGTAGGGTTCTGGAACTTTGAAGGTAGGCTCAGGGGGATAATACTTGTTGTCATGAGTCTGGAACAAAGGTTCACTGGAGGATCAGTGTAGGGTAGCAGGCGGAGGTACCACAAAAATGGGAGTGATTGGCGGAGGAGGGTACGGGACTTGTTTGGGTGGAGGAGCCTGTGATGTATGAGAAGTGGTGCCTTGGCACTGTTGGTAGAGGGAAAAGGCTGGAGATGAGTTCATAGTGGAAGGCTCCTGAGGCTGAGCCAACAATGGGATATAATCGGTTAGCGGGATAAACTGGCGGTGGATGCCCCTTCGCCCAGGCTTGGTACATTTCAGTCATCTGTTGCTTCAGCTTATACATTTCCTCCCTCATTGCATGAATGTCCATTTCTTCTACTTCTTTCAATGGGTCAACAATACTCGTTTCTGGTTCCTGATTGGCCATATTCAATCTGTCTTTCGATCGGGTGTTGTATGAATGAGTTGCCAGAATGTCGACCAGCTAACCACCTACCTGGACTCAATTCATCAACAACAACATTGTTAGTGGTTAGGTTTTCAACAAGTTAGTAGTCGCACATTTGAGGGATGAATACACCTAAGCAGTTAACCGTTTCTATCATGCATTTGTTCGGTCGCTTGCGTCATCCCGGCTTGGTCATTTGCAACTTTCTTTCTTTTTCTTTTTCTTTGTTTTTCTTTGTTTCTTTTTCTTTCTTTATCCTCTCATCGCCATCGTTTCTTTCCTCTCATTTCTCTTTTTTCTTTCTTTCTTTCTTGTTTTTCCCCTCTCTTTTTTTTCTTTTTTTTTTCTTTTGGTTATGGTCGAGTCCTATGGAGATTGCCTACGTATCATGACCCCACATGAATCATACCGAGCGTAGTTTTGGAAAATAAGTGCGAAAAGTAAAGAGACAATTTTTGGAAATTTTCGATTTTTCATTAATAAACATTCTATTACAAACTAGACGCTTTCGGAAAGGAAAATAACAGACTCGAAACCAAACCAAATACAAACTCAAGAACTTCTGACAGACTCTAATGCGAAAGGAAAAATAGACTCTAACAGACAACAGACTCTAAGGAAGAAGAAAATGCAGACTCGAACTACGAATACATTAAAGTTTTAAATTTGGGTGCCCGCAGGGTGTCATTCGGCCTCGCCGCGAGCTTAGGTGTAAGGCCCCTTTCCAGCTGTTCCAATTCATACATGATTTGCTTCACAAATATCATCACTGCGAGAAGAAAGTAGTGTGGTTCATGTTTTCACACACCCGACATTTCCTGGTAATAGCATGAGCAATAGTCAAAATCTTGTCCCTGGTTCGGTCTTTCTCTATGAGTAGGTGTTCTATCTGATCCCCTCTAGCCTTCAAAACCTGAGAATCATGCAGATGTTGTTTCTGTAACTGTTGTATTTCATCTTCCATCAAGGCCATTAGATCATATCAGTGTTCACTTTCGGTTTCAAAAGCCTTGGCTTGTTTAGCCGCCTCGCTCTCTAGGGTGGTCACCTTCCTTTTTAGACTGGCAATGGTCTTTTCATAATCCTTCCTTGCCTGCTGTAAGTATTGTGTGCGCTCATTTGTTCTTTTTGCCCATTGTGCTTGGAGTTGTGCTATGGTACCCTCAGATTTCTTCAAATCATCCCGACACTTACTGATTTCCTTTTTCAACCCTTTTATTAACCGCTCATCTGACTGACTCCTTTGTTGGTTGTCAGCATCTATCCTCATTTGTCGGATTTAGGCTTTCAGCGCCTCATTTTCTTGGGCCAATTTGTTCTTTTCTCCCTGATCGGCATCAACTTGCAGACTCTTTTCAAATTCCAGGTCTCTAATCTGTTGCTTCAGCTTGCCTATTTCTGCCCTGTAACTCTCTTCTTTTGCTAACCAACCTCATTGCTCTTGTGAATCATTAGTAAACTGTTGGACATGGGCTCTTTTGGCGGGCCTTTGAAGAATCTGGAACCTTTTCCCAAACCACGCATTATACTTCGGGTCCACCTCACCTTTAGCCAGATCTCGGACCATAGTCTTAGGCTCGAAGAACCGGTAATCATTCCACAATTTGCGAATTTTATCTTCCGGGAATGCGGCTCTCGGACTTAACTCAATGACGTGCTTGTTCAAGTCTTAATCTTTGGGGACGACTTGAAACCTTCCCAGTTGGCGTAGTACCCGATGGGGAGCATACGGATGGATACTCCGAACACCCATTAAAAGAATATGACACTCTCCCGCTGACATATGTAGCACCTCGGTAACGGGCAACCACCTAAATGCCCATTCAATTTGATCGGCAGTCAATGACCTCAGTCGTATGAGCCAAGCTTCGCTACCCTCAGGAAATGCAATACCCCTTACTCGCTTTTCAAATTCTTCGATACAGCTTAACCCAGTCAGCCCATAGTTCATGTACCCCGCCCGGTGGCACAGATGTTCTTGCATCCACAACTTAAGTAATAAATTGCAACCTTGGAAAAAATTTCCTCCCTCCCTGCACACAGTCAATGCTCGGTAAATTTCTGACAAAATCAAGGGAAATATAGTGTTATCTGCCCTTTTAATTGCAACATCAACCATCCCCACGAGACCTGTCTCTATTTTCTTATCTTCTCGTGGACAAATCACGATTCCCAAGAATGTCGTTATGAATGCCAAGGTTCATCTTGCTTCCCATTTACTTCTGTTTCCAGCATGGGTTAGTCCCAGATTTGGTTCTTCGAAACCCCGAGGATTACCATAACGCTGATACAGGAACTGAAGAGTGCAACATCCTCCCGACAAATCATCATTCTGAACACTCCAGCTGATGTTTAGCAAATCCAAAAATTTGTGCGGAGATACCGGTCTTGGTGACAACAAATATTGACCCCTCAGATTTCCATTCAGACCCGCATAACCCGCGACTTCTTCCAGCGTGGGCGTAAGCTCAAAACCCCCAAAACGAAACACATTGCGGGTCGGGTCCCAAAATGGTATTAAGGCCTTGATGACATCCGGCTTTGGCTTGACATTTAGTAGACTGACAAGACCTCCCAGGATTCTAGCCACTATTTCTTTGTTGCCTTCTCCCAGATCATTCCACCACATGTGGAGCTAGAGGGGGACCTCATTAAGTATGGTGAAAGATTAATTTGCATTTGTGATCATCCTGCACATTTATTAAGGTGATTAAGAAAAAGGTAAATTTATTTGATTCAAAACAAAACTACTATTTTTATTTTTATTTTCCAAACTAAAACGAAAGACCCAGTTTTTCAAACACGGCCTTTCAGCACTTCGGAGACGAAGATTTTAAGGCTGTGTGGATTAACCGATCGAAATCTTAAAAATGACCAAAAGTGGCTATTTATGCAAAATCGGCCTTCCGGCGTCCCTTTTGGGGACATTCGTCTATTTTGACAAAAACGGCATCACCCGACTTATTTATAACGAAAATTAAAATTTGACATTTTTGGCTATTTTTGCAAAAGGGGAGGTTGGATCCGATGAGGGTTGCCTACGTATCTCACATCCGGTGAGAATCAAACCTGCGTAGTTCGGGCAGAGAAACAAGCTATTTTTGAAAACAAGATTCTTTTTCCCCTTTTCCTTTTATAACAAACAAACAAACTATTTTTCTGCTCCATTTTGAAAACAAGACAAACTAAAATAAAAGACTCTTTTTCACGCATTTTTGCTTTTTGAGTAAAACAAACAATTTTAAAAACATAAAATATTTTATTTTTATTTTTTCAAAATTTCGGCAGAGTTTCGACAGTACTTGGGCATTGGTTTTCTAGAAATAGGTAATTAACTCTCTACACTGCTATTTCCTGTCTCTTTTTTTCTTTTTCTCAAATTTCTGATATTTCCGAGATTCAGAAGCCGGTCAGCATGCAAGTCCGAACAAATAAATGCACAAAAACAAGTAGGATGCATCAGGATGGTCTTTTTCATTTCAGGTTGCTTGTCCTAGACGGACCCAACCCCTGTGTTGAGTCCCCTAAGTCAAATGCACATGATGCAAATAAGCGTTCCTACTAGGGATCCGACATGAAGTTGAGTTATTCTAGGTTCAGAACCTGGGTGTTTGTTCTAGACCTGGCTTACCCGAGCGGACAGCTCGAGCCAAGGGGGGGTAGCGTACCGGGAATACAGAAGCTTCGCCGGCTTTGCAACTTGTCCGAACCTCATTCTAAATTTGGGATATGACTCTAACAGAAAAGAAGTCACACGAAGTGCACACTTTTTCATAATTTAGAAGACTCAGAGAGAAGAGGGATTTCGCAACAGTTTATATATACAATTCAACAAATATCAAAGCGGTAAAACATTTATCACGATAGCATGGAACATGTAGTAAAATCAGATAAAGCCAAATATAACAATTACACTAAACTCGAATTCTTAAACCCTGAACCAGAGTTCTGGGTTTGTGTCCCCAACAGAGTCGTCAAAGCTTTCACACCTCCTTTTTCACCTACATCCCCGCAAGGGCGTAAATGAGTTTTTCCACTTAAAGAACAATCGGAACAGGATTTATTATTATTTATTCAGAGCCGCCACTTGGGAGATTAATGGTGTCCCAATTCACCGGTTGAATCCCGAACCGAGGAACATATGACTCTGTTAACAATCCGCGAACCAGAAATCTGAGTAAGGAATTCTGTTAACCCGGGAGAAGGTGTTAGGCATTCCTGGTTTCCATAGTTCTAGCACGGTCGCTCAACTATCGTATTTGGCTTATTTATCTGATTTTAATACATTTTGAACTTATGTGCCAATTTTAACTTTCAACCTCTTTTACTCAATTTTTAAAAGAAAGTTGAACGTCGTCTAAAACATGTCTTTAGATTGCGTCACATGAAATGCACCCGCAATCCTGAACACATTTTATTCAACATTTTGGGATTTGATTTGGGTCACATGAAATGCACACCCGAGTTTAAGAAAGTAATTTTATTAAAATACGCACCTAAAGCGACTAACACGTTATTATCTTTGGGGGGCATGAAATTCGCTAAACGGCCCATCCCGAATTCTAAGTAATTTAATACAGACATTTATTGAGGACCCCGCGATTTAGGCATTTTATTTAGCGAGGCTCACTCAGTTTATTATTTAAAAGGCAAACCTAAAAGCAACTATGATTTTCTATTTTTCTTTTTCTCTAATAATAAAAGAAAAAGTCCTAATTAATTTGTTACTTGACCAAATGATAATTTTGCACCACAGTCTAGCCATTGGGCTCCAGGATAAGCCCAACAAAGAGAAATTACACCAGGTCTATACCCCAAAATTGGGCAGTCGCAGACCTTGGCCCAGGTCCAAACGTGAAGGGAATTAAAACTGGACCTGGGCCCGCGTCAGAGGAGCTGAAGCTCAAACTGCTGGAAACAGGCCGTTGGACCTTGATCTTTATACCAAGCAAACTTAATTCAATTAAAACGAATACTACTTAATTTTCTTCAAGCTATTCCATGTGCACTCTATAATTTGTAACAAGTAAGAACAAGGTACACCTACTCAAATTAGCAAGCACTGATCATTTTGATTCCAATTTCAAGCTTGGGTTATGCCTAACTAATGTATTACCACAATATTCCGAAGGCAATGGAGTGATTAACGACTAAGTTGAGCTATCAAATACACTTCACCAATTTAAGTGCCTATTCCCTGATCTTAAGCTCAAATCACTGGTGTCAAAACTAAAGTGTTGCACTTACTAAATCAATTATTAGTCCCGATTTTAACATTATCATGATCTACATTCTGATTTCAAGGCCAATTTTTAGCTGTAATGAATAATTATCACATGAATTCAAGATACACTACACTAAAACTACTATTCAGAATGAACAAATTCTAATTCAAATTTAACAGTCCAATATCATTCAAAGTCCAGATTATTAGACATCAAATCTGATTTGCATCAAACAATGTACACACTAACTAACATTTATCTAGCCATCAGTGTACAACACAAAGAGAACATGAACATGCTGATCTCATTTCTATTTCAATAGCTACATCAAGGTAGTTTTGAGACGTGTACCTGGAGTATGAAATACAAAAGGAAAGAGAGAGAGGTCAGCAACAGCAAGTGTAACATCAGTTTGGATTTCAAACAGCAGCAAACACAGCCAGTTCAGCCCAGAAACAATTCAGCAGTCCAGAAACATTTTAAAACTCAATAGGACCAGTAGATCTACCTATAACAATACCAGATAACCAGAAAATGAACCCAGCACATCAACATCTTTAGCATATAACCCATAGTCAACTCGATTGTATCAGATTTAATACCCAGATGACTCGAATCACCTTCAGACCTCAAACATCAACTAGTAACAAAGGAATTCAAATTGTTTTGGATCCTAGCTAAGCTAGAAAATTGCGCTAGATGCTGAGGTTCAAAATAGCCTAAGGAAAAGCAATGTAACAGTTGTTTTTTTCGAGTTTTCTATTGTTTTTTTGGATTTTCTACTGGATGTTTTTTCAAAACTAAAATCTAGAAGAAGATTTTTGAACTTCCAATGATTTGAAATTCAAATTTTAGGCTCAGATCTGCAGAGAGGGTTTTGGGGGAAATTTTTGGGGTTCCAACTTGTGTGTTAAGGCAAAGAGGCATGCCTTTTATAGACAAAGATGAGGGCAGCCCCTTAATTTCTGTTTACAATTCAGTCCCTTATTTATTTTCTGATTAGTCCTTTAGTTATTGACTTGTTCCTCAAGTAAGTGCAATTATTTTCTGAATTCTCACCCTAAAACCCCTTCTAGAATGCTCTAGGAAGTTCAAGTAACAACTACAAGATTCTTTACCCTATCATTCCTAAACTACCTTTGCAATGCCCTGTTATTTACCCCAAACTGACCAACCCTTCACCTCAGTTAAAACTATGGTTTAATTAAACAAACTCTAAATCAAATGTTCATAAGTAGATAATCACCTAAAATCAAACTAGCTTGACATATTAAGCTAAATACGAAGTTAAACCTATTAATGAACTATTCTTAGCAACTAAATCAAAGTGAAGAAATTAACTAAAACGAGAATTAAACCTATCATCACAAACTCCAATTGTACATGAAATTACAACATCAATCAACTTGAAAAAAAATGAAACATCAAAATTTAAACTAAACTAAACACTGAACAAGAACTAATTCTTATACTAATGACAAAATTAACATTTAATAGAACTCGAACAACAATCAAATAAGAAAACTTCAATTACTAACCCTAGATGGATAACACCGAATCCAGATCAATTAATGAAGCAAAATCGTCAAGAAGAGAGGATAATTCGAAAATACAATGAAGAGAGAAACTCACTGATTTCAAACCTTCGACTCGACTGACTTCTCACTTGATTTCCAAACAATATTATGTGCTTGTTCTTTCCAAGAACACTCACATAATACAACTTGAAACCATATGGGCCCTTGTCTAACCCGAGAAATTCCAGAAACGTCAACAGAAACCCTAGATCCAAAATTCGCGGCGGTCCAGTGGGATTCGAAGGAAATTAGTCAAAGGTTTAGGAAAAGGGTGTTGATAGGAGTATGTGGTATGATTTTGGGGAGGTTTAGACGAATTTGGGTTTTGGCCGAAAAACTTCGCTTCAAGATTCGAACCGTTCGGCTATGATTCGAGGAATGCTATGGCCAGATTCGAGATGAGGGAGAAGAGGAGATTCTAGGGTGTTATTTTTGGTCTGGATTGGAGTGGTTACCGTCGTCACCGCCGGCGAGCTTGACGGAGCGTATAGAGGCGGCGTCTCTAGAGTTTGTGTAGGGGTGAGTTCTGAGAGACGAGATAGGGGTGAAGGGGTTCGGACAGTCTTATACTAATAAGACCCCACTTCTCCACCGTTGGATTGATTAACCTCGACGGTCTGGATTGATCGACGCCAAACGGCATCGTTTTAGTTATGCAAATGGGCGGACCGGGTAGAAGCTACTAGGCTGGGTCATTTCGGGTGTGTATTTGGGCTGAAGAAACGAATTAAACGGCCCACTTCATTGTACCAGTCCACTTATCCCTTTTTATTTGTATTCTCTTTATTTCTTTTATCTATTTTTGTATTTCATTTTGTATTTTTCTGATTTTGTAAAAAAGCAAAAGTAAAATAGAGTCCTAATATATTTCAAAGTTAAACTAATTAACTCGTAAAATTGTTTAAAATCTATTTCATGACAAATTCAACAATTAACAATTAAAAATGCAAAAGTGGACTATTTTTGTTATTTTCTTTATATTTTGTTCCAAAAACAAACTATCCCCTAATTAATCCTAAAATATGAAGTTAAATCCTAACTGCAAATGCCAAATGTATATTTATTTTTGTATTTTCATATGATTTAAAATGCGCAAAAAATGCAAACAATTAACAGGAAATGACACAAAATTCACAAAAATTGTAAAATAATGAAAAAGATCATTTTGTTTGAATTTTGGGAATAATTCATATATAGGGCAAAAATCTCATGCTCATAGCTGCCCCTCTTTGCTCGGAAACATGAAAAGTTTTCGGGCAAAGATAAGTGAGCAAATACGAGCGATTTTTGCCCTGTTTGAAGATTCCATGTGAAGCATTTTTTTGGAAAAATTGACTGCACCCTACTTTAGAGGTTGCCTACATATCCTGGGCTAAACAGGAATCAGGTCAGTGTAGTTCAGGAGTGTCTGGTAGCTGGGACCCCAAGAGCTGTGATTTCACTGCGATTGCTGCTGCTGCTGCTCGTTGACCTTCCTTATTACACCATGTCAAAAATAAAAGAAGCTAAACTAAGCTATGACCTATGAATTACAAGATCCTATCAAAATTCTTCAAACTTGTTCTTGTACTTCCTTGTTGCTTTGTTGTCTTGTGTTCCCTTGGTAAAATCCCTTGTTGCCATTGCAAACTACAAACTGAGGTGTTGTTCCTTTATTTAAATTGCTGAACTTGAATGTATTCCCTTGTTGTACGGGTGGGCTCCCGACTTCTGGACTTGGACTTGAAAGTATTCCCTTGTTGTACGGATGGGCTCCTGACTTCCAAACTTAAAGGTATTCCCATGCTATCCGGGCGGGCTCCTGACTCCTGAACTTGAAATGTATTCCCTGCTCTCCAGGCGGGCTCCTGACTTCTGAACTTGAAATGTATTCCCTGCTCTCCAGGCGGGCTCCTGACTTCTGAACTTGAAATGTATTCCCTGCTCTCCAGGTGGGCTCCTGACTTCTAACTTGAAATGTATTCCCTGCTCTCCAGGCGGGCTCCTGACTTCTGAACTTGAAATGTATTCCCTGCTATCCAGGCGGGCTCCTGACTTCTGAACTTGAAATGTATTCCATGCTCTCCAGGCGGGCTCCTGACTTCTGAACTTAAAATGTATTCCCTTCTCTCCAGGCGGGCTCCTGACTCCTGAACTTGAAATGTATTCCCTGCTCTCCAGGCAGGCTCCTGACTTCTGAACTTGAAATGTATTCCTTGTTCTCCAGGCGGGCTCCTAACTTCTGAACTTGAAATATATTTTCCTGCTGTCCAGGCGGGCTCCTGACTTCTGAACTTGAAATGTATTTCCCACTATCCAGGCGGGCTCCTGACTTCTGAACTTGAAATGTATTCCCTGCTCTCCAGACGGGCTCCTGACTTCTGAACTTGAAATGTATTCCCTGCTATCCAGGCGGGCTCCTGCCTTCTGAACTTGAAATGTATTCCCTGCTCTCCAGGCGGGCTCCTGACTTCTGAACTTGAAATGTATTCCATGCTATCTAGGCGGGCTCCTGACTTCTAAACTTGAAATGTATTCCCTGTTATCCAGGCGGGCTCCTGACTTCACAAAATAGACAAAACAAAAGAATTTTGAAAGCTAAAACTTTAAATTGTACTCCCTTGTTCTCCAGGCGGGCTCCTGACTGCTGCGATTGAATGTATTCCATGCTCTCCAGTCGGGCTCCTGACTTCAACAAAACATACAAAAACAAAGACAATTTTCTTCCCCAGTTTAGTAATTAGGCCCATGGGTGAGTGTTACTGAATTATTTACCAACTATTACGAAGAATTTGAAAACTAAGTCCTATTACCTGGGGAGGTCCTGACAATTCCTAACAATTATGAACCTAATTTATATTTTCTAAAGGTATTACTCCCACTACATTATGCCATTTACAAGGTTTTTAAACTACCTCCTATTATCCAGGAAGGTCTTGACAACTCCTAACAATTACAAGCCTAAGGTATTATTCTCGCTATATCATGTTATCTACAAGAGTTTTTGAACTACATCCTATTATCCCGGAAGGTCCTCACAACTTCTACTTGAATTTTATCCTAAACATGCAAACTTTGCAACCAACTTACATTCCCCTATGCTATTCATGATTATTTTACATTTAATCAAACCACACTTTGCGGTCAAACCTGATTACTGCTTGTTTTTCCCTCCTGGAGGGTCTCTCCAATACAACCGATGTTTCTGCCCCTGTTTCAATCAAAGAAAATTTCATCAGTTTATAATGGTGGTTAGCTGATGGCATTCTTGCTGAAAATCCTTCCACTGTATTGCTTTATTTTAACCAGCTTCCCCGAACTGGCCCCGAACCGCTTGCCTTCTTCTTGTCTTTCAAACCCCTGACTTTGACAAACTGAGTGTTCTGTACCCATGTTGTTGTTTCACACCTCTGGACCTTTTATCTGAACCTTTGCTCTTCCCACGACATTTCCCAATCATCCCATTGATGACGCTTCCGGTGATTCCCCATACTCCACTTTACATCAGGTTGTTGCTGACATGCTCAGACCACATTGTGCTTTACCATTTTCGGAAGCTGGTAGTGAGCTTTGAAATCCATTCCCGCTTGCTTTGCACATAACTGACATTAAACATCTTATACAGATAAAACCCCCAAAAGAAATGAAATGCAATGATTTTACGAGTTAAGGATAGGGATAATCCAAAACCGGATGACTGCTGAAAAGAAAATGGAAAGAAATTTATCTGACCGGAACATCTGGTACCAATAGTCATGACATGCATTTAGGACTAATCGGCCCAATCTGTCCAACTACCCAGCTCTTGGTCGCCACACTTTGTTGCCCCAGAATTTCCATCACTTGATTACTTTACCCAAACCTTAATCTTGTTCATCCTGCGGCGCCTTGAAAGATTTTCACCAGCATACCTCTTTCATTCGTTCATCTCTCAACTCACATCGCCTTACGGTGCCCGCGAGAGTTTTCACCGATAAGACTCTCTCATTTTAATTTCTCTCAACTCCCATTGCCTCACGGTGCCCGTGAGGGTTTTCACCAATAAGACTCTCTCATTTTAATTTCACTCAACTCACATCGTCTTACGGTGCCCGTGAGGGTTTTCACCAATAAGACTCTCATTTTATTTTCTCTCCTTGCTTGTACCAGAGTGTTGCCCCTGACGTGAATTACTTTTACCTGCTTGACTTGGCATTTCTCAAAGACTGATCAGAAGGTCTTTCTTTGGACCGTAATGTGGGCTTTGGACGGGGTTAGAAAGAAAGGGTATGAAAGGCTCAAAACAATTTCAAAATGGGTTAAAATTACAACTTTCTGAATCTAATTTCTTTCACAACAACCACAACTTCTGCCCAGTTTCTTGCTTTGGGACTTTTAGATTTTTATTTTGGTATGACTGAATCTCAGCGAGGCTGCCTACGTACCCTTTCGGGATCAAGTCAAATGTAGTTCACGTCATAGAGACTACGTTGTTGTTGTTTTTTTCTTTTCTTTTCTTTTCTTTTCTTTCTTCTTTTCACTTTCAATTTTCTTCTTGTTTTCTTTTCTTTCTTTTCTTCCTTTCTTTTCACTTTGCTTTCTTTTTCTTTTTCTTTTCATTTTCTTTTCTTTCGCACTCGCGTTTTTTAATGGTGCCATTGATTCCGAAAGAGGTATATGAAAGAAAATAAGTAAGGCTCAAAGGGGATGACAAGGGGTAAAAGTGTTTAAATAGCAGAACAAAACGCCTTCGTCATTTCAATCTTTAAAATATGCCAAATACAAACAAGTACAATCAAAATAAAGAAATCATACATAGTATCTCTTGACCGCATCGGAATTGATGGCCATTTCTACACATTTTTCTTCCACATCTGTCAGATATAATACACCATTAGACAACACTCTGGTTACGACAAATCGTCCCTGCCAATTTGGAGCGAACTTTCCTTTTGCTTCGGCCCAATGAAGCAAAATACGTCACAACACTAATTGTCCCACTTCAAACTTCCTCGAACGCACATTCTTGTTGTACGCTCTTGCATTCTTTGCTGGTAGAACTAACCATGACACACTGATGCCAATCTCTTCTCATCAATCAAACTCAAATGTTCAAGGCGAGTGAAACTGTCATCATGTTCCAACTCATTATCACACTCACTTTCTTGTATTATTACTTCAAAATAAGACCGGCTTTCAAGACTAGGCCGAGGACTCCTCATGCATGTCATGTTATTGATATCAGCATAAAAAGAACTATACAGAGAAAAAAAAAGAACTGAAACAGAATTAAGAATGAAAGAAAGAAAATTGCATTTCATTGAAGGAAAAGATAACAGGGTTTTAACTCATCCAAACAGACAGAACATAGTATTTGGACTACATACCTTGGAATAACCCAGATAGCTTAAAGAAAAACAAGACCCACTACCAAGACTTCCAGTCGTTGACTTTTGCCCATGGTCAGACGAACTGCGCATTTGCCTTATTTGACCCTCCCTCTGCTTCAACCATGTTTACCTCAGCGAACAACATTTCTTTGAATTCCTTTCCCTTATATGTCCCCCTACCTATTCATAACTCCAAGGAATAGTTTTGTTGTTGGTCAACGGCAACTGAGTTGCTGGCTTTACGATAACATGCTCTATGCGAGCTCCCATCACAACTATCACAGGTTTGTTTGCTACCCCTTGCACCACCACTTTGACTGGCAAGGGTTTTACGGCAACAATGCTTGACGACCCTTTCTCTGCTACCACAGCTGGCTTATTGTCTACCCTTTCAACTGGACCACTGATTTCCCACTGGTTACCTTTTCTTTTGAACTGGTTTCACTTGAACGGATTATCATCACCATCTGCGAGGGCTTCTTAGGCTCCCATCACTTGTGTATCAACTCAATCATATGGGTCTCATGGTGAGCTGGCAGCAGATTCTCGTTGATATTTGGTGGTTTTGGGGCCTAAACCTCGATCCGATGAGTATGAATAAGCTCTTGCACAGCTGTTTTCAGTTTCCAACACTTCTCTGTGTCATGTCCCAGGGCCCCTAAACAATACTCACAACTTACCGAGTGGTCAAGATTTCTGGGAAGGGGATTCAGCGTTTTTGCAACGTCCTCTTTCTTCTTCTTTCCAAGTACACATCCAGTACCATTTTGAATGGCCTGGGTGGTTGCTTTGATTGTTGAATAACTCATGATCTTATTGGACTTGAGTCCTTCCTCAACAATGCCTCCCATTTTCACAACTTCATTAAAGGACTTGCCCACGGCCGACACCAAATGACCAAAATAAATAGGCTCCAAAGCCTGCAAGAAATAATCAACCATTTCACTTTCTTTCATCGGGGGGTCAACCCTCGCTGCTTGTTCCATCCAACGGAACCCATATTCTCGGAAGCTCTCTCTGGGCTTGTTCTCGATCTTTGTCAACGACAGTCGATCTGGGATGATTTCAAGATTATATTGAAAATGACAGGCGAAGGCTTGGGCCAAATCGTCCCAGGTGTACCACCTGTTGTGGTCTTGTCTAGTGTACCTTTCTAATGCTGATCCGCTCAAACTTTAGCTGAAATATGCCATCAGCAATTCATCTCTTCCTCCTGCTCCTCTCATCTTGCTACTGAATCCCCTTAAATGTGCTACTGGGTCGCCATGCCTATCGTACAGATCAAACTTAGGCATCTTGAACCCGGCCGGTAACTGAACATCTGGGAACAGACATAAATCTTTATAGGCCACACTTACTTGGCCCCCTAACCCCCTCATGTTTCGGAATGATTGCTCCTGGATTTTGACCTTTCTGATCATCTCTTCCTGCTCGGGGGTTTTTGGGCGGTTTCTCGGTGTCTGCCGTGAGATCAAGATGAGGGGTGTAAGAGTAGGGTTCTGGAACTTTGAAGGTAGGCTCAGGGGGATAATACTTGTTGTCATGAGTCTGGAACAGAGGTTCACTAGAGGATCAGTGTAGGGTAGCAGGCGGAGGTACCACAAAAACGGGAGTGATTGGCGGAAGAGGGTACGGGACTTGTTTGGGTGGAGGAGCCTGTGATGTATAAGAAGTGGTGCCTTGGCACTGTTGGTAGAGGGGAAAGGCTGGAGATAAGTGCACAGTGGGAGGCTCCTGAGGTTGAGCCAACGGTGGGATATAAGCGGGGTTAGCGGGATAAACTGGCAGTGGATGCCCCTTCGCCCAGGCTTGGTACATTTCAGCCATCTATTACTTCAGCTTATACATTTCCTCCCTCATTGCATGAACGTTCATTTCTTCTACTTCTTCCGATGGGTCAACAATACTCATTTCTGGTTCCTGATTGGCCATATTCAATCTGTCTTTTGATCGGGTGTTGTATGAATGAGTTGCCAGAATGCCGACCAGCTAACCACCTCCCTGGACTCAATTCATCAACAACAACATTGTTAGTGGTTAGGTTTTCAACAAGTTGGTAGTCACACATTTGAGGGAAGAATACACCTAAGTAGTTAATCGTTTCTATCATGCATTTGTTCGGTCGCTTGCGTCATCCCGGCTTGGTCATTTGCAACTTTCTTTCTTTTTCTTTTTCTTTGTTTTTCTTTGTTTATTTTTCTTTCTTTATCCTCTCATCGCCATCGTTTCTTTCCTCTCATTTCTCTTTTTTTTCTTTTCTTTCTTGTTTTTCCCCTCTTTCTTTTTTCTTTTTTTTTCTTTTGGTTATGGTCGAGTCATATGGAGATTGCCTACGTATCATGACCCCACATGAATCATACCAAGCGTAGTTCTGGAAAATAAGTGCGAAAAGTAAAGAGACAATTTTTGGAAATTTTCGATTTTTCATTAATAAACATTCTATTACAAACTGGACACTTTCGGAAAGGAAAATAACAGACTCGAAACCAAACCAAAAACAAACTCAAGAACTTCTAACAGACTCTGATGCGAAAGGAAAAACAGACTCTAACAGACAACAGACTCTAAGGAAGAAGAAAATGCAGACTCGAACTACGAATACATTAAAGTTTTAAATTTGGGTGCCCGCGGGGCGTCATTCGACCTCGCCGCGGGCTTAGGTGTAAGGCCCCTTTTCCAGCTGTTCCAATTCATACATGATTTGCTTCACAAATATCATCACTGCTGAGAAGAAAGTAGTGTGGGTCATGTTTTTACACACCCGACATTTCCTGGTAATAGCATGAGCAATAGTCAAAATCTTGTCCCTGGTTCGGTCTTTCTCTAGGAGTAGGCATTCTATCTGATCCCCTCTAGCCTTCAAAACCCGAGAATCATGCAGATGTTGTTTCTGTAACTGCGGTTTTTCATCTTCCATCAAGGCCATTAGATCATAGCAGTGTTCACTTTCGGTTTCAAAAGCCTTGGCTTGTTTAGCCGCCTCTCTCTCTCTCTAGGGTGGTCACCTTCCTTTTTAGACTGGCAATGGTCTTTTCATAATCCTTCCTTGCCTGCTATAAGTATTGTGTGCGCTCTTTTGTTCTTTTTGCCCATTGTGCCTGGAGTTGTGCTATGGTACCCTCAGATTTCTTCAAATCATCCCGGCACTTACTGATTTCCTTTTTCAACCCTTTTATTAACCGCTCATCTGACCGACTCCTTTGTTGGTTGTCAGCATCTATCCTCATTTGTCGGATTTGGGCTTTCAGCGCCTCATTTTCTTGGGCCAATTTGTTCTTTTCTCCCTGATCGGCATCAACTTGCAGACTCTTTTCAAATTCCAGGTCTCTAATCTGTTGCTTCAGCTTGCCTATTTCTGCCCTGTAACTCTCTTCTTTTGCTAACCAACCCCATTGCTCTTGTGAATCATTAGTAAACTGTTGGACATGGGCTCTTTTGGAGGGCCTTTGGAGAATCTAGAACCTTTTCCCAAACCACGCATTATACTTCGGGTCTACCTCACCTTTAGCCAGATCTCGGACCATAGTCTTAGGCTCGAGGAACCGGCATTTGTTCCACAATTTGCGAATTTTATCTTCCGGGAATGTTTCTCTCGGACTTAACTCAATGACGTGCTTGTTCAAGTCTTTATCTTTGGGGACGACTTGAAACCTTCCCAGCTGGCGTAGTACCCGATGGGGAGCATACGGTTGGATACTCCGAACACCCATTAAAAGAATATGACACTCTCCTGCTGACATATATAGCACCTCGGTAACGGGCAACCACCCAAATGCCCATTCAATTTGATCGGCAATCAATGACCTCAGTCGTATGAGCCAAGCTTCGGTACCCTCAGGAAATGCAATACCCCTTACCCGCTTTTCAAATTCTTCGATACAGCTTAACCCAGTCAGCCCATAGTTCATGTACCCCGCCCGGTGGCACAGATGTTCTTGCATCCACAACTAAAGTAATAAATTGCAACCTTGGAAAAAATTTCCTCCCTCCCTGCACACAGTCAATGCTCGGTAAATTTCTGACAAAATCAAGGGAACTATAGTGCTATCTGCCCTTTTAATTGCAACATC